>NC_064626.1:303977965-304602965 GCF_023864275.1 Schistocerca cancellata | reverse complement strand
ACGTTCATTTCGGAACACAATGTGGACGTCCTGCTAGTCTCCGAAACACACCTCCGGCCCTGCGATACTTTCAAACTACGGAACATGACGGGATACCGCACAGACAGACAAAACCAACGAGGAGGCGGTACGGCCGTGTTCCTAAAACGGAAAATCCCACACGATGTGGTGGACGCGCCGCCAGTGCAGGACATCGAGGTCACTCTGGTCACAATAAACACAGAAAGAGGGAAACTGACGGTGGGGGCAGCATACCTAGCCCCAAACCGCCAGCTACTGGAAGAAGACCTCAGAGTGATCTTCGACAGACACCAAAGGGTGGCGTTGGGCGGGGACCTAAACGCTAAAAATCCAGCGTGGAATTCCCGCACAACGAACCCGAAAGGAACAAAACTCCTGCAACTGGAGGACGCGTACCACTACATCGTCCGCGGCCCAGACGACGCGACACACGTCCCACTCATAGCCGGACAAAGACCGGACGTCCTGGACGTACTGCTGACGAAAAACATCGGAGACGACGTCACGCTAGATACGATCCAGGACCTAACGTCGGACCACAACCCGGTAATAGTGAAACTCCGCAGGCTAAACTCTATCCCGGACATTCCGAGAAGAGTTATAAACATGAACTGGGAACAGTATCGCAGGGTCCTCACAGACACAATAGACCCAACACTGGACCTGTCGTCAGAGGAAAAGCTGAACGACGCTGTCGAATACCTGACAACCAAGATACAAAAAGCTATAAATCAGACCAAGATAACTACAACACTACCAGACAGACACGAAACAGAACTCCCTCCGCTACTGCGGGAACTTCGATGCCAGAAAAACAGACACAGAAAGCTGTGGCAAAGAAGCAGGGACCCGCGGGAGCGGAGAGAAATGAACAGACTGTCTCGTGAACTGGAAAAGCGGCTGAAAGAATGGCGCGCTGAAACCTGGGAAGACAGGATGGAGACACTCTGTCTCCAAACCCAGGACGAGTGGCAACTAGTCAAACACATTCGACAGCAGCGACCAGCTAAAAGGGCTATGCTAGGACCCCAGGGAACCGTGTTTGATGCCTTGTCGAAAGCCGAACTGTTTGCGGACACGTACGAGGAGCAAAACACAACACCACAGATCGACCTCACAGCTGCAGAACAACTTGAGGAAGAGAATGTCACACAAACAGTTCAAAATCTCCGAGACACACCGACACAAACAGCACCAGAACTCACAACACCGACACACATAAAGAAAATAATAGCCTGCAGAAAGGGCAGATCCGCACCAGGACTAGACAAAATTTCAAATTTGCATCTAAAGAACCTCTCTAGGAAACCACTAGTCCTGCTAACACGCATAATAAATAGCTGCATGCTGCTACAAAAATTCCCTGCGGCCTGGAAGGCAGCAAAAGTCATTACAATCCCAAAGGCAGGGAAAGACCCAAAACTACCGGCGAACCACCGCCCAATCAGTTTACTCTCCACAATGGGGAAAACACTTGAAAGGGTAGTATTGGACAGGATCAACAAATGTCTCATAGACGACGAAACCATCAGACCGGAACAATTTGGGTTCCAGAAAAAGGTCTCTGCAGAGCTACAAGTCCTCCGACTAACAGAACATATCACACACAATTTCAACTACACAAACTCAACAGCAGCAGTATTCCTCGATTGGGAAAAGGCTTACGACAAGGTTTGGCACGATAACCTAACATATAAGATACACCACAACACGACGATCCCCGATGTGTACACAAAACTAATAGACAGCTTTCTGACAGACCGGACGTTCCTTGTTGAGGTAGACGGAAAACGCTCCTCAAGAAAGACCCTGAGGGCCGGCATACCCCAGGGGTCGGTGCTATCACCTACACTATTCAACATTTACGCAAACGACATCCCCCTGTCACCGCATGCCAGGATAGCCCAATTCGCGGATGACACAGCCTTCTACACGAGTGGCAGGCAGCATCACTCAAACATAGCACGCCTCCAAAGGCAGCTAGACATGGTAGAAGACTGGTGTAGGGGAAACAAAATGACATTGAACGCAGACAAAACCACAGCTGTCTATTTCACAAGGAAGCGGCCGGTACTCAGAAACCAGCTGTCCCTAAACGCCCAGGAATTACCGTGGAGAGACTCCGTGAAATACCTGGGCGTAACATTAGACAAAAAGATGTTGTTTCACCTTCACATCGGGGAAAAGCGTGAGAGAGGTATAAACCTCGCAAAAGCCCTCCTGCCCTTCTTCCTCAGCAGGGAGATGTGGATGGAAACAAAACGAACACTGTACAAAACAACAGTCCTCCCAGCACTAACGTACGGGTGTTCTGCGTGGGGAATCACGTGCCAGACTAACCACAAAAAATTGCAAAGGGTGCAAAACAAGGTACTAAGGTGGATTCTGGACGCCCCACCGTGGACACCCGTACAAGAACTCCACGAAACAGTGGAAATCGAGAGGATACAAGACACAGTGCAATGACTGGTTACAACATTGTTTGACAAACTTGAACAAACCAGAGAAAACTGCAGACAACTCAGGGACACAGGTACTGTGATACCCCGTACGTGGCACAGGCAGAGAGTGCCACGCCGAATCATACAAGCCCCTATAGACTAGCAAGAAATTAGTAAGCAATAGTAAAAACACAATAGTTAATAAGATGTCGTTCTAGTTTAACTTAATACACTGTCATTGTCCGTAAAAATCTGTCTCCCTTGGTGGGAACCAATAGGGAATAGGAATATGTCTATTTATTTTTGCATTGATTGTTAGTTTAAATTTTCTGCTGATTATTAGCGTAGGACCAGAACTAAGTGTAAGATGTAATCACCAAGCCCCTCCCCCACTCTCTGTCGGCTGTACGACCACCCTTAGCTACATAGAATAAACTAGAGTTAACCACTAGACAAAATGTTGTAAAAATTAATGTTAAAGTAAGACGCAGATCTGCTGCAGATCCTTAAATGTACGACGCCGTACCAAGCGGGCAAGCGGCGGAAACATCGGGCACAGCGGCCGCCACGGAACGACGACCTCATCTCGCCGAGCGGCCGACTGGCACAACCTCACAAAAGGAAAGCAGTGGGAAGCAGCACCCGCTGCACCCACTGCACAGAACCCACGCCTCAAAAATCGAGGATGGTCGGGGGCCGCAAGGCCTTATTGTTACCGACCATGCCCTCCAAAGCCTACGATTTTGTTTTTGTAAATAAAAATTTAATCACAGAGAACAACAAACCAAACCATACAAATACACGTAGATTCGGCAAAGCCGAAGGAACTGTAAAACACCACCACCAGACTTGGCTACTGAAGAAGCCAGTGCGCTGCTGATCGCCCCAACGGAAAATCCCAGTGAAGAAGCCGCTAGTGCGCCAGTCCTCGCCGCGGAGGGACTGACTGACAGCGACCACCCAACAACGCCAGTGCTACTAGACATTCCCGAAGCCAACCTGGGGACACTTCTGTCGGCAGAAATGCCGATGGAAGTGCAACAGGCATCACGGAAGCGACCGGCCACCTCTGACTCCGAGGAACAAACCACAGCAACCGAGCCTGAAGGGCGCCAAACAAAAAAGAAGGCTGCTGCTGCAGACGCCCACACAGCGCCCCCTGCAGCCGAGGAAGACGGTTTTACCGTACCGAACCGGCGGCACACCGCCAGGCCCAAAAGGCTTGAAAAGGTGCTTCCCCCACCTCCAGCCACATCAAATCGGTTCGCGGAGGCGACCGATGATGTTGTGGAAGCGGAACCCGCCGCCCCAGCACGTAAGCAGACACGCCCCCCTCCAGTAGTAATGACGTGGGACAATGACTACATGGACCTCCGCCGCATAGTTAAAGAAGTGGCGGAAATAAAGTCTTTCAAAGTCCAATCGAATAACGTCTATAAGGTCCTCCCAACAACCATAGACGAGCACAAAAAGCTCATGGATTTTGTTAGGGATCAGGGACTCCATTGCTATACCCACAACACCGAGTCCCTGAAGCTACTAAAGGTGGTTATACGCCACCTGCCAATCAAGATGAACCCCACCCATCTCAAACACGAACTCGCCGAGTCGGGTTTTTCCGCGCGCACGGTAGAACTAATGACATCGCCGCGTACGCACAAAAAGATGCCGTTGTTCCTTGTCGTCCTAGTGGACAACGAGGACAACAGAAAAATCTTTCAACTTGACAAAATTGCAGACATCGACGTTTCGGTCGAACTACTCAAGGCCAAGGGCAAGAGGCCTCAGTGCTACTCGTGCCAAGGCCTAGACCATGTTGCACACAACTGCACCATGCCCGCGCGTTGCGTGAAGTGTGCAGGTGCACACCAAAGCCGCGACTGCGCAAAAAAGCGCGACGAACAGCCCAAATGCTGCAACTGCAGTGAGCCGCATGTTGCCAGCTACAGGGGCTGTAACGCGTTCAAGTCCCGCAAGCGTGGCAAGGCTACCAAAAAAGTGCAGTCAGGAGTCAGTTTTGCGTCCGTGGCCGGGGGACGGGCTGCTGAACAGCAGGCCCCGCCCCGTGGTGAACGCCGCCCACCCACCCGCAACCTGCAACCACCTACCAACCCACAGCCGGAACCCAGTGCTGCTGGGCTACCCCACGGCCCCACGCCGACCCGCGTCGAAAATGGACAGGCTGCCCCTGCTGCGCAGACTCCAGTCGCAAAACAGTGCCAGCCTAGTACTGCCCCAGCGCCACCCGCCCCCGCGGCCACGAGCGCTATCACTGATGATCTGCAGATGCTACTGCAGACATTAAACGGACTCATGGCACAACTACCCAATCTAGTCTCCGCAGCTGCGACGGCCCTCCAGGCCATCGCCAAGCCCCCCAGTCATGGATAACGACCATACCCATGGCCTGACTGTTTGCGTTTTCAACGCAAACAGTCTTGTACCGCAGCAGGGTGAATTTAGGGAATTTCTACACAGCGAGGCAGTAGACATCTGCCTCGTCTATGAAACATTCCTAAAACCCGGTGTGCACGTCAGGGTCGCAAACTACAGCTGTTACCGCAACGACCGGCTGACCCACGGCGGCGGTACGGCGGCGTATGTCAGGTCGTCCCTGCGGCACTACCCGGTGCAACTGCCACAACTCGAGCACATGGAAGCCACCGGCGTGACCGTTAACACGTCTGTCGGCAAGATCACTTTCGTGGCGGCATACAGGCCGCCGCGGGGTGTTCTGCAAGAGGCCGATTTCGACACCCTACTGGACATGGAGGGGAGGCTGTTCATCGGGGGGGACTTTAACGCAAAGTCCGCCTACTGGAACTCCCGCCTCACAAATGTCAGCGGGCGCCGACTTGAACGCGCCGCCCTCAGACACGGCGCCATCATTCTAGGGCCCTACGACCCAACCCACATCCCAGTGCGTGGACAACCTGACGTTCTCGACGTTGCTATACTGAGGGGGGTCGATCGGTTTACGACAGCCGAGACGAGGACGGCTTTGTCATCAGATCACTTGCCAGTGATCTTCGACATAGACGTCGTCGGCGCGGCGGTGCGGGCCGGTCGTCCATCCTTCAGGAAACTCAACGTCGAGCACTTCCAGACCGAGGTACGGGAATACCTCACAGATGCCCCTGATCCGAGGGAGGTGGGGGTGGAAGCCGCCATCACCTCCCTAAATCAGGCGCTCCTGGGAGCTGCAGAGAGTGCCACTCCTGGTCGTTCTCGTCAGCCACAAGATAGGTCGCGTCGCCTCCCGCAAGAAATACGGGAGCTTATAGTGGCGAAAAACCATCTCTTCCGCGAGTGGCAAATAACGCGACAGCCAGAAACAAAACGCCGCGTAAACCGCATGCGTCGTGCCATCACTGTGGCCGTCCGCGAACACCGCAACCAAGCATGGGCCGACCTTGTCGAGTCCCTCGACCCGGACGACGGCAGTGCATGGCGCGTCGTGAGAGGTTTTCTGCGCCGCAGGCAGCGCATTCCTCCCCTGAAACTCGGTCAGGACCACGTCTGCGAGCCGGACGCCAAGGCAAGTGTCCTAGCGGACACCTTTGAGGCAAACTTCCGGCCAGTGGTAGAAGACATTGACGTGGCCCATGTCCAGCTAGTGGAAGAACGCCTCCCAGTCTTCCTCAACGCACGAGAGGAGGGTGACAGCATAGACCCCATCACCGCCGAAGAAGTTGCACTGCAACTCCGATCGCTCAATGCCCGGAGGGCAGGCGGCATCGACGGCATCCCGAACTCACTCCTTAGGAATCTCCCTGAGGAATACGAGCAATACCTAGCCACAGTCTTCAACGAGATCCTTGCCTCGGGTGTTTACCCCTCGGTGTGGAAACATGCTGAGGTGGTGGCCATCCCGAAGCAGGACAAGGACCCCCGGTCGCCATCCAGCTACAGGCCCATCAGCCTCCTCCCATGTCTCTCGAAGGTTTTCGAGAGACTTTATGCACGGCGACTTCTACAACACGTGGAACAGGAACACATATTGCCAGATGAGCAGTTTGGTTTTCGTGGAGGTCACTCCACGACCCACCAGCTGCTCCGCCTCGTGGAACCAGCCATGAGGGCGCTGGAGACGAGGGAATACCTTGGGGCGGTATTTCTGGACGTCTCACGCGCCTTCGACTCCGTGTGGCATGACGGCCTCGTCTACAAGCTGTTTGTACTCGGGGTACCGACGTCGCACGGAGCACTTCTCAGGTCCTACTTATCAGGCAGGACATTTCACGTCCGGGCAGAACAGGGAAGGTCCACAAACAGACCCATACGTGCCGGCGTACCGCAGGGGTCGGTACTCGGCCCCATACTTTACTCGCTCTTCACCGCCGACGCACCGCGAGTGAACGGAGTAGAGTTGGCCCTCTACGCGGACGACACTGCTCTGTTCACCCGGAGCATGAACGCGCATACCATGGGACGTCGCCTCCAGCAAGGATGTGAAGCGCTTGGCGCTTGGGCCACCATGTGGCGCCTTAAATTTAACGCTTCCAAGAGCCAGGCGGTGGCGTTCACGAAGCGCAGAGTGCCGCCTAACCTAGAAGCCCTACACATCGCGGGAGGCCCCATCCCGTGGTCAAAAACAGCTACCTACCTCGGAGTGAGACTAGACCAGCGGCTCACCTGGGCCCCACACATCCAGTGGATCAGAAACAAGGCGATAGGGCGGCTTCGTGCACTCTATCCCCTGTTAAACCCGGAGTCCACATTGCCCTCACGTCACGGCATCACGCTGTATCTGACACTGGTACGCCCAGTGTTAGAGTACGCGGCCGTGGTGTGGGGCAATGCCGCCGACTCCTCCATACGATCGCTACAACGCGTGCAAAACAAGGCGCTGAAGCTTGCGCTGGGCCTTCCCAAGTTCTACCCCACCACCTTCCTCCACGAAGATACGGGTATCCTGATGTTGCAGGACAGATTCCGTGTCCTAGCACGTCAGTTTTACCAAAAAGCGGGTCAATCCCGCAATCGGCTCATTCAGGGCTTGGGCCAGCAGCTACATCACCGACCAACTACCCGTTGGCCGGACCTGTTGCGGGAATAACCCCTCCCCAACAACACCAGGACCCACGAGATAAACACCGAGAGGACCCCAACAACGGTTAGGTAGTCTTATCAAAAACTTTTATTCCAGGTTCTGCAGGAACAGCACACAAGTGCTTACCCTGCACACACACACGTGCCACAGGTAGGCACGACAGTAAAGGAGTTGCGGAGGCTCGGGCTGGTGTTCTCTCGGCGGTCCGCGCCCGCGCACGGCTACCGCCGCTGGCGTAGGCTCCGGTTGACTGCCACGCCCCTGGACGTCCGCGGGGGCGGCTGGGCGCTTCTCAACCGATTTGGCGGGTGCCTTGTCGGTGGCAGCGGATGCGTAGCTCCTTCCGGATTGCACCCGCGCGGAACGCGCTGGCTGTCCTCTCCTTGATGCAGCGCGCCGGAAGGCAGTGCAGCCGCGGTAACACGCCACATGCTTTTCGCCGCAATGGCAGCATGTGGGCGCGTCTGTCCGCGGGATTTTGCACTCACGGCTGGGATGCACCCCCGCGCATTTGACGCAGCGGGGAGGCATCTTGCAGTACTTCGCCACATGGTCCAGGCCTTGGCAATTGAAGCACTGCGGTGGGCCGCGTCTTCTGCGTAGCTTCTCCACGGTGACGCCGACATCGGCCACGTGGGTCACCTGGAAGATCTTCCGATTCTCGACGGTGTCGTCGAGAACCGCCATGAATAGCGGCATGTCGGAGAAGTCCCTGGGTGACTTCATACGCGCCGTGGCGCGTATCGGGAAGCCCAGGTCCTCAAGCAGCTCCCGCAAGTAGCCAGGGTCCATGCTGAACGGGAGCTTGCGGAAAACGACTTTCAGCGTCTTCACCGGCTCCGAGGAGTAGGTGAAGCTAGGTAGCCCTTCTCTCTCTGTGAGGCCCATGACCCCGCGGTAGTCTTCAGCCGTCTTCGTTATGACGCGGTTCAGGTCGCGCCCTGCGACTCTGAACGTCACGTTCCCTTTCACGACCGACTTCACTTTCTCCCTGAACTCGCGGAAGTCGCCAGTCCATTTGATGACCACGGGAGGTGGTGGGGGCGACTTCATCTGCTGCTGCTGTTGGCTGTCCATGGGCTCGCTGGCATCATTGGAGAGGCCAGCGAACCGGTTGCCGGTGTGCACCGCGGACTGTTGCGCAAGCACCACAGCCCTGGCTGTGTGCTTGCGGGAGGGCTGTATGAAACCCTCGTCGTCCACGGTCGTAGGAAGGGTCCTGGATCCCTTCCGCGACGCCTTCCGCTGGGTGCGGAGCGTGGGCGCGCTACTAGTCGTGCTAGTGGCGGTCCTTTTGCTATCTGTTTCCGCACTCGCGTCAGCTGGCCGCTTACGCGAGTGCTGCACCGCTTCCGTGATATCCGGAGATGGTTTCGCGCCTGGGATGAGGCCCATCAGGAAGGCGAGCTGCCTTTCCGCTTCTGGTGTGTGGGCTGGGTCCCCAGAAGGCGCTGTCTCCATCGATGTTGTGGCCTCCGGTGTCGAAGCCGCTCGCGTCTGTTGGGCGGTCGGCTGTGAGGCCGAGGGTAGGCCACAAGCCGGGCGTCGAACCCTGGCGCGGACGGCTGAGAGAGCGCCCGCGGCGTGGACGGCGGAGGGAGCGCCCGAGGCAGGGGAGGGGGAATCTGATATATACCTCACGCCTGCCGTCCCTTGGCAGTGACGCACGCACGCGCACTCCGCTGCTCGACTCGCTGCGGCTCGCACCGTTTACACCGTCGCTCGCCAACGCCACTAGCCCATCGCCATGTCCGGACGCGGAAAGGGAGGCAAACTTGCTGCTGTGGCAAAGCTTCTGCTCACGCTGGCAGGAGACGGCCGCGGCAGAAACAAGAAGAAGAAGCGTACCGACCGCAGCACAAGAGGCAGTGCTACCGCTGCCAGAAGATGGGACACGTCGCCAGCACGTGCAGGGACGCAGTCGCGTGTCTGAAATGTGCAAAGGCACATGATACACGCGACTGCGACAAGCCACCACACGTCGCGCCATCGTGCGTTAACTGAGGCGGCGCGCACGCCGCAAATGCACGCAGCTGCGCATACCTGAAGCAGCGGACACCAACAACCACCAAGAAAGCGGTCCATGAAGAAGAGGCAGCCGCCCCGCCACCCCCGCACAAGGGGGAAAACGGGGCGGCCGCAATCCCGACCAGCGCCGCCACCGACGGCGCCGTGGCCGCCCTCAAAGCCGCGATGGCGGCAGAGAGAGCGGCAATGCGGGAGGAGGTCGTCGGTCTCCATCGGCAGCTGCAAGAGTTGCGGGAAGAAATCCGGCTGATGCAGAAGAAGACACCCGCCCCCGTTGCCACCCCCACGGTGGTACGACAAGTTGGGGTGGACGTGTCCACACAAACGGATTTGTCCACGCAGACGGATGTGTCCGCGCAAACGGACGTCGCCCCGGAAGCTGTAGCAATACAGGAGACCGGGGAGACGCCCATGGACGTGGTACAGTCCGTCTCCCCGCCGCCGCCGCCGCCGCCGCCGCCGCCGCCGCCGCCGCCGCCACCGCCGCCGCCGGAAGTGGTGAAGCAGCCGCTGCAGGACATACAAGAGGCGGGAGGAATTTACTCCACAACCATCCCCTTCCCGGACGCCACCAACCTCCCAACGGTCATGAAGAAGATCGCGACCATGGTGCGCGATGGGCGGTACGACGTCCGACGAAAGCCGTACCTTTTCGCGGAAGCGGAAGGGAAACGGAAGCCACCGCTTTCCCACCGGCCGATTGAGACACGTGGCGGACATCGGGCAATCCTGCTCGAGTTCGTCACAAAGAAAGATCTCAACACCATCAATGCGAACCCGGTCTTCACGCCGAGCGACTGGGGATACATCTTCGACGACGCAGTCGTGCGGCTGAAGAACGAGGTTCGCGACGGCACGAGGAAGCTGTCTGCAGATCTACAGACAGCGCTGCAGAACGTCTCTTGCGAGATGAAGAAGACGTAAAACACCGAAGTCCACTAGTATGCCTGCATGCTAGTAGCCAGGACAGGACAGACACCGGACAACGAGAGGACACACCACACAGTGAGGCCACATCACCATCGCATCGCCAGGAACAGGAGGAATGACTGTAATCAGTCTAAACTCCTACACCTCGGGCCAAGGAGGCCCGTCTGTAAAGCGTCAGCGTCCCTTGGCAGTACATCAGCACACCTGATGATGGCAACAAGGTCGATTGCCGAAATACTGTGTCCTTTATACACTCACACCGGGCTGTTCACGCGAGATTTATTTCGTCATGAAATACGCCTGGAGAAACTGAAGAATCATATGAATAACTTATAACTAGGATGAAAAAGTACCTGAAATCTATAGTTTGTACATGTCCTGACAGGGTTTCGGGAACATATCAAAGTTGGAAGGTATAAACGAACGTAGCGAAGCTCATCTGGTAAGCAATAGGAGCATGTACTTTTGGGAAGAAATACCAGAGCAGCAGCAGAAATCAACTCTGTACACATGTCAACTACCTATTGCAGATCGATACACGATAGACTGGAAGTCGAATGAACGTACAGAACTGTGCCAGACTTTGAGTTTCTATCAAGTTCATCGTTACACTAGTCTGCAGACAATCTCTCTGGTGTGTGGTAGCAGAACACGGATTTGTTTAGAGAAGGAGAGTTTCCAATCTGCACCACTCATTAAGCCTCATCAAGGTACGACGTAAGTGTTACTATACTTTTCATGATCTTCCTATACAAAATGCGTGCATGTAGATCATCGGGAAGAATGGAATTCTTAGGATTCTTAGTAGGCTGGTTTATAGTACACGCAAAATCCTTATACAAAATCAAACAATGCACGGGTATGACAGCAATACGACAATATACATACAAAAAACTATAGAAAGAATATGAAAAAATGACATAAAATAGAGGAAAACCTGGTATAATTACGACAAATTGATGAGAAATACGTAAACCTGGTATAATTACGACAAATTGATGAGAAATACGTAAAATTCAGGGAATACGGCGAAATACGTAAAACCGCGAAAAACTTGCAAAATTACGTAAATTGACTGAGAATAAATAAAATTAGAGAAAAAGTATAACAAAATGCGGGGAACTGAGATGGGATGGGAGTACCCGGACCAAGAAAAGCTTAAAAATTATGCTCTGGCTCTGTTCAGTTTTAACCCTCCCCCATAAACTACATGGACTTTTGTAAACATACCTTGACAAAGACGATATAAGGATTATGCAGAATTGTGTTCTCACACATGCAGTCGAATATAGTTATTACTTAATTACGGTTGCTTCTCACAAGCAATGCTATTCCTTAACTATTAACGAGAAGAATTAATGTGTTTATCAAGCTTAAGCCATTCACTAGAGTGTTATGTAGGAGAGTGGACAGATGTCACATATGTCAGCTTTAATAGTTGAGGAGGTTGTACTCGATATATATGTTAGGAAATTATCCTACACATGAGCAAAACTACCTAACATCAGATCAGGACTTCTTTGTGCAAGGGAAATGGTACCAGAGCCATAGTGATGCTGCTGTCAACAGGAAAAAGACTGTTACACCTCCTTTGGCGACTGATCGGTTGCTTACTCCATCTTAAGAGGTTGCTGCTTCTTTTTGTGCATTTTCGTGCAGTACCGCGTGAGTGGCAACTAAATGTATCAAGTATCGAAAATATTCACATCGTTTTTTTCCTCACTCTATTTCTTAGTAAGGCACAGCATCCTGCAAAACCGCTACAACTACTAATATTAAGAACGACTGACGCGGGAAATGTGATTGAGGGTACATACATTTCTGACGTAAAAAGACGTATAAAATCCATTAACTTTCTAACAGACAGAACAGCAGTCTCCTGGTTTCGTTTAGTTGGTTTATAAGCAACTCAAGCGGCGGATGTACAAAGACACCTTGGATACCAGAGTAGTGCAAAAGGAAGTAGTTTCACTTTTTTAAAGTTTGTCGCCTTAGTTATTGGGGTAGGAATCTTGCAGAGTGGTTGTATGTCTGATGTTCCACAAATACGTATATCCTGCATTAGAGTATTAAGAGCGTTGCATTCCACATTAATACTTTGGAAGTCATATGGCTTCAACAATATAGCATTTTTAGATGCAGAACTGTGTAGCCATAGGAGTGTGTGTATATGCCCTATTACGATTTCTCTCATGATTCCAGACAGTGGAATAATACTTCAGAATTGATGGCACAGTTGATTTTCGTGAAATGTTTCAAACCCCATCCATCTGGATCTCCATCAAACAGAAACCACTGGCTCATTTCGCCATTTCAGTTGAATCTCATTAATGTTTTCGTAGTTAAAATATCACTTCAAAACTAACTTCCTTTCATCGAATGTAAGCCTTGCACCAGCCATGTTTACTCGAGTAACTAGGTGCAACTAAGAACAAAACACTGACTATCTGGCGACTGTCATCTGACAAAACAACGTAATACGACGCTTGTGTGCCGATTGCCGGAACTACAAACTAGTACACTACCAAAGATGAGGCAACCCCGTCAATTAGTTTGCCAGTTATAAACTTTTAAACAGCGGATACATTTTTTGGACCCCTCAGTGTATCTCAGAACAAATTCAAACCAATATGGGATGTTGTGGGGAAAGTGTCAAGGACGCAACAGAAAGATTCAAATATCAGTTGACTAAAACGAGAGAATAGAGATATTGCTGAGATGATAGTATTTGCTATCGTTTCTTGTCTATTGTGGATAAAGTTAATCAAAACTTATTTCACTACTCCAGTAGTTTAACTTTCTTTCAGAACTCAGTTCATACTGCAAAACGGAACGTGAGAATACTTGAAACTGACAGAATGAAAACTCAGATAATAATTAACTATCTGTAGTGTAAGTATTTTTACGGTTACGATGAGATACCAACAAGGATACCGGTTGTTTATGCATCATACGTTAGCAGTCTATGTAGTTATTTGCGAAATATACTTTATTCACATAAGTATTCTCTAAGAAAGACTTAAATATTCGGAAACGAAGTCTCCTTACAAAAATAGAGGATAAAGATGTCATCGATAGCTGCAGGAAAACGTCATTCTGATCTGTATTTTCGGAAATGTTCGAAAAACTGATGTTCAGATATTTACCTCTGAACACGTTATTGATAGTTTTACAGTTTGGTTTAGGGTTAGCTCATTAGTGATCAATGTATTCCTTCTTGTAAGAGGTAGCGGAAGGAACCGAAAAAAAAAAAACAGGCTGTGGCGTTCGAGTCTCTTGTATGACGTAACATGGTTTTAGATGCCTATAACGCAGATATTGCTAAATAAATTTGAACCTTATGAAAGCAGAGCTAAGACAGCTCATCCGAACAGTATGAAACTTACATTGTCCTGTAAGAGGAAATGTGCTAGTATCCGACTAGGAGGCAGCAACGAGAGGCTTCTGTGCTAGGCTCGCCTCTTTTTCTGGTAACACTGCATATTACTGGCTTGCCCAAGAACTGATGAGGTAACTCCAGAGCAGTTCTGTAAACTGATAACAGCCCGGATTTTATTTAATTACATATTCTGTTCCTTTGTATGTAGTAATAAGAAAAACTAAAATGTCGTTGAATTACACTGGAAGGACCCTTATTTCAAAGTTTTAAATTACATATTTTGAGATATAATATATATTCACACTATACTACATAGTTTTACACATTATAATGTTATTTTGGAATCATTATACATTTTTGTAAGTCCCACGCATTTTCGTAACATGACAAGAAAGGAAAAAAAATTATTATTGCGTTTCTCATACTGTCTCTCTTTACATTCAAAGCCAAATTGCACAAGTTCGATGCCGACAACAGCGACTCGTTTTAAACGCTCTTCTTTCTTTTTCTCAAACGCTTCACAATGTGTAATAATCAGTTGCATTTAAATTACCCATGACACGAGTTGCATCTTCGTTGTCATCGACGCTGAAAACAATGATTTCTGTTGATAGTGGTTTAACCATTGATGGTAAAGTAATCTTCTGCGAAACCTGCGATAAACTCACAGGGTGAACAATGAAGTCTCAAACTGATCAACATTTACGAAGCAAGCTACATATAAGGAATAAACAACGTATTTCTTCAGTGAAACAGGTTCTACTTACACAGTTGTAGGGACAGCCTACATCATCTATTAGTGAATTCTACAAAGAACTGTGTTTCGCATTGGTTACAGGTAACATACCATGGAGCGATCTTAAACATTTTTACGGAAGCGATGCAACTGCAGCATTCCCTAGTCCACTCTCAGGACGAATTACCTCGGCTCTTGCTACGTTGACACATTGGAAAAAAATCAGGACTGACATTGATAAATCACTATATGGATTTCTGCTGATGAGACGACGGATGCTGTAGGCCAATTCCTCGCTAATATAACTGCGGGCAAGTTGGACTCTGACGCTCCATTTAAAGCCTGTTTAATTTATTACAAACCTTTGAAGGAAACAAATACTTTAACAGTCGCTATATACATTGATGAGGGACTTTAGGTAGGCTATTATGGCCATACGGCGTAAAAGAAGAATGAGTCCTAGTGACACCTGCAGATGCAGCTCCATGTGTGTTGAAAGGGGGAATCGCTTAATGTATTTTATCGGAACGTAGTGCATGTTACGTGTACAGCTCCTGCATTGAAACGACTGGTGGAGACAGTTAACACACCAGTTCCCAGAAGTAAATACCCTGGTATCAGCAACAAAGAAGATTTTCTAGAAATATCCTTGTCGTGATGTCTCCTGATTGCCTCCTGAGCCAGTGACAACAAGATGGGTAACGCGTAGGAAGAAAGTTCAATAAGTCGATTTCAGTTGAAAATATGAGGACTTTGTTGCGGGACATTGTGAAATATTTCCGCTTTGGTCCCTATAGTTTCATGAAGTTCCGATAGGTGGCGACGCTATACGTAACATTGAAAATGGCGCCTGCTACGCAAGTGCGTTCCAAGCAGAGCTGTCATTGAGATTCTTCTGCCGGAAAACCAGAACATCGTAGATTTTCATACGTGCTTGCAGAATATGTGGGGAAGCTTAGCAGTGAACAAAAGCAAGGTGAGTCGTTGCTGAGGCGTCTATCATCACCGCGACAAGGTCTCGCGACGTCTCTGATCTCCTGCGTGCCGGTCCGCCGCACACGGCTAAGACTCCTGTAGTGTTGGAACGTGCAGACACTCTCATACGAGGTGATCACAACCAAACACCACGCTGCAGAACTGGATCTCTCTATCGATAGTGCTGATACACTCGTCCCACCACTTGGCTTCCTCGCTGCCTAACAGAGGATCATAAAGAACGACGAACGACCATCTGAGCAAAATTGCTTGCGCGTTACGAGGCTGATAGTGACAATATTTTGTCGAACATCGTCACAGGTGATGAAAGATGGGTTCAATCTTCGAACCGGAAACAAAACGGCAGTCCACGGAGTGGCGACAAACCACCTCTCCTCCGAAGGAAAAGTTCAAAGCCGAACCTTCAGCCGGTAAAGTCACACGCGGTGGTCTTCTGCGATTCTAAAGGCGTTATTCCATTTCCTTACGAGAGTTTTTCTCGCTGACATCCCCTACAAAATGATGGAAGGAGAAACGTTTATCGCTTTCTTCTTTTCTGCTATTCATGCAGTAAAAGTACCGCATCAGGCATGCCGTTATAATTTATTACTTCTTTACTACTAATTGTGCTCGTGACACATTTTACAGACAGGGTGCACCTATGGCATTGCACGTAACTCAGGAGATATGACATCATAAATAGTGAGATGCGTAAAAAACAGCTCATCATGCGTGACGTTTAAGTTTATTGCTTCGTTGCTACTGTTTCCATTCGGAACACATTTTGAAAACGATATAAATATATGTCGCTTAATGTCCCTTCAAAATTATATCATTGTACAACACGTCGTTCAGGAGATATGACGTCATAAATGTTAAGTTCAAGGCCAGAAGTTGCGTGGTATGGGCGTGGACGCAACACTATGATGATTTCCTCTTTCTTATCTTCATAGAGATGTTGTGTACTCAGTTCACGTTCTTGTTTTTTCTTGATTATTATGCAGATACTACGGTTGCACTGAATTCTTTGTTCCGTCAGTAACTGAACATTAACTGAGGCAGGATTTTCCAGCAATATTCTGCTGACGAGTCTGATCTGTTTTTCTAAGTAATTTGTTCGTTGATTTGCGTTATTAAGTCAACGTCTGAAAATGTAACTGTCATACGTTATTCATGGATCTATAAATGTTTGTTATTAGTATATTAAACTCAATCATTCAATCGTTTAATCACTGTTATAATTAAATTTCCAATGGCCTTCTAGTCTCAACACTTAAGAGCAGCCTCCTGATGAATTCAGTATTTAAATTAAAGTTTCCTCCAAGCGTCACAATTATACTGATAATCACTCTTAGCGTTTCATGGGGCTATGCTACGTCTTTCTGATCTGCGACGATAGTACCGACAACTGAATTTATTTACCTATCCACGGAGGCTCGTCGCAAGTTGCCGGTTGTATTTCCGAATACGCACGACTTCTAATGAGTAGGCTTCCGAGGGATAACGTTTGTCTATCTTCAAGCGTCTGCCAGCTGAGGCTATACAGCACCTGTCTTGGTGCTATGATCAGTGAAGCGGATGACTCACATTTCTTAGACTCTCGTGGAAGGCACATATTCAAGACCTCTCCCTTAAGCTGAACGTAGCAATCTTTGCCATTAGAAGTTTGTGATAATTTCATACCTTTGTATCATAAGCATTATGTTTTAGGACAAATCGTTTCAGCCAGGCGTTATGTGTTTAGCCCAAATGGCCTGTTAAGGTGTGTAAAGGAACTTACCAGTTTTATTATTATTGATAAATGTATAGATAATTATTCGACTCTCACACTAAAGATCCACTGGAAAAGTATTTAACACTGATTGACAAAAGAAGATTTACGCTCTTCGTTCATTAGTTTTAGTATTAGTTACCTTTCGTTGTTTTCATGTCCTGGTGATAAGACGTGCTGTGCAATTTTAAAGTGAAATTGTGTTATACAATGAAAACAATGAAAGCAGTTTATGAACAATACGATTTTCTGATTTACTATATCATGGATCCCAGCTCCTGTAACTCTGGAAGATTATTATTATTTTAATTTTATGTGGAGAATTTAAATGCGGGCTACGAGCTTCACGACGGCGCTGCTCAAGAATAGAGGTACGTTGATGTGTTCATCTCTTTCCCTTCGTGGCCGCCAACATCAATACTTAGGTTATATTTGCCGCTACATTCAGAACCTGCAGTCCTTCTTTTCATGTAATTATGAAGTCCGATTATTTTTTTTCTTAGAGGAATAAATGCATTTTTCCCACAATTTGTTGTACCCAGGCCACTTAGAACGTACGTGCCTCCATCTCCATCGAACGTTCGCATACATTTGAGTGTGTAACAACGTAACTATACTTATGACCCATTTCCTTCACGGTATTAATTCTCATTTCGAACCACTCACTCGGGAATGTACGTGCCCTCTTATTTTATGTAGCCAGTAGGGTGTATTCTTTAATATCGTTACTTATAATATTCGGTGGCTTAGTTTCCACGATTGACCTTTGCCTGTGTCGCAACGGCGCTTCACGCGAAATACTTATTACGTGACATTCATAATAACTCTCATTTCAAAATTACGACACCGGCTGACTAAGGTTCTAACAATTTTAACAGGGTGGTTACAGGTATTTTTAATTAATAAAGGTCTGTTTGATGAGCTTGTGCTTCTTACACTGACAAAATACCTGCTCGTTTATGAGGATGGTGATTAGCAGCAGGAATTTGTTGAAAATAAACAGCCTCAACTATTCGACACACATGAGGAAGACCGGTAATTTGTGTTGGGAAAACATTATTAGGTATTGATAAGAAAAGTTTGACTAACTCTCTAACATATACTTTCAGTAGCCTTGCACGAGAGTTGAAAGATACGTTTCAACTAGTTGTAGTTTTTCAGACTCAAGATGAAGGCTTCTCTCCCGGTAAAATACGTCTGCTACTTAATGTCTTGTTAAACCCCACGGCTTGTGTTATGGCAGCATTGTTCACTGAAATGAGTGAAATATGGATAGTAGTTATTAATTTTCTGTGCCGGATAATGTTATTATAATTGAAAGTCACTAAAACGCAGTGAAAATTACGATTAGTGTTTATTTAACGAGGGTACAAGCTTGATTACGTAATCCAGTTGTCGTGATTTAGTTTTCGATGATGTACCTTAACCAGTTGTATTCAACATGTCCGCCACGGTGCCCTGGTGCGTCATGATCGACCGCGTGGGGCCCCGCGGATTTGTATCGTAGTTAGTGGCAAAGACGACAGTTGTAAGAAATTCCCTTTCTGGTGTCAACCAATTCTGCTTTAGCTGTTGGCGAAAGCGGTCCTAACCCTAAAGCTGAATTACAGTGTATGACACGTAGCACAAGCAGTGATTGTTGTTTTTTCAACCAGTTTTTATTATATTGTGAATTTGTTTTTAAGTTGATAAAAGAGATAAGCTACGGAAGAGTTTTATAATTCGTCAAGTGAAAGTAAAAAGCGAGAACTTGCTGACGACAACAAGGAAAACTTAATGCAGTTAGGAAACGCAAGTATATGAAATACGACGGGAACTACTTAGATTTTGGTTTCACGTGCACTGTTGTGGACAAATTAAGAAGGTCTACACAACGTCTATACTTAGTCATTTTATGCTAGATCTAGCCTTTTTGAAGTGGTAACTAGCCACTGCTTTTGAAAACAGCCACTGCTGGCATTCCTAGTCACTTTTATGATATGATCTAGGCATTTCAAGCTATTTTCATTATTCGATAATTTTCACAATAAGAACGTAAAAATAACACAACTTTACATTTTATTATGAACGTATTCGTACTTTTAAGCTTTCCTCCACGATACGATAGATACAGTGGACATCCCTGCGCGCGCATAGCCATGCAATGACATCAGAATATACACAATATACATCTCCTGTATCATATCTGCTGTGGGGCCCACACACTTGGGCAATATTCTAGAACCGGTCGCACGAGTGGTTTGTAAGCAATCTCCTTTGTAGACTGATTGCATTTCCCCAGTGTTATGTCAATAAACCGAAGTCTGCCACCTGCTTTACCCACAACTGCACCTATGCCTACAGAGCGTTGCAGCCAGGTATTTGTATGAGTTGGCCAATTACAACAGTGAATCATTGGCATTATAGTCATAGGATATTATATTTTTTTCGTTTTGTGAAGTACAAAAATTTTCATTTTTGAACATTTACACCAAGTTTCCAACCTCTGTACCACGTTAAAATCTTATCAAGATCTGACTGAATATTTATGCAGATTCTCTCAGATAGTACTTTATTACAGATATCGGCATCACCTGTAAAAAGCCTCATTTTACTATTAATATTGTCTGCAAGGCCATTAATACACAACATGAACAGCAAGGGTCCCGACACACTTCCCTGGGGCACACCCGAAGTTACTTCTACATCTGACAATGACCTTCCATCCAACATAACATGCTGTGTACTCCCTACCAAAATGTCCTGAATCCAGTCACCAATTTCACTTGATACACCATACGATCGTAATTTTGGTAGTAAGCGTAGGTGCGGTAGGTTGCTGTGATCCAAAGCTTTCAGTATGTCATGTGAGAATTGTGATAGCTCGGTCTCGCATCGTCAACGTTTTCGAAATCCATGCTGGTTGGCACTGAGGAGTACATTTAGTTCAAGACACCTCATTATGTTTGAGCTCAGAATATGTTCTAAGATTCTACAAGAAATCGATGTTAAGGATATTGGACGGTAGTTTTGTGGATACCTTCTACTACTCTTCTTGTAGATGGATGTGACCTGTACTTTTTTCCAAGAACTGGGCACGGTTTTTTATTCAAGCGATCTATGGTAGGAGGTGTTAACTCAGCCGCAAATTCAGTATAGAATCTAACAGGGATTCCAGCGGTATTAGATTTTAATGATTTCAGCTGACACTAATACTTATTTGATTCATCATTTCAGTGCTATGAGGATTAAATTGAGGCGATTCTCCTGGGTTTTCCTTTGTAAAGGAACATTTGGAAACAGAGTTAAACATTTCAACTTCTGCTTTGCTACCCTCAATTTCAGTTCCTGTCTCATCCGCGAGGGGCTGGATAACTTTGGTGCCACTAACAGCTTTTACATACGACCAGAATTTCTTTGGATTTTGTGAACTGTCCTTAGACAATGTTCTGCTACAATAGCTATTTCTTCACGCATTGCTCTCTTGACAGCCAAACGCATTTCTTTCTGTATATTCCTATCTATAGTCCTACGCCTTGTTTTACACCTATTATGCAGTAATCTCTGTTTCTTTAGAAGTTTCTTTACAGAGACTGTATACCATCAAGATTTCCTCCCATTATGAACTGAACAGTTCTATGGGTACATATCTATCCAGTGCTTGGTCAACTATTCTTTTGAAGTTGAGCCAGAGTTCCTTTACATTCTCCTGACCTGTGCTGAAAGTTTGAAGTAGCTCGTTGAGATATGACACAACTGATTTTTCATCTAGTTTATTGAACAGATATATCTTTCTGCTTGTTTCAGTTGTTCTTCGTACTTTGGTAATCATTCAAGTGTAAGACACGACCATACGCTTCATTATAAAATTTCTACACCAAACCTCAACCACACGCAATGTTCTAACAATAAGAAACTACACAGTTACAAATATAAAAAAAATGGATTGCCTGAAGAGGTTGGCTTTTATCATTGTTCCATTAATATAATCTCACTTGCTCAATATTATTCCTCAGAAAGTATTGTTACAAAGTCCATTTTAGATACAGGGTTATTCTAAAAGATTGACTCATTTTCTAAACATCTTATTTATTCATGTAGAAATCCAAAATGAACAAGCTTTATGCCAATGAGAAGAGGAAGTTTCAGAGCTTTTTTTTAAAAATTGTTTGATATTAATTTAATAAATTGTAACGAATTAGTTTTAAAAATTATTTAATAATTAGAAATTTGATAAATGTTATAAATGTTCTATGTGGCCACCGTTGGCTGCACGAAAAACATCTACGCGGTAGCGAATCTCCCCCCATACACTCGAAAGTGTATTTGCTACTACTGAGTGCACGGCAGCAGCGGTCCGGGTCCGCAGATCGCTCAGAGTGGTTGGTAGAAGTGGGACGTAAATAGCTCCCTTCAGATAACCCCATAAGAAATAGTCGCAGGGTGTGAGATCAGGAGACCTCGGTGGCCAGAAGTGCAGAGAGAGGTCCTGAAGTTTCCTGCGACCGACCCAGCGCTGAGGAAGGGAGTCATTCAAAAAACTTCACACATCACGGTGCTGGTGGAAAATGAAGTCCTGATAACTTGAGGGAACATCCATTGTTCCAACATGTCCAGGTGAGTGATTCCTGTTACAGCTCTTTCCATCAATCTTTGTATGGGGTACGGCCAGAACGCGTTGATCTTCGGTGAGTCTCTTTCGTGTTGTAATGGTGAATGTGGATTTTCCAAACCCCATATGCGAGCATTGTGTCTGTTGACTTTTCCACTAAGGTGTTATGTCTCTTCATCGCTAAAAATTACACGCCTTAGAAATGCGTCATCCACCATCTTTGCTAGCACGTAACCACAAAATGTGAGACGCTTCTCTTTGTCATTGGGGTTGAGAGCCTGCACAACTTGTAATCGGTAGGGCTTGTACAGCAAACGCCGTCTCAGAACGTTCCATACAGTTGGCTCTATTGATCGACTTACTGGGACTGCATACAAAACTTTCTTGAATCCGCCGGACATAATCCTCTGACACACGCGGTCGGCCTGTGCTTTTTCCTTTGCACACACTCTCAGTCTGTTTAAACTGCTTAAACCAACGGCTAATGCTTTTGCGAGTTGGTCGTTGAATACCGAATTCGGTACGATATGCCCGCTGCACTGCAATTTGCGACTCACTTTTCGCGAACTCAATAACGCAGAAAACCTTGTACTCCACAGTCACCTTCTCACTCGCAACTGACAGTGAAACGGAATGACGGTCCTATTGCCGCACGGGCTGTACCGGCCGCTTTTGAAACCATCACCGCCCACCCGCCGCCGCCCTCCAAAAACTTTGAAACTTCCTCTTTTCATTGGTACAAAGCTTGTTCATTTTGGATTTGTACTTGAATACATACGAATTTTTGAAAATGGGTCCATCATTTAGAAGTCTGCAATGCTGCCTCCACTACACGGCATGTCAGCTTCCATCCTTTTTAAACCGAGTGCATTGCCAGTCTATTCAACACGCACTGCTGCTGCTACTCTGTCTTACTCTGACCAGCATGTCTGGTCTCAATCAAAGTCTTACAAAGAATATGATTCTTTCGATATTACAGAGGTTGAGTACATTTATCAAATTCGCAGCTTCATTCACATTTACGGCCAAAACGTCCTGAAAATCGTCGTGGCAAGTAGGGCAGCCCCCTTTCAATTTTTAAACAAATGCGTAACTATATGGGGGCTGAACGTACATATTCTTTATTTTACAGCAGCATTCGTTGGCCTTCCAGGGGAAATGTGCCGTAGCGAATTTTTGAACGTAGGTGAGAAGTATTTTTTAACCTGGAAGAAGAAGATCATTTCAGTGCTAAGTGCTTTCTAAACACCGATTTTCTATTAAACGTCTCGTACTTATGTCATATATTTGAGAAGTTAAAAAAGAAGCTGCTTCTTCGGGAAAGAAACACGAATGAAGAAGAGAAATGAACAACTTTCCCGTGTTTCCAGCATTTTATGAACGGCGGTGAGATAGGACGTACTGCAGATATTTTGCCTATAGTTAAAGGATATTCATCTGAACTTGATGATCTTTTTGAAATACGTAATGTGATAGGTTTCAGTGGGCTCAAAACGCCTTCAGTAATGATCCTTCTTCTGCAGAAGAGGAGGAGTTGACAGAATTTTTTCATCATTTTCATTAAACGCGAAGTTTTTGTCAATTACATTGCCAACATTTTGGTATCCAGTAAGAAAAGAGTTTCCAAGCTAGCGCAAGGAAGCTCTGAAGGTATTAATTGCTTTTGCAACCTGCTATCATCACAAGAGAGGGTTTTCGCCAGTGGTCGTCATTAAACCAAGTTCATATCAATCTTCGTGTGGAGAAGGAAGCGAGGGTTGATGTACCTCATTTGGTGCCAAGATTTGACACGTTGTGTAACGAGAGGCAAGCTCAAGTGTGGCGCTGAGGTGAGTAATATTTTATTCGTGATTTTTTTTATTAATTATGTCAGTTTTTACAAGTTATCATACAGGGGAGCCACGGAAACAACACAGATGGTCAAGGGAGCCACTAGCTGAAAGCCACTGGCCTATACCATTCCAGGCAGAAGACGAAATTAACTCCTAACAATTGACCTTCCTCTCTTCGTGCTAATTTTTAAGATTTGTAAAAAGAAGAACAATTTGTGTTGCATGTTCACTACCATTATTACTCATACTATCGTTTTTATATTCGTTCGGTACTTTTATAGTTCTGTTTTTTACTATTATTATTTAAATGAGTTGTGGATATAATGTAACACATGACCTAATATCATTGATATAGAGGTCAATTGGAATAAAAGTTAAGTACCTATACATATAGATTTGTTTAAACGGGCTTGGAGAAGCACGCCAGGGCTTACTAGACTGATGTTAATTTAGCGTACCGGTACGACAGGCCAGCCTGTGCCGCAATGTAACGCTGTATGCGTTATGCATTACGATATGATCAAAGCGTTCCACTTAATACGAGTAATGATTCCTGCCTAGCACACGGTGATAACGAAGTATGTTTTGGATCAGAGGTAGAGTTATACAATGGCGTAACAAATTCATATGCTCCTGTACTCAGCAACAATATTTTGTTTTAAGTAGGTGTAGTCTTAGTCGTATGAGCCCCTTTTCAAAAGGAAACATATCAGCATCAGTGATACATAGATTTGAAAGAATTAATGAAGCTACTGATTTAATTAACAACCATGTTTTGGGCACTATAAGCATTATGTATTTGCGATGTAAAACCAATTTTACTGGTGATTCGTCATAAAGCCTATTTTCAAACATTATTTCTTCTAGTTGTTAGAATATATCGTTAATGTAGGTAAGAAATAAATGCTGGGCGCATGCAAATGCGAGGTTGTTAATAAAGATTTATTTATGGTCGCCCGGGGTGATGTACCTCATTAAACGTTTGACTGTTGTTAGATTTATAAAGCTTTATAGAATCACGAATAGCCCCTGCCCTCCCGTTAAGATATAAGCTCACATTATAGGATGTAACGAAGCGGGACCATACATCGTGCTCGCCAGCCCACGTGACTCGGCACAGCCGCCACCGTGGCGCCGCTGGTTCAGACCGTGCAACACCGGTGTGCATGTTATACACCTGATGAAAAACGTCGTCTCGTATGTCGGACAAATCTGTCTGGGAATATCTATCGAGCGAGCACTCCGGTGCGCAGAACAGAATTTGTGTCGGCAACAAATACTGCCTTCACAGCGATGCGAGTAGGGTACTGTTTACACAGGGCACTGCAGGTGAAGCTCATTACATCACTGGCTGCCGACAGATCCCATTCGAAAATGACGTGGATTTTGTACTCGCGTTACAAAGGAAAGTTAATAATTTGCACCTGATACCCGCGATAATCTTAGGTTAAAGCTTAAACAAGAAAATGCAAGAGCATTTCGCTTGTTTTCGAAGAGTGCCGCACCTCAGATGTCGCTATTTCTTTTGTTAAGGACGTCTTAGGGATAGCCACCAATATTCTTTAGTTACTTTTGAATACATTATGGGAGTGACAATGATCAATATGTTACAAATATTTACTGTTAAAAACAGTCTTGAACACAATTTAATTAATAAGATGACCGGTTTCGACCACTACAGTGGTCATCTTCAGACCTACGAGTCGTATACAAAGCTTTAATTATAGGGCTACATACATTAAAGAAAATACATAAAGTTATAAAGCTATAAAACGATGAATTACAAATGAGTAAGAACCTCCGTCTGCTAGAGAATCACTACTGGAGAAACCAGTGCACGTCTTACTAGTGTATAATGGGGCCTCCATTATATGTAGTAAGACGTGCACTGGTTTCTCCAGTAGCGATTCTCTAGCAGACGGAGGTTCTTACTCATTTGTAATTCATCGTTTTATAGCTTTATAACTTTATGTATTTTCTTTAATGTATGTAGCCCTATAATTAAAGCTTTGTATACGACTCGTAGGTCTGAAGATGACCACTGTAGTGGTCGAAACCGGTCATCTTATTAATTAAATTGTGTTCAAGACTGTTTTTAATTGTAAATAATATTCTTTAGGTTTTGTACTACACTTGAATGTATTGCCGAGTTCCTGTCTTTTGAACTGCGTGTCGGCAGCATTACGAAGTACCTTCCTAATACACTAAATTTTAAGTGTTCCCAGATGTACTGAACTTGTAGCTCTGTCGTTGCACATTAGCGATTTGTCACACTTATTTCAAGGGACTAAAATCTTCGTTCTTACTGACAACATGTGCTTAATCGCACGTTCTCATTCTCTGCTTCACTGGTTTTAGTATTACAGTTTCTTAATGTGACTACTTTAAAATAAGAAAAATGGTCTGGAAACTGTGTAATAGGTTGCGCACAACCTAATATGAAAGACTCTAAGATATTTTGGGTGAATACCTCCAAATTTTTGAGAAAACCACTCGTAATATTCATAACTCACAGTCGACACTAAACTGATGGGATTGATAGATGATTGAAAATTGAGCATTTCTCATCATCATATTTGGAGTTCTCAAAAGCATATTTTCTTAGAAACCAGGAAAAAAAAAAACTGTTACGAGTGCCACTTATATATCTACAAGGTGAATAGGTGAACACTGTTCAACGAAAGTGCCGTTGCTGTAGCGGTCAAGGGCTTGGAAGCAGCCAACTATGTTCAATTACCGACCGAATTCTGCCTTTTTTCTTAATTTCCTTTTTTTCTGCATCTAAGCTGGTAAGAATAACTCGTTAACAAGGTATACAAATCAATAAGGAATAACAGCAAGGTAGAATAAAATTATCAAACGATTTGGATTAGTAAAGAATTAAAATTTTAAACCTCGTTAGCCGGCCGCTGTGGCTGAGCGGTTCTAGGCGCTTCAGTCTGGAACCGCGCTGCTGCTACGGTCGCAGGTTCGAATCCTGTCTCGGGCATGGATGTGTGTGATGTCCTTAGTTTAATTAGGTTCAAGTAGGTCTAAGTCTAGGGGACTGATGACCTCAGATGTTAAGTCCCATAGTGCTTAGAGCCATTTGAACCATTTTTTCAAGCCTCGTTGTATGAAAACAATACCGAGTAAGACTGCTGCGGTTTGGTTACGATGGAACAAACAGCTGACCACGCGACGCTTGTTTACAGTACTGATTTCCTAGATGGTGTTACCGTACGCGTGGTGCGCATCAAAACATCAAAATTAATTATCGTAAAAAAAGCGTAAACCAAGTCTGCTTTTCTCTGAATCTTCGGATGAAATGATGTAGTTACGTGAAGATTGCATCGATTAGATGTTGTGGGTGCTGCGAGTAGGGCTTATATTTGCTTCAAATGTTTAAGCGGCGAGTACAGACCATCTAGTTCTTCGCAGGAAAGTGAGGACATGTAACAGAGTGAATGAAAGAGCCATTGTAGGGTACTAGGAATAAAATTTTACTTAACTAAAGCAAGTAGTTTCAGAAATTTATTTGCCTAACTTGTTATTATTCTTTATTGATTTACATTCCTTACTAACCCTCATATTTCCACCAATTTCAATAGAGAAAAAAATATAAATGAAAAAACCACAAAAATATTTAGGAATTGAACACAGATCCTCAGCTCTGCTGCCACATGTTTGGTCTCTACGCCAGCTGCGCTTTCAGTGAGCAGCATTTACCTTTTGGCTACATAAACTATTGTCGTAACAGTTTCTTTCCTCGATTTCTAGCAGGACATCCGTTTGTGGACTCCGTAATATACAGGGTGAGTCACCTAACGTTACCACTGGATATATTTCGTAAACCACATCAAATACTGACGAACCGATTCCACAGACCGAACGTGAGGAGAGGGGCTAGTGTAATTGTTTAATACAAACCATACAAAAATGCACGAAAGTATGTTTTTTAACACAAACCTACGTTTTTTTAAATGGAACCACGTTAGTTTTTTAGCACATCTGAACATATAAACAAATACGTAATCAGTGCCGTTTGTTGCATTGTAAAATGTTAATTACATCCGGAGATATTGTAACCTAAAGTTGACGCTTGAAACCTGCGACGTTCAGTTGCGTGTTGTAACAAACAGCTCCAACATACATCGAGTTTCTACAGAATGATCTGCCAACGTTGCTCGAAAATGTCCCACTGGAAACGCGCCTCGCATGTGGTATCAGCATGATGGTGCACCTGCACATTCCGCAATTAACACTAGGCTGACCCTTGACAGGATGTTCGACGGGCGTTTCATAGGACGTGGAGGACGCATAAATTGGCCAGCCCGTTCTCCTGATCTTACACCTCTGGACTTCTTTCTGTGGGGTAAGTTAAAGGAGAACGTGTACCGTGATGTGCCTACAACCCCAGAGGATATGAAACAACGTATTGTGGCAGCCTGCGGCGACATTACACCAGATGTATTGCGGCGTGTACGACAATCATTACGCCAGAGATTGCAATTGTGTGCAGCAAATGATGGCCACCACATTGAACATCTATTGGCCTGACATGTCGGGACACACTCTATTCCACGCCGTAATTGAAAACGGAAACCACGTGTGTACGTGTACCTCACCCCTCATGGTAATGTACATGTGCGTCAGTGAAAAAGACCAATAAAAAGGTGTTAGCATGTGGACGTAATGTGCTGTTCCAGTCTCTTCTGTACCTAAGGTCCATCACCGTTCCCTTTGGATCCCTACGTAATTCGGTGCTCTCCGATATCCAAAATCGAACAGCGGAGAAGTGGTACTCAAGCGTCAACTTCAGGTTACAATATCTCCGGATGTAATTAACATTTTACAATGCAACAAACGCCACTGATTACGTATTTGTTTATATGTTCAGATGTGCTAACAAAACTAACGGGGTTCCATTTTAAAAAAACGCAAGTTTGTGTTAAAAAACACACTTCCGTGCATTTTTGTATGGTTTGTATTAACCAATTACACTAGCCCCTCTCCTCACGTTCGATCTGTGGAATCGATTCGTCAGTATTTGATGTGGTTTACGAAATATATCCAGCGGTAATGTTAGGTGACTCACCCTATATAGTTATGAAATATGTTCATTTTTCAGTTATTATCTGTAGATCCGTCCACGTGAACGTGAGCTCACTATGTCGCTTCTCAAACCACTATAGCATAATTGTGGGATCGTGACACCGGCGGTTATCCTGCTGGAAGATGCCATTACCACCAGGGAAGAGATCAACCGCAAACGAATGCAGGTTGTCCTCAGTAATGTTCACGTAGTCCGTAGATGTCATAGCGGCTCCTGCTACTACCATAGGTCACAGAAAAGATCAGGTAAATGTCTCCCTTAGTACAACACTGTTCCCACCGGCCTTCTTCCGTGGCGCGGCGTATGTTTCGAAGAGCCGTTCGCTTGAATGACGGCGTTTCCGGACACGATCATAGACCCGGTGTAACAAAAAATGTGATCCATTCGACCAGGTGGCATTTGCTCATTGACCCACGGTCCATTCTCAATGATACTGTGCCCACTGCAATCGCAATTGACGATTTCGTGGTGTCCGCAGGGTCGTCTTCTGGTGAACCCTGTGTTGAACCAGGCAATATGATGAACGATGTGTTCGTTTCTGCAACAGCATTGTACTACGTCACTAGATCAGTCACAGATCATCACCTATCCAGCTTTACAGAGCAGACAAGTATCCGAGCCCCATGTATGATGAGGTGTGGACATCTAACACATTCCTGCCTAACCTTGTTTTCACTGTGCTTCAACCATTTTTCATAGATGTCACGACAGTAGCACACAAACAGCTGACCAAATTTTCCGTTTATGAGAGACTCGTTCCGAGGCACTGCATGATAACAATCCGCCCTTTATCAAGAGTCGCCTATGAGTTTCTTCATGTGTGGCACATATCGTCGCTAGCGAGTCCTTCAAACGACGACGACGACACACGTTCCCTGCTGATATATGGAGTTTAAATCTAGCGGTTGTTCCTCCGATTCTTGTTGTATTTTTTCTTGTCATTCTTAATGTTTGGTTCGTGTTTTTGCTTATCAGTTTCTTTGGTATCTGGTGGTAGTAACTAGCGTTGCCAAGAGTAACACGTCCTGTCATCTCGTCGACGATCGGAAATGTAGTTTACGCCCAAGCGCCTGCATTGTTTTCTTTCTGTTTAGTTTCGCGAGGCCTCCATTTTTTTCTGTAGAAACATCGTGCGGTCTCGCGGAAGCATTCAAGGAGACGTTGAAACCAGAAATTCGATGTTCGACCACTGAGGGCAGATCAGGCTCCACATGTAGCGCTAACCTCAGTATTGGATTCCGCAATTTTTAGAGCCTCCTGACAAGCTTTGCTGCTCCATACTACCGCAGCATACTCAGGTTTAGGGCGGAGAACAAGGTCTGTCATCTTAAGGCTAACTAAAGCTAAGTAATGGAGGATTTACTTTGCAGCATTACCTTCAGCGTCAGAGGGTGTCGGGAATTTGTGTTCTTTTTTATTTATTTGTGTAACTGGGGTGGGTGCGGAACGGGTTAAATTGTCTTCATATTTGGCGGATAAGACGTCTTAATGAGGGTAGACCGCTGCGTTATCTGTCAAGCAGCGTCATGGGCCGCCGATAGCGTTCTCGCGGGTCGCAAGGGGCCCCCAGATTCCGTATAAGGGGGTTCTTTGACATATGTGTCTTCTCGTAGAATCTCCTGGTGTCTCTGGAGCACCTCTAATTCTTCGGCCACTTCATGCAGGTAGCGGTGGAGAAATTACGGGTAGTCGTGGAATACCCTACGCAGGATCTTTTTCTGTAGCGACTGCAGTCGCTGGACGTGAGTCTTCGTAGTACAACCCCACACTTCACATACGTAGTCAAATGGAGGGCAGAGGTACATCTGGTAGACGAGAAGACCGTTAACTATAGACAAATCTGAGTCTCCATTGTGATGGGATACAGCGCCCCGAGCCGCTGGTTGATCTTCTTGCGGATGTCTTCGGTGTGGAGTCGCCAAGTGAGCCTCTTGTCCATGATGGCGTCCACTCTCATGTGACAATTGTTGTGGACTGACAAGACAGCCAGTCCACAGTGACGGGTAACCGGAAGGCACGCGTACACACTCGCCGGCTGGCGTGAGGTCTGAAACACGGTACTTAATGAATGCTATAAAGAAAGTACGTAGCTCCTCGAATACTTAACTTTATTCCATCATTGTGGTACATCGCTCTTGACGATACAATTGAGAGTCTTTAAATACAAGCACTGTAAGGCTAATGGCGCCTTGCTAGGTCGTAGCCATGGACTTAGCTGAAGGCTATTCTAACTGTCTCTCGGCAAATGAGAGAAAGGCTTCGTCAGTGTAGTCGCTAGCAAAGTCGTCGTACAACTGGGCGAGTGCTAGTACGTCTCTCTCGACCTGCCGTGTGGTGGCGCTCGGTCTGCAATTACTGACAGTGGCGACACGCGGGTCCGACATGTACTAATGGACCGCGGCCGATTTAAAGCTACCACCTAGCAAGTGTGGTGTCTGGCGGTGACACCACAACAATCGAGTTCCATGCTCCATGCCTGGAACTGAGGTCGCCAACCACCAAAAGTTTACCAGGATGGCAGAGTAGTCTTCGGGCGTCTTCAAGTTCCAACAGTCCAGAAGTACATCTGTACTGGGTAATAGGCGACTGGACTTCATGATGGGGAATGGAGTTCCGAATGAAGATGGCAATGCCCCCTCCGTGCATTGTCCGCCCTGTTCTGCAGCACCGATAATTCGGGATGTTGCTGCAAATGCCAGGCTTCAAGAATGTCTCATTTACCATTCATAAAAGATGGTTCAAATGGCTCTGAGCGCTATGGGACTTAACATCTGTGGTCATCAGTCACCTAGAACTTGAAACTACCTAAACCTAACTAATCTAAGGACATCACACTCATCCATGCCCGAGGCAGGATTAGAACCTGCGACCGTAGCGGTCACGCGGTTCCAGACTGAAGCGCCTAGGACCGCACGGCCACACCGGCCGGCTACCATTCATACATCCACGTTGTAGTCAACGATGACTGCTGAAATTCTGGAAGATCATGTGTGAGGTTGTTCGCTACAATCCATAACTCATCTAACCTGGGCGCTGTATCCAAGATGAGGAGCGGCAGGAACATCTCTTGAGGCCATGACAGCTCTGCTGACCGCCGTATCGACTATGGCGGCGATAGTGGCTGGGAGACGTACCTGATGCTTGCTGACGTCTGCGAGTGACGAGGCAATTTGGGCGAGGAGGGCCAGAATGGGCGTTGAGTCTTGCTGTGGTGCTGGATAAGCAGCTACGGGCGGCTGCTGGCGGTGTCTAGGCGGCGCGGTCGGTCCTGCCGGTACAACGTATTGGTTTGGCGCAGCTGGTGGCGCAACAGGAGAGAGCGACTGATTCAGCGCGTCAGTAACGGGCAGCGTGACGATGCATCAAAGTCGGCTATGAGCGCCCATCGCCGATCGGTGTGGGTGGAGGTGGACGTTGGCGACGGCGGGCGTCGGCGGTGGCAGTCTTCTGGACGGGTGGTAGTCCTCGTTGGCGTCGGCTTTCTCCCTTGTGCTTGGCGCACGACCGGAAACTCGCCGGATGTGCGCCGCTACAGAGGCCGCACCTGGGTGGCTCTTCCGTGCTGCGAGTGCATTCAGGACTGTCGTCTCCGTTGCCACATTTAAAGCACACAGGTGGCACAGTGCAGTGGCGGGCAACGTGACGAAAGCCCTGGCATCTCAAGCACTGCTCAGGGCCACGAGACTTGCGGAGCTTTTTTAGGGTGATGCAGAGGTCGTAGAACCTAGTGACATTGAATATTTCTGGGTGAGCCGTCGTATCTTGCAGGTTGACGACGCGATGGCCGATTAGCCTATTCGTGCCCAGCGTACGATGATATTCGACCTGCATCGCGACATGTCTTCCAGCTCCTCCTTGACATCTTCATGGGTCAAAGTTTTTGGGAAACGCTTAAAAAGCGTATTTAGTGGAGGGGGAGGGGGCATACCGTCGGGAAAGTGTACATTGGTATGCCCTGGTTCCCAAGCATGTTCGTAGCCATGACATAATCCTCAGTCGACGATAGGTTCAGCTTCAGCGTTTTTCGCCAGTCTGTTTGACGGTGAAATGTTGTTTGCTATGTTCCTTAAGCCAGGTGCGGAGCTTCTTGGAATCTTGCTTAGATTGCAGGACGATCGGTGGCATTTTTATGTGAGTTGCGTGCAGAGTTGATTGCTATCCTTGTGGAGAGTCGGCTTCCCGCTGTTCTTGCGTGTGTTGATGTTCACCAGAGGCGTGCTCTTGCGCCGCGCGATCTTGCTGTTGGTCCGGCAATGACGACGCAGCTTCTTCCAGCGTGGCACCTGTCACTTGAAGAAGCTGATGTCGGTTGGTGACGTCCAACTCCCTGGCAACAACAAGCTTCCGTGGCCGCACTTGCTTCTTCGGGGGCGGCTGTTGGAAACCATTGTCTTGCACGTCGGAGAATGAAGAACGCCGTCTAGGAAATCTATCGCCGATTGCTCTTGTATGCCGCTCTTCATTCCGCCGGTGCTTAGTACACGCTTCCATAGCGCTATCAGCATCAGTATCCGAGTAAGGGCAGAGAGCGATTTCTCCATTAGTCTTTGCTCCACTCACAAAGTTTCCTTTAAGCACCTCGTCCCCGCACCGCAACCAGGCACCATTCAGTCATCCGGTAGGCAATGGTCATAATGTTTCGGCTCATTAGTTATGTATTTATATGAAGTTCATAATTTGTGTAAACCAGGATTACGAAATCAACAAGCCAATCCTCTCTGATAAATACAAATCTCTTGTGGTTCTTCCATGTCGCGATAAGACTGGATATAATTTTCTTGTAGCAAAAAGCAGTTGCGTAAAGAACCTTTCGAGAAAAAAAAAAAAAGATTTTTCACTTACGTCTAGATAACTACGAAAGTCGCGTCGATGCTGGTAGTGTCTAACAGTTCTCCACAGTCATACATAAAGAGTATAATGAAATGTAACTAAAAAAAATATTTAATTTCGAAACATACAAAGGTTGAATCATTAACCTTGAACACCCCATTTTTCCCACATAAACATCTTCAGTACATAATTGTCTAGACCCTGTTCGTGGAGCGCTCTTTTATAGAATGATGATGTATGCGTTCCAGTTGACTTAATGTTCAGAACGCAGACTATATGGCCGCTCATAAAAACCTTACGTTTCAGTGTTCAAAATTCAGAATACTATAGTTCCATAACTCGTCAGACTGAAAATAATCCATGATGCAAAGATTTTGTGATAATAGCATTACAGTATATTGCAGAGTATTTTCAACACAGTGTGTGAATGCGTTGTGCTGCGTAAAGCCTTCATGGAAGTTTTCCAATGCTTCCTGTGTTTTCTTAAGACGTCCCTTTTCGTCGTCCTCACGTCACACAGAATTCCACGGTGTCTTCCTTGCCTCCTACTGTTTCAGGGTAGGCTAGTACTTGCTACGTAGCCACGCTGTTAATAGTTCTTGCATGTGCTGTTAATTCGACACACAAAATGTCCTGTCTACGTTCCCTTCCTACTGTCCCTTGCAGCGACCAGATGTCTTGCAACTTCCTCCTCCTTCTTCTCAGTTCATCTCCTGTTTCCTTTTTCTGTATATTTCTCCCTCCCGCTCTCCATGTCCATCTCCTCTTCCCTCATATCAGTGTTCATGTCCTCCTTCCATCTCTCTGTTAATCAATTTCTTCCTCCCTCTTCTTTCTCCACATTTCTTACCATAACACCAATACGAGGTTGCTGGTTCTTCCCCCAACAGTATTTCTTTTCAGATAGTAAATAATATGTGAACTAAGTTTCTCTGAAATCAACCTGGTCTTTAGAAGGAGCTTTTTTTACCCACGGCTTTGTCCGCATACACATGTCACACATATCTGACATACATTTAATGTATTTTATATCTATAGGTACATGTATTTCACTTCTATATCTAGCGAATATCGCCCTGCACTTTCGTTTTTACAAAGCTCAATGTTTATGACACCGTATCTCCTGTACCATGTGTCGTACAATGATATAATATTGTAGATACGTTAAGCGGCATGTGCACTACTGGCCCCTAAAACTGCTACACCAAGAAGAAATGCAGATAATAACGGGTATTCATTAGACAAATATATTATACTAGAACTGAAATGTGATTACATTTACACACAATTTGGGTGCATAGATCCTGGGAAATCAGTACCCAGAACAACCACCTCTGGCCGTAATAACGGCCTTCATACCCTGGGCATTGAGTCAGTCAGAGCTGGGATGGCGTGTACAGGTACAGCTGCCCATGCAGCTTCAACACGATACCACAGTTCATCAACAGTAATGACTAGCGTATTGTGATGAGCCAGTTGCTCGGCCAACATTGACCAGACGTTTTCAACTGGTGAGAGATCGGGAGAATGTGCTGGCCAGGGCAGCAGTCGAACATTTTCTATATCCAGAAAGGCCCGTACAGGACCTGCAACATGCGGTCGTGCATTATCCTCCTGACATGTAATTTCGCAGGGATCGAATGAAGGGTAGAGCCACGGGTCGTAACACATCTGAAATGTAACGTCCACTGTTCAAAGTGCCGTCAATGCGAACAAGAGGTGACCGAGACGTGTAACCAATGGCACCCCATATCATCAAGCCATGTGATACGCCAGTATGGCGATGACGAATACACGCTTCCAATGTGCGTTCACCGCGATGTCGCCAAACACGGATGCGACCATCATGATGCTGTAAACAGAACCTGGATTCATCCGAAAAAATGGCGTTTTGTCATTCGTGCACCCAGGTTCGTCGTTGAGTACACCATTGCAGGCGCTCCTGTCTGTGATGCATGCCGCGACAGCGTGGACGTGAACCGTATGTGCAGTTGACGGACTTTGAGCGAGGGCGTATAGTGGGCATGCGGGAGGCCGGGTGGACGTACCGCCGAATTGCTCAACACGTGGGGCGTGAGGTCTCCACAGTACATCGATGTTGTCGCCAGTGGTCGGCGGAAGGTGCACGTGCCCGTCGACCTGGGACCGGACCGCAGCGACGCACAGATGCACGCCAAGACCGTAAGATCCTACGCAGTGCCGTAGGGGACCGCACCGCCACTTCCCAGCAAATTAGGGACACTGTTGCTCCTGGGGTATCGGCGAGGACCATTCGCAACCGTCTCCATGAAGCTGGGCTACGGTCCCGCACACCGTTAGGCCGTCTTCCGCTCACGCCCCAACATCGTGCAGCCCGCCTCCAGTGGTGTCGCGACAGGCGTGAATGGAGGGACGAATGGAGACGTGTCGTCTTCAGCGATGAGAGTCGCTTCTGCCTTGGTGCCAATGATGGTCGTATGCGTGTTTGGCGCCGTGCAGGTGAGCGCCACAATCAGGACTGCATACGACCGAGGCACACAGGGCCAACACCCGGCATCACGGTGTGGGGAGCGATCTCCTACACTGGCCGTACACCACTGGTGATCGTCGAGGGGACACTGAATAGTGCACGGTACATGCAAACCGTCATCGAACCCATCGTTCTACCATTCCTAGACCGGCAAGGGAACTTGCTGTTCCAACAGGACAATGCACATCCGCATGTATCCCGTGCCACCCAACGTGCTCTAGAAGGTGTAAGTCAACTACCCTGGCCAGCAAGATCTCCGGATCTGTCCCCCATTGAGCATGTTTGGGACTGGATGAAGCGTCGTCTCACGCGATCTGCACGTCCAGCACGAACGCTGGTCCAACTGAGGCGCCAGGTGGAAATGGCATGGCAAGCCGTTCCACAGGACTACATCCAGCATCTCTACGATCGTCTCCATGGGAGAATAGCAGCCTGCATTGCTGCGAAAGGTGGATATACACTGTACTAGTGCCGACATTGTGCATGCTCTGTTGCCTGTGTCTATGTGCCTGTGGTTCTGTCAGTGTGATCATGTGATGTATCTGACCCCAGGAATGTGTCAATAAAGTTTCCCCTTCCTGGGACAATGAATTCACGGTGTTCTTATTTCAGTTTCCAGGAGTTTAACTCAGATGATATTCGATAAGCATGCAATTTCCCTACAAACCACTGGTGTGGTACAGTGTCAAAAACCATTTGGATCTAGAAATACAGGATCAATTTGAAACCTCTTGTCAACAGCACTCAACACTTCATGCGAATAAAGAGCTGGTTGTATTTCACAAGAACGATGTTTCCTAACCCGTGTTGACTGTGTGTCAATAGATTTTTTTTCCGAGGTAATTCATAATGTTCTAAGCCATTATATGTTCCAAAATCCTGCTGCGTATCGACGTTAACGATATGGGCCTATAGTTAAGTGGATTACTCTTACTTCCTTTCTTGAATATTGGTGTGACCTGTGTAACTTTCCAGTCTTTGGGTACGTATCTTTCGTCGAGCGAACGGTTGTATGTGATTGTTAAGTATGGAGGTAATGCATCAGCGTACTCCGAAAGGAACCTAATTGGTATACAGTCTGGACCAGAAGACTTGCTTTTATTAAGTGATTTGAGTTGCTTCACTACTCCGAGGATATCTATTTCTACGTTACTCATATTGGCAGCTGTTTTTGATTCGAATTTTGGAATATTTACATCACCTCCTTTAGTAAAGAAATTTCGAAAGACTATTATAAGTAACTTTGCTAATTTTGCTCGTATTCAGTGCCATATATGAATATTGTCTACAAAATGTGTCATGAATACAGTTGGTAGTAAAGAAAATTAAAACTTCATGTCTGACACTGCAGTTTTTCTGCATGAACAATGAAAATTTGATAGGTTATATACTTTCTTCCTTTTATCGTTTTATGGGGAAGGGGGGGGGGTTCATAACGAGAAAAAAAATTCGTAAAGTTTGAAATTATGTGTTTTAAATTTGTTGCAAATGCAAAGTGCGCTTATTCTCAACACTGGATGAATAAAATCTGGGTATTCGCGCGTGGTAGGCTACACTTCTCTTCCATCACTACCGTTTTGACAGGTTCTTATCTCCCTAGCGATTCTTTCCAGTAGTAAGTGATTTGTGTACCAAGTCTGGTTGAAATCGGTTCAGTGTTTCAGGAAGAGATGCGGAATACAATTACACAGACAAATTTCTATAATTTGTATGGACTTCGTGGCGCAGGATTTCGATGGGAGCGGAGTTTAGCTGGGAAGGGAGACGGGGGGGTTGTGTAAATTTGGACACTTAAATAACTGTAGTCAGTTGGCTGAGGTGAACTGTATCGCTGCAGTCTGAAGACAACATCTGGGAACCAGCACCTGGAGGCTATAGTCACAACAGGCAAGTTTTCGGTGCGTCGCCGGAGGGGGAGGGGGAAGGGGAGGGGGAGGGGGAGGGGGAGGGGGAAGGGGAGGGGGAGGGGGGGGTTTTCAGGCATAGCGAGTCGACCGATCTTGTTCTGTATCGGTAGTCGAAGGAGGTGCGATCGCTGTCGCCATTGGGTAACACAACCACAGAAGGTTGCCTGTTTAAATCCGCAGGCCAAAGTCGAAACGCCCTGGGCGATGGTCAACTTGGGCGCCTGGTATCGTAGCAGATAACGTGGAGGCAGCAAGGGGTACTGACTGTCAGCAGTGGATGCTAACTGGGGCATCGTTTGGCTGGACCTTCAGACGGTGTTCGCCACCGTGCATTCAGAGCAGGGGTTCTCAAATCTTTTTGGCGACTTGAGCAACAGACAGTGTTTGCCCCCGTATATCCAGAGCAGCGGTTCTCAAACCTTTTCGACAACTGCACCCTACATAGGCACTAAATATTTTCCGGAGCCATAAAATAAGAAAAACCTGGTTTTATTGTCATTATTTAATTATCATCATTTAATAAAAATCATAAAAAATATTTATTTTACACTACTAACTTCTAAAACAATATTTAACCAATACAATACACAGAATAACACTGTACTGATTCCACTGTAAATTGATAAAATTTTTGCCAGTGAGTGGGAGGAATGAAGTCGTTGATACAAGAACGTTGAAGACGCATGGTATTAGATTCACCATTCAGTCTACTGCGGTATTTTGTCTTTCTAGCTGTATATGCTGAGAATCTCGTTTCACACAAGTAGTCCATGTTGTTGGGAACGGGAGAACAACAGTCAGAGCGTGTGTTACAAGTTGTGGATAGTCATCACGAACTCTGCAGCAGAAACCACGCCATGTTGTTTTGAATAATGACGCTTCATGTTGTTTGAATGATGATTCCACACTTGAATCTGATGTTATTTCCAAAGAGCATTCATAAGTTTCGTTTGAGGTATTTTGTGGTTTCTGTAAATTCGATACAAAAGGATTCTGAACTCATGAATACATTTTCAGATTGTATTCTGCTCTTAAGGAAAATACATCTCAATATATGTGCGCATATCATGGAGACAATGGACCAATTCTTCAGATATTTCATTTCGTAATTCTGCTGTCTTACCACATTCTGTGTTTAAAAGCTTTCTAGTTCTGTCTTGCCATCGCAAACAATCCAAAAAATCTAGTTTTTTTGAAGGCGGTTATTTTCTTTTTCGAAATATATCTAACAGAAAGCTAATCTGAACTAGCAAGTCACATCGCGCGAAAGGTCTTTTAATTTAAAAGAAATAATAATCATAAAAGCTTGAAATTCAGCTCTTAGAATAATAATGTTAAGGTTTTACTCCGAGATAACCAACTAACTTTAGTGTGCGGCAGTAGAGTTTCATATTTGCTCCCATAATCTTTACACAAAACTGAAAACAATCGGCACTGAAGAGGGCTTGATTTAACGTAACTGATAATTTTTACTGCTTCATCGAGAATAAATGATTCATGGTGTGGGTTCCTGTAGTCATGTCCTAGTTCAAGAACCATGGGCAACGTATGAGTGACCAAGTAAGTGGTCCCGACAGTCGGGATACCAGTTACTTTGGAATAAGGCTGGGCATCTCGGACATATTCTGCGTCGTGGTCACCTTTGTGCTCATACGGCAAAGACTACCAAATCCACCGGTTAGTCCCTCAGCCGTTAGGGGTAAAACCCAATGGGACTCGGGGCAAGTAAGGCTAGCAACCTGCTTCCCTGGTACTTTAAATATGATGCTAGCAACAATCAGAGCAAAATGCCTCGGACCTTTGGAGGTGACGGAGTCCCACCTCTAACTGACAAACCAGGGACTCCTAAGATACGACTTGGCAAAAAAATGGTAATGAGATGGGGAGCTATTAATATCAATGAGGGCTACTCTGGGAGAAGGTAGAGCTGCCAGAGGCTGCAAGTAAGATGGGGCTGGGCCGGCCGCGGTGGTCTAGCGGTTCTGGCGCTGCAGTCCGGAACCACGGGGCTGCTACGGCCGCAGGTTCGAATCCTGCCTCGGGCATGGGTGTGTGAGATGTCCTTAGGTTAGTTAGGTTTAAGTAGTTCTAAGTTCTAGGGGACTTATGACCTAAGATGTTGAGTCCCATAGTGCTCAGAGCCATTTGAACCATTTTAAGACGGGGCTGGACGTTTTAGCTGTTAGTGACATTCGGGTAAGGGGTGAGAAAGAAGAGGAAGTGGGAGAATACAAGGTCTACCTGTCAGGAGTCAAAGCAGGAATAGCACAATGGGGTGTAGGGCTTTACATCAGGAAAGAAATGGAACCCATCGTAGTTGCAATAAGATATGTAAACGAACGACTGATGTGGATAGATTTGACAGTGTCTAGCAAGAAAATTAGGATTGCGTCAGTATATTCGCATTGTGAAGGGACAGATCAAGATAAGATGGATAGTTTTTATGAGGCACTCAGTGATGTAGTTGTTAGAGTAAAGGACAAGGACAGTGTTCTGCTCATGGGTGATTTTAACGCCAGGATTGGAAATCGAACAGAAGGGTATGAAAAGGTTATGGGTAAATTTGGAGAGGATATGGAGGCCAACAGGAACGGGAAACAACTCTTGGATTTCTGTGCCAGTGTGGGCTTAGTAATCACAAACTCCTTTTTTAAACATAAGAACATTCACCGGTATACTTGGGAAGGCAGGGGAACCAGATCTGTCATTGACTATATAATAACAGATCAGGAATTCATGAAGGCTGTGAGGGACACACGTGTATTCAGGGGATTCTTTGATGACACTGATCATTATTTAATCTGCTGTGAAATTGGAATTGTGAGGCCGAAAGTGCAGGAGGTCAGGTCCATATGTAGGAGGATAAGAGTGGAGAAACTTCAGGATAAGGAAATCAGGCACAGGTACATAACAGCGATCTCAGAAAGGTACCAGTTAGTTGAATGTAGTCAATTACAGTCATTGGAAAAGGAATGGACCAGGTACAGGGACACAGTACTAGAAGTGGCTAAAGAATGTCTTGGAACAGTAGTGTGTAAAAGTAGGATGAAGCAAACAGCTTGGTGGAATGATACAGTCAAGGCAGCCTGTAAAAGGAAAAAGAAGGCCTATCAAAAATGGCTACATACCAGAACCCAGGTAGACAGAGAAAGTTATGTTGAAGAAAGAAACAAAGCCAAACAGATAATTGCAGCATCCAAGAAGAAATCGTGGGAAGACTTTGGAAACAGGTTGGAGACTATGGGTCAAGCTGCTGGAAAACCATTCTAGAGTGTAACTAGCAGTCTTCGAAAGTGAGGTAAGAAGGAAATGACAAGCATTTTGGACAGGTCAGGAAAACTGCTGGTGAATCCTGTGGATGCCTTGGGCAGATGGAGGGAATATTTTGAAGAGTTGCTCAATGTAGGTGAAAACACGATCAGTAACGTTTCAGATTTCGAGGTAGAATGGGATAGGAATGATGATGGAAATAGGATCACATTTGAGGAAGAGGAAAAAATGGTCAATAGATTGCAGTGCAATAAAGCGGCTGGGGTGGATGAAATTAAGTCGGAACTCATCAAATACAGTGGAATGTCAGGTCTTAAATGGCTACACAGGATAATTGAAATGGCCTGGGAGTCGGGACAGGTTCCATCAGACTGGACAAAAGCAGTAATCACACCAATCTTTAAACATGGAAACAGAAAAGATTGTAACAACTACAGAGGTATCTCTTTAATCAGCGTTGTGGGTAAAATCTTCTCAGGTATTGTTGAAAAGAAAGTGCAAGTATTAGTTGAGGACCAATTGGATGAAAATCAGTGTGGGTTTCGTTTCGGCCTCTTAGAGGTTGTCAGGACCAGATCTTTAGCTTACGGCAAATAATGGAGAAGTGTTATGAGTGGAACAGGGAATTGTATCTATGCTTTATAGATCTAGAAAAGGCATATGACCGGGTTCCTAGGTGGAAGTTATTGTCTGTTCTACAAGATTATGGAATAGGAGGCAAACTTTTGCAAGCAATTAAAGGTCTTTACATGGATAGTCAGGCAGCAGTTAGAGTTGACGGTAAATTGAGTTCATGGTTCAGAGTAGTTTCAGGGGTAAGACAAGGCTGCAACCTGTCTCCACTGTTGTTCATATTATTTATGGATCATATGTTGAAAACAGTAGACTGGCTGGGTGAGATTAAGGTATGTGAACACAAAATAAGCAGTCTTGCATATGCGGATGACTTAGTTGTGATGGCAGATTCGATTGAAAGTTTGCAAAGTAATATTTCAGAGCTAGATCAGAAATGTAAGGACTATGGTATGAAGATTAGCATCTCCAAAGCGAAAGTAATGTCAGTGGGAAAGAAATATAAACGGATTGAGTGCCAAATAGGAGGAACAAATTTAGAACAGGTGGACGGTTTCAAGTACTTAGGATGCATATTCTCACAGGATGGCAACATAGTGAAAGAACTGGAAGCGAGGTGTAGCAAAGCTAATGCAGTTAGCGCTCAGCTACGATCTACTGTCTTCTGCAAGAAGGAAGTCAGTACCAAGACTAAGTTATCTGTGCACCGTTCGATCTTGACCAACTTTGTTGTATGGGAGTGAAAGCTGGATGGATTCAGGTTACCTTATCAACAAGGTTGAGGTTACGGATATGAAAGTAGCTAGGATGATTGCAGGTACTAGTAGATGGGAACAATGGCAGGAGGGTGTCCACAATGAGGAAATCAAAGAAAAACTAGGAATGAACTCTATAGATGTAGCAGTCAGGGCGAACAGGCTTAGATGGTGGGGTCATGTTACACGCATGGGAGAAGCAAGGTTACCCAAGAGACTCATGGATTCAGCAGTAGAGGGTAGGAGGAGTCGGGGCAGACCGAGGAGAAGGTACCTGGATTCGGTTAAGAATGATTTTGAAGTAATAGGTTTAACATCAGAAAAAGGCACCAATGTTAGCACTGAATAGGGGATCATGGAGGAACTGTATAAGGGGGGCTATGCTCCAGACTGAACGCTGAAAGGCATAATCAGTCTTAAATGATGATGATGATGATGATCGAGAATAAATTTCAGATTTGGTGGCATCTTCTTTATCGCGAGTGCTTATTTATACAGGATTCAATAGCTGGAACTACAGTTTAGTGCTTAACTTTTTATTAGTGATACCAGTCTTGTTGTTTTGTGAGTCATTGCCTTGGCCCCATCTGTACAAATATCGATATAGTGGTTAAAAATATGGTTAATCGTGTTAAAAATTTCTTTTCCGATAGTGCTGGTTGGCAACGATGCACTCTTAAGCAAGTCTTTCTAAAGTGAATGTTTAAGTGGTTATGCACAATTGTCAGCAACATCGGTCGATCCATCCATTTGCAAGACGGCTTTGTTGTGTTAAAGGCCACCAACGACACCACTGGCCATTAAAATTGCTGCACCACGAAGATGACGTGCGACAGACGCGAAATTTAACCGATTGGAAGAAGATGCTGTAATCTGCAAATGATTAACTTTTCAGAGCATTCACACAAGGTTGGCGACACCTACAACGTGCTGACGTGAGGAAAGTTTACAATCGATTTCTCATACACAAACATCAGTTGACCGGCGTTGCCTGGTGAAACGTTATTGTGATGCCTCGTGTAAGGAGGAGAAATGCGTACCAACACGTTTCCGACTTTGATAAAGGTCGGATTGTAGCCTATCGCGATTGCGGTTTACCGTATCGCGACACTGCTGCTCGCGTTGGTCGAGATCCAATGACTGTTAGCATAATATGGAATTTGTGGGTCTAGGAGGGTAATACGGAACGCCGTGCTGGATCCCAACGGCCTCGTATCACTAGCAGACGAGATGTCAGGCATCTTAACCGCATGGCTGTAACGGATCGTGCAGCCACGTCTCGATCCCTGAGACAACAACCATCTGAACGAACAGTTCGACGACGTTTGCAGCAGCATGGACTATCAGCCCGGAGACCATGGCTGCGGTTACCCTTGACGCTGCATCACAGACAGGAGCGCCTGCGATTGTGTACTCAGCTACGAACCTGGGGGCACGAATGGCAAAACGTCATTTTTTCGGATGAATCCAGGTTCTGTTTACAGGATCCGTGTTTGGCGACATCGCGATGAATGCACATTGGAAGCGTGTATTCGTCATCGCCATACTGGCGTATCACCCGGCTTGATGGTATGGGGTGCCACTGGTTACACGTCTCTGTCACCTCTTGTTCGCATTGACGGAACTTTGAACAGTGGACGTTACATTTCAGATGTGTTACGACCGGTGGCTCTACCCTTCATTCGATGCGAAACCCTACATTTCAGCAGGATAATGCACGACCGCATGTTGCATGTCCTGTACGGGCCTTTCTGGATAGAAAATGTTCGACTGCTGCCCTGGTCAGCACATTCTACAGATCTCTCACCAATTGAAAACGTCTGGTCAATGGTGGCCGAGCAACTGGCTCGTCACAATACGCCAATCACTACTCTTGATGAACTGTGGTATCGTGTTGAAGCTGCATGGGCAGCTGTACCTGTACACGCCATTTCAAGCTCTGTTTGATTCAATGCCTAGGCGTATGAAGGCCGTTATTACGGCCAGAGGTGGTTGTTCTGGGTACTGATTTCTCGGGATCTATGCACCCAAATTGCGTGAAAATGTAGTCACGTGTCAGTTCTAGTATAATATATTTCTCCAACGAATACCTGTTTATCATCTGTATTCTTCTTGGTGTAACAATTTTAATGGACAGTAGTGTAGTTCCTGTTTGATATAGCCTGCGAGAGAATTAATTCGACAGGAAACAGGAGATAGTTAATTTGGTAGGGAGCAGTGTCGTGCGAAAGCCACCACGCCGTAGAAAGATACTTTGCAGAGTTTCCATCGAGCATACCTTATGTTATGTCTGCCATATCTGGTTTTATTAAACTCTGTGCCCCTTGCCCGTGCGAGCAGTGCGATAGCAGATCTAATACAACATCTCCATGGCTTTTTCATTCACGGTCTGGGTCGGATAGTTCAGGTTCTTTCACTTCTTAATAACTGTTCTTTCTTACGAATAAAAACTTCTTCATTATTTTCTCTGCAATCAGTGTTTATATTTTATAAATTTTTGGCGCATATTAGCAGGTACCATGGAACTTTTCGGAAATACTCTCCTGGAAATGGAAAAATGAACACATTGACACCGGTGTGTCAGACCCACCATACTTGCTCCGGACACTGCGAGAGGGCTGTACAAGCAATGATCACACGCACGGCACAGCGGACACACCAGGAACCGCGGTGTTGGCCGTCGAATGGCGCTAGCTGCGCAGCATTTGTGCACCGCCGCCGTCAGTGTCAGCCAGTTTGCCGTGGCATACGGAGCTCCATCGCAGTCTTTAACACTGGTAGCATGCCGCGACAGCGTGGACGTGAACCGCATGTGCAGTTGACGGACTTTGAGCGAGGGCGTATAGTGGGCATGCGGGAGGCCGGGTGGACGTACCGCCGAATTGCTCAACACGTGGGGCGTGAGGTCTCCACAGTACATCGATGTTGTCGCCAGTGGTCGGCGGAAGGTGCACGTGCCCGTCGACCTGGGACCGGACCGCAGCGACGCACGGATGCACGCCAAGACCGTAGGATCCTACGCAGTGCCGTAGGGGACCGCACCGCCACTTCCCAGCAAATTAGGGACACTGTTGCTCCTGGGGTATCGGCGAGGACCATTCGCAACCGTCTCCATGAAGCTGGGCTACGGTCCCGCACACCGTTAGGCCGTCTTCCGCTCACGCCCCAACATCGTGCAGCCCGCCTCCAGTGGTGTCGCGACAGGCGTGAATGGAGGGACGAATGGAGACGTGTCGTCTTCAGCGATGAGAGTCGCTTCTGCCTTGGTGCCAATGATGGTCGTATGCGTGTTTGGCGCCGTGCAGGTGAGCGCCACAATCAGGACTGCATACGACCGAGGCACACAGGGCCAACACCCGGCATCATGGTGTGGGGAGCGATCTCCTACACTGGCCGTACACCACTGGTGATCGTCGAGGGGACACTGAATAGTGCACGGTACATGCAAACCGTCATCGAACCCATCGTTCTACCATTCCTAGACCGGCAAGGGAACTTGCTGTTCCAACAGGACAATGCACGTCCGCATGTATCCCGTGCCACCCAACGTGCTCTAGAAGGTGTAAGTCAACTACCCTGGCCAGCAAGATCTCCGGATCTGTCCCCCATTGAGCATGTTTGGGACTGGATGAAGCGTCGTCTCACGCGATCTGCACGTCCAGCACGAACGCTGGTCCAACTGAGGCGCCAGGTGGAAATGGCATGGCAAGCCGTTCCACAGGACTACATCCAGCATCTCTACAATCGTCTCCATGGGAGAATAGCAGCCTGCATTGCTTCGAAAGGTGGATATACACTGTACTAGTGCCGACATTGTGCATGCTCTGTTGCCTGTGTCTATGTGCCTGTGGTTCTGTCAGTGTGATCATGTGATGTATCTGACCCCAGGAATGTGTCAATAAAGTTTCCCCTTCTTGGGACAATGAATTCACGGTGTTCTTATTTCAATTTCCAGGAGTGTAGCTTGCTACAGAACATTCGCAGAGGTTAGCCGTTACATCAATCCGAGATTGATGTAGGATTCATCATATTTCCTTTTTTACACGTCCTGTAAGTCGTTAGATATATTAATGCACGAAAACATGGAGCTCGAAGTAGTTACATCATCTTCTTGAATTTTACAGTTTTGATCGGAAATCTTTGAGATGATGCCGCATCTTCTGGGCGAACCACCTTTGAACTTCTGATGGAAGATTTTGTTGCAATACCTTTCAGCCAACACTGCATTCTATTTTTTAAAACCAACAGTTTAATTTTGTAGTATGACAAACACAGAATAATATCGCCACAAGGTATTGAATTTTGCAAAAGTAGTCAATAGCAATCACGAATCGAATATACAGTAGTCCGAGAGTTGTGCGCAGATTCACTACGCCAAATGGAGTGGGCGTTGCAATTGCAAACCGAGTAGGAACTGTACGCTGGGCTGCACCTAGCGGGTTTGTATGGTCCCGAATGGTGAAGCATAGATGGTGAAGCAGAGTAATCTTTGATGGTGGTTCGAAGTGTATGTGAAAGAGAGAGGAGAGAGATTGAGAGAGCGCAGTGCAATATTCGCAGCGTGTGTAGAGGAGACAGTGCATAGTAAAAGAGAGAGAAAGAGGGAGAGAGTAAATATCAGCATGGCTGCTGAGTGCGTTTGTGGTGACGAGTATCGAGTCGTCACATACGAGTAGTCTACCTATAACTACTCGTGCAAGCTAACTTCTTTTGTCTGGAGTTTTATATCTTAGTATTATTGTAGATTTGTTATGCAGCTTGTCTCGGCTGTTATACACTCAGAGAAAAAAGTAACTTTTATAAAACCGACATTGATGTGATATATATAAGTGTTATTTTCTCAGTGTGTGACAAGACTTGATGTGCTTTGTTCTTTAGGTTGAAATTATTTTGGCAGAGCCCTCTCAGAGGCCTTGTGGAGCCCCAGGACTTCACTGAGTACACTTTGAGTATCGCTCTTCCAGAGGATATGGCAGTCGGGTGCAAGGAAGCGTTTTCGAAAAAAAAATTCTGTTACGATGATTGGAAGGCCTTGCATAACAGTGAGCTGTGCCATTTTGTTGCGTCTACCTTTGAATTTGTGGTGGCACTGATGTATTGCCAAGATTTTGAGTTGGTGAAACATATTGCAAAATATGGGAAAGCAAAGAGATGCAGAGCTCAAATCTATTAAAGCAAATATTTCTGAATGCTAGAAAGGGATAAGTAGTAATGAGAAAGAATTAGAAGGGGAGATAAATAATTTGAAAGAGACTGTTAATAATGTAGTAGCTGGACACGTTAGTTTAAAGGGTTGGATTTCTAGGGGTCAGGAATTTCATATCAAATCATTTAATGAAGGGACAGATATCATGAAGAGGATTTCTTGGCTGCAGACAACAATAATTTTGTTAATTGTATGAAAGACGTTGCTAAAATTAAATTTGTAAAAAGGCAGTTAAGTTAGCATTAAAACTATTAAATCAGTGTATGGTTGTGTGCTCACCCTCTGGTAGTCTCGTAGCAACAAACTGATTTCCTCTGGTGATTAATTTCACTTCATTTATTTGTTGCCTTAAATACTCTGGCGCATTGCAACTCGAAATTTCTGGAGCGACTGGAGCGCAAGAACCGCTCTGGTGGGAATTCAAGTGCGCCGTGAAATGGCTAATTCAACTCCCTCCCTGAAAATCTGATTGCCACCTCCACCTCACAAGAGAGTGTGACAGCGCCAAGACAGCAACAACACTATCAATAAAATTTAACAAACGCTACAACTTGAGAAGAGAACAGCATTCTTTTGTTGTAGATAAGGCAGCAGCCGAACCTCGCGCCATGCCCTGCCGAACCCATCAGATCACGTAGCAGCATCTCCCTATCCCTGCGGGCAGTCTCACCTAAAATGTTCAGGAGCCCCACAGAAGTCACCACTGTTTGACCTCATCCCTTGACACTGCCGAGCGTTCCCTCTATGTTCACTGGCTTCCTTCCTGACCGTTCCTTGATCAACATACCTGAAACCTTCAATTTTGGACGCTACTTTTGGCGAGTCACGGAATGTTTGAGGAGACTGAGCAAAAATGGTGCGCGACCATGAAGTTGGAGTAATATTATATTCACAACATCCGTCCCTGTATCAGAGAGGTACAACGTGCGGTTAGGTTGTTACCTCATTTATGTACTCTTTTCCTTATTCGCGTCCGTGATGGGTGTCGATCAGCTTTCTCATGGCCCTAGATAAAATTACCCTTCTACATAGCTTTTCAAGGAAATTCGCGTTTGCTTCTTTATGCAATAACAGCTCTTGCTGTCCTTTGCACTAGATTGTTCCTAACATGCGGGTACAACATCTGCAAAATCTCTGTAACACTTGATCCATATACCTCCTTTTGTTCATTGAAGGCTCCTTGATAGTATAGAAATTGAACAGGTACTGGGATCAAATCTACAGAAAACTCATAACGCCTAGTAAACGATGCGGTAATCTGGTAAAAAGCTTACACCATTGCCAAGTCTCAACAACTGAACCCTCTGCTTGCCGCACCCCCTTATTCTCCTCCTCCTGTAATGCATCTAAATTCACCCTACTGCCCTTTAACGATGTAGCCAGCAACATATCACGTTTCATTATATCTAACCAAGCAATCCTATCCCACAATGCTTCTAAGTCATTGTCATTAAATCACTCCTCAGTTAAAACATATCATTCATCCAACCACAATAATAATGCCTGAATACTACCATGAGCATCAAGCGAACACAAATCTCAGCCACCCTGTGTTACTAAACTGCGTCACAGGATTTCGATGGGTGTGGAATAGCGGCTGTGGAGCATGAACTCTTAAGCAATTGTAATTCAATTTTGTTCACAGTATGAACCAAACAATTTCCAGAGCTCATGCATAAGGCAAAATAAACCAGGAGTTTATAGTTAATTTTCCAAATGACCTAATACCTGATGTAGTTACATAAAAGTTCAAGAAAATAAGCTGTCACCCCACAATCACAATAAAGCGTTAAGGGAGCACCAAACCAATTTAAACTATTCAGGTCCCACACAGACTCACTGTATTTCATTAAAATGCAATGCACTTATACAAGGCACAACTCTCCAAATTACAGGACCATTAGCGGTCCTGCCGTGCTTCATCAATTCAAAACCTTGGAAATACCTTAATACCACAAGAGACTCAAGGGCAAGCAAAACAAAGTGGCACAAATCAGTCTTATGTACAGCCATCCAATTCTCATAACGGAAATCTTTCACCTGCAATTGCTACCTTGCTGCATCCAGCTGCCGTATCCTCTGGACATGCGGAGGCAAACTTCGTCCGCTGGTGCAGCCAAAGGTTGCCTCGCTTTAACAGCAGGCCACACCCAGTGTTGACAGACCACAACCCCACTGCCTTGCTGTCTCCATTATCTGCTCCAAGGGGCTCTGCTGAGCTTCCTCCAGGAGGTTTTCACTTTCTCTGGCGGGTTCTAGCTGTCAACTTCAGTGGCCGCCCGAACCGATGGCGAAAGCAATCACACGTCCTCCAGCTACCCGGAACTGCGCAGGTTCAGTACTTCCTAGTCCAGCCACGCCATTACAAAATAAGGTCACCTGATGTGCCATGCCTGACCCCAGCAGCTGCACCAAACCCTTGTCTGCCACAGGACACGTATGTACCTGCGCAGACGGCGTGATAGGCGAGGGGACAACGTTAGTGACGGGGTTCCAATGTGGTTGGCCGCTGTATGGTAGAGGAGGTATAGTTGAACAGCTGAAGATTCCTCACAAGCAGAACTGCTAAGCTAAAGGTACCGAGTCCGTAAACAATTGTACCGTAAGGTTATAATTATAATGCACCTACTCAGACAGGTCCACTGTGGGCTGTAATCATCGTATAGCAGCGAAACATCGTAGATAGTCTAATGTAACGCACTAGACTATCTACCGACTTATGCTGGAAAAAATTAGTCCCAGTTTTGGCCACCAGGTGCAAATCTGGCGCTGTGAATGCAAGAAACACGTATAGAAATGCTTCCGTGTGTAATGGATTAGGAACAGGACGTGGGCAGAAAAGACCAAACAAGTGAGAAAAGCATAATGTTTATTCACTGCTTAGGCAATTTGTTCAGTATAAGCACTGGAGATGTCGACGAGTTGCTGCATCCGGAAAACAACGTGATCGACAATTGCTCATAACTCTGTTGCAACAAAGAATGTTCATCCATGGACCGCGTCGGCAATAATGAAAGGTACTTTTCAGTACTCGTATGCTTGAAGTATTGTGAAGTATAGTCCTAACAGGACTGTATAGAATATTGTACTATAAAGTTCCAATTAAGGAAATTTAAAGACAATATGAAAGCTGCTAACCTTTTATATTAGCGGTTAAATTACAGTTCCAGTGTAATCTGAACAGCTTGTTTCTCTATACTGACCTTCAGGTCAGGTAGAGGCCGAACGTGTCCCTAGTAAACAAGTTCTTTTAGATTTCCCCAGAGCCAAAAGTCACACGAATTGCGTGATCTCACAGTCTATGCACCTGGAACCCTCTGGAGATAACACATACGGGGGAAGGTTGCTATAAGCAGTTCTTCATTGGTCAAGCGACATGAGGTGTTGTCCCATCTTGCATGAAAACAGTGGTTCCCACGCAGTTGCGCTCTTTCAAAGCAGGAATCACATAGTGTGCAGACGTTACGGTACACCTAACAAGTCATGTGGGTGTATTCTCTTCAAAGGATAACGGATCGAGCATTAAGAAGCATGTGAATCCATACCACACATTATACACCCGGCAAGTGCAATGGCTCTTCCCGTACAGCATGCGGTTTAACAGTGCTCCCAATTCGGCAGTGCTGTATATTCACCACACCCTGTTGTATAAAATGTACCTCGTCACTCCACAGAATATTGCCTGGCCACATATCGTCAACTTTCATATGTGTCAGAAACCGTAGAGCAAATTTAGAATGTCGCTATGGATCATAAGAGTTCAGTTACTGCACCGTGTAGATCTTGTACAGATACGTACCAATGTAACAGAGGCCGCAAAATTTTTCTGCACTGTTGACCCTGGGATCGACAATTCTCGTGACACTGCACGAGAGCTAGCACTATTCGGGGCACGTGCTGCATGGTCAGTTACAGCAACAGCAACATTGTCAGTAAAATTTTTTATTTGTGGGGATCCACAGCCTCCAGATGGTGGATGTAAGAAATGTGTGCAATAATGTTTTATCTTAATCTGAGGTGTGTAAAATGTTATTTATGCATGGCGATGTGTGCAGATAATGTAGTGCATTCCCATGTTGGTTTTACGGGTGCCTGACAATGACAAGCAGTCGAAATTAGCTAATCGCACGATTGAATAAAAATCGCGTTACAGCCTACTACGAACCATGTTTACCAATAATTTCCGCCGGGATTGGACGCTTTCCTCTTCTAGGTGTCACTCCAAGCTCACTCGTGTTTTTGAATATCATTATCATCTATTTTAAACCATTTAATGAGATAGGGCCCCTTTTCATATCTTTCAGTAAGCAATACTCTCTCAATGCAGGTCTGTAATTGCTGCCGTTCACATAAAACAGTTTCAGCAAACAGTCTCTCTTCTCGGTAGCCATACTTTTCATTCTCCTCCTGGCTAGACAAATGACAGCGAGAATGTCATACCGTCATACAAACAGTACAAAAAGTCAGATTTGCCAGATGGCCACAGTTGGAACTAATTTTTATTATTATAAATTGGTTCCGCATTAACGCATTAGGATATCGACTAATTTTCGGTGCCATATGATAGTTACAGCCCACGATGAACGACCGTGAGTAGCTGCTCCTTAATTATAACCACCCGGTATGAACAGGTTATGCCAGTCAGACCAATTGACAACTCAAGAAGGAGTGACTTTGAAACCTTTTTGTCTTTCTCTTGTTGCCACGTTAAAAATAGTTTATTTTGCCAAACAATCGGGCTTTACACAATTTCACGCCAATAACATGGTAATGCAGTTACAATTGTAACAGAATCCTGAAACAGTCTGCTAATAAACAAACTACTGAAGACGGATCAGATCAATAGGCTACGAAAACCTCATACCCGGTATAAAAATAAATGCGTAATTTCTTCACTTACGTTGATGTGAACCCGTATTAATTCTCATTTCACAGCTTTCGATGGCCACTAAAATAATTACACTGTTTCATTAAATTTCTGTAGTCACTCGTGTATCACAGTAGCTAAGAAAGTTACGTGTGCAAACTTTACGATAATATACTCTCCGCTCTATGTGCTATTATTTGCCAAACATTCGTTTCGATTTCTCGAACCATTTAAGAGACACGAGGGACGTTACGAATATTTCACTTTCACTCTATCTCTTGCGCATGAAAGGGAAAGTGAGTGCAGTACATACACTACTGCTGGCCATTAAAATTGCTACACCAAGAAGAAATGCAGATGATAAACGGGTATTCATTGAACAAATATATTATACTAGAACCAACATGTGATTACATTTTCACGCAATTTGGGTGCATAGATCCCGAGAAATCAGTACCCAGAACAACCACCTCTGGCCGTAATAACAGCCTTGATATGCCTGGGCATTGCGTCAAACAGAGCTTGAATGGCGTGTACAGGTACAGCTGTCCATGCAGCTTAAACACGATACCACAGTTCATCAAGAGTAGTGACTGGCGTATTGTGACGAGCCAGTTGCTCGGCCACCATTGACCAGACGTTTTCAATTGGTGAGAGATCTGGAGACTCTGTACCCAGAAATGCCCGTTCAAGACCTGCAACATGCGATCGTGCATTATCCTGCTGAGATGTACGGTTTCGCAGAGATCGAATGAAGGGTAGAGCCACGGGTCGTAACACATCTGAAATGTAACGTCCGCAGTTCTAAGTGCCGTCAATGCGAACAAGAGGTGACCGGAACGTGTAACCAATGGCACCCCATACCATCACGCCGGGTGATACGCCAGTATGGCGATGACGAATATATGCTTCCAATGTGCGTTCACCGCGATGTCGCCAAACACGGATGCGACCATCATGATGCTGTAAACAGACCCTGGATTCATCCGAAAAAATGACGTTTTGCCATTCGTGCAGCCAGGTTCGTCGTTGAGTACACAATCGCAGACGCTCCTGTCTGTGACGCAGCGTCAAGGGTAACCGCAGCCATGGTCTCCGAGCTGATAGTCCATGCTTCTGCAAACGTCGTCGAACTGTTCCTGCAGAAGGTTGTTGTCTTGCAAAATACCCCATCTGTTGACTCAGGGATCGAGACGTGTCTCTCGATCCGTTACAGCCATGCGGATTAGATGCCTGTCATCTCGACTGCTAGTGATACGAGGCCGTTGGGATCCAGCACGGTGTTCCGTATTACCTTCCTGAACCCACCAATTCCATATTCTGCTAACAGTCATTGGATCTCGACCAACGCGAGCAACAATGTCGCGATACGATAAACCGCAATCGCGATAGGCCACAATCCGACCTTTATCAAAGTCGGAAACGTGATGGTACGCATTTCTCCTCCCTATACGAGGCATCACAACAACGTTTCACCAGGCAACGCCGGTCAACTGCTGTTTGTGTATGAGAAATCGGTTGGAAACTTTCCTCATGTCAGCACGTTGTAGGGGTCGCCACCCGCGCCAACCTTGTGTGAATGCTCTGAAAAGCTAATCATTTGCATATCACAGCATCTTCTTCCTGTCGGTTAAATTTCGCGTGTGTAGCACGTCATCTTCGTGGTGTAGCAATTTTAATGGTCAGTAGTGTATAACGCATTTTCTCGAGATTGGAGACGTAGATCTCGTCTCACCTTTAAAGAAAAATTCAATATGTTAGCTACATTTCGTATGCACGTATGTATGAACTAAAATGCACCAAATGCAAATACGCAGCCGCCACCATTTTCCATTAAAAACTATTTGAAATTTGCACAGTAGCTGCATTAATGTCGAAATATCACAATAAATATAACCATTAACTAAATGATAGGCAGCTCACCATGAAGTCGACGAATGAGGCTATGAGGTGCGAGAGAACAAATTTTTTCGATTGAATAGTTTCTTCAAACAAGTCTGACAAAGATAACAAGGTAGACGGCCTGTGGACACAGCGTTAATGAGAACGGGCACTGATCGCGCTGAAGTGGTCAGAAAATGTTTTGTTCATAACGGATTAAGTGCACAGCTCAGAAGGCGATAGCAGACTGAGACAGCCACCCTCTTGGAACAGAAGGGTGAACTCGCACAGTGCTGAGAACGAGATTGCGTTTCTGCGCAGGGACCGAGTGATCTTGCGTGAGCTCTAATTATGAATTTTATCCCTAATTACTCCTTCTATTATTTCTTCCGCCGATAACACCTTGCTTTTTCTTTTACTGAATCAAGCTCTGGTAGCCATGAAGTTTCGTTCAGTTGTCGTTTCTGATCCCAAAGATTGTCTAACTGGTCTAACACAGATGCTGTTTCTGCTGTAATAGTAACAGTGCGCTGCACCACAGTCACCAGACATAATGTTGTTGTTTTGTTGGTGGTTTCAAATGTACTTGCTATACATCTACTCATTCTGGTGAAGTTGAAGTAAAGCCTACACCAGCTAGCCCGTTCTCGTAAAATCTAAATCCCTCAGAAAAGTATATTAGCGCTACTGTCCCCCCCACAAAACAGATTTTCTACCAAAATGCTGGATTCATTTCCTATCTGTCAGGAGTAAGCGTAAGTGTCAAACATGTGCGCTCTCTCTCAATCGTACTAGACAGTAAGATGTCCAAACAACATGCCCAGTTTCAAAGCTACAAATAAATAAAGATTAGTGATGCAAGCTATTAAGCAACTAAAATGTAGCTGTAACGCTTGTTTGTATAATGGCTAATGATAGCAGACCACTCTGGAAAGCACTTTCGCGTGACATTCGATATCCGACGCTTCAAAACCACCTGACAGACATTAATTGCTTTCTGCTCTGTGTTAGCTATCAGTATGAAATAAGAAATAATATTGCAATGCTATTCAGTTTGAATGGTTTGTCGAATGCTTTTTGCCCAGTTGCCAGTCAAATACTTCGCTTTATACATGTTGATTATTTACATTACGTAATCTTTCCACAGTAGATGATCTGTTTTTAAACGCTTAATTACAAATGAATTCCTTCTCGAAATCGATAGATTTTTTTACACCACGTATTGTAAACGACCTAGTGGATACCATCGGAAATGCCTTGATGTTTTTCTTGGTGAAGCTGTTAGGGACAGGGATGTTGTAACGATAGAAAATTGTAGCAAAATGCAGGAACAACTACAGAGGACCTGTGCTAGGTGAAGGAATTGGAGGCTGATCCTCAAGTAAACACATGTAGCATATTGCACATAAGCAGGCAGAAAGATCCATTACTGTATGACTATTTGGTTGCAGAGTAACAACTGGAAGTAGTCACATCCATGAGACGTCTGAGATTACGCGTATGGAGTGATTTAAAATCAAGCGACCTCGTATAACTTATTTATTTTAATCTATGTTACATAATTGTAAATATTTCAATGAAATGAATATCCTTCGCTGCATACAGACGTCGATATATGTTAACGGGGACAGTTGAAAATGTGTGCCCCGACCGGGACTCGAACCCGCCAGACGCTCTATCAATCTTTTTTTTTCGGTATGGTTCGTTGTATTTCGTCGTTCGTTGTATTTCGACGTCACATGACATCCGTTGTAGTTCGTTGTTGATCTTTTCAGTCAGTTGTTTTTTATTACAGGGGCCAGGCAGCTCTCTGACCGAACACGGTGGGCTACCGTGCCGGCATCTATCGAGCCACCGAGAACACAGAGGATAGTGCGACTGAGGGACTTGTCTCTGTCACGCCTCCCGCGAGACCCACATTCGCAACTTATTGTCCGAAAGAACAGATACCATCTTGATATATATATATATATATATATTGTAAATATTGTTCAAATGGTTCAAATGGCTCTGAGCACTATGGGACTTAACATCTGTGGTCATCAGTCCCCTAGAACTTAGAACTACTTAAACCTAACTAACCTAAGGACATCACACACATCCACGCCCGAGGCAGGATTCGAACCTGCGACCGTAGCGGTCACGCGGTTCCAGACTGAAGCGCCTAGAACCGCACAGCCACACCGGCCGGCGTAAATATTGTTAAACATATAAACACACTGGCTGAAGAGCAGTTTTATCAGCTACCAGCCTACCTGATGATGGATAACTGAAATAAAAACAAAGGAAAAAACAATCTATCTTCAGCCAAGCTACTGAATCACACTTGGCACACATGGTGACTCCTCGCCTTTTTTGACTTAGCCTTAGGACAAGAATTATCTGAACAGTGCCTTTTTTGGTAGGTGGGAAGCGTATACTCGCGTTTCTTGGCGTGCTCACAACCTATCAGTGTCGGAGACGGATGTGTACCGCCACACAACAGTCCGCAATATTTTTCCACAGTTCGAGCAACCGTTGCGATGGTCCTACGTCTGTGTCTGTGTCTTGTGACGCACGCGAGCGGGATTTACATGTGCGAGGCGATGACTTCTGTTCCCCATCAAGAACATGTGGCTCTGCATGGCACGGCTCGCCGATGTTTGTTGTCCAGCACTGGACTGGCAAGTGATCTGCTGAATTGTAGTCCGTCTGTCGGCCGTTTCAATCCGCGATATTAGATGGCCCCCCTGTCATCAAGGCGGTTTCCCCCCTTCGAGTCGAGCAACTGACCGTAGTGCGCACAAAAGGCTTGCCCCACACCCGGGCAGACGGTGCGACAGTGGAGGAGACGGGGACTCCGTTGTGAACGGCCGCTGCACGCTAAGTGACGTACAGCTCTGCAGCTCAAATCGTCCTACAAGCAGCTATCTCGCATAACCTGCAACCTATCGTTTTAACAGGTTACTTCAATATGACCAATAATACGACAAATATGGGTTTTCAAAGTCAAAAAGTTTGTCACTAGGGGACCGAAAAAGAAACAGTAGCAGAGACAAAGTGTTAAGAAAAGGGAAACAACCCCGACCACGCGCTGCCAAAAGGAGATCTCATAAAGCAATAAAGGTGTAAAACATGTAGCGTATCGGACAACGCCTCTTACTACAATACTGACAAAGTAAAATAAAGATCATGTTATCCGTGGGAACTGTATGTCAGTTTTCTGACAGCCTACATACATATTGTGGTGTCACCGCCAGACACCACACTTGCTAGGTGGTAGCCTTTAAATCGGCCGCGGTCCGCTAGTATACGACGGACCCGCGTGTCGCCACTGTTAGTGATTGCAGACCGAGCGCCGCCACACGGCAGGTCTAGAGAGACGTCCTAGCACTCGCCCCAGTTGTACAGCCGACTTTACTAGCGATGGTTCACTGACAAATTACGCTCTCATTTGCCGAGACGATAGTTAGCATAGCCTTCAGCTACGTCATTTGCTACGACCTAGCAAGGCGCCATTATCATTTGCTATTTATCTTGTGATGCATGTACCGTCAGACCGATGTTCACCAATTATGGATTAAAGTTAAGTATTCCAGAAGCTACGTACCTTTTTTACTAGACTCAACTCCTATAACTGTTCCAGACTGCAATAACGAAAGACTACATTTCCTCGTTAAATTTTAGTAAATTGTTCTTCAGGTTGATCATAGTTTTTGAGTAAATAATTTTTAACTCATTTCATTAAATGTGTAATAGGCCATAAGTGCCGTGGTTTATGAATGTTTAAATTTTGAACTAACTTGCTCTCACTTAAATGGTAATTTTAAAAATGTGTTGATGGTTTTATTCGTTATTTGTCTTGTTTAAATATGCCAAATAAATGTTCAGTGCAACTGTCGATGGTGATTGCCTGATGTGTCACTTGGTCCAGTCCTACCACCCCACAGCCTATTGTGCTGAGCTTGTGTTGTTGTGTAAAAGTTGAATTCCATGTTGTGCTGACACATCACTCACTCTTACTCGATTACTAATAATTTTCCCTGGAGCTACTGTGCTTGAAGTCTGCTATGCCCGCCCAGCCCTCAGAATAAGAAAGCGCTTCCGCGCTGGCTCTGAAACATTGTGCGCTAGTTTTTGTATACTTGAAACGCAAGCAATCGGAAAGCTCAGTGCGTGCGTTAACCCGGTATGCGTCAGCAAATGGGTGATACCACGCGCCTTGCTCATCCTGTTGTGACTGCTTCTAATGACGTCGTAGTCACGTGACACTCAACCATGCCATCCGCCGTGGACAAGAACTTCTTCTCTTTTCATCACAGCAAACTTCCAACTGCTCTTAATTAATACGACACTTTTGAAATGTAGTATCATCACAAGATAGGATACTAAAAATGTTGAAATACCTATTTGACAAAATGATTTGGAGGCATGGATTTATTTTGTTACAGACCAGAGACATTGAGACCTTCGGCAGGTGGCGACGTGCGCCGGTGTATTAGGCAGCCAGGCAAACTTCTCGTCATTGCGGCGGTTCCTCGCCAGGCGTCACGGCGCCAAGCAATGCGGGTTGCATCTGGCGAACGTTTTAACAGAGACCCGATGCCATATGGTCATGCTACTGATTACTTTCTGTAGCGTTATTCAAGTCAGTTACACGGTTTGTGGTGTAGTAACACTTATATATTTTTCTGTATTCAAAAATGTTTGAGGGGCTGAAATTTGAAAAAGACTCCTTCAATGAGATAACAGATGACTTTGTTCAGTGTCATAAAATTTAGTTATAATGAATATTGGACATACAATAGGTCTGTTTGTAACTATCGATTCATAATGGCTGATCATATGTCTTTCTAGACCTCATCGCCGGCCGCTGTGGCCGAGCGGTTCTAGGCGCTTCAGTCCGGAACCACGCTGCTGCTACAGTCGCAAGTTCGAATACTGCCTCGGGCATGGATGTGTGTGATGTCCTTAGGTTAGATAGGTAGTAGTTCTAAGTCTAGGGGACTGATGTCCTCAGAAGTTAAGGCCCTTAGTGCTTGGAACCATTTGAATTTAGACCTCATCAAAGCCCAGTAGCTCCTACTTTATTACATCTTCTACATAAGAAGAATGAATGTTGTTTCTAACCGCATTCTCGCTCTGCGAACATTATCCGGTTGTCGTTCTATACAGCAGTAAGTGGAATGTTAACGTCATTGTTTTTCTCCACTTCTCTTCCGCGTGATTGTTTTTACTTAGCCTCCTACTCGTAGGATTCTGTAGATGAGGCAGAAGTGGTGTTATCCGACACGCACCGTTGATGTCTGGAGGATCATGAAAGCGCAACAAGAATGTTCCATTCTTTCCTTTGGCCCCATTCGTCACCATTCCGCCACCATTTGTAGACTGCATTCCGTAAATCAACATGAAACGAAATAAAAAGCGAATGGAATGTGATGTTACTCAGTACCACTTGACGCGAAGTATACAAAAGACAAAGGAATTATTCCAAGAAATTAACTTGGAATTTACCGTAATAAATCTTTCTGTTACGCCTGGTGTCAGTCATGGCGGCTATAAGCCGCGTGACAAGTGAGTGTTGTTTTCTGTACAAAAGTGCTCTCATCGGACAACTTGCTTCAGGAGCATAATTTCAAGTAGCTACAAGTTTTCAGAAACTGTTCCGCATACTGAGGTGTTTGCTGTGTAAGAAATTCGTTTTATCGAGTCTTATGCGACTGAGACTTGTAGCTTTGTCGAGTAAAAAAATCACTTGTTGCACTGCCATTAGAGCATACACAAGCATGAAGAAAGTCATCCCTGTAGACACCCAGAGGTCTGTGCGTCTACATAAAGATATACAGCGCTCGATTAGTCTGGTAACTTTCCATGAAAGACTGGAACATTTTTGTTGCGCTTTCATGATTGGTAAGCTTGAAGCGTATGAAGAGTTCCAACAATGTACAGCATATAGTTCATTGCTGATAGCCGTCTGAATTGGCCAGTGTGTCCACTGCAATTGAAAACAGAGGAAATCGAGTTTCGCACTTTAACTAAACATTTTCATTTGAAGGATTGGTCTGCCGTACGGACCAAAACAGAATTGTATGAATTTCACGCGCACTCTGAACCATAATTGACATCCATTTACTTTTGGTATAATGAATGTAAACATGGTCGGACAAGCACAAAAGACGAAGCTTGCTCAGTTGAGGTCACCACAAAGGAAAGTCTGTGATATGGTAATGCAAGACAGACATATAAAACTTCCGTGAGACTGCTGAGACTCTAGGCATCTCAACTGATCGAATGAAGCACAGAGAATTTTCTATGAAGAAGATGTGTGCGAAGTGGGTGCTCCGACTGCTCACAGTTGACCAACAGTGCATCAGGCGCACCATGTCAACATAATGTCTGCCGATGTTTAATCGTAAACCGCAGGACTTTGCCCCAGTTTGCGACTGTTGACGAAACCTGGATCCATTATTACACACCAGAATCAAAACCTCAGTCGCCGGCACGATGTCATGGTCTATAGCTATATCCACATCTGAACTCCGCAACACACTTCGTGGTGTGTGGTGGAAGGTACTCTGTGCACCAGTGTTATTTCTCCCCTTTCCTGTTCTAGTCATGAATGATAGCGGGAAGAACTATTGCTGGTAAGCCTTCGTGTTGGGTCGAAATTTACTAATTTTTATCTATGGTCTTTTCGTGAGATATACGTAGGGGGGAACTTCAAAAGCAAATCACACCATAATGTACAACGCATCTCTTGCAGCGTCTGCCACTGGAATTGGCTGAACATCTGTGACCCCGGGTTCCCGGGTTCGATTCCCGGCGGGGTCAGGGATTTTCTCTGCCTCGTGATGACTGGGTGTGTGCTGTCCTTAGGTTAGTTAGGTTTAAGTAGTTCTAAGTTCTAGGGGACTGATGACAATAGATGTTAAGTCTCATAGTGCTCAGAGCCATTTGAACCAATCATCTGTGACACTTTCGCGTTTTCTATATGAACCTGTAACTAGACGTGCTGCTCTTCTTTGTATCTTCTATCCCCTATCTGCTACGGGTCCCAGACTGGCGAGCAGTAGTCAAGTATTGGTCGGACAAGTAAACACGTCCTTTGTTGATGGATACGTTGCCTGAGGATTTGTCTGTTGAGGCTGTCTGCCATCTACCATAACTGCAATTAATTCTATGCTGTTGTTCCAGTTCAGATCCCTACATACGAATACTCTTAGATATTTTATGAAAATAACTGCTTCCAGTGATCGTTCTGCAATCATGTGGTCATACAATAACGATTTATATGTCTACGTACGCGCAATGCGTTATATTTGTTTAACTGAGAAAAATATTATATTACCGCCTTGAGCTGCTGGTAAAATACTTAATTTACACAATCAGTTTCAGTCGTCTGACCATAATCAGGTTCATAAAAGTATTCACAGCATCACGTTACGCGAAATATAAAATCGTTACCATCAGGTGATAACACCATGAGTAGTGCACTGTTATTGTTGTCTTCAGTCCTGAGACTGGTTTGATGCAGCTCTCCATGCTACTCTATCCTGTGCAAGCTTCTTCATCTCCCAGTACTTACTGCTACCCACATCCTTCTGAATCTGCTTAGTGTATTCATCTCTTGGTCTCCCTCTACGATTTTTACCCTCCAGGCTGCCCTCCAATACTAAATTGGTGATCCCTTGATGCCTCAGAACATGTCCTACCAACCGGACCCTTCTTCTTGTCAAGTTGTGCCACAAACTCCTCTTCTCCCCAATTCTATTCAATACCTCCTCATTAGTTATGTGATCTACCCATCTAATCTTCAGCATTCTTCTGTAGCACCACATTTCGAAAGCTTCTATTCTCTTCTTGTCCAAAATATTTATCGTCCATGTTTCACTTCCACACGTGGCTACACTCCATACAAATACTTTGAGAAACGACTTCCTGACACTTAAAAAAAAAATGGTTCAAATGGCTCTGAGCACTATCGGACTTAACATCTATGGTCATCAGTCCCCTTAGAACTTAGAACTACTTAAACCTAACTAACCTAAGGACAGCACACAACACCCAGCCATCACGAGGCAGAGAAAATCCCTGACCCCACCGGGAATCGAACCCGGCAACCCGGGCGTGAGAAGCGAGAACGCTACCGCACGACCACGAGATGCGGGCCCTGACACTTAAATCTATACTCGATGTTAACAAATTTCTCTTCTTCAGAAACGCTTTCCTTGCCATTGCCAGTCTACATTTTATATCCTCTCTACTTCGACCATTATCAGTTATTTTGCTCCCCAAATAGCAAAACTCCTTCACTACTTTAAGTGTCTCATTTCCTAATCTAATTTCCTCAGCATCACCCGACTTAATTCGACTACATTCCATTATCCTCGTTTTGCTTTTGTTGATGTTCATCTTATATCCTCCTTTCAAGACACTGTCCATTCCGTTCAACTGCTCTTCCAAGTCCTTTGCTGTCTCTGACAGAATTACAATGTCATCGGCGAACCTCAACGTTTTTATTTCTTCTCCATGGGCTTTAATACCTACTCCGAATTTTCTTTTGTTTCCTTTACTGTTTGCTCGATATACAGATTGAATGACATCGGGGAGAGGCTACAACTCTGTCTCACTCCCTTCCCAATCACTGCTTCCCTTTCATGCCCATCGACTCTTATAACTGCCATCTGGTTTCTGTACAAATTGTAAATAGCCTTTCGCTCTTTGCATTTGACCCCTATTACCTTCAGAATTTGAAAGAGAGTATTCCAGTCAACATTGTCAAAAGTTTTCTCTAAGTCTACAAATGCTAGAAATGTAGGTTTGCCTTTCCTTAATCTATTTTCTAAGATAAGTCGTAGGTCAGTATTGCGTCACGTGTTCCAACATGTGCACTGTTATGATGTCATAATACAAATTACGTCGTGAGTCTATAAAAATTATGCTAGGGGGTGTACACATTCATGTGCACTCCCTAGCACAGTTTTATTGGATTGACGACATAATTTATATTTTTATTTGTGAATTAGCATCAGCTCAAAGCGGTAATTCATTTTGCAAATATATAAGAACAGTGGGGCATAGCCTCCTGGAATAAATATTTTTTATGTTGAGGGTCGATGGGCACTCTCTGCATCAACAGTCAGTCCTCTGCAGGTCTTCCTACATTTCGCTACACTCATCCAGCGTTGCGACTTCCTTGTATAAAAGACCATCGTCCGCGAAAACCCTCGTGGACTTTTCGACGTTGTCCATTATGTCATTTGTACTGAAGAACCAAAGAAACCGGTACACCCGCCTAGTAGGCAGAAGTGCCGCAACACGACGTGGCATGAACTCGACTAATGTCTGAAGCCGTGCTGAAGGGAACTGACACCAAGAATAAAGCAGAGCTATCCATAAATCCGCAAAAGTACGAAGGGGAGGAGATCTCTTCTGAACGGCACGTTGCAAGGCATCCCAGATATGTCAGTAATGTTCATGTCTGGGGAGTTTGGTGGCCAGCGGAACTGTTTAAACTCAGAAGTGTTCCTGGAACCATTCTGTGGCTATTATGGTCGTGTGGAATGTTGCATTCCCCTGCTGGAATTGCCAAAGTCCGTTGGAATGCACAATGGACGTGAATGGATGCAGGTGATCAGGCAGGATGCTTCCGTACATGTCATTTGTCAGAGTCGTATTTAGACGTATCAGGGGTCCCATATCACTCCAACTGCACACGCCCAACACCATTACAGAGCTTCCATCAGCTTGAACAGTCTCCTGACTTGCAGGGTCCATGGATTCATGAGGTTGTCTCCACACCTTTACACGTGCATGCGCTCGATACCGTTTGAATTGAGACTCGTCCGACCACGCAACATGTTTCCAGTCATCAACAGCCCAATGTCGGTGTTGACGGGCCCAGGCGAGTCGTAAAGTTTTGTGTCGTGAAGTCACCAAGGGTACACGAATGGGCCTTCGGCTCCGAAGCCCATATCGATGATGTTCGTTGAATGGTTCGCGCGCTGACACTTGATGGCCCAGCACTGAAATATGCAGCAATTTGCGGAAGGGTTGCACTTCTGTCACGTTGAACGATTCTGTTCAGTCTTCGTTGGTCCTATTTTTGCAGGATCTTATTCCGGTTGCAGAGATGTCGGAGATTTGACGTTTCACCGGATTCCTGATATTCACGGTACATTAGAGAAATGGTCGTACTGGAAAACCCGCACTTCATCGCTGCCTCGGAGATGCCGAGTCCCATAGCTCGTGCGCCCACTGTAACATCACGTTCAAACTCACTTAAATCTTGATAACCTGTCATTGTAGCAGCAGTAACCGATATAACAATTGCTCCAGACACTTGTATTATACAGGCGTGGCCGGCCGCAGCGCAGTATTCCGCCTGTTTACATATCTCTGTATTTGAATACGCATGCCTTTATCAATTTCTTTGGTGCTTCAGCGTATTTCTGTTGTGAAAAAGAATGGCCCCATAAAGCTTTCTGGGGGTACATCCGAAGCTACTTTTACGTCTGAAGATTCTCTCCATTGAAAAAGACATGCTGTTTGCCACAAACTCATCTATCGAATCACATAGTTGGCCTGATATTTCGTGCGCTCCTATTTTGTTCATTAGGCGGCAGTCTTCGGAACTGTAACGAATGCCTTACGAAAGTTAAGAAACATAACAGCTACCGCGTTCTGGATCTCGAGCACGAATAGATAAAACTCGGTTTCACACGATCGTTGTTTTCGGAACCCACGTTGATTCATCCAGAGGAATTTTCGGTCTCCAGAATTGTGAGCATAAAATATGCTAAAATTACTACAGCAGATTGACATCAGAGATACAGACCTATAATTTTGTTCCTGTGTTCGACGACCCTGCTTAAAAACAGAATGACCTGTGCTTTTCTCAATCGTTCAGGACGCTTCACTCCTCCAGAGACCTACGGTACATTGCTTCTAGAAGAGAGACGAGTTCTTTCGCTTGTTATGTCTAAAATCGAACTGGTATTGCATCAGATCCAGTGGCCTTCCCTCTGTTGAGCGATTTAAGTTGCTTTTCTATCCCTTGGTTGCTTATTTCGATATCTGTTGCGGCGGGGCGGGTTCGGTTCTCTTCGTATTTTTATCGTATTCACACAGTTCAATCCACCTACCTCGATAGGCTTCTTGTGTGCTCGTTGCCCCTTCACTGTCGTAACAGGTGATATACACGTGATGCAAAGCAACTTTAAAGAAATCAGCAGCTTGTATCTACCAGCTAGTGGCCGCAAAACTCTAGTTAAAAACCAGTTCCTGAAAGTTCATGATAAATATCGGGCTTTCGTATTCTGCCTTCTTGTAACATGTTCTGTCGACTATTATTGTCACTAAGACTCATGAAATGGTTATAAAGTCATTATTTACATCTGTACCCATATTGTCTCTGCAAGTTTTCAGTTGTAAACATGGGCTACACATAGTCACACGAAAGCAGCCAGAAATTTTGCAAGTTCGACCAGAATATTATTCATGACTTAAAACAATCACTGGCCCACAACTTGACCCGAGATGAACATTCAGACACTTTGGTGGTCATCCTTTGCAGAAGTGCTCGCCGTACTATTCCGTCACGAATGCGAAAATATCACGCGGATTTTCTAAGTTTGATCACATATTTCACACGCGGTTATCATTCATACGGAAATACATTAAATTACCAAACGTTCACTAAAATGCTTCCCTCTCAAGTCGCTTTCTGTTAGCAATAGATGAGCCTAATTTACATCTGTAATTCATTTTACATACTAATTGCGAAGAACGATGCAACACGGTGTGTTCGGTACAATGGTTCGGAAGGGACTCTCCTAGGCAGTGTCCTCGTACGAATAGCACCACTCCTTCCACGCGGAAAGTTCTAAATTATGATTGTCTGTTGATCCGAATGACCAATCAGAACATTCTTTCAGATGATTCTGGCTACAAAATCCTCTTATCCAATCACAACTTAAAGTAATTTTACGTAAGCAAAACTTCAATTTCTTACATTACATTTAATTATAAATCAAATGAAGTATGAAATAATTCCAAAATTAAATAGCAAACTTATTCTGCTCCTAACTTTTTTCTTGTTGCCTTTTACAAAAGGATACTCACTCGGAATACATCACATGACTCGTGGTTCCTCCCAGAAATTTTCCCCACAGTTTAGATTTCACAAAGATCTTCACAAAATAAATCGTTTCGAATTTTCATATGTCCTTCATTCACTCTCTCATGGTTCCAATGTTATGTCAAATAAAACTACAAATATTATAAAATGAAAGGTTCTAGTTAATTGATTTTTAGGAGCTGAAATTTTCATAATAACTGGTTCAAATGGCTCTGAGCACTATGAGACTTAACTTCTGAGGTCATCAGTCCCCTAGAACTTAGAACAACTAAAACCTAATTAACCTAAGGACATCACACACATCCATGCCCGAGGCAGGATTCGAACCTGCGACCGTAGCAGTCGCGCGGTTCCAGACTGTAGCGCCTAGAACCGCTCGGCCACCCTGGCCGGCCATAATAACTCCATACGAAGTTGAAGGTTGATCTACTGCCGTTAGTAGATAAACTTTTAAATAGCAGAATGGTTTTTGTGATTTTTAGATAAAATTTTCTATCTTCGAAAGTATGATGAATAACGAAACGAAATTTGGACTTCATGTGAGCAATAACAAAAAGCAATGTGTAAATTTTTTTAAGAAAATCGGAGAATAACTAATGCAGTTTATTTAGGGTCATAGGGAGTATAAATATTCATAGCGTTCTAGTGGCAGGCTGAGTCACTGCCACAGGTGGCATCTCATATAGGTGCGTCAGCTGCGTTCTAACTAAAGGAAAAATGCGAACAAATCTCCTGTAGCTACTGGACCGGAGGAGCTCGCGGCTCCACGCTTTACTGCACCTATGATAACCAGCCACGGATCTACGATATTTCCGACTTCCGACCTGGGGCAAAAACTTGATAGTGGCGTCTCCCCCAGCCCCGACCCTCGAGTGTCTGACATAGGACATCAAAGATTTAAAAAAATTCGATTTTTCAAAAAATATTTTCATTTTGTAGCGGCCATATTTCTGAAGAGTTTGGTATATAAAAGATATATGTTCAAGGAAATGTAAGACATATTGTTTGGAGTTACGTATGCCAAAGTGCAGTGCCACGTTTCTTCGCACAGCATTCTTCTATCGTACGTCACTGTATTTCGCTTTGTGGCATTTAAGCGTTGTGCCTCTCCTGCTCCCAGTCAGTCGGTCTGACCCTTTAAAAAATCTCAGGATTAATACTGGGTGGGATTAATTGTAACTGGGAGAATAACAACTCTTCAGAGAAATTGCACTCTTTATTGCCTGTTAGCTAATAACTTTCTCTTTTGTGACATAAAATTAAATATAGGAAAAATAGAACCATGAAATACAAGAGACGGTACACATTTCTTCGGTCCTTAGGTCCCAGCATTTTTTTTCTCTCTAGTAGTGTGACAGTTTCACACACCGTGCTTTCCTTTCTGCGAAAGAATATATTACTTCATAGAAGTTCGTCAAACGTTTTGCTACACGAAAAATCAAAATTTCGCTGTCTAATACGAATGGTACTCAAGACTGGTGTGCTTTCTCCATTTGATTACGTCTTTTTGTCACTGTCTGCTAGATAAAACGAAACAGGCCTTTCCAATATTGCAGAAGTTGTAACACACGGCAAATAAGAGGGACTGTTTTGGCACAAATGGTCATCTTTATCTACCTTATTTACATAAATAACACGACATAGTATAATTCAAGAAGTACCAATATAAAATGCCTATTACAACTACAACAAATAAAAAGCTTTATGTTAGGAAATAATTTCACATTTCATTCATACGCTCCAGTTTCTCAAGCACGAGATCGACAAGTAGTAGTACGACATTTTTATGTAAATTTTGAATTGTCATATTCTTCCATATAATTTACGTGATGCCCCATCTCTTCTCCTTCCTCATTCTGGCTAAAATGGCTCTGAGCACTATGGGACTTAACAGCTGAGGTCATCAGTCCCCTAGAACTTAGAACTACTTAAACCTAACTAACCTAAGGACATCACACACATCCATTCCCCGAGGCAGGATTCGAACCTGCGACCGTAGACTGAAGCGCCTAGAACCGCTCGGTCACATAGGACGGCCCTTCCTCATTCTATCAAACAATCTTGTCATCACTAATTCTCTAACTATTCTTACTATTGTCAAAAGGTATTCTCCTCTTAACTTTACTAACCCTGCCAGAATCACCAGTTTAGTTATCCGGCATTTATTCTCCGGTTAGGCGTTGTTACGTGTTCGTACAACGCGTTTTCCGCGCTATTCCGAGAGCAGAAGTTAAAGTGGCTGCTGATCAGGAACTTTACAGCTGGCCGTCAGTACTGTATCGATCTGTCACAATTTCCTGTCAAAATCGCATTTTCTTGGATACAACGAAAAGATTAATATGTATTATTTCTTACCTGTTTTCCTGTTAGTCGTTTATTTTCACTCTGGTAGCCTGACTCTATGGATTTCGCTAATAATTACGACACTGATCATTCACACACCCAGTCAACCACATAAACAAACAGCGATTGGCGTCCACTCATTCGGGTTTATTCGGCTCAGCTCGCATAGCCCCGTCCCCTTTTGTCTGTGGGAAAGCTTTTTATTTCTAGATACGACGGGGATTCCCCTGGCAGAGACATAACGTACACTATGCCCGCATTCAAAAATCAGCTTATGATTCGTTTAGAAATCAACTTAGAATATGTTCAAAAATGTTAAAAAAGGAACAGAGATGCGCTTCAAAATCATGAATAATCGGTAGACCAACGGCGCTGGATGTTAGGCGCTTTGTGAAACAAGGTTCTCTTTCTTCAAGAACATGAATTTGGCGCCCACTGAAATTGCCGCCCGAGGGAGGTACCCAGTTTCCGGGCCTGATGATAACACCGGATAACTTGCTACGTTTCACGGTCATTTTATCATTAGTGCGACGATTTAAAGGCATCAATTTTGGGAAAACGCGTTTTGCATTTCTGCTTTTTCTCTGTCACCGTTTCGATGCTGTAATTGTCACAGAGTGACTGGACACATGACTGCGATCTGTTTACTAATTTAACTGAAGACCAAAACTTCCTAGGATTTTTCTGTCAAGTCTGTAGATAGAATTTTACTTTCGAATTCGTTGAGCACTTCACGCATGCCCCTCCTTATGCTAATTACGTCTTTGTTTAGTTTTTGTTTGTGAAGCTACGTTTAAATTTGCAGTGAAGTTCCCTTTGCTTTCGTAGCAGCTTTCTACCACGGTTGTCGAACCACAGCGGGTCTTTTCCATTCCTCACAACTTTGTCCGCACATACAGCTTTATGGTTATTGATTCCCTGCCTGACAACTGAGTCGAAACGTTCGGGTTTAATTTTCACCAGCAGGTCTAAGATGCTACCTTCACAGGACGGTTCTCTCGTTAACTGCTCAAGATAACGTCCGGGATAAGGCTTTTATAATACTGTAGCAGGTTAACCCAATAGCAAATCCACCCTAAACCGCTACCCCTTACGCAGGATTTAATGTTTGACCATGATCGTGTAAACCAATAGAAAGTATTCAGACTATAATTCGTCGTCTAAAAGGTTACGTTTTGAAAGGATGCAACTTTATTCGAATGGGAGCCGAACCTTCGGTACGTTGTTTGAAAGCGAAAGCTGTGGTCATGCAAACGTTTACAGTCGCCAGCCTAATAGGCAGATGTAATTTCAAGTAAACTAGAGTAAGGAAAGTAAATAAATTTCTGAATTAAACTTCACTTAACTGAGAAATTTGTTTTGAAAATTGGATACCAAAAACACCAGCAAACACAGGTAATAACAAAATAACCAGCTATGAGTACAGGCAAAAAACTACTCACACTAGCGTACACTGCTTATACATGAACAGTATTTGTTTCCATAGAACGTCTATAAGGTTTATCAGAGCAAAGAACATGAGTTATATATGGAGGACCTCAATCTGATAAGGATTATGGAAGGCACAGATATTTAAGAAACAGTTAACTGAGCGTTTCATTCGTTTCCACACACAATTGCAATGGGAAACTGCCTAACATAGAGTGGGACACTAAAACCTTCTCCATCCCATAACATATTTGCTGAGTAACTCTTTCATTGACAAACAATGGTAATAATAGACGAAAAAGGAAATATACACGTAAAACCACTATTTCAAATGGCTCTGAGCGCTATGGGACTTAACATCTGAGGTCATCAGTCCCCTAGAACTTAGAACTACTTAAACCTAACTAACATAAGGACATCACACGCATCCATGCCCCAGGCAGGATTCGAACCTGCGACCATAGTGGTCGCGCGGTTCCCAACTGAAGCGCCTAGAACCGCTTGGCCACACCGGCCGGCAAATCACTATTTACAAACCTGTTCTACCAATATTACTGTTACAGGCTTTCAAACTATTATGGCCCAGGCTTTGTTTCTGCAATCACTGTTCTCTAGGAAATATTATACTCAGAGAATTTTATTTTAATCAACACTGCAAATTTCACTTCAAATTGATATTGTAAATAAAGTTCAGAACTTAAGAACTATTACGTGGAGCACTTCTCTCAAAAGACTACTTGCAAAACCAAATCCTATTACCTGATAAAATTAGAATTTTTTTAGCTACAGTAATTAATTATTTAAACACTTTCACTTTCTCATAAAATGAGCACTCAGAACATTTTTTTAGCAGGGAAAGTGTTCTATTAAGATGAGTGATTGGAGATGAAATACGGTTCGTGGTACAAAGTTAATTTTTAGCGTTTATGGTTGGAGATCTTCAGCAAACTCTGGACCATGCATACATTAACAAAATTTGGAGTTACTTTACTTTGCCTTCTTGGATGGGTGACCATACGGTCTGCCCGACGCTGTTGGCAAGCGGGGTGCACTCAGCTCTTGTTACGTAAACTGAGGAGCTACTTCATGGAGAAGTAGCGGCTCCGGTCTCGGAAGCTGACATACGGCCGGGAGAGAGGTGTGCTGACCACATGCCCCTCTATATCTGCATCCAGTGACTCCTATGGGCTGAGGATGAGACGGCGACCGGTCGGTACCGTTGGGCCTTCATGGCCTGTTCGGGAGGAAATTTTTTTTTACTTTGCTTTAAGCAGTGGCGCCGTTGCGTAGAACGATTCCATATAACGCGTTCATGGCTCTTGATGCTATGTGCACTGTAAAATACTGTTTTCCGGCGTCGTAAATACATATTTTGGAGCAACCCAATAAATGTCATGTTACACTGACTAATAACAATATATACCCGAGGCATAATTACTCCGCCTTTCCAGAAATCCTTGCCTCCTTCATCAAGTGGAATGTTGACTCGTCTAGAGCTAACCACTGACTCTATGTGCTACAAAGACTCCTCGCGCCAAATCGCGTCCTTCCACATTCTACATTTCCGACTAAGCCTTTTTGTTGCGGAGAGACTTCCCACCAGCTTTTCTGTCGTATGCAATCCTACATTCTCTAAGCACGAACTAGTTATGTATTACAATTCAGTACATAAACTGAAATACATTCAGAAAACATGTTCACAAAAATTTGCAAGTTACATAAAATTACGGAATAGAAGAAATATTTACATGCATTTCACGTCAAAGAAATTACATAGTACAAATATTAAAGTATCGATGAATGATATATGTGTTACCCACGTTCTCATAAAAGGAAAACTCGAAACATTTTTTTAGCAGGTGAAGGATCCTGTTAAGGTGGGTGACTGGAGATGAAATACGTTTTGTGATACAAAGTTAATTTTTAACATTTATTGTTGGAGATCTTCAGCAAACACTGATCCATGCATACATTTATGAAATTAAGAGTTACTTTACTTTGCCTGTAGTTCCTACCATAATGACTTGAGTCTCCACTCTATAGTTAATAATTTGAAATCTTCACTTGACCAATAGCTTAAAGTTTCTCCTCAAATTTTCCGCCACTACCGCTGCTGAGGCAGACGGTCTATAAAAGCATCCGATGACTGCGTTTCGCTCACTTTTAAGGCCTAACCTGACCAAAATTATTTCGAATTCTGACTCTGTAGTATCACGAGATACTGTTGTATTTTTATGGCTATAACAGACCTCTAGCACCGACGTTCGCCCTATCTTTGCGATATACTGGGCGATTATAATTAAAGTTAAACTTTCAAACCGCTGTACGAATAACACCACTGGTTAGAATGACGTCAAATTGCAACGGAATATTAACGGAGAAGGGAAAAATGTGTGGCAGAAGAAAAATAAGTAGTTACAAAATTTAGCGAAAGATGGCGCTGTAAGCATCATAATTTAATAGTGGTCGACTAGAAATGACAAATGAATCATAAAACAATGCTTAATGTGTACGTTTGACGTTAAACAAACTGTACTACTCAGTGTGCATGGGTGTACATGTTTGATACTGTTAGTTACGTAAGCCCATCCACTACGGCGAGGTCATATCACATCGGATGGAAAAATCGGTTTTTAATTGTCCTGAGGCCAGAAACCGCATAAAAAGCATCAGTAACATCGGGTTTTAATTTTCCTGCGTGCAAAAACCGCATAATAAGCATCAGTCAAAATCCAATCGGATTATTAAATTCCGTGTGACTGGCGCAAGACATGTTCATTATGCTGTCCAGTGTTTTTTGCAACAAGTTGAAATCAAGAAAACCGCATGTTCCACAACTGATCTAAGCATTTCCGGGGTCACGTTCAGAATGTGTTGCGCAATGTTTGTTTGACACCGTCTGTTGTGGGTTGGCAGGAGAGCCAACACCGGTATGAGAGGAAGCCGAAAGGCACGCGTTTTAGCTCACGCAGGCTGGCGTGAGGTCTGGAACAGGACAAGGGAATTAGACTTTAGCAAAAAAGGACGTAGCTGTGGAATACTTAACTTTAATCCATAAATGGTGAACGTCGCTCTTGACGGTACATGTTTTACAGTACCAATAGTAACTGAACATGGCGCCTTGCTAGGTCGTAGCAAATGACGTAGCTGAAGGCTATGCTAACTATCGTCTCGGCAAATGAGAGCGTATTTTGTCAGTGAACCATCGCTAGCAAAGTCGGTTGTACCACTGGGGCGAGTGCTAAGAAGTCTCTCTAGACCTGCCGTGTGGCGGCGCTCGGTCTGCAATCACTGATAGTGGCGACACGCGGGTCCGACGTATACTAACGGACCGCGGCCGATTTAAAGGCTACCACCTAGCAAGTGTGGTATCTGGCGGTGACATCACACCGTCAAGCCACAGTCACTAATTTCGAGCACTGAATCGTCATTTTCAAATGTAATCACAAACCTGAAAAACTGCATCATTAACTGCAACAACACTTCTTTCAAATATTCCGAAAAATATACTAAAACCAGAAAACTGAAGCAATGGCAGCAGAACGGGTCACAGGACGTCATAACAATTTTTGTTTGATCAGTCATTTCACACCTTTATACAGTATAGATGAAAACTGCATAGGGATGAAAGATATTATATACTCTTGCATTACTTCCTGCAGTGATGCAACGTACATTTTGCAAACAAAGGCTCACACATCGTTATCTTATAACGTGCAGCCAGCCCAAAACTAGATCACAGCACGCAATCGTACTGTGTTCTGTTAATGAAATCTTACAAAGACGATGCACTCCCATTTGTACTCCCCAACATAAGAAAAGTCTTGTATTAGCCCCAAATGAGTGCATCGTCTTCGTAAGATTACGACGTGTGAGCCTTTGTTAGCAAAATGATCGCTGCATCACTGCAGAATGTAATGCAAGAGCATATAATATCTTTCATCCCGATGTAGTTTCCATCTACGCTGCGTTAAGGTGTGCAATGAATGATCAACCAAAAATTGTCATCACATCTTGTGACCCGTTTCTGCTGCCTTTGCTTCAGTTTACTGGTTTTAATTTATATTTCGCAAAATATGAAAGAAGTGTGGTTGCAATTATTAATGGAGGTTTGTGATTACACTTGAAAATTACGACTTAGAGCGTCGAAACTAGTTATATAACCTTTTAAAAATTTCATTGTTTAGTGACTGGCTTCACAACCGTTTGTGGTGTCAAACATTTTAAAAGACGAAAGTACTGGGAAGTAGGAGAGAAAAATGTCTCGGAGCACTATGGGACTTAACATCTGAGGTCGTCAGTCCCCTAGAACTTAGAACTACTTAAACCTAACTAACCTAAGGACTTCATACACATCCATGCCCGAGGCAGGATTCGAACCTGCGACCGTAGCGGTCGCGCGGTTCCAGACTGAAGCACCTACAACCGCTCGGCCACAGCGGCCGGCAGTAGCAGAAAAACTTGACATCGGAATTGATGGTCGCGAAGTAGATGAAGTTAAGGAATTCTGTTACCTACGTAGCAAAATAACTCGTGGCGGACGGAGAAAGGAGGACATCAAAAGCACACTAGCTCTGGAAAATAGGGCATTCCTGGCCAAAAGAAGGCTACTAGTATCAAACATAGGTCTTAGAGGAAGAAATTTCTGAGAATGTACGTTTGGAGCACAGCGTTGTATGGTAGTGAAACATTTCAGTAAAATGTTCAATCACTGATTAAACTTCGTTGAGAGTTCAAGTGGCCGCATGAAGTTTTAGTTTTCGCTAAGAGATTCTGTGAAGTATTGGTGATATTGGTATTGATTGTGAATTAGTAGCATTAATAAAAGTTGTTGCTTTCTTAGTAGAGAGAAAATTTTGGGTCCACTATTGTTAGTTCTATAAATAGTTCTACTGGTGTAATTGAACTAAGGTAACTTAGACGTTAATTTTTTCAGTAGCTGTAAAATTTTACCGTGAGTGAGAAATGTGGGCTTTGTCGTAGGTTTGTGAGTAGTGGGTTATGGTGTGGGATTCGTTTAAAGTATTTTCATTGGAGGGAGTGCAATGGGGAAGCCAGTGGGCATTCTAGCGAGATCCTCCCCTGAGAATTTAGAATCTGTAGCAGACGTAACATGATAGAGTAGCAGGAGCGTAAGATCTATGTCCTTCCGGTGCAGTTACAATACGCAGAGGAAGAACTAGATAAATTGAAGAGGGTAAAGGATGCTGGAGAATGGGAACTGGCAGTTGGCAAGGAGCAGCTAGAAGGAGGAGGTAGTGCAGTTGTACTTTGTGTATATGCAGTACATTTGACCAGTTGTCAGAGTTGAGTGAAGAGGAGCCTCTTGTAGCTGTAGGTGTAGCAAACACCCAGCAGTCCTCAGTAGTTAGGAAGCCTAAGTCAGTTACAAAGTCTAACAGAAAGAAGAACGTTCTGCTGCTAGGTAGTTCGCACGGTAGATGAATGGGCCAGCAGTTGCAGGAAGTGTTGGGAAGTGAGTACCAGGTCACCAGCATTGTGAAGCCTAGTGCTGCGTTGGCTCAAGTGACTGACAGCATAGGGGAGTTATGTAGGAATTTTACGAAGGAGGATCAGGTAGTGATAGTGGGTGGAGCAGGGAATAGTCTTGATAGGGACGAGGAACGTGATGTAGGCGGTGACCTGCTAAAGATAGCTACTCAAACTGGTGGCACTAACGTGCACTTCGTGCAACTGTTTCAGCGTCATGATGACCTCATCTTAATGCTACTGTTAGACGTGTTAACATGGGTCTGGAGAAGGCACTGATGGCAGAGGGCATGGCTTACATTGCAGTGGTGCCAGTTGAGTCTGTCAGTAGATCAGGTTTCACTAGGAAAGGCCTATACCTCGATAGGTATGGGAAGGGAAGGCTGGAAAAGCTTATAGGTGACTGTAGTGGGTGATGGTGGGGTCACACATGGAAAAATTCCTGTAGTAGTTGGTGTTAGAGCTGCACCTTTTTTAGATTGAAGTCGGCTGATAGGTATACCCGCTTAAAGGAAGTCCCTCTAACAAAGGAATCGCTTTCAGATGAGGTCATGTATCCAAGTAGGGAAGGAATTAGCATATTTCGTCAGAATATAAGAGGTATTAGATGTGAAGTTTGTGAACTGCTTATAGATGTTGACTCTGACATTATTGGTATGTCAGAGCGCCACTTAAATAATTTGACAATTCAGAGGCTTCCTTCACCAGGATACAGATTAACTGGCTTTTGTTCAAGGAGTTCATTGCGGAGTGGGGGAGTGACCACGTACGTAAAAAAACAATATTCCGTTTGCCTTCCTAGACGTGTCACAGCTCTGCAGTGAGCAGGTATTTGAATGTTGCGCTGGCGCAGTTTAATTTAGTGATACTAAACTTCTAATTGTTACTGTTTATAGGTCTCCTAACTCTGACTTCAGAGCATTTCTGATCAAGCTAGAGAGGGTTCTCGGTTCACTTTATAGGAAGTACCAAAAATTAATTGTATGTGGTGACTTCAATATTAATTTTGTATATGATTATGCAAGAAAAAGGATCTTGGTAGAACTCCCAAGCTCATATGATCTGATGCAGACTACGTTTTTTTCCAGGCAGGGTGCAGGGGAACAGTAGCACAGCCGTAGACAATATTTTTATTCATTCTTTATTACTAGATGGGCATTCTGCCACTAAAGGTTTCAGACTATGATCCATAAATTTTAACATTAAAAGGCTTCTGTACTCAAACAAATGTCACATATAATTACGAACTATGTAGGAAAGCTAAAGCAGCGGCAATAGAGAGTTTTTTAAACCTCGTTAAGGAACAAGAGTGGCAGGATTTTTATAGTGCCGATAACATAGATGACAAATATAATGCTTTCCTTAACACATTTTTCTTGCTTTTTGAGAGGTGCTTTCCATTAGAACGCTCTAAATGGCATACTAGCAGTAAAAGGAAGCTTGGGTGGCTGACTAGTGAGATAAGGATATCATGCAAAACAAAGCGGGAATTATATCGAAATGTTAGAAGTAGCCATAATCAAGCTACAGTAGCCCATTACAAACAGTATTGTAATGTGCTTAAAAATGTAATTAGGAAGGCAAAGAGTATTTGGCACGCAAATAGAATAGCTAATTCACAGAATAAAATTAAAACCATAAGCTCAGTTGTGAAGAAAGTGTCTGGTCAACAGCACAAGGTCGACTATATACAATACTTCTGTTAGTGATAGGTCCGATATATGTATAATATTTAACAATCATTTTCTGAGGATTACTGGTGAATTAAATAAAAATTTAGATTCTGCAGGGAATCATATAACTCTCTTGGAAAATGCCTTTCCGAGATTGGTGTCTGAAATGCTCCTCTGTGATACGGACAGGGGGGAGGTTGAGTCGGTAATTAAATGTCTGGAGACTAGGGACTCTCATGGGTATGATGGAGTGCCTATCAGAATATTAAAGTAATTTGTTAGCCCAGTACTTAGCCATATTTGTAATTCTTTCTTTAAGAATGGTCAGTTTCCTGAACGATTATAGTACTAAGTAATAAAGTCGCTATATAGAAATGGAGAAAGGGATAATGTAGACAATTTTAGACCCATTTCTATTCCATGAGTCTTCGATAAAGTTACTGAAAAGGCTGTGTATGTAAGGATAATTGATTATTTTATATCACATAATTTGCTACAAAATGTACAGTTCGGTTCCAGAGGTGGTTTAAGAACTGAAAATGCTATATTCTCTTTTCTGTTAGGTACTGGGTCGTTTAAACAAAAGGTTTCAAATGATAGGCACCTTTTTTGATTTAACTAAGGCGTTTGATGGTGTTGATCCCAAAATATTGCGTTCGAAGTTGGACCATTATGAAATACGGGGAGTAGCTCACAATTGGTTCTCCTCTTACTTTAACAACAGACAGCAGAAGGTCATTATTCAGTGTTGATGTGGACGTGATGTGGAGTTTGTGTGTGGTACGGTCAAAAGGGGGTGGAGGGGGGTGCCGCAGAGCTCAGTGTGTTGGGGCAACTCGTGTTCCCCTTATTTACATATATGATATGGCCGCTAGTATTACAGGTAATTCTAAAATATTTCTGTTTGCTGATGATGTAGTAGTAAAGGATGTTCTGTGCAACAGTGGCTCTGTTTGAAATAGTGCGTATCATGACATAAGTTCATGGCTTGTAGAAAATAAACTAACGCTAAATAACAGTAAGACTCAGTTTTTACAGTTTCTGACACACGATTCAACAAAACCCGACCTTTTAATTTCACAGAATAGACATATGACTAGTGTAACGGAACAGTTCAAATTTCTAGGTGTTCAGATAAATAGTAAACTGTCATGGAAAGCACACGTTCGGAATCTTGATCAAAGACTTAATGCTGCCATTTTTACTATTCGAACGGTATCTGAAGTAAGTGATCGTTCGACACGAAAATTAGTCCACTTTGCTTATTTTCATTCGCTTACGTCGTATAGTATTATATTTTGGGGTAACTCTTCCCATTCTCAAAGGATATTTTTGGCTGAGAAACGGGCAGTTGTGGCAATAAGTGGTGTAAGTTCGAGAACCTCTTTGTCGACCCCTGTTCACGAGTCTGGGTATTCTGACATTGGCCTCTCCATACATATATTCTTTACTGCCGTTTCTTGTTAACAATATCAGCCTATTCCCAGGAATTAGCAGCTTTCACTCAGTTAATGGTAGGCAGAAACCCTATCTGCATTTGGATGGACTTCCTTAACTTCTGCCGGCCGGTGCGGCCGTGCGGTTCTAGGCGCTTCAGTCTGGAACCGCGTGACCACTACGGTCGCAGATTCGAATCCTCCCTCGGGCATGGATGTGTGTGATGTCCTTAGATTAGTTAGGTTTAAGTAGTTCTAAGTTCTAGGGGACTGATGACCTCAGATGTTAAGTCCCATAGTGCTCAGAGCCATTTGAACCATTTTTGAACCTTAACGTCTGTGCAGGAAGGTGTGCAGCATATTGCTGCATCCATTTTCAATAAGCTACAACAAGAACCCACAAGCTTTCAAATCGCAGCTGACGAATTTCCTCATGGGCCACTCCTTCTATTATGTTGAGGAGCTCCTTGAAAAACTGAGCTGAATCCTATGTTATATTGTTGATAGCATTTACTTAAACTTACGGCTTGACTCTTTTTGGGTTCATGAGCATTTTATTTTATCTGTTATTACTCTTATTTCGTAATTTCACGTTCTAACACGTTCCGTGGCCTTGGAGGTTTGCCTCTCAATTTGGTCCAACAGAATTACACGTTTAAATAAATAATAATAAATTGGCTATAGGAAGGCTGGTACAGACGAGATTCGAAGATTTGAGATGTGGTGCTATAGACGAATGTTGAAAATTAGGTAGACTGATAATATAAGGAATGAGGAGGTTCTGCACAGAATCAGAGTTGAAAGGAATGTATGGAAAACACTGGCAGGAAGAAGGAACAAGTTGATGGGACCTTTGTTAAGACATCTGGGATTGACGTCCATGGTACTAGAGGGAGCTGTAGAAGGGAAAAATTGTAGAGGAAGACAGAGACTGGAATATATCCAACAAATAATTGAGGACGTAGGTTGCAAGTCCTACTCTGAGATGAAGAGGTTGGCAGAGGAGAGGAATTCGTGACGGTCCGCATCAAACCAGTCAGAAGACTGATAAAAAAGATAGTGTCGATGATGTACGGTGATTCATTTGTTCAATAGTTGAAAAATGTACCTATCTCTAATGACAGTGCACAGAAGAGTTTTGGATACTTGTGACTATTTACTCGAGTAGTTAACTGATAAATTGCGTAACATCTTTTTTGCACATATGTGGATGAAACGATTGATATTCATAAAGGTGCTCATTTGATTGCTTATGTTCGTTCTGTTGATGAGTTTAACATTCGACTGACATCATCAATACCTTTTTAATGAAAACGGGATATCACGATATGGGTGCACTGGAGTATACAAAAATGGAACTCACTCAATGTCTGTAGTTCAAGATGGACTTCAAGCGAAAGTTAAAGCTGTAGCTGCTGATATAGTATGGACCCACCATATGATACATTGGGAGGTTCTGGCAGCTAAAGAACTTAGCCCGCCAATGAAGCGGTGCAAATGGTTATAGAAGAAACAGTTAATATTATTAAGGCACAATGGTAGTCTTTTTGAAGTGCTACGTGAGAGTATGCGTGCTGAACACATTCAGTGGCACTCTTTTACATGAAATGTATTCGGAGCAGCGAATACAGACAACCAATAGCTATACAATGGAATGACGACAGTGAAAATTTGTGCTGGACTGTTTCTCGATCCTGGTTTTGCTGGCGAGCGGTCGTATTAACCGCTTTGGTTGTCCTTACGCGACTCACAGCCGGACCCAAACTTCCATACGCCGTTGTTCCTGTGTCTCAACCTGCACTCGTACACATCATGTAATTCCCGTCCAGGCGTGGGACATTTTAACTGAACGCTTCCTGATACCGGCGGATGAATACGATATTGCCCTTTGGCTACAACCTGCACTCGTACACAACTGACGGTTGCCCGTATTCGCAAGTACGAATACACTTCATGTATTTCATGACGGCTGTAATCTCCGCAGTGCCTGTTTCTCCTGGCCCTCTCACTCCTTAATAACACAGGCACCAAAATATCGTGCTCTTTTTTAGAAAAGCTCGATGCCTTCAAGGGAGAAAATACTAAAAAGATTGTGGAGGCTGAGAAATGAGGTATTCTGTTGTAAAGTATGTATGTAGAACTGTAAACGGATCCTAGCCAAGGCTCGACATACGTTACGTACCAAGAATAATGGAGATGTAACCCTTGTGCGCAATTTCTATTTAAGCCACCTCACAAGGACAATTATAAATTTAAAAATTACAGGGTCACCTCCAGCCCAAGCCCTTCCTAGCAATTAAGAAAAGACCGAGCTGGAAATTATCAGTTTAATTAAATTAAGAATTTAATTATAGGAATGCAACTTTTTAAAGAAACTAACAAGATAAACAGCATTGTATGTCGTATATCTAAGAGCTTGTTTAATTAAATGTGATAATTCCTTAATTTTGAGACAGTACACCGTTCGCTTTGATTTTACCTCCCATTTTTGTTCATCGCAAGCAAGCAGATTAACTTTAAAAGAACCAGGGAATAGAAAATCAATTTCAAAACTGGCATCAATGAGAAAGATAAAGGACGCAGAGTTTATCTTTTACGTAGCACATTTATTTCATTACTGAATTTGATGCACATCCAATGAATAAACATGACTGGTGCCTGAAAAAGAAAGGTTAACTAAATAATTCGAAAAAAAATTGTAGAATCGCGCAATTAAAAAGTAAAAACACACAAAAGAGAAGTGGAACACAATAATTCAATCATTCCGTCTACATACCCACGACTGTCCGAAAGGAGCAAAGCAACTTCCACACCATTAAACCACCATCATCGCCGATTTTTAAGAAAATAATTATGCCACATGCCGAAAATACATAACTACACAGGCTTCAGTTAAGCTGAAGTAATTAAATATGCCATGAAGTTAACATAGGGATGTTCTAATTCGACCTACTTCCTATCAGCAGAAGCCCTCTCTAGGAGCTACGAATTGTACTCGCCAACCGCTAGCTGCAGAGTGTCCTTTCTCCACCGAACTTCGCCTAACTACGGGTGCAACGGAAGCTATCAGAGGGGTACGCTTCCGCCACCAACCTGACAGACAAACCAACCTCAGACTAAAAGGGGTAAACCTCTCTGTCCAGGTACTGGGATCCTAAGTTGGTCGTCCTGTGCTACCCTCCAAACGAGAAGCAAACATCACCTGTTCCTAGCAGACGACAACCAACTCAGCGTCCCCCACAAAAGAATCCCGAAACCATTCGTAAAACCACTCATTCAGTTACATTCACGCACATATAGGGTAGATTGAAGGGAAAAATGTAATAAATACAGGTCATGATTTCCTATGGAACACAAAAAAATCAAACATATCATTTAATAAACCTTAGTTTGATTGCTCAGTCTTTCTGGGAGAGTTAATAAATTAAACTACAATCAGGCCATGGACAGAACAGGATGTACAGAATCCAGTGGGACAAGCATCTATTAAACGACTCACAGAGACGTCACTGTTACTTACAGGAGAAAAGTCGCTCTCTGACAGTCTGTTTTAGCAAAGGAGATTTTCTATTGAAAATGGGCTACCTCACGGAGATTTGTGGGAAACTAAATGTTAGTAACACTTCTCTTGGAGATAACCATGGCTAACTATAAAACAACTAGATCAACTTACTGATATCATTTGTGATACTTTACTGTGGAGTAAATTTAATGTAGTGTCTTTGTTGGAGCTTTGGAAACATATTTGAATTCTCATTGCTGAACCGAAACATAATGAAGATCCTGATTGCTTTTGCAACAATATTCTTGTGCCAGACTCGCTTTTCAACTCTGGTAGCTACCGTTCAAAGCTAAATGTAAGCAAAGAACTTTGAGAGACTGTTTCTGCTATTACATCACGTCTTGAGAAACTTTCTTCTGAAAACAAAGCTCATCCATCATACTGAACTTTGTATTTTAAATTTTCAATGCTTTTCTAAATTATAAATATTGTTAGTTTCATAGTTTTTGAATAAATGAAAATGTTATAAAGATAAACAATTTTTATCTGTATTTTCCTTATAATAATTAATGCACTTTTGCTTTCTGTTGCATAAAATTCTCCTAAATTGAATTTCGTAAAACAGAGTGAGGCAAAGAAAATATAAAAAATGGTTGGGTGGGAGGGGTGGGGGGAGGCTTGGACTGTTTCGTCTCGTGAAAGAGGGGTCCAGAGGAAAAAGTCTGAAAAACATTGGATACAAGAGTTTCTGAAGTGCGGAATTGTGGGGTGAAACACGTTGCTGCTACAGAGACGCGCGCTGCCTTCGAACTAACGAGCTATGAAACTGTGACTGACTTTCTTTCTTTCTTTTCCTGTAGGCCTTTATCCAGCAGGAATGCAGGGTCGGTCTTGTTATGACGGATTTGGCAATGTTAGTGGCAGAGGGTGGTCGGATGCCCTTCCTGTCACCATCCCGAACCCCCCCCCCCCCCCCCTCCCCCATGACGGATGTAGTTTACCCCAGCTGTCTGTGTCGAGTGTAAGTCATGAAAGAGGGCGAACGTGTTTCAAATGTCTGAGTCGTGTAACTGAGGCAGAACATGGGGACCATCCCGGTATTCACCTAGCGCGATGTGGAAAACCGCCTAAAAACCACATCCAGGCTGGCTGCCATACCGACCCTCGTCGTGGGGCCGGCCCACCTATCCGAATCCAGGAAGCAGCGCATTAGCGCTCTAGGCTACCCTGGCGGGTAAAACTGTAACTGACTGTTCACACGAAAATAAACACCTGTCTCGATAAAATGGCGGGATGATTAACAACGTAGTTATTAATACGTAGAACTGTGGCTACTACACACACAAATACGCAAGAAATTTGAGAATGTAGACTAAAATGCACGCAGTAAAAAGAAAAGTAAATCGCTTCTAATTAGTAGAAGCTCGTTGCAATTCAAAAACGAAACGCTGTGCTCTGATGTGCTCACAGGCTAAAGTCTTGAGGCGCAGCAGGGAAGCGAATGTTTGCGTGTAGCAGTCGAGACGAAGTGCTGCGCACCGCGCCACAGATGATATCGTGTGTGGGCAGCGAGGCGCAGGCGCACATGCAGCGGCCCGTTTGAAGCCGGAGGCTGGCGCACCTGTGGCGATAGTTGCGGCCGGCCACCGGCAGGTGGCTCTGCGCGCGGCGGACGGCGCCAAACGCGGGGAAGCTGCGCGCCGGTGCACATCTCAGCCAGAGCCGGCTGCCGGCCGCCGGGAGTGCGAGCGCAGTACGGCGTGTGCCGGGCGACGTGAGGCCGAGCCGAGACAAGCCGCGGCGTCGACGCTCGTGCAGGTACGTGCCGTTCACCTCTCACTGGGCATACCTATTCAGTGGTTCCGTGGAACGCAGTCGCTCGTGGACAGCTTACTGCAGTTACAACTCTGACGGTACACCAGGCAGCGCTACATATTGCGCAAAACTGTGAAGCTATCTAATGAAAAATTCAGCAGCAACTACGGCCATTGCAGTTGTTCCGAACTGAATCTTCGGCAAGCACACCTTGTTTACTAACACGCAGCTCTTGTTTCGTACTCACTGTAAGTATGCAATCTTGTAGTCATTATCAGTACACACTGTTCAGCTGTACGTTGTTTGATACCAGTGCTGTTGACGTTCTCATCGAACCCGGAGTGAATATAATCATTTTCCGCGTGTGAAAGCGAAAACAAAAAGACACGTTTCGGCTGCTACTTCTGATGGCTTTTTCCAGGGTGACTCCAGCTTTATTCATTGCGTCCTTTAGCTGATTCGATTCCGCGTCATTTATCCGCGTGCGCTCCTGCAGTAATTGTATTCCTCTGACATTTGCCGCCACATATTTCGAAATCGCCGACGCGTTTTGTTCTTGACATTTGAGTCGCCCGCTCCTGTCGCAAGCGCGGCGCGCGCGTGTCCTTGCCGGCGAGCGACCTGCGGAGTGGCGGGCTGCACGCCGCGCGCCATGGGATGCCCCTCGGCCCTCGGTGGACGGTGCGATAAAAACCTGTTCATTCCGCGGGCGCGCGCGCCTGTGCCGTGCGTGGCGACAAATGAATCGCGGCCGGCGACGGGCGACGCCCACGTTCCCACAAGCTACACACACACACACACACACACACACACACACAGGGTGTTAGAGGTACAGAGCAAATGTACAGGGTCAATCCAAAATTATGAATGTTTTTCGGAGATATTTTCTGGAAGTTTTGGTGTAAGGGACACGTAACCACCAGCCTAATTGCTTTCGATATCTTGCCCTCATTTATCTACCCATCTGTAGTATACCAAAAACGTGTGTAGAGCAGAGATGATTTACTAACGGTATTTGCTGTTGGTAACAGCGTGCAAACTTGGGTTCAGTACTGCTCGCTCCCGTGTAATGTTATTTGTACCGGGTGATCAAAAAGTCAGTATAAATTTGCAAACTTAATAAACCACGGAATAATGTAGACTGAGAGGTAAAAATTGACACACATGCTTGGAATGACGTCGGGTTTTATTAGAACGAAAAACAAACAAAGTTCACAAAATGTCCGACAGATGCGCGTCGTTTGCTGATGCTCATGCGCTCAGCCTCCACTTTCGTCATGCTTGGCCTCCCAGGTCCCCAGACCTCACTCCGTGCGATTAATGGCTTTGGGGTTACCTGAAGTCGCAAGTGTATCGTGATCGACCGACATCTCTAGGTATGCTGAAAGACAATATGCGACGCCAGTGCCTCACCATAACTCCGGACGTGCTTTACAGTGCTGTTGACAACATTATTCCCCGACTACAGCTATTGTTGAGCAATGATGGTGGACATCTTGAGCATTTCCTGTAAAGAACATCATCTTTGCTTTGTCTTACTTTGTTATGCTAATTGTTGCTATCTGATCAGATGAAGCGCTATCTGTCGAACATTTTGTGAACTTTTTGTATTTTTTTGTTTCTAATAAAACCCCATGACATTCCAAGCATGTGTGTCAGTTTTTACCTCTCTATCTACATTATTCCGTGATTTATTCAGTTTTCAAATTTATACTGACTTTTTCATCACCCAGTATGTTAACAGTGATACGCAGTATGTTGCTTTGATTGCTTATTACTGGCTGTTGCACTGTGTGGAGACATTTTCACTGAAACAAATATAATTGTTAAATTAAAAGGAGGGTCAATGTTGGTCGTAATATTGATGTTTTATTGATAGCAGAATCGATTTTCGATCACATAGTGATCATTTTCGGTACTGTACACATTAAACTCAGACACTGGTGATCGCTTCTCAGTTTTGGTTATTGATAACTTGATACCAGTGTTTGAGTTTAATGTGTACAGCACCGAAGATGATCGAAAATAGATTCTGCTCTCAATAAAACATCAATATTACGACCAACGCTGACCTTCCTTTTAATTTAACATATATGGTCATTGTGCACACAGCACTCCATGGAGTCGCCAATCAATAAATATAATTGTACTAATAAACCGAATAAATCTTCATATTATTTCTCTGTAACGAACCATGGGAGATTGTGTCTCTTGCTTTGCACCGCTTAGGAAATTCATCTCTTTTTGTAATCTGCAAATGGCTGTATTTCAGCTTTCGGCGCAATCTAAATTGTCACAATTGTACGTACCCCGTGCAATCTAGTAAAAACTTGGCGTCAGTCGGCGATTGGCCGCTCCGTGTTTATAGTCTAGACAGACCGTAGTGTCGGCAGCGAACACCAGCCTCAGTTATCGCCCAGCCCCGCGGCGGTGAATGACGCAGGTAGACGCTAGCGGCTGTCTGCGAGCTTCGTTGGTGGTTCAGCTGATCGCTGCGAATGCAGCCACCCCGTTAGTACCGGGCGTCGTTCGTCGAAGAAATCGGTCGTGACCATTGTAACGAACTTTCTCCTCAGACACGGGCAGTGATGTAGCAAAAGCTGTGGAAATCGCGCGCGACCGTGCCGTGTTCGTGACTCAAGTGGCTCTGCTGGAAACGTTATCACGTGCATACTCGTGCCGGGAACAGCACGAATACACAGTTCCCCATATCACGTGGTTACCCCCAAACATCACACAACAGTTCGAAATAACGAATTACGGTTTTAGACAAATGGCAGTATTAAAAGGAGCGAATAATTTGCTTAACAAAATGTGAACTCAAAAACACCTTCAGCGGTCTTATTTCGAGCGTAGTTCATATGTGCGACCACTTTCGGGATTTCACTATGCCATATTCAGGTCCCCTGACTGAGGTGCGGGAAGAATCCAATCTCATGTACAATCGAAATAAGGGCCAGCGTTCAGTAAGTCATCTACGCAGACTTCTTTTTCAACAACGCGATCCCTTCGTTCATCAATAGTGTGTGTGTGTGAAATCTTATGGGACTTAACTGCTAAGGTCATCAGTCCCTAAGCTTACACACTACTTTACCTAAATTATCCTAAGGGCAAACACACACACACCATGCCCGAGGGAGGACTCGAACCTCCGCCGGGACCAGCTGCACAGCCCATGACTGGAGCGCCTTGGACCGCTCAGCTTATCCCGCGAGGCGTTCATCAATTGAAGACTGCTAGACAAACGTTCAGACCAAATCTGTCAAAGACGAAAATCAGTGTAGTTTCCGAAGAGGTGGGTCCAAGTCAAAGCCACACATTTCAGACGCATGTCACCACCAATCTCTTTTTTATCTACTGAGATGTTAAAACAAGTATTTTCAGAAGAACTATTTAAAATTTCGAAATTACGCGACAGTTTGTGAAAAGATGGACATAAGATATAAGGCTTTAAGTGTTTTGACATGAAACTGTTGTCGAGAACAGGCTCGAAATGTGCTGAATATGAATGTAAACACCGTCGGCGTCGTGCAGTTTCGCCTGCTTTGCACGTAAACATCGCCTAATGGGGCGGAGCGGACGCAGCGCTGGCAGTCCAAGACTAAGCCCCCATCCCCCTCCACCACCTCTCCAAACCTACCTTTGAAAACAGTTTCTCTGTAATAATACCTGAACTCTTCTTTCCAAGGGCTCTCGAATGTCGCTAAAGAAGCTTGAAGTTACATTTTAAAAAAACCTATATTTTTAAATACCCGACTGATAAAGTTACCACAGGTTGTGCACATTACGCTGAACTGTCGTATATCGTCAGTCTGTCAAAATTTAATGAAAATCTTGTGAACGAATGTATATTAAAACTATTTTTCATATAAATGACGCAAAGTCGGTAAACTGGCAGATTAACGACAGTTGTGTTAATTCCTTCACTGTATAAAAATGTTCGACGCACAGGAACTAAGCATTACGTATTTTTTATGTCGATATTTGTTAATTTCACTCCAAGTCGATCAGATACTAAGAAACTTGGACTGTAATATTTCCATTTTCATCGTGTAACTGCCACATGTGTCAAGCCTTATCGTGTGGTAAAACGACGCAGCTCTAACTTGATTCTCCTGTTTAACTTATCCTAGGTCGCTACAATATACAAAAAAGACAATTGGTCGTTGAGGCAAAACAACAGCGTGGGAACCACAAAGCATAACCACCAAGACCTTAATAGCAAAACATCAATTTGTTGTCGTCAGTTGAGGTGCTTTACTTTGGTATTGTTGTTCTTTGTATTAGTTAGTTTTTCGCTTGTGTCTCTGCATCAGTGACGCCGTCCAGATTCAAAAACTATATACTGATTTACTGTTGATTGATCCGCGGAGAAATTGGTAGGTCTTTACAAGTGGATTCTTTTAAACTGTGAATTGGACCATCTACAACTATTAGAAAACGGCTAAGTTAACTTTAAAAAGCCGGCCGGAGTGGTCGAGCGGTTCTAGGCGCTTCAGTCTGGAACCGCGCGACCGCTACGGTCGCGGGTTCGAATCCTGCCTTGGGTATGGATGTTTGTGATGGCCTTAGGTTAGTTAGGTTTAAGTAGTTCTAGGGGACTGATAATTTCAGCTGTTAAGTCCCATAGTGCTGAGAGACATTTGAACCATTTTAGCTTTACAAAAGATGAGTATGTAATCTGAGTTACGCTGTGATTCTGCTGAAACTTCAGCTATGTCTTTATACGGTGGTCAGGATTTTCGAAAATAACAAACATCTTAATCTGGCGTTCGTTTCAAGCGAGGTATCATGATAAAACATGTCTAACATTCTGAAGATTACGGTTTTCGCGATTGAGAGTAGCAATGGAGGGACTGTTTGCCACACACATCGTGTCAGCCGTTTTCGGTTCTCATAGGCGTCTAGCCTTCACTGAAAAGATTTGTAACAGATTCGTAGTTAATTGTTACTTTTTATTATAATCTTCTTGTTGCTGAAACCAGTAGTGCCTAGGTCAGTTTTCCTCTGCAGTATCCTCCAAGAAAACTGGATAGTGTACGTCTGAACTTAGGTGTACCGTTGACGAGTGATAAAACATGAGAGTATACTTCGTAAGATATTTTATGTGCTGCGCTAGCAACGGAATGAAGATGCAGCGGAAAGGCCCGACTTCTAACGGCTTGTTGTTGTTGCTGTCTGTTCCCTGCATGAAAGTATTCTCTCTCTCTTTTATGTCTTTTTGCCAGTGAAATTATTGAAGAGGATGATGCACACGTGCTCGTACCAAGTCTTTGGTTTATGACTGTTTGTTAAGTGAGCAACAATAACCTGCTGTAATTTGGCGCATCTTCAGACACGTGAACAGTCTTCCGTTTTTATCTTTATGAATAACTTTTGCTCTGGCCACTCTAACTATCCGTTATTTGTGATCGACTACAGTTTGCTGTATTCAATAATTTTATTTGAAAATGGGTCTACAGTTGCTAGAAATGTTTCAAACGACCCCATTACTACAACTGACAACTTCTTCGTTTATCCTCAGTACAATTATAAAATTTCGGCCTCAAGAAATTTTAAAGGATATCCGTTATAAAGTTTCATAAATACATTAATAGGTCATCAGCTGTTGTATCAGTTATTATTCGGTAGTAATGTATAAATACACAGATAAAAGAACGTGTATGTAAATTATGAATACTGTGAACGTAAACTTTTAACTGCACTCAAAAACGCTTTCCTGCCATACATTTCTTAAGTTGTGGTAAATCAGTGTTGTAAACTTTGCCTGTAGCGTAGATTTTCAATTAATTCATACTACGCATTAGCCAGTTATCCCATTCTCAAAGCATTTAAATTAATTTGTAACCCACATTACTCAGTTATCACATTCTCAAAGCACGTTGTGGACTGCTGCACTTTCCTACTGAAAGATTCTTTTTATTTCTTTTGCAAACCGGGTTTCTTGCCATGTTTGTCACAAGGCGTACATAGCACTCGATATTGTTAAGCCATTTACAATGAAATTAAAAAGTTGTTGTTGTTGTTGTTGTTATGGTCTTCAGTCCGGAGACTGGTGTGAGACTGGTTTGATGCAGCTCTCCATGCTACTCTATCCTGTGCAAGCTTCTTCATCTTCCAGTAATTACTGCAACCTACATCCTTCTGAATCTGCTTAGTGTACTCATCTCTTGGTCTCCCTCTCAATTTTTACCCTCCAATACTAAACTGGCGATCCCTTAATGCCTCAGAACATGTCCTACCAACCGATCCCTTCTTCTAGTCAAGTTGTGCCACAAATTCCTCTTCTCTCCAATTCTATTCAGTACCTCCTCATTAGTTACATGTTCTACCCATCAGCATTCTTCTGTAGCACCATATTTCGAAAGCTTCTATTCTCTTCTTGTCTAAGCTATTTATCGTCCATGTTTCACTTCCATACATGTCTACACTCCATACAAATACTTTCTGAAACGACTTGCTGACACTTAAATCTATACTCGATGTTAACAAATTTCTCTTCTTCAGAAACGCTTGCCTTACCATTGCTAGTCTACATTTTATATCCTCTCTACTTCGACCATGATCAGTTTTTTTCTCCAAAAATAACAAAACTCTTCTACTACTTTAAGTGTCTCATTTGCTAATCTAATTCCCTCAGCATCACCTTATTTAATTCTATTCCATTCCACTATCCTCGTTTTGTTTTTGTTGATGTTCATCTTATATCCTCCTTTAGACACTGACTATTCGGTTCAAATGCTCTTTCACGTCCTTCGCTGTCTCTGATAGAATTACGACATCGGCAAACAGCAAAGTTTTTATTTCTTCTCCGTAGATTTTAATTCCTATTTCAAATTTTTCTTTTGTTTTCTTTACTGCTTGCTCAATGTACAATATACAGATTGAATAACATCGGGATTAGGCTACAACCCTGCCTCACTCCCTTCCCAACCACTGGTTTCCGCCGGCCGCGGTGGTCTCGCGGTTCTAGGCGCGCAGTCCGGAACCGCGCGACTGCTACGGTCGCAGGTTCGAATCCTGCCTCGGGCATGGATGTGTGTGATGTCCTTAGGTTAGTTAGGTTTAAGTAGTACTAAGTTCTAGGGGACTGATGACCACAGCTGTTAAGTCCCATAGTGCTCAGAGCCATTTGAACCATTTGAACCACTGGTTTCCTTTGATACCCCTCGTCTCTTATAACTGCCATCTGGTTTCTGTACAAATTGTAAATAGCTTTTCGCTCTTTGCATTTGACCCCTATTACCTTCAGAATTTGAAAGAGAGTATTCCAGTCAACATCTACATCTACATCTATACTCCGCGAGCCACCTTACGGTGTGTGGCGGAGGGTACTTATTGTACCACTATCTGATCCCCCCTTCCCTGTTCCATTCACGAATTGTGCGTGGGAAGAACGACTGCTTGTAAGTCTCCGTATTTGCTCTAATTTCTCGGATCTTTTCGTTGTGATCATTACGCGAGATATATGTGGGCGGTAGTAATATGTTGCCCATCTCTTCCCGGAATGTGCTCTCTCGTAATTTCGATAATAAACCTCTCCGTATTGCGTAACGCCTTTCTTGTAGTGTCCGCCACTGGAGCTTGTTCAGCATCTCCGTAACGCTCTCGCGCTGACTAAATGTCCCCATGACGAATCGCGCTGCTTTTCGCTTTATCATGTCTATCTCTTCTATTAATCCAACCTGGTAAGGGTCCCATACTGATGAGCAATACTCAAGAATCGGACGAACAAGCGTTTTGTAAGCTACTTCTTTCGTCGATGAGTCACATTTTCTTAGAATTCTTCCTATGAATCTCAACCTGGCGCCTGCTTTTCCCACTATTTGTTTTATGTGATCATTCCACTTCAGATCGCTCCGGATAGTAACTCCTAAGTATTTTACGGTCGTTACCGCTTCCAATGATTTACCACCTATGGCATAATCGTACTGGAATGGATTTCTGCCCCTATGTATGCGCATTATATTACATTTATCTACGTTTAGGGAAAGCTGCCAGCTGTCGCACCATGCATTAATCCTCTGCAGGTCTTCCTGGAGTACGTACGAGTCTTCTGATGTTGCTACTTCCTTGTAGACAACCGTGTCATCTGCAAATAGCCTCACGGAGCTACCGATGTTGTCAACTAAGTCATTTATGTATATTGTAAACAATAAAGGTCCTATCACGCTTCCTTGCGGTACTCCCGAAATTACCTCTACATCTGCAGATTTTGAACCGTTAAGAATTACATGTTGTGTTCTTTCTTCTAGGAAATCCTGAATCCAATCACAAACCTGGTCCGATATTCCGTAAGCTCGTATTTTTTTCACTAAACGTAAGTGCGGAACCGTATCAAATGCCTTCCTGAAGTCCAGGAATACGGCATCAATCTGCTCGCCAGTGTCTACGGCACTGTGAATTTCTTGGGCAAATAGGGCGAGCTGAGTTTCACATGATCTCTGTTTGCGGAATCCATGTTGGTTATGATGAAGGAGATTTGTATTATCTAAGAACGTCATAATACGAGAACACAAAACATGTTCCATTATTCTACAACAGATTGACGTAAGCGAAATAGGCCTATAATTATTCGCATCTGATTTATGACCCTTCTTGAAAATGGGAACGACCTGCGCTTTCTTCCAGTCGCTAGGTACTTTACGTTCTTCCAGCGATCTACGATAAATTGCTGATAGAAAGGGGGCAAGTTCTTTAGCATAATCACTGTAGAATCTTAAGGGTATCTCGTCTGGTCCGGTTGCTTTTCCGCTACTAAGTGATAGCAGTTGTTTTTCAATTCCGATATCGTTTATTTCAATATTTTCCATTTTGGCGTCAGTGTGACGGCTGAAGTCAGGGACCGTGTTACGATTTTCCGCAGTGAAACAGTTTCGGAACACTGAATTCAGTATTTCTGCCTTTCTTCGGTCGTCCTCTGTTTCGGTGCCATCGTGGTCAACGAGTGACTGAATAGGGGATTTAGATCCGCTTACCGATTTTACATATGACCAAAACTTTTTAGGGTTCTTGTTTAGATTGTTTGCCAATGTTTTATGTTCGAATTCGTTGAATGCTTCTCTCATTGCTCTCTTTACGCTCTTTTTCGCTTCGTTCAGCTTTTCCTTATCAGCTATGATTCGACTACTCTTAAACCTATGATGAAGCTTTCTTTGTTTCCGTAGTACCTTTCGTACATGATTGTTATACCACGGTGGATCTTTCCCCTCGCTTTGGACCTTAGTCGGTACGAACTTATCTAAGGCGTACTGGACGATGTTTCTGAATTTTTTCCATTTTTGTTCCACATCCTCTTCCTCAGAAATGAACGTTTGATGGTGGTCACTCAGATATTCTGCGATTTGTGCCCTATCACTCTTGTTAAGCAAATATATTTTCCTTCCTTTCTTGGCATTTCTTATTACACTTGTAGTCATTGATGCAACCACTGACTTATGATCACTGATACCCTCTTCTACATTCACGGAGTCGAAAAGTTCCGGTCTATTTGTTGCTATGAGGTCTAAAACGTTAGCTTCACGAGTTGGTTCTCTAACTATCTGCTCGAAGTAATTCTCGGACAAGGCAGTCAGGATAATGTCACAAGAGTCTCTGTCCCTGGCTCCAGTTCTGATTGTGTGACTATCCCATTCTATACCTGGTAGATTGAAGTCTCCCCCTATTACAATAGTATGATCACGAAACTTCTTCACGACGTTCTGCAGGTTCTCTCTGAGGCGCTCAACTACTACGGTTGCTGATGCAGGTGGTCTATAGAAGCATCCGACTATCATATCTGACCCACCTTTGATACTTAGCTTAACCCAGATTATTTCACATTCGCATTCGCTAATAACTTCACTGGATATTATTGAATTCTTTACTGCTATAAATACTCCTCCACCATTGGCGTTTATCCTATCCTTGCGGTATATATTCCATTCTGTGTCTAGGATTTCGTTACTGTTCACTTGCGGTTTTAACCAACTTTCCGTTCCTAATACTATATGCGCACTATTTCCTTCAATAAGAGATACTAATTCAGGAACCTTGCCCTGGATACTCCTGCAGTTTACCAATATTACGTTAACTTTTCCTGTTTTTGGTCTCTGAGGACGGACGTTCTTTATCAACGATGATAATGTCCTCTCTGGTAAGCCGTCAGGTATTTTATCGTTTCGCCCAAGGGGGGGTCCCTCTAACCTAAAAAACCCCGTGTGCACGCCACACGTACTCTGCTACCCTAGTAGCTGCTTCCGGTGTGTAGTGCACGCCTGACCTGTCTAGGGGGGCCCTACAGTTCTCCACCCAATAACGGAGGTCGATGAATTTGCAACCATTATAGTCGCAGAGTCGTCTGAGCCTCTGGTTTAGACCCTCCACACGGCTCCAAAGCAGAGGACCGCGATCGACTCTGGGCACTATGCTGCAGATATTAAGCTCAGCTTGCACTCCGCGTGCGATGCTGGTTGTCTTCACCAAATCAGCCAGCCGCCGGAAGGAACCAAGGATGGTCTCAGCCTTCCAAAGCCTTCTCTAAATATACAAATACCAGAAATGTAGGTTTGCCTTTCCTTAATCTATCTTCTAAGATAAGTCGTAGAGCCAGTATTTCTACTGAATACAAACTGATCTTCCCCGAGGTCTGTATCTACCAGTTTCTCCATACGTCTGTAAAGAATTCGTGTTAGTATTTTGCAGTCGTGACTTATTAACCTCATAGTTTGGTAATTTTCTCACCTGTCAACACCTGCTTTCTTTGGGATTGGAATTATTATATTCTTCTTGAAGTCTAAGGGTATTTGACCTGTCTCCTACAGCTTGCTCACCAGATGGTAGTTTTGCCAGGGCTTGCTCTCCGAGGGCTATCAGTTGTTCTAATGGAATGTTGCCTACTCCCAGGGCCTTGTTTCGACTTAGGTGTTTCAGTGCTCTGTCAAACTCTTCACACAGTATCATATCTTCCATTTCATTTTCGTCTACATCCTCTTCCATTTGCATAATACTGTCCTGAAGTACATCGACCTTGTATATACCCTCTATATACTCCTTCTACCTTTTCCTTCTTTGCTTAGACCTGGTTTTCCATCTGAGCTCTTGATGTTCGTACAGGTGATTCTCTTCTCTCCAAAGGTCTCTGTAATTTTCTTGTAAGCAGTATCTGTCTTATTCCTAGTGATATATGCTTCTACATCCTTAAATTTGCCCTCTCGTCATCCCTGCTTACCCATTTTGCATTTCCTATCGATCTAATTTTTGAGACATTTGTATTCCTTTTTGCCTGCTTCATTTACTGCATTTTTATATTTTCTCCTTTCATCAATTAAATTCAGTATCTGTTCTGTTACCCAAGGATTTCTACTAGCCCTCGTCCTTCTGCCTACTTGATCCTCTGCTGCCTTTACTATTTCATCTCTGAAAACTACCCATTCTTCTTCTATTGTATTTCTTTCCCCCGTCCTTGCCAACTTTTCCCTAATGCTGTCTCTGAAACACTCTACAACCTCTGGTTCTTTCAGTTTATCCAGGTCCCATCTCTTCCATCTCTTTAAGTTCCCACCTTTTTGTAGTTTCTTCAGTTTTAATTTGCAGTTCATAAGCAACAGATTGTGGTTAGAGTCCACATCTGCCCCTGGAAATGTCTTACAATTTAATACCTGGTTCCTGAATCTCTGTCTTACCATTATGTAATCTATCTGAAACCTTCCAGTGTCTCCAAGCCTCTTCCACGTATACATCCTTCTTTGATGATTCTTGAACCAAGTGTTAGCTATGATTAAGTTACGCTCTGTGCCAAATTCTACCAGGCGGCTTCCTCTTTCATTCCTTATCGCCATTCCATATTCACCTACTACTTTTCCTTCTCCTTTTCCTACTATCGACTTCCAGTCCCCCCATGACTACTAAATTTTCCTCTCCTTTCACTATCTGAATAATTTATTTTATCTTACCATACATTTCTTCAGTCTCTTCGTCATCTGCGGAGTTAGTTGGCATATAAACTTGGCATAAAAACCTACTGTGGTAGGTGTGGGCTTCGCTTATATCTTGGCGACAATAGTGCGTTCACTATGCTGCTCGTAGTAGCTCACCCGCGCTCCTATTTTTTTTATTCATTATTAAACCTACTCCGGCATTACCCCTATTTTATTTTGTATTTATAACCCTGTATTCACCTGACCAAAAGTCTTGTTCCTCCTGCCACCGAACTTCACTAATTCCCACTATATCTAACTTAAACCTATCCATTTACCTTTTTAAGTTTTCTAACCTATCTGCCCGATTAAGGGATCTGACATCCCACTCTCCGATTCGTAGAACGCCAGTTTTCTTTCTGCTGATAACGACGTCCTCCTGAGTCGTCCCCCGCCCGGAGATACGAATGGGGGAAGGCCTTATGCATCCCTAAAAACGACGGCCATATCCTCTGTGGCACATGAAATAGCCTTCACCATTTTTGGTGCACAGCTTTGACGCCCGTATCGCTTACAGTGAGAAATGGTGGAGGGCATGTCTCATCCGTAACAACAGACCAGCGCGCAAAATAACCTGGAAGTAAGTTGTTTCGAAAGCTTCACACTGAGAAAGTCCATTTCGTACGTGATTTTACTCGGAATTCAATTAATGCAGCATTCATCTTGTGGTGCTACGTCTTCTGACATGATTATGATATTAGCTGTTTCACATGTTTTTCATCACTAATCGTCCAATACTATATTGAGTCACATGAAAAATATCTTTTTGGCTTTAGAACTTGTACTGAATTCATCATATGTCAAAAACATAATGTAGAAATATTACTGCATGCACAATTCAGTAAGTAAATAAAAAATTTCAAAGTGACTCAAAGACCGTTAACATTTGAAATTGCACTAATTCATGGAATAATGTAGCTAGAGAGGCAAAAATTGACATACACATATCAAATGACATGTGACTATAGCCGGTCAGAGTGGCCGAGCTGTTGTAGGCGCTACATTCTGGAACCGCGCGACCGCTACGGTCGCAGGTTCGAACCCTGCTTCGGGTATGGATGTGTGTGATGTCCCTAGGTTAGTTAGGTTTAAGTAGTTCTAAATTCTAGTGCTCAGAGCCATTTGAACCATTTGACATGTGACTTTAAAAACGAATGAAAAAACTGACCAACAGATGGTGTTGAACAGCAACACGTGAATGACGTCGCTTGAGAATCGTGTATGAACTGAGTTGTAATTAGAGAGGGCTGGCTGATGAACACCTGCTGGAAAGTATGATTTTTATGCAGTATAGCGCTTCAGCCCATATTGCTACACGTGTGAAAGATCTCTTGCGCACGTCGTTTGGTGAGGATGGCGGGCTGAGCCGCCACGTGCGCTGTGGTTGACCTCCCAGGTCTTCAGACGTCAGTTCGTTTGATTAGTGGTTGTGGATTACCTGAAGTCGCAAGTCTACTACCATTTTCCTATCTCACTAGGCATGCTAAACGGCAAAATGTGACGGCAATTTTTCATCGTACCTACAGTTATGCTGTAAAGTGCTGCTCACAGCTTTGTCCCTTCACTACAGCTATTCTTACTGAATGACTGCCAACTTTTTGAGCATTTGTTACGAAGAACATCGTCTTTGCTAAGAGTCAGTTGTTATGCTAATAATTGCTTTTGTATTACATGAAGCGTCATCTGTTGGTCATTTTGCGCACTTTTTTTGTTCCAATAAAACCCCATGTAATTTCACGCAAGTGTATCAGTTTTTAGCTCTCTACTTACATTATTCCATGAAATATACAATTTTCAAATATTAAGGGACTTTTGGGTCAAACTTGTATTTTACTAAATAATCTCTCTGTACATACGAGGGTTGCCCAGAAAGTAATGCAACGCATTTTTTTTTTCTCAACCGAAAACAATGTTCGAACGAAACGTTACGTATGTATTATTTGAGTGAGAGCGCTAAGTTTCCGTCACTTACGACAATATCGTAGCTGCAGGACAGTCTCAAAATGTCTTCTGTAGGTGATATACGTGCGGGAGGAGGTGATTAGTGTTCAACGTTCCGACGACAACAAGGTCATTAGAGACAGAGCACAAGCTAGGATTAGGAATGAAATCGGACGTGCCCTTTCAAAGGAACCATCTCGGCATTTGGCTGAAGTGACATAGGGAAATCACGGAAAACCTAAAACAGGATGGCCAGAGACGAGTTTGAACCGTCGTCCTCCCGAATGAGGGTCCAGTGTGCTAACCACTGCACCACCACCACGCTCGGTGGTGATATACGTTACAAGCAACGTGCCGTCATTGAGTTTCTCACTGCAGAGAAAAGAAACTCTTGAGAATTTTCTCAAACGCTTGTGAAAAGTCTATGGAACATCTGTTGTCGACAGAAGTGCAGTTAGTCGCTACGAACGGAGGGTGAGGTCATAGACGGGAGTTCGGCAGAGCTCCACGATTTGCTGCGGTCGGGGAAACCATCCACGGCTGTCAAACCTGACATGTTGCAGCGAGCTGCTGATGTACACTACTGGCCATTAAAATTGCTACACCAAGAAGAAATGCAGATGAAAAACGAATATTCATTGGACAAATATATTATACTAGATTGTTTGTTTTGGGGGAAGAGACCAAACAGCGAGGTCATCGGTCTCATCGGGTTAGGGAAGGACGGGGAACGTGCCCTTGCAAAGGAACCACCCCGGAATTTGCCTGGAGCGATTTAGGGAAATCACGGAAAACCTAAATCAGGATGGCCGGACGCGGGATTGAACCGTCGTCCTCCCGAATGCGAGTCCAGTGTTATTGTACTAGAACTGACATGTGATTACATTTTCACGCAATTTGGGTGCATAAATCCTGCGAAATCAGTACTCAGAACAACCACCTCTGGCCGTAATAACGGTCTTGATACGCCTGGGCATTATGTCAAACAGAGCTTGAATGGCGTGTACAGGTACAGCTGCCCATGGAACTTCAACACGATACCACAGTTCATCAAGAGTAGAGACTGGCGTATTGCGACGAGCCTGTTGCTCGGCCGCTGTTGACCAGACGTTTTCAATTGGTGAGAGATCTGGAGACTGTGCTGGCCAGGGCAGCAGTCGAACATTTTCTGTATCCAGAAAGGCCCGTACAGGACCTGCAACATGTAGTTGTGTATTATCCTGCTGAAATGTAGGGTTTCGCAGGGATCGAATGAAGGGTAGAGCCACGGGTCGTAACACATCTAAAATGTAACGTCCACTGTTCAAAATGCCGTCAATGCAAAGAAGAGGTGACAGAGACGTGTAACCAATGGCACCCTATACCATCACGCCGGGTGATACGCCAGTATGGCGATGACGAATACAGGCTTCCAATGTGCGTTCACCGCGATGTCGCCAAAAACGGATGCGACCATCATGAAGCTGTAAACAGACCCTGGATTCATCCGAAAAAATAGCGTTTTGCCATTCGTGCACCCAGGTTCGTAACTGAGTACACCATCGCAGGCGCTCCTGTCTGTGAGGCAGCGTCAAGGGTAACCGCAGCCATGGTCTCCGAGCTGATAGTCCATGCTGCTGCAAACGTCGTCGAACTGTTTTCGCAGATGGTTGTTGTCTTGCAAACGTCCCCATCTGTTGACTCAGGGATCGGGACGTGGCTGCACGATCCGTTACAGCCATGTGGATAAGATGCGTGTCATCTCGACTGCTAGTGATACGAGGCCGTTGGGATCCAGCACGGCGTTCGTATTACCCTCCCGAACCCACCGATCCCATATTCTGCTAATAGTCGTTGGATCTCGTCCAACGCGAGCAGCAATGTCGCGATACGATAAACCGCAATCACGATAGGCTACAATCCGACCTTTATCAAAGTCGGAAACGTGATGGTACGCATTTCTCCTCCTTACACGAGGCATCACAACAACGATTGACCGGGCAACGCCGGTCAACTGCTGTTTGTGTATGAGAAATCGGTTGGAAACTTTCCTCATGTCAGCACGTTGTAGTTGTCGCCACCGGCGCCAACCTTATGTGAATGCTCTGAAAAGCTAATCATTTGCATATCACAGCATCTTCTTCCTGTCGGTTAAATTTCGCGTCTGTAGCACGTCATCTTCGTGGTGTAGCAATTTTAATGGCCATTAGTGTAAATCGCGAGGACAGACGCATTACGACTCGGCAGTTGGTGCGGCATCTGTAGATCAGCAATGGAAGTGTGGATGCAGTTACCCGTACTCTTTGATCATCATGTGCAAGGTGGGTCCCTCGGAGTTTAACAATGGACCACAAAACGCAAAAAAACCAACATTTGTCTTGATTTGTTGCTACGTTGAAGCGAAGGGGAAGGCCTTCTTGTCGCGGATTGTGACAGATGATGAAACCTGGATTCACCATTTTGAGCCCGGGACAAAACGGCAGTCGATAGGAAGGTGCCATTCCCTCTCCCCACAAAAGAAAAAATTCAAAGCAACTGCCTCCGCCGGTAAGGTCATGATCACCGTGTTCTGGGACTATGAAAGTGTGTTGCTCATTGATGTGATGCCGAAGGCGGACCATTAATTCAGAAGCATACGTCAATATGTTAAGAAAACTTCAGCGCTATAGCAGCCAGGACATGTTTTGCTGCAATACGATAATGCTCGGCCACACATAAGTCTGAGGACTGCAGAACACATCGCAAAACAGGGCTGGACAGTGTTGCCCCATCCACCCTACAGACCCGAGCTAGCCCCCTCGCACTTCCACTTGTTTGAGCCATTACAGGATTCCATTTGTGGAAGACATTTTGAGGTCGATGAGGAGGTCATTCACACAGTGAAGCACTGGCTCCGTCACCAAGACAAAGATTGGTACCGACAGGGCGTAGACGCTCTTGTTTCGCGCTGGAGGAAGGCCACAGAACGGGATGGAGATCAATGGAAAAATAGGGTGTGTAGATAAAACACCATTCTTTCGTGTGTGTAAATGTCATTATGTTCAATAAAGAGTTGTTGAAGAAAAAATGCGGTGCATTACTTTCTGGGCAACCATGGTACATAAAGCCAAGTTCCTTGCTAATCTCGAGATTTTGAGACGGTCTTGGGATTCCCTGGACCGACATCTTGCCAGAATCGAATACCGATAAGTCAAAAATCGTCGAGATTCTAGATTTCCAGGCTGGATGAACTGTAAACGTACATGATTAAGTTTGTACAGAACCCTCAGTGAGCGAGTCCTATTCGTACTTGGCCAAATTTTGGTCCTGCTCACGCAATAATGCAACTACAGTTAAAAATTAGGCTTTTTTTATTTACCGGTTCTTAAATAAAAATTCAACCGTGGAAGAGAAAGAATTGTCCTAGAGAGATGATTTAAAACTTACTTTGCCACCTTTAGGGCTATTTATGTTGGCGGGGAAATGATCAAGAATTGTTGTTGGTGTACATTGATTGCCTTTCTGATCCACTGATAGTTTCAGTAATGCATAACAAAGGTTATAACCTACAGTAACCGGAGATGCGTGTCACGCCTTGTCGATAAAAATGTTTCAAAGCCGAAAGGGATTGCTGCTGTAAGTAAATGTGAGTCCATCTGAACGAATTTCTCAGCGATCACCGCGAAGGTAACTACATGCAATGGACATTCGGAGTCGGCAACTCCGCAAAACGCATTATTCTCACCGGCACATAAAGCTGCGCGTCTCATATGGGCCAAAGAACGCATAAAATTGACACTAGCTGACTAGAGGCATGAGGTGTGGTCTAAAGAATCGCATTGTTGGCTGTTTTCAAATTATGCAAGTTGATTGGCGGCCCTGTGAGGCGTGTGTAATGGGTGTGGTTCTATGAATTTAAGGGAATTTTCTCGTACCACAACAGGGACACAATAATTCTGGTTACTGTGACATGAACTAGGATGTTTATTTCAGCATCCACCGTAACTAAGTGTTGCTCTTGATTCTGAATCTTCGTGACGAGTACGCATGGACACTCCCGTCTTCTAAGATGACGACTGCTGTGTCGAAAGAGTTGCTCGTCTACGTTCCTGATTTGGCGCACACTCAGCACTTGATTGCGTCTCGTTTGGCCCACCCAATCATCTGATCTTAATCAACACGGTAGGTCTCTGACTATATGCCTAAGATTGCACGGCCGGCCGAAGTGGCCGCGCGGTTCTGGCGCTGCAGTCTGGAACCGCGAGACCGCTACGGTCGCAGGTTCGAATCCTGCCTCGGGCATGGATGTGTGTGATGTCCTTAGGTTAGTTAGGTTTAACTAGTTCTAAGTTCTAGGGGACTAATGACCTCAGCAGTTGAGTCCCATAGTGCTCAGAGCCATTTGAACCATAAGATTGCACAGGTGTTTTTAACGTGACAGCTTTACGGAAACTATCGCATCGTTTTCTTACCGCAGGCAACTGGCTATACGAAACGTTAAATAACGCAACGTTTTATGCAGTAATTGACGCAGGTTTGGGAGCACAGCGGCTCCACGATGTATTATTGTTAACGCAGTTTGCATTTTAAAATGGTACATTTTGCACTGACTGGAGTGACGAACTCGTGCCGCAAATTCAGAAATACAATGATAGAAGTAAGCATAACATCAAAAGCGATTATTTTGGCCCTCCCGCCGGAGGTTTGAGTCCTCCATAGGGCATAGATTTGTATGTTGTCCTTGGCGTAAGTTAAAGTATTGTGTAAGTCTAGGGACCGATGACCTCAGCAGTATGGTCCCTTACAAATGCTCGATACATCCAATATAGTTCTACTGTAGATCGGCCGGGCAAAGGAAATTTCGTTGACATACACGAGAGGCTAAAAAATTATCCAGTTTTGTGTGTGTGAAATCTTATGGGACTTAACTGCTAAGGTCATCAGTCCTTAAGCTTACACACTACTTAACCTAAATTATCCTAAGTACAGACACCCATGCCCGAGGGAGGACTCGAACCTCCGCCGGGAACAGCCGCACAGTCCATGACTGCAGCGCCCTAAACCGCTCGGCTAAACCCGTGCGGCTATCCAGTTTCGTATGTCAAAACAATGACCTTAGTATCTCCTTTCTAAAGTACATGTAAAATTTTCACGCAGTGATACCAACATGCGGCATCGTATAGGAGATGCATCTTGTTCCTTACAACGATTTTATATAATCTGTGTCGCGAACGTCATATAAACATTTGTGCTTCTCAACTTACATTACGCCATTGTTTGTTGGGCTAGTCAGTCGCACTAACGTGAATGTTGAACAGCTCTCAACAAGCGTGGCTACCAGTAGCCGCTGGCGACAGCACTGCGTTATTTTAACGAACGTATAGCCGCCACCATTTGAGTCTTTTGACCCAAGAAAATGGGCCCAGGCCCTCCGTCTGCAGTGTGACCTTGAGAACGAGCCTGCGCTTCGACAATAGGCGTTAGTTGCCGTACCGTGTGGCCACGTTATGTGCCGCAACGTTGTGTCCATATTCCTTGCATTTTTTATCGCACAAAAGCCGCATTAAAAATGCCCACGTAGCGTTAGCATGCGGAACTGCACATGAGACATAACACTCAATAACTCCAATATTTTGCAACTCTATTTGATCTTATCAGCACTGACTGGCTTCAGCTGGAAACTTGTGGAATCTTCTCGTCGACTAGTTGAGATCAAGATTCGGTGTTACACGGTATCAACGTGATGTATCCTGGAGGAGACTAAAGTTTCGTTCGATTTGCTTATTTTTGCATCGTCCTCGCAGATACCAGTGTTTGCCTGGTCTACGCGTGCTTTCATGCTGAACAATTCCAACTTCTGTGGCGCTGAGGAACCGGCTGCGGTGATGGCGCAGTCAGCAGACCACAGGGGACAGTGTGACAGTGGGGGCGCCGGCGATCGCAAGTACCGTGATGCGCCTTGGCTGGTCGGCAAGGACAGGTCGCGCAGCGGTCACTTTACTCCGTCGTGTGCGCGCGACGCTGGCGCAATACCTATTCACTTCGAAAAAGTTGCATTTCCACTTTGTCAGCTTGCGACCAATACACCAAGTTCACAGCGGTTTCGCGTTACTCTGGACTCGAGCACTGACAGCTTTGTTGTTGTTGTGGTCTTCAGTCCTGAGACTCGTTTGATGCAGCTCTCCATGCTACCCTATCCTGTGCAAGCTTCTTCATCTCCCAGTAATTACTGCAACCCACATCCTTCTGAATCTGCTTAGTGTATTCATTTCTTGGTCTCCCTCTACGATTTTTACCCTTCGTGCTGCCCTCCAATGCTAAATTTGTGATCCCTTGATGCCTCAGAACATGTCCTACTAACCGGTCCCTTCTTTTTGTCAAGCTATGCCACAAACTGCTCTTCTCCCCAATTCTATTCAATACTTCATCATTAGCTATGTGATCTACCCATATAATCTTCAGCATTCTTCTGTAGCACCACATTTCGAAAGCTTCTATTCTCTTCCTGTCCAATCTATTTATCGTCCATGTTTCACTTCCATACATGGCTACACTCCATACAAATACTTTGAGAAACGACTTCCTGACACTTAAATCTATACTCGATGTTAACAAATTTCTCTTCTTCAGAAACGCTTTCCTTGCCATTGCCAGTCTACATTTTATATCCTCTCTACTTCGACCATCATCAGTTATTTTGCTCCCCAAATAGCAAAACTCCTTTACTACTTTAAGTGTCTCATTTCCTAATCTAATACCCTCAGCATCACCCGACTTAATTCGACTACATTCCATTATCCTCGTTTTGCTTTTGTTGATGTTCATCTTATATCCTATTTTCAAGTCACTGTCCGTTCCGTTCAACTGCTCTTCCATGTCCTTTGCTATCTCTGACAGAATTACAATGTCATCAGCGAACCTCAAAGTTTTTATTTCTTCTCCATGGATTTTAATACCAACTCCGAATTTTTCTTTAGTTTCCTCTACTGCTTGCTCGATATACATGTTGAATAACATCGGGGAGAGGCTACAACCCTGTCTCACTCCCATCCCAACCACTGCCCCTCAACTCTTATAACTGCGATCTGGTTACTGTACAAATTGTAAACAGCCTTTCGCTCCCTGTATTTTACCCCTGCCACCCTTAGAATTTGAAAGAGAATATTCCAGTCAACATTGTCGAAAGCTTTCTCTAAGTCTACAAATGCTAGAAACGTAGGTTTGCCTTTCCTTAATCTTTCTTCTAAGATAAGTCGTAAGGTCAGTATTGCCTCACGTGTTCCAATATTTCTACGGAATCCAAACTGATCTTCGCCGAGGTCGGCTTCTACCAGTTTTTCCATTCGTCTGTAAAGAATTCGTGTTAGTATTTTGCAGCTGTGACTTATTAAACTGATAATTCGGCAATTTTCACATCTGTCAACACCTGCTTTCTTTGGGATTGGAATTATTATATTCTTCTTGAAGTCTGAGGATATTTCGCCTGTCTCATACATCTTGCTCACCAGATGGTAGAGTTTTGTCAGGACTTGCTCTCCCAAGGCCATCAGTAGTTCTAATGGAATGTTGTCTACTCACGGGGCCCTGTTTCGACTCAGGTCTTTCAGTACTCTGTCAAATTCTTCACGCAGTATCGTGTCTCCCATTTCATCTTTATCTACATCCTCTTCCATTTCCATAATATTGTCCTCAAGTACATCGCCCTTGTATAGACCCTCTATATACGCCTTCCACCTTTCTGCTTTCCCTTCTTTGCTTAGAACTGGGTTTCCATCTGAGCTCTTGATATTCATACAAATCGTTCTCTTTTTTCCAAAGGTCTCTTTAATTTTCCTGTAGGCTGTATCTATCTTACCCCTAGTGAGATAAGCCTCTACATCCTTACATTTGTCCTCTAGACATCCCTGCTTAGCCATTTTGCACTTCTTGTCGATCTCATTTTTGAGACGTTTGTATTCCTTTTTGCCTGCTTCATTTACTGCATTTTTATATTTTCTCCTTTCATCAATTAAATTCAATATTTCTTCTGTTACCCAAGTATTCCTACTAGCCCTCGTCTTTTTACCTTCTTGATCCTCTGCTGCGTTCACTACTTCATCCCTCAGAGCTACCCATCTTCTTCTACTGTATTTCTTTCCCCCATTCCTGTCAATTGTTCCCCTATGCTCTCCCTGAAACTCTGTACAACCTCTGGTTTAGTCAGTTTATCGAGGTCCCATCTCCTTAAATTCCCACCTTTTTGCAGTTTTTTCGGTCTTAATCTACAGTTCATAACCAATAGATTGTGGTCAGAGTCCACATCTGCCCCTGGAAATCTCTTAAAATTTAAAACCTGGTTCCTAAATCTCTGTCTTACCATTATATAATCTATCGGCTACCTTCTAGTATCTCCAGGATTTTTCCATGTATACAACCTTCTTTCATGATTCTTGAACCAAGTGTTAGCTATGATTAAGTTGTGCTTCAAAATTCTACGAGGCGGCTTCCTCTTTCATTTCTTAGCCCCAATCCATATTCACCTACTACGTTTCCTTCTCTCCCTTTTCCTACACTCGAATTCCAGTCACCCATCACTATTAAATTTTTGTCCCCCTTTACTACCTGAATAATTTCTTTTATCTCATCATACATTTCATCAATTTCTTCATCATCTGCAGAGCTAGTTGGCATATAAACTTGTACCACTGTAGTAGGCGTGGGCTTCGTGTCTATCTTGGCCACAATAATGCGTTCACTATGCTGTTTGTAGTAGCTTACCCGCACTCCTATTTTTTTATTCATTATTAAACTTACTACTGCATTACCCCTATTTGATTTTGTATTTATAACCCTGTATTCACCTGACCAAAAGTCTTATTCCTCCTGCCACCGAACTTCACTAATTCCCACTATATCTAACTTTAACCTATCCATTTCCCTTTTTAAATTTTCTAACCTACCTGCCCGATTAAGGGACCTGACATTCCACGCTCCGATCCGTAGAACGCCAGTTTTCTTTTTCTTGAAAATGACATCCTCTTGAGTAGTCCCCGCCAGGAGATCCGAATGGGGGACTATTTTACCTCCGGAATATTTTACCCAAGAGGACGCCATCATCATTTAACCATACAGTAAAGCTGCATGCCCTCGGGAAAAATTACGGCCGTAGTTTCCCCTTGCTTTCAGCCATTCACAGTACCAGCACAGCAAGACCATTTTGTTTAATGTTACAAGATCAGTCATCATCCAGAATGTCACCCCTGCAACTACTGAAAAGGCTGCTGCCCCTCTTCAGGAACCACACGTTTGTCTGGCCTCTCAACAGATACCCCTCCGTTGTGGTTGCACCTACGGTACGGCCATCTGTATTGCTGAGGCACGCAAGCCTCTCCACCAACGGCAAGGTCCATGGTTCATGGAGGGAGGACTGACAGCTTACTGGACAAATTTTGTTAAATGAGGAAACCACACAACAGTTGCTGACTCAACAATCTTGCATACACGACTGGTTTCGGAACACTTAAAAGGTCAATCATCTGGTGTAAAAAAAAGTAAAATCATTAATCATTTGAGGTCATCCTCGCCCCCATATTGTTGTCATGGAACAAAAGTTCCACGTCGAAAGAATAAAATTCCACGGAAACCGTGTTAGTTTCCCTGTTACTGTTCCCAGTCGGGTGGCACGGAGGGAAAGGGGGGGGGGGTGGTACGGCTTTTATGGAATTTATGTCGCCCCTTTTATTCTTTTGACTCGCAGCTTTTGTTCCTTGATGACACTGAGGCGACGAATGGAACTTTTAAGTGTTCCTAAACTAGTCGTGTATGCATTGAAAGATTGTTGATTCAGCGACTATTGCGAGGTTTCTTTATTTTACGAAATGGGCTGGTACGGTTGCGGCTGTGTCACAAGATCTCTTTGTTATTGCTCAAGTTTTCTGTTCTCACGCTTGGGCGATTATTTTCGCTAGCAAGTGACGTTACATTTAGACTCAGCATTAGACAGAAATCTGACCACTATTTCCTTAGGTGAAACGTTTGCGAATTAGGTCAGTGTAATTACAATTTTGAAATGAAGTGATGAACATCATTCTTAAATGAAAAATGTAACCTGCTCGTGGAACGTAACGCGCAGTGCATTAGCTTACAAGACATGGAGGTGAAGCAGACCGGGATCGAATCTGCACCACTAGTGAACGTCTGTCGGTCTGATACATCAGTCAACTCGTGTGTAGCTCTTCGGCGCTTTTCCACGCTCGTTTAGGCAAATACCGGGCTGGTCACCAACCTCCGGTTCCGAAAATACGATACACAAACAGTTAAAGTATGATAACAAATAGAAAAATGTTTACAAGGCTCACAGGTGCTGACATGACTTTTCTACCATAGATTAATTATTGAAGGGGAAAGATATACAGCCACTTTGTTAAAATAAATTTGGCAAATAGTAAGAAATAGTGAACCTTCTGCGGCAGAATAAACGCAAGGAAAGAAATAAAGTCTTAATTCTAAAGTACTCTTATGTTCCAAATAATGCTGTAAAGATAATAATTTGTACAGGAATAGTCATTCCTCCAGTGACTGTTAAAAAAAGGAACAGTTGTTGTTGACAGTCTAGCTTTCACATAGAATAGAATAACTTTCGAATACCGAGACAGCAAAATATTTTACAGAAGGATAATATATACTGTTGTGAAAAGCGTGTTGTATCTTTTGAAGGACATATGGAAAACATAGAACGTGGAATTATTAACCAAACGTTGAGCTTATTAAACTAATGGAGGATACAAAATTTGTCTGAATTGGCAGCTGATGAACGATTTCTGACAATTCAAAATTGTGGCTATTATCTGTGAGCCGCTGAAACGAGGGTGATTCATTGAATTTGGCCGAATTTGTAGAAAACAGTCATTAAACGCCATCTTACCGAGCAGCAGTAACATTTAACTGCGGACTGGACCAGAACATCAATCGAGGGCGGAGGATTCATCCTCCCCAGAGACGTAGGCAATAAATATTTGCTTAATGCCAGAACACTCGTTGTGTGCCAGCCTAAAAGACGAAGACGTAGTGTAATTTAAGATATGTACTTTAAATGAAACCTTCGCGTCAAGTAATTGAAAAAAAGCAATTAAATTACGAAGAGTATTATCTATCGACCTAGTGGGATGTGTTAGTTCTCACAGGCAATTTACAAAACGTAGGCGTCTTGTTAGCAGATCTTTCCAGCCTCGGGTCAAACAAATGTTATTACTACGAGCTGCGATTTCCACGAGGAACGTAAGACAGAAAAACTAAATTATAACTAAAACTCAGTTCTATGTAGAAATTGCACCATACTGTTGAACTTATTTAAGTGTGTGCTAGTTGCATGTGTAAGCCTATTTTATATTTATAATTTAGGGCTTTAGTATTTTACTATTCCTCTTTGTTCCTTCTTTTCAATCATACGAGGGTGAGTCAAATGAAAATCTTAAATTTGTAATAACAAATCGAAATTTCGCGCCGTTATCCTGTAAGTTGGTAAGTGTGCTACAAACAGCGTACAGAATGGCGTGTAGGTAGCAGCATAGTGCAGATGTACACCGCGGGCCGCGCGGGCCGTGACAAGACGACCTAGACCGCGCGGCTATACGAGGTAACTTCGTGAACTAGGTATCATTATGGCAGGCCAAGTAACTTACCTGCAATTCAAAGCGACGCAGATACATGAGACTATTTTTCAACATAGTCATCGAGTCTCTGCAAACAACGTTCAGAACGTTCTACCAATCGTTCAGATCCTCGACTGTAGAAATCCGCTGTTTGGTGACGGAGCCATTTTAGGTCTTCATCGTTGGAAAATAGCTTTCCTCACAGTTTTCTTTGAGCTTGCCGAAAAGACGGAAACCGCACGGTGCAAGCTGTGGACTTACTGATCGGTATCACTCGGGTCTATGCGGGCTCGGTTAAATTGATGGCACCGTTTCACTACGGCAGGTCTCGACATAGCGTTTGGTCGTATACCGCCAGGAATCTCTGTGCAATTTAGATGTCTGGTCCACAAGAATGGTAGTGTCTCTCGTGCGTCAGCTATGGAGTGCATTTCTAGTTCTCAGGCTATTTAAATCACACACTGTGGTGCAGCTTCTATCCGTACCGCAGCAGAAGTATGTCTCCAGGAAACCCGGAATATGGACTCTCTTCTGACAATCCGTCACTCTTGTTGCGCAGTGGTCTTGTCGTGGGGCGAAATGTGTAAGGCACTTACGAAGTCCCTACGTGTCTCTCACCCAGTTATGAAGCAGAAAAAAAGGCAAAATGAAGCCTATGTACATCAATGAGACTGTAGAAGCCGCGTACTGCTGTCAGGGACAAGGTTCTAGTGGAAATGTATTGCCAGTCCACTCTTCAGTCCGTTATGAAGATTAAATGCCTATCTGAACCGTGGTGGTTGCTCTGATTGTCATGCATAGTATCCTGAGTTGTAGGCGAAGACGGAGTGAAAGCATGGAAGAGAGTGAAATGTGGTACTGTAATTTGATATATTCCTCTCAAACAGGGGAAAACAACACAGATATGTGGTGTCATTGAAATAAATACCATGAGATTGCAGTTACGAACAACTTAAATTGGGACCGTCACATAGAAACCAAAGATAGAGTTGTATTGACAGAACATTTATAAGATGCAACAAATCCTACTAAGGAGACTGCCTGTCGTAAGCTTGGGTCCTCTTCTGGAGTATTGCTGCGCAGTACAGAGTCGTTATCAGGTAGGAGTGACGGAGGACATAGGAAAATTTCAAAAAATGGCAGCTCGTTTTATACCATCGCGAAATAGGGGAAATAAGTGAGTTGGGGTGGAAATCTTTAAAAGAAAGGCGTTTTCGGTTGTAGCGAGATCTTTTCACGAAATTTCAGTCGCCGACCGGTGTGGCCAAGCGGTTCTAGGCGCTTTAGTCTGGAACCGCGCGACCGCTACGGTCGCAGGTTAGAATCCTGCCTCGGGCATGGATGTGTGTGATATCCTTAGGTTAGTTAGGTTTTACGTAGTTCTAAATTCTAGGCGACTGATGACCTCAGATGTTGAGTCCCCTAATGCTCAGAGCCATTTGGACCATTTGAAATTTCAATCACCAACTTTCAATTACGAATGCCAAAAGATTTTACTGACTACCACCTACGTAGGGAAAATGACCATCGTAATAAAACAATAATTAGAGCTCGGAATGAAAAGTTAGGTGTTCATTTTTCCCATGTGCCATTCTTGAGTGGAAGGTCGAGAAATTGTCAGAAAGTGGTTCTATGTACCCTCTGCCAAACATTCGAGTGTGAATTGGCGAATAGTGCTGTAGCTGTAGAAGAGAACTGCCAAACTAACGTCGCCAACCGAGAAAAAGATCACCATCGGCAATACAGCATTTCTTCACTCCATGAGACACTGCGGAGAAGTTTGAGATCAGACCTAGGATTCTTCTCCAACTGAGTTAGTACTCCGTGACTGATGGCATCGACATTGACAGGAAGCTGAACTCCAAAGATCCTGATGTAGAGCGGTTTAGGGAAACTGTAAAAGACTCGAGTATGTCGTTAGAAGCATGACCGCTGAAACGCCTACCCATTTACGATTTGGATTGAATCAGACTGGCTGTTTCAAGTCGGGGCTAACTTGCTCAGCGTTCAAACTAACGACCGATCCTTTGCTGCGGAGCAGCCGGACGGGAGGAAAAACACTCAATTAATCAGACTCAGCCGTAATAAGAAAATAAAGGGAGCTGCAGGTTAATGGTTTCTAAATCCGGTGGTCGCCCCGTTAGATGATTAATGCTGTCCATTAGTCAGGCCGTCCTTTAGCAGCGTGGCGGCGCTGGCTGCGGCAATTAAAACTAACGAAAGCGTCGTCATCCCGGCTCGGCCGTTTCCGGCCGCGCGCGGTCGTTGACGCAGCGGCCGGCTGAGGCAAAACTAATAAGTTACGCGGCCACGATCGCTAACGGGAACCGCTGCCTGCCTCTGGCGGTGCGTCCGTCTGAGCTCGGTAAATATTGACGCCGCGTCGCCGGCCTCCCGTCTGTGGACCGTGGCCCGCACGGGGCCCTTTCGTTCTCCCTCGTTTGTAATTTTTATGATTCCGCCTCGGTCAGGGCTGTAATCTGCACCTTCGCGCTCGCTACGGCCAACTGCCGCGATTTGCATGAGAATCAGTCGTGGGAGGGATTGTTGGGCGCCGCGGCGGGCGCGCACGATCGGCGATGCCCTCCGCTGCGCGCTGCACTGACCACTTCGTGACCGGAGTCCGTAATAATCGAAACAAATTCGACAGGGCGAGGGTCTGGGCGGCCTCCAGTTACCGCTCGCGAATACCGTCTGCAAACAGAGGATTGTGTCTGCGAGGAGGACGGCGTGTAAGTCCCTAGCATCTAAAATTCCGCGCGATCACGTAGTTTAGCTCAGTTCGTTTCAGCTTAGTTTAGTTATATGTGTGTTTCGCGGGCCGTAATTGCGACCTCTCAGTATGATAGTGTTACAAACGTTCAGAAATTATTCTATGGAGTAAAGAGTTGTTAAGGAGACGTGATTTCAGCTTGTGCTAGAAGTCAATTCGTCTGTTACATTCTTTACATCACTATATGGGTGATCAAATATTTTTATAGCTGAGTACTTCATTCATTTCTGTGTGACGATAAGGCTGAATGAAGGATAATGTACGTCATTGGTTAATGTTACTATAGTTTTCGAAGTGAGCTTAATTTTTCACAACAAACCGGGAGTGCATGCACTTTAAGGCTGCTGTCAGCATGTCCAACTGTTTAAACACCTATCTGCAGGAGGTTCTAGAGTGGTCAACTCATTTTATACTTATTACCTGAATCTGGACAACAAACGTTTTGCTCCTCAGTGGCGAGCTACCCCAGAATATTATGCCGTAAGATATTAGCGAATGCAAACAGGAAAACTAAGTTGCCTTCCATGTAAAAAATTAGATGTTATCCGTAATGAAAAAGTTGCAGAGCTTGGAAATTTAAAAAAAGATACATGACCTCCATTTCAGGTTATTTAAACTCAATGACTGTCCATTTGCAGAGAACCAGTTCTCGACTTTTTAAGAAAATATTATATTTATTTTCGAGTGTTGTTCAAATGGCTCTGAGCACTATGGGACAACATTTGAGGTCATCAGTCCCCTAGAACTTAGAACTACTTAAACCTAACTAATCTAAGGACATCACACACATCCATGCCCGAGGCAGGATTCGAACCTGCGACCGTAGCAGCAGCGTGGTTCCGGACTGAAGCGCCTAGAACCGCTCGGCCATAGTGACCGGCTTCAAGTGTTGTAATTTCTCCATTAGGCTTGAGTATAACATTTGCATCGTCTGCTTCTTGGATGTATGATAGCAGTTAATTTATAATTAATAGGAACAAGAGGGGATGCACTATTGACTACTGTGATACAACTATAATGATGACATGCCATCCCAAAGAGGCTGTTTTCGTTGTTGATTCGCAGCTACTAACTGGAAAGTAGAGCGATGCGCTGCATAATTTACGCTGCAGTTCCATATCAGCAGTTCCTGATTTGAGTCTTGACCCTCACGGTCATTGTAGTAGGTCGGATTTCTTTTTATTACCTAATATTTCTTTCTCTTCGGACAGTGTCGTTTGTCTGTAAAGAATGTATAGTAGTGGTATGCAGTACACACTTACCTGTAAGTTCTTGTTTTAACTTGCCGCATGGGTCAGCTCAAAGGTAAGAGTTGGCCGCCATCATATCACCTTCACCAGACCATATGCAGTAACGAACAGTGGTGTTCACACCAACCATTACTTTTGTGGACTAGAAAATCGTTTGTAGGACTCAGTGTTCTTCCGAAGTTTAGATTCAATCAATAGCACTGTAGAATAGGTAAAACTAGTTTTTGAAGTAAAATGATGACTAAGTGACTCTGTAACTAAGTGGGTAAATGCCAGACTGCCAAATCTAACGTCCCCAGTCTGTTCTAGGAATTCTCTGTCACTTATCGCTCTTCAACTCTGACAATGCTCTGCGTATGAGAAAAATACCAAGTTGCGCTGTGTTTGAGTACACATAAAACTGTACTTTTATTTATAACTGGCTAGCAAAGTCAGTTCAAAGATTGGTAGAAGAAGAGAGCATATCATCTCGTAAGAGAACAAGTAAATCACTGCACTGTTCAAACCTGTCATCCTCTTGTGTACAGTTTTGCTTAATTTAGGTAAGGACAACTTTACTTAGCTTAGGGATGGTTACATTACTTTAGTTCATCACCCAAAGGATCTGAATCATTTTATCCTTATATTTAATATAAACAATAAATTTAATTTTGCCTATATATTTAAACAGTAATTTCAGGAAGTTCATGATTTTTCTGCAGAATTGCTTTGCAACACCATGAATGCGACGTGCAACAAACTTCAAACTGGAATGAAATGAACTATACACTTGGATGAGTAAACAATTATCATTTCAGCGCAACTACAACACCCTTTTATTCCTAGTGTAAGAAAGAGAAACCAGCTGGTTTCAGAATTCAGTAGGGGTTAGATCGTGGATCTTGATCCGTCAGGACTGCAGATTGCCGTTCCGCAAAATTGCAGCTCGCGTTGGTCGTGATCGCACTACTACGATGCAAATATCGAATCGACAAGTTCGGGAGGACCATACTTAGCGCCACGCTGGAGCTGAACGGCCCCATGTGATTAGCTCCTAGCAGGACAGACGTCTACTCTGCTGTACAGGATCGTACAGCTACGCCACACACCTTGATTCAGGTAATGTGCTTATTTGTGCGAAGGCAAGTATCCACACTGGCAGTGTGAGGATATATAGAGGACTACGACGACCGTTGTTGGCGTTTCCGCTGAATCTTCAGAGAGAGGTTCACCTACAGTGGGGCGCCTAGTGACAGCACTGAAGTGGCGGCACGTCGTCTCGGTTCTACCTACAGCATAACAATCAATGGACGGAGCTGTGTGTTAAGGCTTCGAGTAGAATGAACGTTAACAGATTGCAAACGTAATCTGATACGGGCCTGGCAAAGCGCGAGATGATGGAGTGGCATTAGGTACACAATACGATCATCTCTGATTCACGTATTGCTAATTTTGATTGCAGATGCTACATTTATAACTTTTAAGGGTAGTAGTTGGGCCTGACCTTAGAGGTCTTCGCGACGCTCCCTGAACAAAATAACGTAAAACGGCATGTTTTTCACGCGGTCTTGACCTACCTGTAATAAATTCCGCATTATTTAGTCCCTTAAATCACCTAGTTTAATCGTGTGTTCTTTTCCCTACACTCTACACTGAGGCGTGAAAAATCATACGATTCCTCCTAATATCGTGCCGGATCTCCTTTCTCCCTGCCTAGTGCGTGGACTTCAGCAGTTGGGAGTCCACTGCAGAAATATAGAGCTAGGTTGCCTCTATAACCGTCCACAATTTCGAAAGTGTTGCCGGTGCGGGGTTGCGTGCATGAACTGAACTCTTGATTACGTAAATTAATGTTCAATGGGATTCGTTTCGGGCGAGCTAGGTGGCTACGTCATTCGCCCCAGAATCTTCTTCAGATCAACAGCGAACAATTTTGGCCTGATGACATGGCTCATTGTCATCCATAAAAATTCCATCGTTTTTGGAACATGAAATCCATAAATGGCTGCAAAGGGTTTTAAAGTACCCGAACAATAGCCACTTCCAGCCAGTGATCGGTTCAGTTGGACCAGAGGACTCGGTCCACTCCATACAAACACAGCTCACGCCATAATGGAGTCACCACCAGCTTGCAAAGTGCCTTGTTGACAACTTGGATCCATGGCTTCATGAGGTCTGCGCCACACTCGAACTCTATCAACTCTCACCAACGGAAATCGGATCTCATCTGATCAGACCATAGTTTTCGAGTCGTCTAAGGTCCGACCGATATAGTCATGAGCCCAGGAGAGGCGCTATAGGCGACGTCATGCTATTAGCATAGGCACTCTCATCGGCCATCTGCTGGCACAGCCCATTAACGCAAATTTCACCGCATTGTCCTAACTGATAAGCTTCCACACTGACTTCTACTATTATTTCACCCAGTGTTGCTTGTTTGTTAGGACTGACACCTCTACGCATGAGCCACTGCTCTCGATTGTTATGAAAAGGCCGTCAGACACTGTGTTATCCGTGCTGAGAGGTAATGATCGAAATTTGGAATTCTCGGCACACTCTCGACACTGTGAATCCCGGAATAATGAATTCCTAACCACTTCCAAAAATCTGTGTATGTGGATGTCGCTGTGCCATGACTTTTGTCACAGTGTACATGCACAAGAAGTAAAATTCTGTCAGGCAATAAAGGTTGACCTCGCATATGCGGATGACTTAGTTGTGATGGCAGATTCGATTGAAAGTTTGCAAAGTAATATTTCAGAGCTAGATCAGAAATGTAAGGACTATGGTATGAAGATTAGCATCTCCAAAACGAAAGTAATGTCAGTTGGAAAGATATATAAACGGATTGAGTGCCAAATAGGTGGAACATAGTTAGAACAGGTGGACGGTTTCAAGTACTTAGGATGCATATTCTCACAGGATGGCAACATAGTGAAAGAACTGGAAGCGAGGTGTAGCAAAGCTAATGCAGTGAGCGCTCAGCTACGATCTACTCTCTTCTGCAAGAAGGAAGTCAGTGCCAAGACTAAATTATTTGTGCAGCGTTCAATCTTTCGACCAACTTTGTTGTATGGGAGTGAAAGTTGGGTGGATTCAGGTTATCTTATCAATAAGGTTGAGGTTACGGATATGAAAGTAGCTAGGATGATTGCAGGTACTAGTAGATGGGAACAATGGCAGGAGGGTGTCCACAATGAAGAAATCAAAGAAAAACTGGGAATGAACTCTATAGATGTAGCTGTCAGGGAGAACAGGCTTAGATGGTGGGGTCATGTTACACGCATGGGAAAAGTAAGATTACCCAAGAGACACATGGGTTCAGCAGTAGAGGGTAGGAGGAGTCGGGGCAGACCGAGGAGAAGGTACCTGGATTCGGTTAAGAATGATTTTGAAGTAATAGGCTTAACATCAGAAGACGCACCAATGTTAGCACTGAATAGGGGATCATGGAGGAATTTTATAAGGGGGACTACGCTCCAGACTGAACGCTGAAAGACATAATCAGTCTTAAATGATGATGATGATGATGTGGAAAGACAACGATATTATCTAATACGGCACAATCTTGTGTGCAGTAGGAAACAAGAGGAATTTAAAATGAATACTTTGAAAAGCCTGAACGAAACGTGGTATATTTACGTGGAGTACTGACGGTAAAGGCAATGGTTCAAAGCGCTCTGCAGTGCACAAATAGAGAACCACACACTGAGTTTGGAAGTGATGTCTCTAGTAACTGTATTTTACTCGATGTGGAATGATCTGTTGTTTTGAGTATCGTACTGATTGCAATCAAGTTAGGCAGCAACAAGTGTTATTAGTGCAGTCAACTGATTGTCGTCGATTCATACTGCGAGGCTGGAATAACCTACACTTTTCAATCGAGAATCTGCCCAGAAGTGCCTAGTGCCTGTCGTGTATCAAACGTAGCGCCGGTGCTCCAAGGGGAAAATGTGCTAGCGCTGGCCGCACATACTACTGGTATCCATTCCAGTACAGAATAGTGCAGGATTACCGGAGCAACAAAAGAGGTAACGTTTTTTCAGTCCGCCTCGGTAGCTGCGGGATGAGAGCGGCATATTGCTAACGGAAGGAGCCCGGGTTCAGTTCCCGGCCAGGTCTGAGATTTTCTCCTCTCGAGGACTTCGTGTCGTGTTGTCGTTATCCTCGTATCATCAGAATTGACACAAAAAGCGCCTGCATGTCGTCACATAAGTCTAAGCCAATGTAGCTTCGCACCAGGTTACGGCTTGACGATAATGAATTTTCGGAGCGCACTACCGTATCGTCGTTCCGCGGGTGAGGTGGCTATACGGAAACGTATCGAAAGCCAGAAATAATAAAAATTAAAAAATTAAAAAAAGCCGTTGCGTTCAGAGTGCCAGCTCGGACGACCGGACACAGCTAATCTCACCCTCACCACCGTGCAGCCCACTTCAATGGTTTAGCGAAATATCCTTCTGAAGCGACGTCGTCAGATTCAGCATTGGAGTCAGCCAGGGTAGCAACAACTACTCCGAATGTATTTTTTAAATATATATACATTATTTGGTCCCCAGATTTTAAACCATACTGCCATCAACAAATATAAGCACATCTCTTGTAACAACATTCAAACTAACGATTCCAGTGTTTTAAGACCAATAAAATATTCTACAGTTTGCACACGTTCAGTTATTTACTTCTCAAATAGTCGTAAAACTGTGCAAGTAGAATAAAACTGTGTACCGGATCAGGACTTGAACCCGGGACCTTTGCCTTTTGCGGACAACCAAGGGCGGTTCTTACGGCCCACCTTCACAGCTCTATTTCTTCCAGTACCTCGTCTCCTACATTCCAAACTAGAGGTACTGGCTGGAGTAAATCTGTGAGGAGGGGTCGTGAGCGTGTTTGAGTAACTCTTTTTTTATCTCATTTTGTTCATTATTGTTCGCTGCATTTGTTCTGGGTGTGCGTCCCATGACACACGTTAAAGTTCATCGTTGATCCGTTCACACAGTTCTTTTTATTACAGAGGGTAGCTAACCCTCTGACCAAACACGCTGGGCTATTGTGCCGGTGTTGTGTAGTTCAGTCAGTAGAGCACCTGTTCGCGAATGGCAAAGGTTCCGTGTTCGAGTCCCTGTCAGTCACATAGTTTTAATCTGCTGGGAGCTTTCATATCGGCGAGCACTCCGCTGCAGCGTGAATATTTCATTCTGGACTATACAAGTAATGTGCCTATAAGATAAAGTAAAACCGCCATCATCTGGTACGCTGTTTTGAACACGACATTGCTTTGTTAGGTATGGTCCTTGTCTTCCACAGACCTGTGAACGTACTATCCTAGCCAGTTTAACGTGGATTACGAACCACAATACAATTCGGCATTTTTCAAGTTCGCAAACATAATCAGAGATGAGAAAAGTGGAGAGTGACACACAAATATTTTAGGAGTGACTGTGAGCCAAATTCGAAACCTCAGAATCCTCAGTCTGGTACATTACAACTGATACACAGTGCCACACTAGCTTGGTCACGTGTTCCCAATGCAATAATCTTGGGTTCTGGTGTTCAGGAAACCACTACTGTATCCGTCTAATTCGTAGGCGTGTCTGTAAAACTCTACTGGGGGTCTTTTATGAAGCTGGTCTCTCCGATAATATATCGAAACGCAAATTCTTAAGAAATTGTGCGATGAGTTCGAAATTTCTTGTCTTCCATATCTAGCGGAACGATGACCGTTCCGTGGCTTTCGATACTCATACTGGTAAGTTGCTTCCGGAAGCTGCCTGTCTTCATTTTGTTCAGTGTACACACACAAACACTGTGATTACTGTCCCTTACGTCTCCGAATTCGTATTTGGTGATATCCTTTCTACCAATTCTGTGCAAGTCATGTCCGAAACAGCCATGGTTAAACTGCATCCGAGTAATTATCGTAACGCTCTTCTTGAAACAACCTCCTCCTTGAACCAGTATTCTGTAGGTACTTTTAGGTAGTTTTTTAGACAATGTTTGCCTCTATTTAGCGACGATGCTTTAAGTCTTTCATTTCATCGTGTTGTAGAGTATAATGGTCAGACTGGAACATGGAATTCCATGACGTTCTGCTAATACGTTGCTATACAAACAGCAGCACTTTGTTATCCATTCATTCGTGTTGGACTTCTGCATGTTTTGCAAGTAGACAGCTTGCTTAACTATTTCGTACATCAGACGGTTCTTGGACACATGAAAACTGAGTACAAATCTGATAATATTGTGATTCTTTTCAGCGCACACTGTATAACAGACTTCAGGAACTGAAGTGTTTTAGAAAGCGGCGTGGAAAGCCTACTCCAGGCATTATGATGTGAGCATCTGTAGCCTAAAATGACAGCACTCCTCCGAGCAGTGCAGAACGCAAACAGAACGTTATAGTCAGTTCTGTTGCCCATCCTGCAACGCCAGGAAAACGCGATCTCTCAGACGAACAACGCTCGGGCACGGGCTTCACATGTTATCTGGAGCGTTCAACAGGACTTCCAGTTTCCTTTGGCAGCACAATGACGTGCAGTGTCCTCACTCAGCATCTCTGAGATCTGACTGAACGACTTCTGATCCGGTCCGTGTTACCGAAAAAATCTCTCAGCGAAGTAGGACAATGTATGGTTCAAATGGCTCTGAGTACTATGGGACTTAACATCTGAGGTCATCAGTCCCCTAGAACTTAGAACTACTTAAACCTAACTAACCTATGGACATCACACACGTCCATGCCCGAGGCAGGATTCGAATCTGCGACCGTAGCAGTCGCGCGGTTCCGGACTGAAGCACCTAGAACCGCTCGGCCACCGCGGCCGGCGACAAGGTATGGAAAACGACGTCCAACGCCTACAAAAGTTCTTATAACACCTACTAACAACTAAATAAGTGACGTTTATTTAAAACATTTTTATTGTTCTTTGCCATTACCGGTTTTGAACATTTCATTCATCGTCAGATGGCTGAATTAATCTTACATGACGAAATAGTAATCAGTTGTTAAGTGTTTACGGTACAATAATACTCTAGCGTGAAAAAGAATGTTAAATTGAGGAATGTCGGAAACAGAAATGAAGAGGCTAAACTCAAGTTAAAAGGATAAAACTGCATCGCCCAATAAAAATGTCCTAGTTACTTCCTAAAGTGTGCAGTTTCCTAGTAGCGTGATGTATGTCGTTAATTTACGTATCACTGTTGTGCATGCTTTTATCAGCTGGATCACCGTAGCAGTTAGACACTAAACAACCTGCATTGGTAACACACAGACACGCTACAAAGCAAAAATATACTTTGTTTACATTAGGCATTTGATGCGCTTGACAACAAGTGCCTCTAGTATTGATACGTTGTCGTCAAAAGCAAATATGTTACGTAACTGCCAGTAACAACTAATTAAACATATCCCAGAGATACTAGCAAGCATATTGTGATATAAATATGTTAAGGGGAGATTTGCTATCTTTGACCCGAAAAAAGGTTGTTCTTTGAGGATTTTTTTCTCTGGATGTGTTACAGATATTAATGTCAAATGTGGTCAAAATGTTTATTGATATTTCCTCTACAAACTGGACTTTTTTGACCGGAAATATCGAAGAGCAAAGGCGGAAGTGCCATCGGAACGAAACAAAATTTCGATGTAGACCTCCACTCGCGGTATGTCACAGGTCAGCCGGCTCTTCTGAAATCAAAATTGAGTTGACGTTAGCGAAGTATATAAGATTGTTTAGGAGTTGTACCCCGCTTAAGTTATTTGGACCATAGGAAACAAAATGGTGGTCATTTGAAAAAAAAGGGTTTTTCTCATCGATTTTTCGACGTCGTCCGCCAAGTAAAAATATTTGTAGTTGATGGATCGGAATAAAAGTGGTACAACTCCTAGACAATTTAGTTAGCTTAGTCGGAAACAAAAGAATCATGTCAATCGGTCCAGTAGATTTGAAGTTACCATACCGCGCAATAAAAAATGTCATTTCGAGAAGAACGCGTTTGATGTTTTGACTACATATAAATGCAATATTATACAACTTACGTTCCATCTGCTATTCCGGATCCATAAACTAGCCCTTCCTCTTCCTCATAGAGGGCGTTCTGCTCGATCTGGGCCATCCTGCGGTGCTCCACAGCCGCTCGTACGGCCGGTGGCAAGGGGTTTTCGGCCGCATGAATCAGATGGTTGTCCGAATGATTGGCGAACTGCGTCGAATAGAGTCCCAGGGCGACGTCCATCGTTGTCATGGTCTTCAGAATTGCTGAATACCCTTCGTTGAAGCTGCTCACTGCCAGGAAAGTCGCAATCTCCACAGTCCTCGCACCAGAATGCAAATGCTTGGGGGCCAACTTCCAAACACACGCGTTCAAACTTTCATTTGAATTTTGTGTGTTTCCTCCCAAGCACCGGTACGATAACTCGTCCTTCGAATGAAAAAAAAATTGGTGCGTGAAAAAGGCCGATTTCAGGCAGGTGCATTTTTTGTTCAACCGTGAATAAGAAACATTTCCGTTCCGTATTCGGAAAAACCATTTCAGGGGTGGATTCTAAACACTTTTATGGATCCAAAAATGCAATTTTAAAAAATCGATTTTTCGAACCAAAAGATAGTAAACTTCTCCTTAATCTATTCATCATTCTAACCATTGTGTACGTGGAAACGCAAAATTGTGTAGTTAGCCATATACGAAATAAAGACCGTCATAAAATAGTCGATCTTATGGAAATGTATTTGACATATTTATAGAAACAAGAGACAATACATATTTGTGTCATATGAGAGAATTTTTTGGACAATATATAGAACAGCAATATTAGCCATCTTCGCTCTCTCATTGAGAGTATTAATTATTTTACGTGTCTAGCACTTAGATATACAAAATAATTAAAATGCAACATGATAAATAAAAGTACAGGACGGTGATAAAAGATACTGAAAGTAATAACATACTACAAAAGAAAAATATGATTATCTATTAAATGGACCGAAAACACCAGAGTTCCGCTGTTTTGGTGGCCTAATCACTTGCTGCGTAAAGGTGCAAGGACAGGGCAGGTTTCTGCAACGAGGAGATGTGTCCTGTACGTCGCACACTGACTTAACTCCCCCGCAATGCCGTGGCCCCACTTTCCGAGGTTCGCCTTGCATTTCGACACTTCTGTCCTCAGTCTGTTTAGAGCCTTCCATGTCGCATATGGTAGGTGAAAGCCCGCGGCAGGTTCCTTTGTGATATTCTTCCTGTCCATTGCAGTTAATGAATCTTGCCATAGCTCTTTTGGACGAGTTCCAGGTGCTGATGGAATTGCTGATGATGTGTGCATGGAGTTCCTTCTTGACCTCAGTGTAGGTCTTTACGCTACATGTCCGAACGTGGGCTGCCTGGGGTCGGTTTCCTGCTTCTTTTTCTCGATTTCTGCGGTTGTTCTTCTGCGAATGTCAGGTGGCGCTATACCCAAATTTGGTAGATTTTGGTGACAGGAACTGGTCGTAAGCAGCTAGTCACAAGCCGTCTAGTTTCTTTCAATGCAGTATCCACCTGTTTAGCATGTGTGGAGTTGCGCCAGATCGGTGCTATATATTCTCCGCAGAGAAGTATAGTGCCAGGGCAGATGTACGGAGCGAGTTCCGCTGTAATCCGCAGGAGCTGCCAGTAAGTTTACGTATGATGTTCCGAGCAGATACTTGCAGCCTTATTTCTTGGGAATGATCTTTGAATGTGAGACTATGATCCAGCTTTACTCCCACGTGTTTTGGAATACTGTAGTGGTGTAGTTGTTGCCTTCTGCTGGTAACACTTAACTTCTTCCTGGCTTCCCAATTTCTCAGATGAAAGGTCCTTCTTGGATCTGGCTTCAGTGGTTATCATCATAATAGGCTACCTGCCGAGATCCTAGAGAGCTGCAGTCAGCTCCATCTTTACTTCCTCAAAGGTTTTGCCTTGAGCTGCAGTTACTGTGTCATTTGCACAAATAAATGTTCTTGTTCCAGGGTTGATTGGTTGGTCGTTACTGTAGATGTTGTACTGCAGGGGAGCCAACGTACTACCTTGAGGGAGGCCATTATTCAAGGTCATTCATCGGCTCTTCCTGTTGTACTGAGTGACAAGAAGCCTATTGTTGCAGCAAACACTGGATGATCTGAGTTAAGCTGTAGTCTTTTCTAACTGAATATACCTTTCTAATTAAGTTTTTGTGTTTGACGGTGTCATAAGCTGCTGACAGATCTATGAGTGCCACACCTATGACTTCGTATCTATCTTCTGTATATTGCTTCAATTTGAGGATTTGACAACAGCATGACCTTCCTGGGAGGAAACTGGACTGCTCATTTTTAAGGTTTTTATCGACATATTGTGAGATGCGACTGGTGATCAGCCTTTCCTGTACTTTGTACACTTGGCAAAGAAGAGACACTGGTCCGAAGTTTTTAGGATTAATTGGTTCTATTTCAAGCTTGAGAAGTGCTACAACTTCGGCTTTGCGCCTGATCTTACAGATCTTTAATTGTGAAATGCAAGTATTCATTAAATTCAAGATCCATTGCATTGTTATTGGCCCAAACACTCTAATTTTCCCTGATCTTAGATCATCTAGCCCTGCAGCTTTATTGTTATTCATTGATCGAAAAGTTGCTTTCAGTTCTTTCATGGTGAAGGGAGTACCAATCTAGACTTCCTCATCAGTATTTCTTTGAAGCTTCCTGCTCACAGTTCGCCTAGTTTTCCCGTTCAACAGTAACTGCTGCGCACTTTGATCAGGTTTTACATTAAATACGCTTGGACGAGAACTCGTGGAGTCACTGTTAAGTTTCTTCAGCAGCTTCCAAGCCTTACGTCTGTTCTGTCTCATCTCTAGTTCTCACTATACCGCAACATTTCTCTCTTCTTGTTGCTGATACAGCATTCAGTAGTTCCTCTCCTGTCTGAGTTATTTCTTCAGAGAATTGTGTGGTGATTTGCTTTTTTTGTCATACATTGACGAAATAGCTTTTAACGTATATGATTATCTATATGCGCTACAGCTAGAGGGTGTGAAACTATTGTGAAAGACATTCCACCACATATGGCCCTATATTTATGAACATGAGCAATCAACAATATCCATAGAGTGTGAATAAAACGTACTCATGTGGGATCATTTCGGAAAGACACTTACTGATGGGTCACTCACCATAATGTCGATAAACGGTGCTAAGTTGTGTTCAAAGAGTTCAACAGGTATTTAACAAAGCAAATGCAGTAGAAAATTAACAGGCAGGACAAAGAACGTTTGATGTATTTGCAATTATTTCGGAATGAAGCTGTACCCATCCAAAAAGAAGTCGATTTTACCGTCGCTGTGCATTGTGATGACCCTCTGGAGAAGAGAAACATCCGGCTGTAGTCTGACGTGCTTTACAACAGTTTATGTGAACTGAGAAGACTATGCGAGCTGCACAAACGTCTGTACTTAGTTTCAAGGCACCCCAGGATGTAAAGCGCTTTATTGCATATACTCTCTGGTAGATGCACGTGGTTACTGGGGCTCCACGTGCCATCATGGTGCTCGTAAAGGCTTGTGGTGCTCAGCGCGGCGTTGTCTCTGTAAAAGGGTGAGTTTTAACGCGGGAAATGCTTATGACCGTTTACTTAGCAGGTTAGGTTGGACCGACGTATATTGTGGCACAAAACACTTCTATTTACGTTGGAAATAGTAATTTACTTTCTTACTTTATACGTTCGTCCGGTGTCACAAGTACGACGCAAACATATATACTGTCTGCTTCACCTGTACTACTTGTCAGGTTAGCATTTCGTCGGTAAGTGATAGTAATTTCCTTCATTACTCTTACGAACTGGCAGAACAGTTAGAAAACAAAAAACATTGTGTCAGATTAGTGGTCTTGGAAGTGTTCTCTTCGGAATGTCTGTAGTCCGTTTCTCGTAGCATGGATGCACCATTTCATAAGCTTATTAAGATACTTAATCGGAATTTTCGACAAGTGATAATGAGCAAAGAGATGAGTACTTTAAGGTTAACATTAATAACAGATAATACTGGGTGATTATAAATAAACTGGCAGGGTTCAGAGTGTTGCTGTGAGGGCTGTATACGTTGCAGAACGCTGAAACAGCGTAGAACAGTGTTCTAGCAGTATTGGACACTGAAACATCCTGAAGAAGATCCCACCGGAGGGGTCGAAACGTCGATTATTTTAAAGGAAATATGACGAGGCCTAAGCACCCAGAAGATTCTAAGTTCAGCAGACTTACTTTGTAGTTATGTTCATTGGTCTGTGCGCTCAAGGAATATGCTGAAAAAGAATAGTTCCATTTTCTACCAACAGGTGAAAATATGGCGCTGAAGGCAGTTAGAATATGGTGTGCGTGCAGGAAAAGGGGAGGAACGATCAACCACATGATAGCGGTGGTTCTGGCAGTTTGTTACGATATAGTCACAAGTTACAACAGCCGCGCGGATTGCGCGGTTCCACCCGCCGGAGGTTCGAGTCCTCCCTCGGGCATGGGTGTGTGTATTGTTCTTAGTATAAGTTAGTTTAAGTAGTGTGTAAGTCTAGGGACCAATGACCTCAGGAGGTTGGTCCCTTACAAATTCACACACATTTGAACATTTGAAGTTACAACATATGATCAGTATGGCCTCTCCACTCAGCAATATGCTGCACCCGTAACACGGCGTGGTCGACAGTTGCTTGCAGCATACCCGTTGTAATCAGACTGATATGTTGTGTGCTATTCTTCAGAACACAGAGTCCAGATACGTCTCTGATAGACATGACCTCTGAGATATCACGGTAACTGGTTTTAGGTCGGGGGATATGGAAAGCTATACATCATTAAATTTCCTTGAGATGATGTGGTCGTTACTGAAGGTTTCTCGCATCAAAACTTTCACTTGGCTGGCGACGTGTGGCTTCGCCCAGTCTTGCACGAAAATAGTTGCGTGGACACAATTGGCTCCTGAAAACTGGAACCACGTGTTACTCAAGGAGCTCCTCATAACCTGCAGAAGTCACTATACACCTAACAGGCCGAAGAGGTGTCATCTCCTCTAAGAAAAATGGGCCGAGAATGAAGGAGCTTGTTGAACCACACCACACAGTCACATAAGCTGAGTACAGTGGATGTTCCTGCACAATGTATGGCGGAGTAGAACGCTATATGCGACAGTACTGCGCTTTCACTAAACCGTGCAAAGTAAAATGTGCCTCGTCCTCCCAAAGAATATTCCCTGGCCACTTGTCATTCGTTTCCCTGCGGCCGATAACGGAGGGCAAAGTTACGGCGTCTTGGTCTACATTGAGACTTGGTTTGGTGCATATTCTGGATCTTGTAGGGATACCAATGAAAAATGCGTCGCAAGTGTTTTGAACTGTTGACCAGAGGAGAGACAGTTCCCGCGACGCAACTCACACACTGGATGCAGAATCTGAGGCATATCTGTGCGGTCGGCTACTGCTAGAGCAGCGTCAGCAACGACTGCCATGGGAATGGGCTGCCTCCCGCTCCCTGCTGCACCATCTGATCCATCTGTGTCTTCATATTTCTTGATCATGTTGTTTAGCCCATTTAGTGGCAGGGGACCTCTTCGCAGCTGTTTCTGTCGGTGATATTCTCACAATGCAGCGCTGCTTTTGCTGCCGTTCTGATAAAACAACTTTACCGGCAGTGCGCGTCTTTCTTCTGAGTAGCCACTGCGTTTCGTACGGAAACTTCAACCTTCTCAACCCATCACACCAACTGTAACTATATAGAAGAAATCAGCACGCATCGCCAAGCGACATACAACAAACTGACGGCGAAACAGGCAATATAGCGCCATATTTTCACGTTGTGTCAGAAAGTGGAATTACTTTATTTCAACGTAATGCTCGAGTGCACCGATTAATGAACATACCTAAGATATTTCAGTGCTCTGCGATGTACACAGCCCGCGTCGCAGCACTCGGAACACCGACAGTTTTTTTTTAACCACTGAGACACTGGAGCAACTAAGGCTTTTTTTCTGGTGGAATAATGTATCTTTGTTAACGTCATTAGATAGCCTTCGGAAGGAGTAGCAGCATAATGGTGGTCACTGAAATTTTTCTCAAATGTTAGATTGGAAACGAGAGTCCAAAATCTGCGGGCACAGCAGTCAGAATCCGGTGCGTTGTACTATTTTTCCTTGGTCGTGGAACTGCGCTACCTCGACATACTACCTACACTGACGGATATAAAAATTGTTATACCATAAACACCTCGACCTAATAATACCACACTGATACTCCAGCATTTCTAGACCTTTTGGGTATGAGGATTCAGTTTTTATGCTTTTGCGAGCTTACATTCAGTTTCTTCAATATAGAAATAAGCCGTTCCTAAAGATGAAGAATGGTATGAGTGAAAGATAACTATTGAGTGTGCGTAACGTTGCTGAAAATTTTCAAATGGAGATCGCAACACAAAATGCCTAGAGGTTGTGCACGAACAGCTTATTCTGGTGTTGGCCGCTACTCAAGCTGAATGCGCGCCAGAGGATATTGACTTACGGGGGAGAACACGGCAAGGGCCATAATCTGATCGTATCTGAGAAGACGACTGTCAAAGTTTCCTCCACAATTTACATGCGTTTTAGGGCGTAACAGCCTGTTGTGCTACTGCGGTTAGCGCCGCGGCTTCAAATTTTTGTGTCCCGTGTTCGAAACCCGGTTATTGTTTCCATTTTTTTATTTACCCATGTCTACAGAAGATTACCACAAGAATGTTTCTCATGAAATTAGGGCATATAGAGACTATAATAATTACAAAATTACAGTTGGGTTTCACAAGAAGTGTGGATGGTATTTTCAGCAGTACCAATCATTTTAAAGGTCATATCTTGTATTTCATTCTTATATTAATTCTCACATTTTATTCTTATGTTCATTCTTCATGAAGATTTGGGGCGTTCCCTTCGACGATACTGATCGTAGAAACATTGGAAACGGCCATTCCGAACATTGTGAGCATCGCGCAAAGGCAGGCTTGCCATAGTGACATTTCCTCCTATTGAACTCGTTTAGGAAAGAAACATCATTAGAATTGCTGAAGATTTCATGCATTGGCAATAATTCTGCTTCAAACCACGCATAATGTATCATTTTTCCGAAAACAGAGCTTGCACCTGACCACGAATCAATATACGCTACAAGAATTTCACCGAAATTTTGAATATACCATAATTAAATTCGAAAAAAAGGCCGCAACTTAAAATAATACACTAAAATTGATTTCATTCCACGTTCGCCGCCTGGTACAGCAACCGGTTATGAATTTATTGAAATAAGATAGTCTCGCTTGCAAAACCTTTTTTATTTACGGGAAATAACGCGTTTCGTCCGTTTGGGACATCATAAGATTGACGTAAAAATTAATGTAGAAAACTAAAATTCGTCCATGCCCACATATGGCATTAATGGACGCATGTTGTTTCTCCGCACTAATTTTTACGTCACTCTGATGATGCTCCAAAAGCGCTAAACGCGTCATTTCCAGAAAGTAAAAAATATTTTGTTACCATGACTCTCTTAATTCAATAAAAAATATACCAACCAAATGTATTAAGAAAACACAAAACCAACAAAAAACATTTTTTAATAAAAAGAATATACAGTGTGGTCCATTGATAGTGACCGGTCCAAATATTTCACGAAATAAGCATCAAACGAAAAAACTACAAAGAACGAGACTCGTCTAGCTTAAAGGGGGAAACCAGATGGCGCTATGGTTGGCCCGCTAGATGGCGCCGCCATAGGTCAAACGGATATCAACTGCGTTTTTTAAAAATAGGAACCCCCATTTTTTGTTACATATTCGTGTTGTATGTAAAGAAATATGAATATTCTAGTTGGACCACTTTTGTCGCTTTGTGATAGGTGGCGCTGTAATAGTCACAAACGTATAAGTACGTGGTATCGTGTAACATTCCCCCAGTGCGGACGGTATTTGCTTCGTGATACATTACCCGTGTTAAAATGGACCTTTTACCAATTGTGGATAAGGTCGATATCGTGTTGATGTATGGCTATTGTGATCAGAATGCCCAACGGGCGTGTGCTATGTATGCTGCTCGGTATCCTGGACGACATCATCCAAGTGTCCGGACCGTTCGCCGGATAGTTACGATATTTAAGGAAACAGGAAGTGTTCAGCCACATGTGAAACATCAACTACGACCTGCAACAAATGATGCTGCCCAAGTAGGTGTTTTAGGTGCTGTCGGAACTAATCCGCACATCAGCAGCAGACAAATTACGCGACAATCGGGAATCTCAAAAACGTCAGTGTTGAGAATGCTACATCAACATCGATTGTACCCGTACGATATTTCTATGCACCAGGAATTGCATGGTGACGACACTGAACGTCGTGTACAGTTCTGCCACTGGGCACAAGAGAAATTACGGAACGATGACAGTTTTTGCACGCGTTCTGTTTAGCGACGAAGCGTCATTCACCAACAGCGGTAACGTAAACCGTCATAATATGCAATATTGGGCAACGGAAACACCACGATGGCTGCGACAAGTGGAACATCAGCGACCTTGGCGGGTTAATGTATGGTGCGGCATTATGGAAGGAAGGATAATTGGCTCCCATTTTATCGATGACAATCTAAATGGTGCAATGTATGCTGATTTCCTACGTAATGTTCTACCGACGTTACTACGAGATGTTTCACTGCATGACAGAATGGCGATGTACTTCCAACATGATGGATGTCCGGTACATAGCTCGCATGCGGTTGAAGCGGTATTGAATAGCAGATTTCATAACAGGTGGATTGGTCGTCGAAGCACGTTCACCGGATCTGACGTCCCCGGGTTTCTTTCTGTGGGGAAAGTTGAACATTTCCTATCGTGATCCACCGACAACGCCTGACAACATGCGTCAGCGCATTGTCAATGCATGTGCGAACATTACGGAAGGCGTACTACTCGCTGTTGAGAGGAATGTCGTTGCACATATTGCCAAATGCATTGAGGTTGACGGACATCATTTTGAGCATTAATTGCATTAATGTGCATGCGTTCTCAGAAATAAGTTCACAAAGGTACATGTATCACATTGGAACATCCGAAATAAAATGTTCAATCGTACCCACGTTCTGTACTTCAATTTAAAAACCTACCTGTTATCAACTGTTCGTCTAAAACTGTGAGCCATATGTTTGTGACTATTACAGCGCCATCTATCACAAAGCGAAAAAAGTGGTCGAACTAAAACATTCATATTTCTTTACGCACTACACGAATATGTAATAAAAATGGGGGTTCCTATTTTAAAAAACGCAGTTGATATCCGTTTGACCTATGGCAGCGCCATCTAGCGGGCCAGCCATAGCGCCATCTAGTTTCCCCCTTCAAGCTAGACGAGTTTCGTCCTTTGTAGTTTTTTCGTTTGATGCTTATTTCGTGAGATATTTGGTCCGGTCACAACCAATGGACCACCCTGTATATATACACCCGGTGGTTATAATTAAACTTCCCCTATTTATCACGTGTAACACAGAAACTAATCATCGTACGAGTACGAAACTTGGTAGCACTAATTTCAAGGACTTGTGGCAGAGAAATAATACAGAATGAATTAAATAAAATAGCTTTTAATGTGCTGCTACGGTACATCAAACCTTTGTATACCGGTACCATTACTGCTTCAAAAAGGGTTCGATATGGCGCCCATCAGTCTCCAGAAGAATCTGAATGCGCAGGATTGCATTCTGCACAGAAGAACGAAGCATGCTGGCTACCTCTCTTGATACGCTGCGCTTCAGATCAGCACATATGTCAATGTTCCCCTGGTGAACACTGTCCTTCAGGTAGCCCCAGAAACAGAAATCACAGGGAGACACGTTTTCCATACAGAGGAACTTTATGCACAGTGACTAGAGGTGAAGAACCCCACACTCGGCAATTCCGTGTGTTCACCTCTCCCATGAGAGAAATATGGGATTTGTCTGTCAGTAGGGTGATCCATGGCCAGCCCTCGTCAACTTCAATCCCTGCGAGAAAGTGGAGAGCGAAGTCAACACATCGTTGTGCGTTCTATGGTGCAGGCAGCTGTACGATCTCGTACTGATACCATTTGAGAATGGTTCGAAGCACCTTACGTACAGTGGATCCCGCGATGTTCAACTGTCGTGACACAGCACGCGCACTGCCTGGCGATTAGGTACTGCGCGCAGCGTCGTCTGCCAGAGCAACAGCGATTTCATCAACCTCCTGTGGCGCAACCGGTCGTCGGCCTCTTCCCGGAGCGACACCCAGTTCTCCTCTTGATTCGAACTTCTTTATGATGCTCCGCACAGCAGGTGGAGAAAGAGGATCCTACCGTAATCCTTTGAGCCGGCGATGTTCTCGAAGTGCAGCTGCAGCATTTCCGTCGTTTTGATACTAGAGCTTCACCAGTAATGCCCTGCTCCTTTTGTCCAAGCTCATGTTGACACATCAACAAGTACACTGCAACTGGTCAGCTGTGTGAGACTATGAATCGCGATGACTGGCACCTGGTGGCCATAGTTGGAACTGAAACGTGGCGCTTGACGCATGGAAATCATGCACCTCATTCTCTGCATTAATGCTACCAAGCTTGGTACTAGTACGCTAATTAGTATCGTGTCAGGGCAAGTTTGATTATAGTCGCCCGGTATATGTAGAATATTCATTCAGAATACAAGTATCTGGAAAAGACGTAATAAACAACCTAATATGACAATTGGCATAGAAGCGGACACACATTGGGCGCGCGTACGGCGATATAGAGATAGTTCCAGCTAACACTACTGCCCATTAAAATTGCTACACCAAGAAGAAATGCAAATGAGAAACGGGTATTCATTGGACAAATATATTATACTAGAACTGACATGTGATTACATTTTCACACAATTTGGGTGCATAGATCCTAAGAAATAAGTACCCAGAACAACCACCTCTGGCCGTAATAACGGCCATGACACGCCTGGGCATTGAGTCAAACAGAGCTTGGATGGCGTGTACAGGTACAGCTGCCCATGCAGCTTCAACACGATATCACAGTTCATCAAGAGTTGTGACTGACGTTTTGTGACGATCCAGTTGCTCGGCCACCATTGGTGAGAGATCTGGAGAATGTGCTGGCCAGGGCAGCAGTCGAACATTTTCTGTATCCAGAAAGGCCCGTACAGGACCTGCAACATGCGGTCGCGCATTATCCTGCTTAAATGTAGGGTTTCGCAGGGATCGAATGAAGGGTAGAGCCACGGGTCGTAGCAAATATGAAATGTAATGTCCACTGTTCAAAGTGCCGTCAATGCGAACAAGAGGTGACCGAGACGTGTAACCAATGGCACCCCATACCATCACGCCGGGTGATACGCCAGTATGGCGATGACGAATACACGCTTCCAATGTGCGTTCACCGTGATGTCGCCAAACACGGATGCGACCATCATGATGCTGTAAACAGACCCTGGATTCATCCGAAAAACTGACGCTGTGCCATTCGTGCACCCAGGTTCGTCGTTGAGTACAACATCGCAGGCGCTCCTGTCTGTGATGCAGCGTCAAGGGTAGCCGCAGCCATGGTCTCCGAGCTGATAGTTCGTTCTGCTGCAAACGTCGTCGAACTGTTCGTGCAGATGGTTGTTGTCTTGCAAACGTCCCCATCTGTTGACTCAGGGATCGAGACGTGGCTGCACGATCCGTTACAGCCATGCGGATGAGATGCCTGTCATCTCGACTGCTAGTGATACGAGGTCTCTGGGATCCAGCACGGCGTTCCCTATTACCCTCCTGAACCCACCGATTCCATATTCTGCTAACAGTCATTGGATCTCGACCAACGCGAGCAGCAATGTCGCGATACGACAAACCGCAATCGCGATGGGCTACAATCCGACCTTTATCAAAGTCGGAAACGTGATGGTACGCATTTCTCCTCCTTACACGAGGCATCACAACAACGTTTCACCAGGCAACGCCGGTCAACTACTGTTTATGGGAAATCGGTTGGAAACTTTCCTCATGTCAGCACGTTGTAGGTGTCGCCAGCGGCGCCAACCTTGTGTGAAAGCTCTGAAAAGCTAATCATTTGCATATCACAGCATCTTCTTCTTGTCGGTTAAATTTCGCGTCTGTAGCACGTCATCTTCGTGGTGTAGCAATTTTAATGGCCAGTAGTGTATTTCTGACAAATGAGTGTTTGGGATACCACTTTCTCATATACGATTGAATTTGATATTAACGACGTTATACGTTTTACTGTTAGTCAAATGTCGAAATCAAAAACAAAATATTGGAGGGTGGGGAAATTTCGAAAAAATTGTCTTCTTCGACAAATGTAGCTGCACCGTTATAGCGTACGTTAAAAATCATAGAACTTTCATTTGAATTTTTTTATATCTGTTGCCGTTTCCAGAGTGTTCATTCAGAAATATTAAATTCAACTTTTTCCAAGGGGATGTTTCACACCCTTAATGGCCGTATGGACACGTGTAAAAAAAAAAGTCTATTTAGCTCTACATTACAGCGTATTCGAAGATGATCAAAATCGATGGGTAAGTATACTTGCCACACTTAGATGTTTGCATGTTTAGGGCTATTCTCTTTCTTGGCTTGCTCTGTTGTCACATTACGTGTTCTGTTGATGTCCTGGCTTGGGTTCGGCTTCGACTGGTTCAGCTCTCTGGACGTTAGAACTTTCGATGTTGACTACTTGGTGCTGCCCGTATTCAGTGTACATCACGGAACGTTCGTAAGGTTTTCGACTGTCTCTAACATAAAGATGAATAACAGCCGCTGTTTGTTATAACTAACCGTGAAGAACAGATTAGTGGAAACTGGGCTGAGGTGTCGAGTTCTGATGTGTCGTTTATTGTTGACACCATAACCACAGACACCAGACACTTGCATGCTCATCTGTGTGTGGGAAGAATGGTAAAATCTTCATGACCAGAGTACTAATATAATTAGCTTATTCCAACAGCATAATGCAGAAACCTGCACTGCACAGTGACCTGCCCATTCCCCTGTTCTGTCACTCAGAGAACATTTCTGGATGTGATGAGAAGACGTACACTTTCATGCCAGCCTCCAACCGGCGGACTTGATGGACTGACACAACATACGTCTCTGGCAGGGCAAGCAGTTATTCAAGATGACAACGATGGCTGTTTGATTCCATGCCAGAACGAATAAAAGAGTGTATTCGTGCTCATGGGGGTCATACTTCATACTGATGCTGATAATGGACTGATACAATATCTGACAGGAGACACTGAGCATGTACAAAAAAGGACTACGCTAACTGTCACAGGTTTGTTTTACTGACAAGCTAATGTAACATAACTGTTGCAATCTTAAGCAGCAGACAGTCGACGTAAATCGTCGTACATATCGCGAGAACCACCTAGGACATCTTTAAGAAGTCTATCAGGACAGAAACTAAGGAATATTCTTGAGCTCTGTATCGCGTGGATATCATTCAGATGCAGTTAAAGGATATCTTGCACAGCAATTGTTCCCACCGTCCGCGTCTGAGTGTAACAGGAAGGAACCTTAACACACTATCAGACAAGAAAAAAAAAAGCGCACCACCAAGGAATTATCAGAATGGGACGGAAACAGATAGATGTTATGTACGTATATAGACAAACAGATTAAAATTTCAGAAAAGTTGTAGAATTTATTCACGGGAAGGAGCGTCACATATTGAGCAAGCAAATAAGGCATTGATTCACCTCTGTCTCTTATGCAAGCAGTTATTCAGCTTGGCATTTATTGACAGACAGATTGGATGTCCTCCTAAGTGATATGGTGCTAAATCCTGACCAACTAGCGCGTTAGGTCGTCAAAATCCGGAGATGGTTGGAGGCCGCACCCCTGCCCATAATGCTCCAAATATTCTCAGTTGGAGAGAGATCCGGCGACCATTCTGGCCAAGATAGGGTTTGGCAAGCACGAAGGCAAGCAGTAGAAACTCTCATCGTGTGCGGATTGGTATTATGTTAATGAAATGTCAGTGTAGAATATAGTCGGTGTACCACTGTGCTGTCAGGCTGCCGCGAATGACAACGAAATGGGTCCTGCTATGAAAATAAATGGCACCCCAGACCATCATGCCTGGTTGTGCATTCATTTTCCACTATAGGTGCTCTTTTAGAGATCATTCCAGCACTTATCATATTCTCTACCGTATTTAATTGGCAGTTACATGCAATTACTGCTAATTTTCTTATCTGAATTTTATTGGATACTATCTACACACACCCGCAATTTCTACGTCTGCAATGTGTAAAATATTATCTACAATTTTCTTATCTGCTTTTTATTGGATTGTTTCTGCAATTATCGTCAAAGTAAGAGTCCACTGGTACAGAGAACAAACACGTTCATAAAGCAGTTCTTCACACACGGTGCTGAGTCTTACCAGCTTCTGCAGCACGCAGTTTGTTATCCTTGACGTCCTCTGGCTGTAGCGCTCATTCTGTTTTAAGGACGGTTTAGTAATGTAGGGATAACTCTGGAAAAATTGCTGGCGTGACATATAAGAATTTTGTGGGAGAAGAGTGCGAACTGGAAACAGCAGTTATACGCAGAAGCAATGAGCTCTCTCTTGTTCCAGACAAACTGAGCTACATTTATGTATATTACTAATGAATTTGCTCTATAGAACAGGAAAGGACATTACCACATTCACAAAAACAACACAGTAGATCTCCTGTGGGAAGGAATCATGGAAGACCAGTAAGTTGGTGTGGACCCTCGAAAGATTTCAAAACTGGGCGCCTATGAAACATCCAGCAAGGTTTTAGAAGATTGAAATGTTGATAATACGTATGGTCGCTGAATCAGCCCCGAAAGTACTTTCCTTCCTTTGTCGTAGCATAAGTACACATTGCTGGATCAATTGGGAGAGAGTTCTAGGAGAACATACGTCACCATAGAACGATGCTAACACGTCAGTCTCGATAAAATCCCGCTTTTTGTTACGTTAAAAGCCTAACGAGTCTTCAAAGCTAAGCCCGTAGACACACAGAGGTTTCATTTTCGACAGTAAAAGCTACTGCACTGTTTTGAACGGTTGCTCAAAGTACTTGTCATCAGTTAAGTTTCCAACAAAAGTCGCAACAAACTAACGTTGAAAATAAAATCTTTGACTGTTAAAGACAGCAGAACGGCAGTTAGTCTTGAAGAACATTATAGCCTAGGTAACTTCCTTCTGATTTTAACGTTTCTCGGGGTACTAAATTTCTGTTGGTGTGACGGATTGCTCTAAATGTAGAGAAATATTAGTTGATGCAGCTGAGCAGGAGAAATAAGCCTGTAATGTTTCAATACAGAATACAGCGTTAGCAGCGCGCTGCTTGATTTAGTCACGTCTGTTAAATATCTAGCGTAGCGTTACAAAGCGTTGAAATGGAACGAGCTCGTAAGGACGGTACTAGGGAAGTAGAATGGTAGATTTCGGTTTATTGGGAAAATTCTAGAAAATTATAGTTCGCCTATGAAGGAGCTCACATATAGAACACTAGTATTACGCACTCTTGAGTACTGCTCGAGTGTGTGGGACCTCACCAGATTAGATTAAAGGAAGACGTCGCAACAATTCAAAATCGTTACCGGTAGGTTCGATCAGCCCGCAAATATTACGGAGATGCTTCTTGAATTCAAAGGGAAATGGCTGAGGGGAAGACGACGTTGCTTTCACGAGGAGTTATTCAGAAAATGTAGAGAAACAGCATTTGAGGCTGGCTGCAGAACGATTCTACGCCGCCAAAGGACGACGAAGATAAGAAAAATTAGGGCTCATAGAGAGGAGTGTAGACAATCTTTTCCCCTCGCTGTGTTTGCGAATAGAAGAAGAAAGAAAATGGCTCATAGTGATACAAGATACCTTCTGCCGTGCGCCGTACAGTTGCTTGTGGATTATGTATGTAGTTTTAGCTCTAGCTTCCTCCATCCTGTTACTGAAATAATACTATTTTTATGCAATAAAATGAGGGGCACCGTTAATGTCGCCATATTTTACCCCCACACCACTCTCCCCCAATGCTATTTTGTGACTCAACGATCTAATGGTAGCGACAAGGACACACAAAATAATGGATAACATATCTTGGGAAAAACCGCTTAATGAATATGAACTCAACCGCCTTACATTCAAAAGTCTTATCTGTGTGGTTAAAACCAACCTCTGCAATGCAATTTTACCGGGTAATTTGATTATGATGTGGCAGACATGTAATACATCTGAAATTGTGGTATCTGGGTTAAAAATAAAAAACAGTCAATGGCAAATAGCATATTATCTCTCTGGCAAAACACGTAGGCTCTTCATATGTTTCAGTATATCATTACTTGCCACAATTGCTGGAATATTTTATAAAGTTTTGTAAATGATTTGCAGCCTTTCGCCAGTAAATGATTTTATTCACGTACGCCAATTTTTAGATCAGTAAATGAGATCTCAAACACACGAGACATGATGAAACTGAATTATTACAAAGTGACCTTAAAGTCTTAGAAATTCACATTTGATGTAGGTGACGAGCGAATAGGATTTTGAATTTTAAGGATAATTTAAATTGTAATTAAAGGAATCTGTTGCTCTAAACTTTAAACTGCAATAACTCATAATCACTAACTGTTACACAAACTCTAGTGTCCGATGCGCTTGGCATAGAACTTCAGCAGTTGCGACCAATGTTAAAACTAGTTCCACTTTGTGTTTATTTGAATCGATAGAGAGAAAAAACCACGCAATGTGTAACGATATCTTGTCGTATGAAACTACAAATGTCTGCGAATAACCGGCTGCACATATTGTAGGAAGGATGAAAGTAAATGAGCAGGGAAAAGATTCTAGACTGTGTTATCTTCGGTTGCAAACGAAACGCTGTCACTTCGAGCAGCCGTGGAGCTAAGTTATTAATCGGGTTTACCATTTCATTTTGTCTGTACTGCATAGTAAATTACTGTATAAGTGCCTGCTGTTCCAGTTCATGACACAAAAGTTCCACATTTACATTAGCATCATTCATTAAAAAATGTGTTAAGTTCTCATGAAAAGAAACCACTCTCAGGTTCAAATCTGTTAACGATAAACACGAATAAACTTCATCTTGATTCATTTGAGTTCCTGTTTCATGTAAAAGGCTGAATATCGAAGTACTCAGTGTTTATAAATGGAAATTAATGCAGGTATGATTTCAGTTAAATTTATATAAGGATATTCAGTGTTAGAAGTCACGAGCAATAGGCCTAAGTTGTTTAGCCTATCCGCGAGTATAAACACGAGTGTAAGTGCGAGGAGGTGCTGAAAAGTAAAGCCTCCGAATTTTTTAATGTGAAAACTCTTAAACATTTTTAAATAAAACAACCATTATTAATATTCTACATCTTTATTCTTCCTGCATACATATTTCTTTCTCAACATAGTCAACCTGTCGACGAACAGATATCTCCCAACAAGAGACCATTTTGTTGATATCACCACTGTAGATTGTTTGTGTACGGAGCCACAATCTCACCTCTGCTTCCACCACTTCATCGTGTGACGCCATCGAAGTCTTCTTTAAGTGTTGGAAAGAGATGAAAATCGAATGGGGCACAGTCGGGACTATATGGAGGATGGTCGATGACTGTGAACCGAAGGCAACGCTCGTGTATGGTCGCATTGTCATGCTGATGGAGAGGGTGCTGCATGTACGAGGGTCACTCCAAAAGAAATGCACACTATTTTTGTAAACATACAGTTTTCATTCTGCATGCGTGAAAGTTTTACAGTGTGCAGATACATGCTTCCTGGTTGTTTTCAAACTTAGTTCAACCTGTTCCCGTGAGTGGCGCCGTCAGAGCATGTCTTCAAGTTGGCTGCTACACTTGACGTTCGTCAGAAGGAACGTGCTGTCATAGAATTCCTGTGCTGTGAAAACGAGACAGTGGGAACATCCACAAGAGGTTGAAAAAGGTGTATGGAGATGCTGTCGCAGTACAGTTAGTCGGTGGGGAAGCAGGTTACGTAATGAAAGCAGGCACGATAATATTGAGGATCTTCGTCGCAGCGGCAGACCTCGCACTGCACACACTCCAGACAATGTGCAGAGATTTAACGAATTGGTGACTGCCGACAGACGCATCACAGTGAACGAATTGTCACACTATTTTGGGATAGGGGATGGAAGTGTTTGCAGAATACACAAAGTGTTGGCGTTAAAAAAGGTTTGTGCCAGGTGACAGTGGCTCACAAAGAAACAAGAAAACGGTATGCAGCGAACTTTTGGAACAGTACGAGAATGGTGGAGATGAATTTCTTGGAAGAATTGTGACAGGTGACGAAACATGGCTCCATCGTTTTTCACCACAGACGAAGAGGCAATCAGAGTGGCATCATGCAAATTCACCCAAGAAAAAAAATTCAAAACCACACCTTCTGCTGGAAAAGTTATGGCTACGGTGTTTTTAGATTCCGAAGGACTCTTGCTTGTGGACATCATGCCAAGTGGAACCACCATAAATTCTGATGCATATGTACGACACTGAAGAAACTTCAAGCTCGACTGAGTCGTGTTCGACTACATCGGCAAAAGCAGGATGTTTTTCTGTTGCACGACAATTTACGGCCACATGTCAGTCAAAAAACCATGGAAGCGATCACAAAACTCGGATGGACAACACTGAAACACCCGCCTTACAGTCCTGACAGTCCTGACCTGGCTCCATGTGACAATCATCTCTTTGGGAAACTGAAAGACTCTCTTCGTGGAACAAGGTTTGAAGATGGTGACTCCCTTGTGCATGCTTCCAAACAGTGGCTCCAACACGTTGGTCCAGAATTTTACCGTGCGGGTATACAGACGCTGGTTCCAAGATGGCGTAAGGCAGTTGAGAGGGATGGAAATTATGTGGAGAAATGAAAATATTGTTAAAGAATGTATCCACACACTGTAAAACTTTCAAACATGTAGAATAAAAGATGGATTTTTTAAAAAATAGTGTGCATTTCTTTTGGAGTGACCCTCGTGTGAAGGAAGTCTGCGAATTTATGCTTTCAATTTCTCACGCACCGACATAAATGTGTTAAGTACTGCCATGTTCAGTTCGGAGCGCTCAAGCAACAGAGCGTTGCAAACTGCGTCAGCAAAGCGGGAAAGTTTACCGAGTTATACGCATGACATGTAATAACTCAACCAATACTGAGAACAGAACAAAAAATTCTGAAGAATTACTTTTCAGCATGGTCTCATAGGTTGCAGTAGTTATTCAGAGTTAAAGACTACTGCGCAGTATAGATCAACATGGAGATCTGCATAAGCCAGTCTTTGGACTGAGACCACAACAGCCCGCATCTCGTGGTCGTGCGGTAGCGTTCTCGCTTCCCACGCCCGGGTTCCCGGGTTCGATTCCCGGCGGGGTCAGGGATTTTCTCTGCCTCGTGATGGCTGGGAGTTGTGTGATGTCCTTAGGTTAGTTAGGTTTAAGTAGTTCTAAGTTCTAGGGGACTGATGACCATAGATGTTAAGTCCCATAGTGCTCAGAGCCATTTGAACCATTTTTTGAAGACCACAACAGCAACAAGAACAACGACATACCACTAATATTCAAAAACACATACACCGGTGTAATGATTTATAATAGTACAACTATTGGTGAAATATGTACAAGCTATCGCAGGTTAGTCAATAGTTCATGACTAATATGTGGGGACTGTGAATTGTGATTTCATTGGGGCGATTGCAGTGAGACAGAAGAAGGGATTCCTATGTAGCCTCGGCAATGGATTATGTATGAAAGATAGGAAGATCGCATATCAAGAGGCGAAGGTCTTTTACCTTCAGGTACAGGCTGAGTTTGCGAAAATTAAATTAAAAGAGTAGGATGTGGAAAAAGTTAGAAGGAAAGGAGCAAAAAGAGAATAATTTAGGTAATTCTCTCACCGTTCAGCTACGGAACAAATGTAGCCAGGTGAATGTGACAGACTGACGCGATGTCTCCCAGTGTGTTGACCTCTCAGCGTCGTCCTTGTCAGCGAAACTGAGCGTCTGTCATGTTGCGTAAGAGGAAGTCTCGCGCTCACTAACCCGTAGCTGGACGGCCAGCGTCGGATGCTGTACCAAGAATGCAGTAAACCTTGTCTCGCCCCTGCGTCACAGGGCGAAGGAGTCCTCCCTAGAACCGCAGTAGATGTTGATATGGCTGGACCCCAGCGGCTTAGTCGCACGAAGGCGACGGTGTTCTGAGCCGCCCAAGCAGCGGAAGACAGAGGCACAAGACAGTTCGCAGCCTAGCGACAGTAGTGACGGCAGCATCATTGGTATGATACCGATTGGCACAGACTGGACATCATACTACTGCCCAGCTGTTCGATGATGGCGGACTGGTCCTCGGGGATTTAAATACTGCTATCCGGCTCTGACTGTGTGAAAAAGGCCACATTTCTGTCTAACGCAGAAAGGTCAGGAGCAGGGCCCAGTGACCGACGTCCATAGTAGGTCGAATCGCAGAAACTTAAAGGTTGGTCAACGCACCAGGCCGTTGACTCACTGAAAGAAACGTTGCTGCTAACCAGGCCGGCCATTGACATGGAAGCGTCCTATTTACACCTCTAGGCTGTGGCAGGGATGAAATTTCGGCAGCTCTACAGTTGGATTGGTAGTAAGCAGTACGTATTATGGCTAAAATACAACCAGCTGCGGTTGCAGTTCTATGGTGACGAGTTGGGGATGATCTATACGACGCCTTTTCAGGTGGCCTAATAGGTGCTCCGTTGATGTGCGCCTATTTTGCGCAGCTAACATCAGATCTAGGGAGATGAGAAGGGTCGGGCCTGAAGCGTTGTTAAGGAAGGCTCTCAAAGGGTAGATCGGATAAATAAATAAATCAATAGTCGCCCTTAGAGCTATGTGCGCTGTGTGCTATTGTAACGTCCTTGTTCGTAAGTAAATGTGATGACCAATGAGTTTGCCACAGAATATAAGCAATGCAATCCTGTGGTTTCGAAAATTTCTCTTTTGTATGTGATTATGTGTTCTTGACGCTTCATCGCAAATCTCTGCAAGCGGAATAGGGTAAACTCAAACAACTGGGGACATTGTGTCCCTTTGTGTAGAGCAGGATGGTGATTGACACAGTTCGACAGAGCAGTGATTCCTGCGCAGAGTGTAGGTCTTGGGTCTCTCTTTTTAATACTACAGCTTATATGAATACACAGACTTAGCAAAAATCTTCATCCTTAAGCCTAATACCCATATACATAACCGCATTCAGTGACAACCTTCTGTCTGTTGCAAGATGGCACATAATGGGCAGCAAGTTTCACATCAACCAAACGTGCCCTCTACACAACATAATTAATAGACCATACTACGTAAAATCAATGGTTTTGTGCCAACCTAAAAGCTAATGTTCTCTTATCATTAACAGTATTGTAATAGGCTTCGTATTGAAGTTCTTTCAATGTAATACGTAAATAAGATACTTGTTGAGGTTCACTCGAGAGTCTCTTTCATAAAAAACGATATCCTCTATAATTCAGTACATTTTGAAATATAAACATAGCTACAACACATATACGCACGTAACCCTAGTAAGCAGAATTCGCATACATTCACACACACATTGTGTCCACCGTTATCTTACAATCCTGTAGTTAGTTTATGCTTCCGTTCACGGCCTCATTTTGCACTTATTTTCCTTTTTCTCAGGCACTCTCCGTTCCTTTCTGAAGGTGTTGGCAGGGAAAAGCAGTGCCTCAGTGGTTCTTTAAACGTGTGACCACAACTTACGTGGACTACCGTGGCACGAGCTGTGGGTTGTAATTTAACATTAATACGCAACGTTATTTGTATTACCTGATAGTCCGTGGTAGTACGTCTTTTAATTCGGCAGATAGGGGTTGGTTAGTGCCACCAACTGCCTGAAATTATGCTTTTGTGATGTTGCCTTTTTAAAATTATGGATACCTTCATGTTGTTCCAAGGCCTCTATTTTCATCTTTTTAATTTGGAACCAATTACTTTTCATTCTTTTATAGAAATTCCGAACGATGATATATCTCTTCCTGGAGAGGGGCTTACATATCTGAAAAGGAGATGCCATCTTTTGACTGAGAACAAACTCGTACAAGGATGGGCCTTCACTCTCGTGGATTTTGAGCTATACACCACTGCTACATAACAGAGCAGGTTGTCCCAGTCGCGGTGGCGAGCCTTCAGTATAGTAACTCAACATTTTCCCAATTATCTGGAGGACTCTTTTTAGTTTCTCCATTTCGCTGCAGGAGTAATGTGCTAATACTGAGTTTCTTAACGCGTAATGATTGATGCAACTGTCTTACAAAATATGATGCAGGACTCGTTCCTTGGTCTGTTATCAATGTCTCAGGTGTTCCAAACTTAAGTATGCATTGATTAACCATCGCTTGGGCCATTGTTTTTTGCATATTGGTTAGGTATGACTATCATGGACACGAAACAAGAAAAATAATCAATGATAATTAACGTGTAACTATTTCCCACTGGTGTTTGGGTATGTCCATGCCAATCATGTGATATTTTTTACCTGTCTATGGTAATCTCTGTAAAGAAATATTTCGATGACTGAGCACTCTTTTTGCACGTGGGGCACAATTCTTGATGTAATGGTTTGAGTATCGTCCACTAGTGATTTTGTGCAACTCAGCGTTCGATAGTTCAGCTGCCGCAGTGTCCAGCTAAAATTGAATCATGAGCCTGTCACAACACTTCGTTTCGTAATTATGCTGGTGCAAACCACATTTTGTCTTACGTGCTCAACCGTTGTTGTCTTAGTACTGACGCACGATCTCGGTAATTCCTATGTGCTTGCCATTCTTCTGCATCTATTCTACATCGTGTGTTTTGTGACTAATTCCGCCTGCATTTCCGCGTGATTTACCCAATCGATGCACTACTTCGAAATCGAATTCACTCAGTGCTAATGCCCATGCGGTTAGATTAGATCACGAAATCCCATTCAGTGCCATGTGATCAGTTATTACTTTGAAGCATTGTCCACTCATATGACAGTGGAAATAATTTATTATATATATTAGTGCAAGCATGTCCTTCTCGATAGTCGAATAATTTTTCCTACCTTGCTGAGTTTTTTCGATACATACGCTACAGAACAGTCCGTCGACCTCCTGTCTTAAAATATAGCCTAAGGCAAAACTGCTAGCGCCAAACAACGGTATAAATTGCTTCTGGTAGTGTGGAAAAGTGAGAACTGGACTAGTTTTGCAATCTGGAGACAATATAAATTTTACTCCTTTCTTTAAAAAGCGTTTAAAGTGGTCTTGTAATTTCCGCAAATTTTGAAATAACCTTCCAACAGAAATTAGATAATCCTAGATATGATTGCAGTTCCTTCACTGTAGTCACTATTGAAAAGTTTCTCATCGCATCAGCAAGTCGCGAATTGTCACGTACAGCATCCTGGCTGATAGTATGGTCCAAGTAACGATCATCCTGTGATACACTGAGGCTGTGTGTGTCAGTTCTGCTGCTAGTGAACGGTCAAAGACTTTGCGGAAATATACTATACATTCCTGGATCTCCTTGGAGAACACACAGATGTCGACTAAATTGACCATACATTGCTTTAGTTTCAATGCCTGTATTGCCCCACCTGTCAGGTGCTACAAAGCCACTGGTGTATTTTTCAGTTTATACGTTGTACGGCGATACTGAAAATGACTGAACGGAATTGTAAAACTAGTTTTTGTACGATGATCTTGTGCTACCTCTTATTGATGATATGCATTTCATAGGTCCGTAGTTGTAAGATAATGACGTAGGTCTAGATTTTCTAAGATGTCTGTTATATTAGACGCAGGGTAGATATCAGTACTGTCTTTTGTAGTCGCAACAAAACCTATATGCTTTACTGGCATCTGACGACTTCTTAAGCACAATGATAACAGGTATGGTCCACGGGCTTCCATTTCTTCTATGATCCCATCATGAAGTTTTTGATTTATAAAGTACAGTTCCTTATAGACAAGCAGTTCATTCCCAGTGGGAATATGATGCTGAGTTAGCGGTGTGGCAGGCAGTGGTCCAGGAGTATCAAATAACTCAACGTTTTCTCACAACAGTCTCTCCTTGTCGCCCTTACCCTCTTCCTCTAAATGTGATACTTTCCTTCTCACTGCAGTTGAACTGACAGAAAGTGCCAGTGTTGCGTATACCAATGTGAGAATCCTATCTGATTCATCCTCACCCAATTCCTCTAGGCAGGCTATTAGATTACCATGTGACAGCCTTACTTCTTTGGGTCTAACGTTACCAATGCTGAGCGGCAAAACACAGCTGCCGTCAATTTTACATACAGAGGACAAACTAAGTAGTTCAAAACATTGTGATTTATGTAACTCTTCGTTCTCAGACAAATGTTCAACATACACAAAGAATTAACAAGCAGATTAGCTCCTACATATCTCTCTCTCTCTTTTCTCAGCGATCACAGGCCCTGTCGACCACGCGCTGCATCAACGATCAGCTTCCACGGCCTTCTATCTCTCGCAGTCTCTCTCCACCCTGCGGAAATTCCTAATGCTGCGATGTCCTTCTCTATGTCATCTTTCCACCTTGTACGAAGTCCGTCCAATGGTCTTGTTGACTGGAGAGTTCCTTCAAATACTTTCTTGGTGACTCTGTTGTTTTCCATTCTAGCCACGTGTCCAGCCCATTGCAGTCTCCTACTTTTTAATTTCTAGATAATAGTGGGTTGCTTCATTAACTGATAAATTGCATTGTTCTTTCGAATTCTCCATACGACATTCTCCAACACAGGTCCCCAGATTTTACTCATTACTTTCCTTTCTAAAACAATCAGTTTTTCTCTTTCATTCTTTGTAAGCGTCCAGCTTTCTGAACCGTACAGTACTGTGGGGCAGATGTAAGTGTTGTATGTCTTCATCTTTGTGGTATTTGAAAAAGCTTTACTTTTGAGTGGGTTGCTTAGTGAGTACAGACATCTTGACCCTGAGGCTATTCTTTCGTTTATATCGATTGTTACGATATTTTGTATGTTGAAACGTGATACAAGGTATTTAAACTAAAGAATTTTGCTGAATTTAGCATGTTGGTCAATTTCAAAGTAAGAATTTGGGTTTATGACTCGACCTATTTCCATATATTCTGTTTTCTCTTGGTTAATCAAAAGCCCCATTTTGCTGGCACTGTGCCTGAGAGATCTATACATGTCTTTCAGTTCTTCTTCAGTTTCACTCAGCAACACCATATCATCCGCGTAAGCCAGGAGTTTTACTTCACTGTGTTCGAATCGGAGACCATTGTATAGATGTAAATTACTCTCCCGAACCACTTACTCTAATGCAAGGTTGAAGAGGACACATGAAAGAGCGTCTCCTTATCGTAAGCATGTTTTAATTGGATCCTCTGAACTTCACTGCTGCCTGGGAGCCATCCATGCACAGTTGTATCATCCTAATGATTTTACTGGGTATACTAAATTATCGTAATGTGTTGTAGAGGCTACTTCTATGGATGCTGTCATAGGCTCGCTGAAAGTCAATGAAGAGACAGTGGATGGTTTTGTTAAATTCCCAGTATTTCTCAAAGATCTGTCGTATAGTAAACAAATTATCAGTTGTGGAACGGTTTGTTCGAAATCTAGTCCGGTAATCTTGAATGATATTTTCTGCGTAACGGTCAAGTTTTTCCAGAATTATCATTGACAGGATTTTGTATGTTATGTTCAGCAAACTGATTCCTCTGTAATTTCCACATTCCATTCCGTTTCCTTTCTTGTGTATGGGACAAATTATTGCTGTTTTCCAGTCTTCAGGCACTGTTTCAGTTTTCCAGATCATTGTGATAAATTTCTTTGTGTAGCTTGCTTCCGGCCTCTTTTAACATCTCTGCTGATATCTGGTCCTCACCTACTGCCTTGTTGTTTTTCATGTTTTGAATTATGTGGATCAGTTCTTGTTTTGTGACTCAACATTCGTCATTATTATTGCTGTCACTCTCAGACATCGCGTAATTGAAGGTTATGTGCGGATCAGTGCAATTTAACATTTCTGAGAAACACTCTTTCCATCTTTCTAGGATATCTTCCAGCTGCATTAGCATATTTTGATTTTTATCTTTTATGAGTAGGTTTTCACTTTGATAACCTCTCTTACTTTTCTTTGTATACTGAAACAACTTCTTTGAGTTTCCATTAGTGCTTTCCACTTCTATAGATTCTAGAACTCCAGTTAGATATTTCCTTTTCTCTGTTCGTAGAACTCTTGCTGTTTCTCTTCTAACAGCCTTGAAGGTCTCTCTGCTGTCCTCAATCTCTTTATTATGCAGCCACAGCATCCTGGCTTCTTTCCTCTTTTTCCACTGCTCTCTGACACTTTTCGTGGAATCATTTCTGTTTCTTCGTGTTCTTTTTCCTGCTCAGTGTTTTTTTTTCTGCTGCATTCTTTCCCAAGCCTTCTCGACACTATTTTCCTCCTTCATCTACCTAGAGTAATTTTCTATCACCTTCAATATGATTTATTTACAAATCAAATTCCGTAGGACCAAATTGGGGAGCAAGCCTCCAAGGTGATGGAACGTGTCAGTACATAAAATTACAACATAAAATTAAGAACAGATAAAAATAAAATGTTCATCAACACGAAAAAAATCAAGACATAAGTAAACGCAATCAACAATACAAGAATCAGCTTAATTTTTCAAGGAACTCCTCGACTGAATAGGAGTAACCCATGAGGAATCTCTTCAGCTTCGATTTGAAAGCGCGTGGATTACTGCTAAGATTTTTGAATTCTAGTGGTAGCTTATTGAAAATGGAACCAGCAGTAAACTGCTCACCTTTCTGCACAAGAGTTAAGGAAGTCCGATCCAAATGCAGATTTGATTTGTATCGAGTGTTAACTGAGTGAAAGCTGCTTATTCTTGAGAATAAGCTAATATTGTTAACAAGAAACGACCGCGAGGAATATATATATTGAGAGGCGAATGTCAAAATACCCAGACTCGTGAACAGGGATCGACAAGAGGTTCGTGGACTTACACCACTTATTGCCCGAACCGTCCGTTTCTGAGCCAAAAATATCTTGTGAGAATGGGAAGAGTTACCCCAAAATATAATACCATACGACATAAGCGAATGAAAATAAGCAAAGTAGACTAATTTTCGTATCGAACGATCACTTACTTCAGATACCGCTCGAATAGCAAAAATGGCAGCATTAAGTCTTTGAACAAGATTCCGAACGTGGGCTGTCCACGACAATTTACTATCTATCTGAACACCATCCAGTGAAATTAAAATGTCAGAAACTGTGAAAACTGAGTCTTACTGTGATTTAGTGTTAGTTTATTTCCTACAAGCCATGAACTTATGTTATGAGGTGTACTATTTGAAACCGAGCCAATGTTGCACACAACATCCTTTACTACCAAGCTAGTGCCTGTATGACTAGAGGGCACATAATTTATATAAATAAGGAACAGAAGTGGCCTCAACACTGATCCCTAGGGCGCCCCGCACTTGACCATACCCCACTGAGACCCCTTATCACAGCCATTCTCAACACTGTGAATAATGGCATTTTGTTGTCTTTTGTTAAAGTATGAGGTGAACCAATTGTGAGCAACTCCCCATATTCCATAATGGTCCAACTTCTGGAGCATTACTTTGTGACCAACACAATCAAACGCCTTAGTTAAATAAAAAAAGGTGCCTAGCATTTGAAACCTTCTGTTTAACCCATGCAGTACCTCACAGAGAAAAGAGAATATAGCATTTTCAGTTGTTAAACGACTTCTAAAGCTGAACTATAAATTTGATAGCAGATCGTGTGATATATAATGATCAATTATCCTTATACACAAAGCCTTTTCAATAACTTTAGCAAACACTGATGGCATAGAAATAGGTCTAAAATTGTCTACATTATCCCTTGCTCCCTTTTTATAACGCGGCTTTACTGCTGAGTTCCTTAATCGTTCAGGAAAATGACCATTCCTAAAGGAAAAATTACGAGTATGGCTAAATACAAGGCTAACATGTGCAGCACAATACTTTAATATTCCGCTAGGCACTCCATGAAATCCATGAGAGTCCTTAGTCTTCAGTGATTTTATTATTGACTCAATCAACCCCTTATCTGTATCACAGAAGAGTATTTCAGACATCAATCTCGGAAAGGCATTTGCCAAGAGTGTTTCATGATTCCCTGTAGAAACTAAATTTTTATTTAATTCACAAGCAACGCTTAGAAAATGATTGTTAGATACTGTACATGTATGTGACTTATCAGTAACAGAAATGTTTGTCTAAGGCGCTGCAGTCATGGACTGTGCGGCTGGTCCCGGCGGAGGTTCGAGTCCACCCTCGGGCATGGGTGTGTGTGTTTGTCCTTAGGATAATTTAGGTTAAGTAGTGCGTACGCTTAGGGACTTATGACCTTAGCAGTTAAGTCCCATAAGATTTCACACACATTCTTAAAACAGAAATGTTTTTCTTCGAACTGACTTAATATCGTCGACCTTGTGCTGCTGACCAGACACTTCCTTCACAACTGAGCTTATGTTTTTAATTTTATCCTGTGAATTAGCTATTCTATTTGCATACCACATACTCTTTGCCTTCCTAATAACATTTTTAAGCATCCTACAGTAGCATCTGTAATGCACTGCTGTAGCTTGATTGTGACTACTTCTAACATTTTGATATAATTCCCTTCGTTCTATATGATATCCTTATCCCACTAGCCAGCCACCTGGGCTGCCTTTTATTTTTAGTACCCCGTTTACATATCTCATGAACTAACTTTAACGGACTTATAGCAGTTTAGGTAGCTGCTTATGGCTTACGTGTAATTTTCGCATCTGTAATGGGTTTCTGGCTATAAAAATGAGATAAAACAGTCTTCAACATAGTTCTACTATAGCTATTCCAAGTCAACACTAGTGTAACGCAGTATCAGAAAATCTAAACCAAGTATAATTTTGTAGATGTTGCCAACGATAGGGAGAACTACGAACTACACTTTTTTTTCTTACTATTAAAACAGTCTTGATCACGGTTTATTTATCAAGACCTTGATAAATAAATCGTGATCAAGACTGTTTTAATAGTAAATATTTGTAACACATTGATCACTGCCACTCCCATAATGTATTCAAAAGAACTAGACTGACCTGGAAGTTATCCCTTCCCCATTCCCCCACCCTGGTTGGAATCCTAGCGTTGCCGAACCAGGCAAATTAACATTACCCCCCCCCCCCCCCCTTATACTGTTTATCCTAAAGCATGAAGGATTCAGTTCTACTTCACGAAATACATACTCACTTGCCACCAATACTTGAGAGACAGTATTTGATAAGAATGTGTACAACTTTCCTTCCCTGTAGCTGGCCAGAAAAACGTCTGTCACAGATTCTACACTGAGGTGAGCTGTGATAACCGTAACTGAGTGTGCTGTACAGTGGACGCTTCCACTTAAGGGGGTGGAGTGGTGGTGGTGATAGAATCCTTGTGTGTAAAACTTTGTTCCAAATGCCCAAACAGTTTACATGGTTGACATTGTTCCAAATGCCCAAACAGTTTACATGGTTGACATTGTTGCACCCTACATTTACGCTTAATATAACAGGCTTGGTGTTGGCGGCGAATCTGTACCGAAGACGGATGTGGGTGCTGCAGAAGAAACCCTGTATTCCTGATTGTTTACTTTCACCAGTCTTTGATGCTGATATTGTTGATCCCTGGTGATCATGGAAAATACATCGATAAGACCTCTCCCAGTTGTGTTGATCCGTGTGTTTTCAACAGAATAGATGCATGTTTATTTTAGCTTCACACTTGGAGGAAGAAGTAGATACGTTGGCTCTGTATCGAAGTTGGATGGTGTAAATAGCAAGATACACGTGGGTTATGTATGCAATAAAAGCATACATACACTTGTACATTTACGTATAGAAAATATCAATAAAAATTTAGAAAACGTCAATAATGCCGTAAAATCCTAATATGGCGTAGTTATGCAGGTTATCTGTATTTGTACTGAGAGTGTAGCCAATTTAAAAAAAATTTTTTTGGCCCGACTTAAGTACTAGACCAAAGCGTCTGGATAGTTTCATGAAATGATGCAAAGAGGAGAGATCTCTTAGAATGTCAGAAAGATGGTACATTATAGATAGAGAAATGTTGACAAGGCTACTTTGTCTTACTGCCGTTGGTTCCATGTGTGGATGAGGCACCACTAATGTTATTTTATTATGAATGCTGTGATATTCTCCACCCGATACATACTAATTGCAAGTCATATGTATTTGGAATCTTAACAAAATGTCTGGATGTAGCATGATTGCATATCGATATTAATAGATGTGAAACCACGAGAAGTTTTCTAATAGAGGATTCAGAAGGAGCTCTGTAGGTAGTATGGATCGCATAACTGTTGTACCTACACGACTTAGATTATTTCCTAATATTATTTCTTGGAGTTTGTGTAGAACCATTTATCGTACATTCAACCATTTTTGTTTCGATTCTTCTCTTCGACGTCATGCAAGCAGAAAAAAATCACATCCGCTGTACCCCTGGTGTGTGTTCACATCACAGCATGCACATCAAATAATGTAATTGCAACCAAATTTAGGTGACACCGAAAGTACTACCATATTGAGTGCATGGTGTTTGCCGTTGTCTCTTGGACCCTACATTCCACCCCCACTGGTCCTGCGTTATCCACATCGCAGCACACAAAAAATAGCGCAATTGGATTGCAGGTTCAGGCACATTTAGAAGGTATGACCAGGAGATCAGTGGACTGATGGCGTCTTCACGAGCCTTATCCAATAGTTTGCATTTGCTGTAGGTGGTCGTATTACCATGCTAAGACGCATTTCTGTGTTTGTCCTCCACTAAGGGCATCTAAACAGGAATCTCCTGGAGAACTAAAATAAAAATGCTGTTGACTAATGTGGCTATGCCTACATTCTGTATAGTCAGGATCAAAAATTGGTTATAATGCTATGCTCTGCATGTCTATAGTTTGAAGTATTTAGCTTGAAAGTTAATTACTTGTGTTATCAAACGGCAATGCTGACAGTTCTACTGTGGACTACCTCTAGGTTGGAATATTTCCTATACTTCGTAAGGAAATCAGTATGGGATACAGTACCTCCCGAAAGATTTTTCATAGTTTGTAAGCAAACCAGTATTGGATACAATACCTCACCATAGTTTTTTTAGAGTGTGAAGAATACAAGAACACCGCGCTTTACCAAGACTGGGAAAGCAATATTTTTATGCACTCTCTGCTTTGACTGGTAGAGACACAGTCTTCCCAAATATCTTATGGTTCCATCACGCAGCAGCGCTAACATCAATATGATGTTGTACATAAACAGCTACAAATGGCCTTCGAATTTATAATTGTGACCCATATAACATGTTCAGGATTTTCGTGGTGTGTTTTACTAAAAAATATGGGATTTGATCGATAGTCTGATACACCTATCAATCTGGATTAATGCATGTGGGCTATAATTATCGCGAGAATTAATATTTTACTGACAGATCAATGCTTACATACGTATACTGCTGAACAAAAGTTCGAGCTGTAGGTCGTTTATTACTAACGAGAGGGGTACGTGTCACATAAATATGTAGTCTCTCTTTCTAAGACACGCGCTCAGTATCGTAACTTGTGCCACTCACAGAAAAACGGTGTTAGAGAGGACAAAACAGCTGTCGATTCCTAATTTCTCTTATCTTACGCTGCGCGGGGTAGCCGTGCGGTCTCAGGCGCCTTGCCACGGTTCGCGCAAAGTGACTCTCATAATCAATTTAATTAATTAGCCTATCAATTTGATATCAGTGACATACCGCCTGGCGTGTGGAGCGATGGCTAGGGCACCATGGATATGATTCCTGACATGGCGTTTCTTTTCGTTGCGGCGATGTCGTTTAACAATATCTGAATCTCTCCCTACACAGGGAGAGACGACCATCCTAATGAAATCAGATGTATTAGCGAATTTGTAAAGTGATATGTACGGTACGGTACTGCTGCTGCGGCTCTTACCGCTTGAAGTACTGGAAGCAAGTGGCGCCGGCGCTTCTCGCACAGTTAATAGTAGTCATGGGAGCACTAAGCCCATTGGCTGAAGAGTACTTGACGACGACGAGGAGGAGAAAAAGATGGGAAGAAAAGGGGGAAGGAGTGACAGGGCACAAGACAGCCCAATTAGCCGAGACGGTGTATTTGCTATCAGGGTCACGTGCCAGGTCGTAATTTTGACGACAAGCGGTCAAATGGCTCTGAGCACTATGGGACTTAACATCTATGTTCATCAGTCAAGCGGTCAAACCCGATTTCAAGGTAGGCAGGAACTCACCTGACTATTCTACTGCTTTTGCACTATTAGCTAATTTCGATCCCTTGGCAATTTTCAAGCTACCCAGAAATGAAACAATTGACTTAGTGACATCAGCTTGAAGAATAGAAAAATATTAGAAATGAACGTAAAAATTTCTTATACACTTTCGTCACAGTGAAGAACAGTATCTTATCCTCCACACATTTGTATTGAGGAAGCAACATCTAATGCTATCCCTAATAAAAATTAATTGTGAACGTGGTGATAAAGGGCACAACCTGCATATACTCGTACATCACTAATTAGCACAGTTCACATTAAAAACGTAAAAATATGAATTAAATTTGGCATTACCCATAAATGACGTTACAATTTACTTCAACAGGTGTGAATTCCGTATGTAAAACTATAAAATCCAACACTTGTACAGGTCTTTATCGCTGTGCCAGCGTAAACCACATTAAAATCTTCCAGTTTGCATTTCAATTGAAACTGCATATGACATGGTCAACATCCAAAAATCAAATGGTGTACAAGTCAGCGAATTTAATTGCATGATTGTGTAGTCAGAGATACAAAAACAGGTTAAACAAACTTTGTAGAAAGCATTACCGCATATGTTTAAACTAAATGTTATGCGTAAAAACTCGTAAAGGAAACGTGCTTATATCAGGGAACACCTGAAGCTTTAAATTTTTTTACGGAAAGCTGGATACGTACAATCGTCTCAACATGCGTTTCAGGGAGGAATGAGGCAGCCAAACCACAACGAAAACACACACATTACCACTATACACATACGGAACGAAAAGCTGTGTCCTCTTAAGTTTTTTGCCGGCTCTATGAACGGTTGCATGGAATATCATCACAGCCAGTGAGACACTTCATATAACCGCTGCACATCAACTAGCAAATTATGATCTCTTAAGACTGTAGGACAAAAAACAGGGAGAGTATTAAGCCATGGATGTAAGTGAAGATACAGCATAATGAAGTAAAATTGTCTCTAATGTCTAGTAGTCACATATTACTTGTGGGGGAAAGGTCCATTGAAAAGAAGTTGTATCTTATACTCTTCTGTAGGTAGGAAGATATACTGCAAGCACAAGGCTAAATAGCATAAATCATAACTGTTTCAAAATTGAAAAAAAAAGTTCGAAAAACTTATGTTTCAACTGTGTCTGTATATCAGTTTTTGCTAGGTGCTTATGAAAATGGTTGTAAATGTTGACCACTTCTAAAATATTCATGAGACATCTGTAATCCACTTCATGCAATAGGTGGACAGCATCGTCAATATCTTTAATGACATGGCTCTTATGTACGCTAGACGTAAATGATGAAGCGTTGATATAGCGAGGGAGAATATGTACCTTCAATCTCGTGTTAAATGATCTGCAGCCAGTTCGATATAAAAATTTCCAAATGTGCTGCAGTTGATTTTGTAAATCCCAGGCTGGGTAAACGGGTTACGTTCCTTTTTAGCGTGCCGGATTATCTTGTCTATAGAGCTTCTGGATCGAAAACTTCCGTGTACTTCCGTTTTACGGAACAATCGTGTTATTCTATAAGATATTTTGCCATACTATGAGAATACACCGTATCTTGATTTTCCTTTGCTCTCAGATTCCCTGCAGGGAGTAATCTGTTTAAACAGTTGGGCATACTGGCAACAACCCCTCCGTTCATTTACTCTCTTATGAAGTTTGTTGTCATCAGTCAATCATAGTTGAAAACAACAGTATCGTTCATAAATATATCACTAGAAGGGCAAATGACTTACACTATCCATTGTTAAGCCTTAGTGTAGACTAGAAAGGTGCGAGGTATTCAGCCGTAAAAAATCTTTGAAAATCTACCCAATGGTGTAAAAACTTTAATCGATAATAAAACTAATTCCAAGCTCAAACTAACTCACTCTCTCACTCTTCATCCAGTACTTCATAAATGCAAATAATTGTTAATGATTCACTAGAACCATGCTTTATATACATCAAACTTCTCAGTAAACCTGAATAACGTCTACGACTAATTAAAACTGAGTGGCGTATGGGGATCATGCCCTGTCAACTGCATTTCTTCAGAGTTTCCTAGCAATTGGTTTTATGGGTCACGTCTGATGAACAGACTCAAAACTTCTTGCTGGAATTTTCACCTTTTCTGACTTGACGAACAGAATCGGCAAGTGAAGCGATAGCCTGAACTGGCTGCCGTAACACAACCGTAGGTACGTGGGGCTGCATAGAGGGCTAAAAGGAGGAGGGTTAGAGTAGCCAAAGGCGGTTACCTGAGTCAAAGTTTGACATTTGACAGCCAGACTGGGTTGCCCAGGTGGAGGAAGCTGAGTTCTCTACTCAAGTTCTACGGAATAACCTTCAGGTAACTTCGAATGTTGGTGGCTGCAGCTTGTGAAAGACCCGACCGCTGTTTCCAGTGAGAGTCAAACTATATCTCACCCATTACAGCTACAGAAAGTCTGACCACATGTTTATCGTATACCTATACGACGAATGTTGACAAAGTTACGGCGTATAAGTTGAATACGTAACCACACCAATCAAGAAAACTTTAATGGCGTCACAGAGACGCACTCTCAAATGATAGGCACTGACAGCAACTACATCAGACCAAAATGTCGTAAAGCGATTCAGACAATACGACACCAATTAAAAGGAAGCATGGAGGTATGTTCTGTCTATGCAGCTAATTGAAGGCAGCTTATTTATTGCCATACGCGTTTCGCTTTTTTAATTTGTGAAGCATCTTAAGTGGCCTGCAATACATGCTTCTTTTTATACATCTAATAAATGTATTATGAGGCAGTTACAATATGTCCCCAGTTATATTCTGTGATGGTTTTATCTTGTTTTTCAGGTTAGAATCAACTTTTGTAGCACAAGTTTCGTCATGTGAAATTATCGTTCGGTGTTACTTACGATTTCCTGTGCTGTTAGCCCATGTGTGTGGTCCTGGGGATGCGTTCATTAGTTCTGCCAATGAATCGCAGTCTTTGGTTTGCTCTACCCACAAGCGTTCCAATTTAGGTTATTTGTAATTGTAATCCCTAATTGAATTTACAGTCTTCAGATTTGTGTGACTTACCGCATAATCGAAATTTAGCGGATTTCTTTTAGTACTCATGTGAATAACTTCACACTTTTGTTTATTCAGCGTCAATTGCCACTCTTCGCACCACACAGATATCCTATCTAAATCATTTTGCGATTCGTTTTGGTCATCTGATGACTTTACAGGACCGTAAATGACAGCATCATCTGCAAATAATCTAAGAGGGCTACTCAGATTGTCTCCTAGGTCGTTAATGTAGATCAGGAACAACAGAGGGCCTATAACACTTCCTTGGGAAACGCCGGATATTACTTCTGTTTTACTCGATGACTTTCCGTCTGTTACTACGAACTGTGACCTTTCTGACAGGAAATCACGAATTGAGTCACACAACTGAGGCGATATTACATAGGCACGCAGTTTGGTTTGAAGACGCTTGTGAGGAACGGTGTCTAAAGCCTTCTGGAAATCTAACAATATGGAATCAATTTGACATCCCGTGTCGATAACACTCATTACTTCATGAGTATAAAGAGCGAGTTGTGTTTCGCAAGAATGATATTTTCTGAATCCGTGCTGACTATGTGTCAATAAATCGTTTACTTGGAGGTACTTCACAATGTTCGAATACAGTATATGTTCAAAAACCCTACTGCGAATCGACGTTAGTGATATGGGCCTGTAATTCAGCGGATTACTCCTATTTCCCTTTTTGGGTATTGGTGTGACTTGAGCAATTTTCCAGTCTTTAGGTACGGAACTTCCTGTGAGCGCGCAGTTGTATGTAATTGCTTAATATGGAGCTATGGCATCAGCATACTCTGAAAGGGACCTGACTGATATAAAGTCTGGGCCGGAGGCCTTGTTTTTATTAAGTGGTTTAAGCTGCTTTGATACACCGAGGATATCTACTCCTATGTTTCTCATCTTCGCAGTTGTTCTTGATTGGAATTCTGGAATATTTACTTCGTCTTCTTTGATGAAGGAGTTTCGTAAAACTGTGTTTAATAACTCTGCTTTAGTGGAACTGTCAGCAGTGACTTCCTGATGTTATCGCGCAGTGAAAGTATTGATTGCGTCTTGCCACTGGAGTGCTTTATGTATGACCAGAATCTCTTTGGATTTTCTGCCAGATTCGGAGACAGAGTTTCGGAATGGAAATTATTAAAAACATCTCTCATTGAAGCACTCGCTATATTTCGAACTCCTGCAAAACTTTGCCAGCCTTGGGGATTTTGCGTTCTTTTCAATGACGAGCCACCGCTATTCAGCTGATGAAGATGATGATGATTGGTTTGTGGGGCGCTCAACTGCGCGGTCCTCAGCGCCCGTACAAAGTCCCAATTTTTACGCAGTCCAGTTTTTTACACAGTCCAATCTAGCCACTGTCACGAATGATGATGAAATGATGACAACACAAACATCCAGTACCCTGACAGAGAAAATCCCTAACCCCGCCTATTTAGTTGAAGATAACACACTATAGTCCAGTAGTCTAAGAGATGATCTTTCATTCTCCGTGTCTGCCAAGCTTCACAGAGGTTCCTCCATCATGCTGATAGACTTCAACCTCGGCAATGTTACTGCGAAAAAGTTATTTCTTTGTACCGGGATATGCTTTGTATGATATCTGCAATTGCAAAAGATTTCGATTAGTCACCTGTTTGGATCTCTAAGGGACTGGCAAAGGGGAAGTGAGCCCGCATCTCGTGGTCGTGCGGTAGCGTTCTCGCTTCCCACGCCCGGGTTCCCGGGTTCGATTCCCGGCGGGGTCAGGGATTTTCTCTGCCTCGTGATGGCTGGGTGTTGTGTGCTGTCCTTAGGTTAGTTAGGTTTAATTAGTTCTAAGTTCTAGGCGACTGATGACCTCAGCAGTTGAGTCGCATAGTGCTCAGAGCCATTTGAACCAAAGGGGAAGTGACCATGAGGGAAAGATTGAATAACTAACGAACGGTAACATTCTACGCTCTGAATGTGATGCGGTCGTTACAAAACCTGGAAAGAAAAATGCGAAGGCTTAATCTGGATACAATGAAGTAAAATGGCTTCGGCTATTGAATTGTTCAGTAGTTTTGTTAGTGAATGATTGTGAGAGGTTCATACTTATTTATGTGAACGTAGCCTTTCACTGCCAGTCTTCCACTCGGTAAAATTCTGATGCCGTTTGAATCGTCTTTGAGACCTTTGTTTTTAGTGGATGATATAATAATTAGGTTGTTACATAAGGAACAGTTCAGACTATTTCTCCCTGATGATCACGGGCCAGGTAGCGTTGTGGTAACTTCTATTCAGGGGGCTGCCTGGAGGCAGTTAATGTTGGGATGGATTCTTCAACGAGACTAGAGAGATTCCTCTGTTCGTTATTATTCAGTCGGAAAGAAGAGGAGGATTGTAAGACACTGCAAAGAAGGTTATTAGAGACACAGCACAACTGACTCAGGATTGGATAAATAATCAGCCAATTCTTTGAAAGGAATCAGCCTCATTTTCGCTTGATTTAAGGAAACATGTAAAATTTAAATCTGGGAGGAGAGGGCGGGGGGGGGGGGGGGGGGTGTCGTCTGGGTAAGGTTTCTCATTGTGAGATAATAATTCATACGACATAAATATCAACTGGAAATTTGTCGGTAACATGCCATGTTTTCTTCAACTTGATCCATCGGGCGACGGTTCTTCCAATGACAGGAAGTCTCCATGCGCGAGCCACGACAGCCTTGGAGCCGCGCACTCGGTCCCCATTCATGGTGGGCCGCCGCAGGAGTGAAAGCGCAAACACAGGTGGCCTGGCCTGCGTCCACAAGTGGGGGCATCGCCCCGCCCTGCTACGGAAGCTGCGGGCCACACTCACACGCCCTCAGCTGGCGAGGCTCCACGTGCTCTGCCCCGAATCGCTCGTGATTTCGAATGTATTTGCGCTAGAAACTGTACAACTTACGGTATCTACAGGGTGTTTCAAAAATGACCGGTATATTTGAAACGGCAATAAAAACTAAACGAGCAGCGATAGAAATACACTGTTTGTTGCAATATGCTTGGGACAACAGTACATTTTCAGGCGAACAAACTTTCGAAATTACAGTAGTTACAATTTTCAACAACAGATGGCGCTGCAAGTGATGTGAAAGATATAGAAGATAACGCAGTCTGTGGGTGCGCCATTCTGTACGTCGTCTTTCTGCTGTAAGCGTGTGCTGTTCACAGTGTGCTGTAGACAACATGGTTTATTCCTTAGAACAGAGGATTTTTCTGGTGTTAGAATTCCACCGCCTAGAACACAGTGTTGTTGCAACAAGACGAAGTTTTCAACGGAGATTTAATGTAACCAAAGGACCGAAAAGCGATACAATAAAGGATCTGTTTGAAAAATTTCAACGGACTGGGAACGTGACGGATGAACGTGCTGGAAAGGTAGGGCGACCGCGTACGGCAACCACAGAGGGCAACGCGCAGCTAGTGCAGCAGGTGATCCGACAGCGGCCTCGGGTTTCCGTTCGCCGTGTTGCAGCTGCGGTCCAAATGACGCCAACGTTCACGTATCGTCTCACGCGCCAGAGTTTACACCTCTATCCATACAAAATTCAAACGCGGCAACCCCTCAGCGCCGCTACCATTGCTGCACGAGAGACATTCGCTAACGATATAGTGCACAGGATTGATGACGGCGATATGCATGTGAGCAGCATTTGGTTTACTGACGAAGCTTATTTTTACCTGGACGGCTTCGTCAATAAACAGAACTGGCGCATATGGGGAACCGAAAAGCCTCACGTTGCAGTCCCATCGTCCCTGCATCCTCAAAAAGTACTGGTCTGGGCCGCCATTTCTTCCAAAGGAATCATTGGCCCATTTTTCAGATCCGAAACGATTACTGCATCACGCTGTCTGGACATTCTTCGTGAATTTGTGGCGGTACAAACTGCCTTAGACGACACTGCGAACACCTCGTGGTTTATGCAAGATGATGCCCGGCCACATCACACGGCCGACGTCTTTAATTTCCTGAATGCGAAACATACAGGAGGCGGCGTGGATTGGCCTCCCTATTCGCCAGACATGAACCCCTGTGACTTCTTTCTGTGGGGACACTTGAAAGACCAGGTGTACCGCCAGAATCCAGAAACAATTGAACAGCTGAAGCAGTACATCTCATCTGCATGTGAAGCCATTCCGCCAGACACGTTGTCAAAGGTTTCGGGTAATTTCATTCAGAGACTACGCCATATTATTGTTACACATGGTGGATGTGTGGAAAATATCGTACTATAGAGTTTCCCAGACCGCAGCGCCATCTGTTGTTGAAAATTGTAACTACTGTAATTTCGAAAGTTTGCCTGCCTGAAAATGTACTGTTGTCCCAAGCATATTGCAACAAACGGTGTATTTCTATCGCTGCTCGTTTAGTTTTTATTGCCGTTTCAAATATACCGGTCATTTTTGAAACACCCTGTAGTAACACTGTTGCCCTCATCTGCTAGTACTGAGATTGACCGCTGTTTTCAGTACACAGAACTATTAGATGAACGGGAAGAAGGAAACATAAGCTTTAATGTCCCGTCGATGACGACTCATTAGATACGAGGAACATGCTGAGATACAAAACTATCAGAAAAAGTAATCGCACGTATCATTTCCAAAGGAATCGTACCAACCTCTATCTTAAGCGATTCCGTGAGACAACGCGAAATCCAACTCTGGAACGTTGCAGAGGTATTTCAGGTCCGGTTCAGACCGAATGTAAGTCTACAGTCTAGTAGTTAATGAATGTGGCTCAGGTGCCAGTAACCCTTGTCGAGTGTCTGAAGCCACCCTACTAGTAATGCTTTTTCCTACCTGTCGAGACATGTCGGTTGGGGGATTTCTACATCATATTCGACGAACGAATAGCGCACATTTATGCAACTGGTTTAACATATGAATACCAGATCGCGCTCTCAGTCGTGCGGATGAAGGGTGGAAGCATCCGAAAGTTTTCTCAACTCACAATTCTTAACACATTGCCTCATAAATCCAAAGCCAGAACCGTAATATGATCCGCAAGGAGTAGTCGTTACGAGTAAAATACGGAGAATATGTGTATACTGGCTCATCTGGAAGTTGAGCAGCATAGTTTGGAACAGGTGCAATTTCTTGTAATGGGGTCTGCACACAGTATGAAGAAACTGCAGAGGAATAACCAAGGCATCTTTTGTCCACGTTGTCCCATGGTGTGCTATGAAGGTGCAAAATCAGTAAAGAGTTGCAGTGGAAACAACACTGGGCAGAAGTCTGTACTGCAGCATTACACTAGACTTATGATGAGTAGACCTGACCACCATTTTAATATTTGCACTTCTATAATTTATACGCGGTATACGGTAATAAAGGTAAGCAGCAATTTAAAAAAAGGTTCAAATGGCTCTAAGTACTATGGGACTTAACATCTGAGGTCATCAGTCCCCTAGACTTAGAACTACTTAAATCTAACTAACCTAAGGACATCACACACATCCATGTCCGAGGCAGGATTCGAACCCGCGACCGTAGCAGCAGCGCGGTTCCGGACCGAAGTGCCTAAAACCGCTCGGCCACAACGGCCGGCAACCAGCAATAAGAAACTAATATTGTACACCATATTTATAATTCACTATTATTAAAAGACGTCCGCCCCCAAGCTAACTATGATGCATGTACTGAAAAACTTTGATTCTGTTCTTTTTTATAATTTGTACTACACAAGAGCATTTCACAGTGCATTGTATAGTGTAAAATATAATAAATAGAAGAACGTGATCGATCAATCAATCACTTAATCTCCATGATGGTACGAAATATTTTCCAGAACTTGAATTCGTATACAGAATTGAAACTGGTATGTTCCTGATTGCTGACGGTTACCCGAAAAATAATTTCTGCTTCGTAGTACGGAAGGACTTCGACGTATTCGGGGAAAAAGTTGGGGAACAAATGCTCTGAAACGGTTCCTAGACGAACAACTGAAGTGCCGCAACTGTTAAACTTTTTTTGTGGAGTTTTCCACATGTAAAGCACTCTGTACCTACATTGGCCTATGCATGGGATCAACACACAGCAAGAAGTGTCAGCACGTAGCTCGAAGAGGACGACAAAGACCAAAGTACCAACCGAGTCCCTAGGTGTGAATCTAACAGAATTATTATACGTTTGATCATGTCAAAACTCAAATTCCCCATGACTTTCTTGCGTCGTGCATGCTTGGACAAATGCGGGAAGCATTGCAGAGAACATGGTCTGCGCGACCCAAATACATCTATTAGCAGCTGACTGAGTTACTTCCATTTCATCTGTTTGTTGCATCCGCTGCAAACGGCAATTGCATAGTACACTGGCAGATCATCATAAAATGATGACTTGGCTGTGTGGGTTGTACACATCACACACAAGTAAATGAAGAACCACGAATGATGATGGTGCAGAGTATATGGGAATTCACAGACAGCTCACTGTGACGCACGGCTTTCGGGCTACTAGATAGAGTACATTTGGTTCATCCTTTTTTGCTTCCACGTCTTGGGATGTAAATGCCGGGTAGAAAATGTACAAATTAATTTGTTGGTGGATACCTCTATTGACCATTCTTACTCTTTCACTGAATTTCCCATACACTAAGCTGACATGAACGAAATTATAGTAATCATGAGTCTTCTGCTGAAGAAAAAACAAGTAAAAAACAAAAGAGAGTATCTGTGTGCATTAGTGTCTATTGCTCGGAGATATTGGACTTGTCAAAGATGATATTTGTGCTAACATTTTTCATCTAGTATAATGCCACCGACTTCGGTATGTAGGGTGTCTATTTGAGGTAAAATCTAGGGGTGACAAACAGCTCTTCAGCGCATTGCCTTCGAGTTTATTCCTGGTCTCCTGGTTTCTTGCCCTTCTCACTTTCTTCATCCACGATATTCAGATAATATGTACGAAGTGAATGAGTGGGTAACAACTTGGAATCGTATTCGTGTGGAACTGGATTTAAGCCTACATCAGATCATTTGGGGCCAGCTTTCCCTCAGTGTCCCCATGTCGCCTCGTCTAGCTCCTTCTCCACTCTGTGACAATCTCGGCCAGCGCTTCCCCTTGTCGATGAGACATTCATATCTTAGTTCCCTAACGTGTAACACTTTGATAGCAAGATATACGATCAGAAAAACGAGAACATAAGAAGCAAAGATTCAGAGAAGCGAGCCAGCTTGCACGACAAGGTGTTGAGCAAGACAACAACTCGATATTGGAATGTGCTAACACAGACAAAGAATGGAAGGAAACATCTGTTTCACAACGGATGCGTGATCTTACATGAATGTGGGAACTGGATAGCTTAGCATAGCGTAGTTGATCGTGGTTGTCACAGAATCTTCCTTATCTCTTATATATTGCTGATACATCCTTCGTAATCAACAGTGAAATCGTACACCAGGTTCTAAGCTCGCCACTAATAGGTTTATTTCTTATTTTAGTTGTATACAACTTAAAAGTTTACCTCTACCATGCCGGGTACACTTAGAAGACAATGCTCTCTCGTGGCAGTTGACTTTTTCTGGGAGAAGTTTATTTCACGGTACGCGAACAATACTGTACAGTAATTGTCTAGCCGCCTCAGTTCATGGTTCTTGCAACTTGGTATTCACCTTGCGCATAAAAATCGGTGTCAGCTTCGTGCATTCTTGTGTTAGAAGGAAGAACTGAATGAAACTCATCGTCTGAAGCTTGCAGAACGCGACTGTAACGCAGGGGACTCGCACGACAGGAAACACGTTTCAAGCGTGAAACAAAAGCAATCGGAGGTGGCTTTGTCGGCGACTAGCTCTCTTATATTAATTTTCCATGCACAAGGTATCGGATGTAACGCCAATAGCATGATGTTTTACAGCTGAGACTTAATCTTTTCGTGACAGAAAGTCTGTCAAGCGTTAATGTGCGAAGAAAAATGATGAAATATTCGTCCCTTGGAGACGTAGATGCTCATCTCGGTAACCATGTGGCGCATAGCGTCCACTACAGTGGACAGCTGTTAATGGTCGTTTCTTTGGCATTTTCAATCAGTTCTGAGGCTGCAAATGCACACAGTTCACTGCAGTGGGCACTCCCTACTGGTGTTGTGTCCTGCATGCATTTTCAGCCTCATGACTGATTGAAAACGCCAGAGAATTGACCAATAAAAGTTGTCCACTGCAGTGAAATTCATGCACCACAGGGTTAAGATGACATATCGCGTGCATTGTCTATAATCTATTTGCTCTTTGCATTAATATGATTTAATGATGACCTCAGCCCTTTTATGCTACTCACAAAAACGCTGTTTAGTCACACTAATATGACCACCTGTCGAAAACCTGAATAGCTACGTTTTGCAGCGTGGGTCGCTGCGGGACATGCAGAAAGAGTCAGTATGGGCCTGGAAGGTATCAATAGGGGAGTGGTGCCATGGTGAGTCCAGTGCCGTAGTCACCTGCGCCAAGTTTCTGGGTTGAGGATCCATGGTGCGAACAGCACGGTCAATGTGACCCTACAGATCTTCGAGCGAATTTGAATCTGGGGAGTCTGGGCCTAGGGGAGACGGAAAATTCATCCTGATGCTCTTCGAATGTCGCACGTACACTGAGAGCCGTCTGACACGTTGCAATGTCCTGCTGGTAGATGCCATCACATCGAGGGAAAACAAACTGAATGTTGGGGTGATCATGGCCCCAAGGATAGACGCAAACTTATGTCAATGCATTGTATCTTCCAGAATGTGTGGATCACCCAGGGATTCCCACGAAAACATTCCCCAGCCCATAACACTCCCTCCTCCCACCTGCGCCCTTCTGGTGATTGTTGCAGGATGTCTGCTTTTAGACGCTTCTCGCCAAGGGCTATGTGTCATCTGAAAAGGCCACCTATCGCCACTAAGTGAAATTTCAGTGCCGGCCGGAGTGGCCGTGCGGTTCTAGGCGCTACAGTCTGGAACCGAGCGACCGCTACGGTCGCAGGTTCGATCCTGCCTCGGGCATGGATGTGTATGATGTCCTTAGGTTAGTTAGGTTTAATTAGTTCTAAGTTCTAGGCGACTGATGACCTCAGAAGTTAAGTCGCATAGTGCTCAGAGCCATTTGAACCATTTTGAAATTTCAGTTGCTGCATTGGCGTGCAAATTCCAGCCTTAGTTGTGATGAACAGCTGTCAGCATGGGTACATGAACCAGGCGTATGATGCGAAGTCCCGTACACAGCAAAGTTCTATGAACGGTCGTTGAGGAGACGCTGTTAGCCCCTTGGTTCTTGTAGGTCAGTAGCACAGCAGCTGCACGTCTGTTCGCTCGTACACATCTCTGCAGCTGTCATCGTCCGCCCCGATAGCTGAATGGTCAGCGTGACGGGCCCGGGTTCGATTCCCATCTGGGTCGAGGAATTTATTCGCTCAGGGACTGGGGGTTGTGTTGTCTTCATCATCATTTCATCCCCATCCGGCGCGCAGGTCGCCCAATGTGGCGTCGAATGTAATAAGACCTGCACCAATGCGACCGGACCTGCCCCGTAAGGGGTCTCCTGGCCAATGACGCCAAACACTCATTTCCATTACCCCTGTCATCTATGGCCCGTGTTACACCAGAGATGCATCAGCGTTAGTTTTCGATATTGCTGTTTTGTCATGAACTGTATACTTGAACCACGGAGGCGCACCTACAGTTTACAAACTCAGCCGTTTTGAAAATGGTTCCACCCTTGGGCAGAAAGCCAATCACCATGCCCATTTGGACATCAAACAAATCGCTCCTTTTCCGTATTATGCCAACCATTGCACTGTTGTCCGCATCCCTGCCGACGTTAGGTAATCGCCCCATTTCCGCATTACGCCAACTACTACACTGTTGTCTGCATCCATGCCGACACAATTTATATACCCTCCACTGCTAGTGCTGCCACCTGCCGTCTGTGACTGTAGCATGACAAGACCGCGTATAAGCGCACTGAACAAAATTTAGCCACCCCCCAGGATACATTACGCTACGCACGTACATCACCACCTCCAGCTTTCATAAGGGCCTAAGTTTGGCGAGGAAGAGAGTTCACAAGTTCCTATTGGTATGCCATATCCAGTTGCAGCCACTCATTGATCCTGCAGAGCTACCAAATTATGCGTACGTTGATTGTTTTATCCACTGCTCCAAATAGTTCGAGACACTTTTTAGAGGATTAAGATCGAGTGAATTAGCAGTCTAGCTGAGGAGCGATATGTTGCCTGATTGTTTAGCAAACCAGGAACATATACACTGATCAGCCAGATTACATGACCACCGACTTGCTATCGATATAAACCAGTCCAGGCGATAGCAGCGTCACTTGGCGAAGAATGACTGTTAGGCAGACATACAGGCGGTGCTTGTTGTATCAGTGTGTCCATACGTAGAATGGAGAAGGTGCATGATCTATCTTAGTTTGACCGAAGGCAGATTGTCATGGCCTGGAGGCTCAGCACGAGCATTTCAGAAACAGCACGAATTGTCGGGCGTTCAAGGGCTGCTGTGGGCAGTGTTTTCAACACGTGGGGAAACTAAGATGAACCCATAGTGGGTTTGGGCGGCCACCCCTCATTATACACTCCTGGAAATTGAAATAAGAACACCGTGAATTCATTGTCCCAGGAAGGGGAAACTTTATTGACACATTCCTGGGGTCAGATACATCACATGATCACACTGACAGAACCACAGGCACATAGACACAGGCAACAGAGCATGCACAATGTCGGCACTAGTACAGTGTATATCCACCTTTCGCAGCAATGCAGGCTGCTATTCTCCCATGGAGACGATCGTAGAGATGCTGGATGTAGTCCTGTGGAACGGCTTGCCATGCCATTTCCATCTGGCGCCTCAGTTGGACCAGCGTTCGTGCTGGACGTGCAGACCGCGTGAGACGACGCTTCATCCAGTCCCAAAATGCTCAATGGGGGACAGATCCGGAGATCTTGCTGGCCAGGGTAGTTGACTTACACCTTCTAGAGCACGTTGGGTGGCACGGGATACATGCGGACGTGCATTGTCCTGTTGGAACAGCAAGTTCCCTTGCCGGTCTAGGAATGGTAGAACGATGGGTTCGATGACGGTTTGGATCTACCGTGCACTATTCAGTGTCCCCTCGACGATCACCAGTGGTGTACGGCCAGTGTAGGAGATCGCTCCCCACACCATGATGCCGGGTGTTGGCCCTGTGTGCCTCGGTCGTATGCAGTCCTGATTGTGGCGCTCACCTGCACGGCGCCAAACACGCATACGACCATCATTGGCACCAAGGCAGAAGCGACTCTCATCGCTGAAGACGACACGTCTCCATTCGTCCCTCCATTCACGCCTGTCGCGACACCACTGGAGGCGGGCTGCACGATGTTGGGGCGTGAGCGGAAGACGGCCTAACGGTGTGCGGGACCGTAGCCCAGCTTCATGGAGACGGTTGCGAATGGTCCTCGCCGATACCCCAGGAGCAACAGTGTCCCTAATTTGCTGGGAAGTTTCGGTGCGGTCCCCTACGGCACTGCGTAGGATCCTACGGTCTTGGCGTGCATCCGTGCGTCGCTGCGGTCCGGTCCCAGGTCGACGGGCACGTGCACCTTCCGCCGACCACTGGCGACAACATCGATGTACTGTGGAGACCTCACGCCCCACGTGTTGAGCAATTCGGCGGTACGTCCACCCGGCCTCCCGCATGCCCACTATACGCCCTCGCTCAAAGTCCGTCAACTGCACATACGGTTCACGTCCACGCTGTCGCGGCATGCTACCAGTGTCAAAGACTGCGATGGAGCTCCGTATGCCACGGTAAACTGGCTGACACTGACGGCGGCGGTGCACAAATGCTGCGCAGCTAGCGCCATTCGACGGCCAACACCGCGGTTCCTGGTGTGTCCGCTGTGCCGTGCGTGTGATAATTGCTTGTACAGCCCTCTCGCAGTGTCCGGAGCAAGTATGGTGGGTCTGACACACCGGTGTCAATGTGTTCTTTTTTCCATTTCCAGGAGTGTAGATGTCGGACTGCGTAGGCTGGACAGACTGGTAAAACAGGATAGGTGGTGAACTGTGGCAGAACTAACATCAGACTTTAGTGCTGGGCACAGTCTGAATGCACAGTGCGCCCTACACTCCTAACGATGGACCCTTACATGTGCCAATTTTCACAGCACGACATCGGCAACTTTGACTGAAAATGGGCAAGTGACCATCGGCACTGGACGTTGGCACAGTGGCATAGCATTGATGGTGTGATGAATCCCGATACCTTGTTCATCATGCGGATGAGATGACGGCTCCATTTTTCTCAGGAGAACACACACATGGGCACCCATGGACCCAGTGGTGCTCGTGCAAGGCACCATGACGGCCAAGGAGTATCGTACACTGGTTTCAGACCACGTACACCCCTTCATGACAATCATATTTCCCGACGGCAGTGGCATTTTTCAATAAGATAATGCGCCATGTCACAGGGCGAGGAGTGTGATGGTTCGAAGAACTCAGTAACGAGTTCCAGTTGATGTGCTGGCCCACTGAGTTCCCAGATCTGAACCCAGTCGAACACATCTGCGATATGAATGAAAATGGTGTGAGAGCGCATCACCCCCTCCGCGGAATTTACGGGAATTAGGTGACGTGCGTGCAGATGTGGTTCCAGCCTCTCCAGCGATGTTCAGCGTTAGCAATGTCTCTGTGAAGTGGGAACTTCAGGGACGCTCCATTCTGACAGGCCTAAGAAATTAACTGATACACACGACCGAACTCTGAAGCGTCCATTTCCAGAAATCGATCGTATCTCTTTTTGTGTGACATTCAGATGATCCGTGTGAACCTGGCGGATGCGTAGCAAGCGCTGTTTACTTAAATGTGTAGTAAACACCGTGAAATTCGATGGTGGAGGTGATTTGATGGTCTGGGGATGCTCTTTCTAGTTTGAGTGCGGACCAATAGCTTTCTTCGATGGAAAAATGAACACGGGTGTTGATGAAAGTATTTTAGAAAATAATATGGTCACTTCACTATGCTACCGTGTTCGAAGAAAACTGTATGGATATACTAGACTGCCGCGACAAGAGCTCTGCTGTAGATTTTTTAGGGTAGTGTGACAGATTACTTCGCTCAAGTCCGGCAATAACTCTTCACGCTGCTTCAAGGACAATGGAAAGAAATTTCACCTTAAGTATGGCAGCATCTATTGCCAAAACTTTCTCCAGCATTGAAGGCTGCTGTATTTCCGAAAAGATGTACCCACGTACTATCGATTACAAAGCTGGCATCGTTACAATGCTCAGTTATGTATGTACGGTGAGTTTCTTTGTGTGTTGTGAGTGAATCGCAACATCTAACTGTTCGCATTGCTCATCAGCCAAGCCTACGGTCAAAGTCTTCCTTTCGTTGATTGCTGAATGCAGGGTACTTCGAAATGATATGCTTATTTTTAATTTAAAGTGACTGCCTGAAAACGTATAAATAAGGATTTCACTGGAGTCCAATGCCCGGCCATGAAGAATATTATTGACTCTTGTGCGTGGAGTGAGTACGAAACTGGGCTCTTTCATTGTGTGTGTTTCAACAGCAGAATGCAGCAAATCATGTGAGGTGGCACAGTGATTAGCACACAGGATTCGCATTCGAGAGAACGACGGTTCAAACCCGCGTCCGGCCATTTAGGTGTCCCTTGTTTTCCATAAACCGCTTCAGGAAAATGCCGAGATGTTTCCTTTGCAAGGACACGGCCGATGTCCTTCCACATCCGTCCCTAATCCGGGCTTCTGCTCCGTCTCTCGTGACCTCGATGCCGACAGGACGTTAACATTAATCTCCTCCACGGTATGCACCAATGTTTCTGTCCTTTATAGGCCCTCTCTCTGCTTTACAGTATAGCAAAGAATGAACAGTTATCGCGGGAATGCACCAAGCTTGAAGGATAACATGATGAATGGTCCATCAGAAAACAACAGACAGATACGGTTGAAGGCATTCTTCAAGGCAAGCCCCTCTAATGGCAGTTTGATGAATGACGAGAATATAAAAAAAAATCTGTTTCATCTTCTCAGAAGTGTTAGTAAGAATTCAACTTCTTGTATCTGTGCTGTCGATTCAACAAATTCCATTCTTGTAAAGCGGTTCTGAAGCTTCGTGGCTACAAAAGTATCTCCTCTGGTATCCGCTTTTTCAAACATGTGACTGCTTCGGACTCTTCACAAACGCAGAGGAAGCGCTAGCTTAAGCATGTTGTGTGGGGCGCATCATATTCGCGTAAGGTCTGTTAGTTGTAATGAGTTCCAGTGCCGTGTTCCTGCCTTGGCCATTCTCCGCCATCGCTATAGCATTGCTGGCGACTGCTGTATCTACGCTGTAGTGGCAGTCCGACTCGGTCGTAACTGGATAATTGTACTGTCTTCTCGTTTATATGTCAAACGTGAAACATAGGAAGTATTACCTTGGAACATGTACAATGATAGTATATAATATTTGATACAGATACATCTGATTAAAAGTTAGAGATTTATTTTTGGTGTCACAAATGAATTGGGACGTCTCATACATCATGAAACGATGTGATCGCTATGTTTACCTGCCTTCTGTACGAGCTGATTCTAAGTTTTAGAAGGCACAGAACGGTGTTCAGAATTAGAGGACTATGGGATAAGTTACACGATCGGGGGAGATTATATTGTGAATACAACGAATGACGCTAATTTTGTGCAAATCATTTCTGAACTGATACGATATTTTTCAGGCTGGAGAACAGATAACACGCTAGAAACTGAAGGTTTTCAAAATTTAAGGAAGCAACAGTCCATATCACCCACATTCCTATGGGGCCTTTAAGGTCCTGTTCGTATTTACATCATATCTATTAGATATCAGCAATTTCTGATCGGTCACATAGCACGTCTGATGCAGCTATTGGAAAAATTCCAGGCCATTATGACAATAATTCTGTAGAAGACAAACAGGTAACTGATTGTTAAATACATGGATTTAAAACTGACACCAGTGTAAAAGCAGAGAGCTGTGTACTCTGCTCTGAATGCTGAGAAGAAGAAATACGTACATTGCCTTCAAAGAGCGCGACGACGTTAGGAACAGACAGTCGTTGTTAACCTTTATTTATTCCCACGTGTAGTTTCTGTGGGAACTGGACATTACTGAGTCGTTATCTGTGAAAGATATACGAGCCATACTTCCAACAGAGTACCGAGTACCGCCAGAGAAACTCCCATGTATTTAATTAGATAAGCTGAAGTAATTTGCTATTTCACTTCACGATTTTCACACATATGGGCGAGATGCGTCAACGCTAGCAGCAAAGATTCGCAACAAATCAACTCCGTTGTAACTCAAGTGGGCAAACAGGGTACCATTAAGAAAGCATTCCGGACGCTGTTCGCTGTTGAGTGCAGGCCGTGCAAAAAGAGTAGGAGGAGTGTTGCATTTGTGGATGAACAAACTACAGACGTTACATGACCCTCTTCGTAATTTTTTAAATTTCTTTTCTGTAGATCTGACACTCTCAGGGAGCAGGAACCGATAATTAGCAAAAGTTGTCTAATCAGAACGAACGCTTACCCTGTGATAAAGTGTTTAAAGATGATCGGTTATATGTTGGGAGCTTGAAGCTCAGACCACCTGGCACTACAAAGACAGGCATTGTGGCGCCACGGTCTTCAGGCATTCACGTTGACAGAGTGGATCGTCCGTACATGGTCAGTTTTCGTGTTCAAACTCTGTAACTTTGTTCTGTAGCAACTTTTCGCGACTTGAGTCACAGTGATTGTATAGAGTCTACCACTTATAATAAAACGATAAACAAAGTTTAATGCCTCTCTAAACTCTTCATGCACTGCTGAGTTTCAAAACTGCAACACCAGAAGGTGTAGTAAGTCCTAAATTTAACTTATTGTGCGTATATAGAGTAGAAGAAAGAAAAGAGAATTAAATTTGCAAGTGGTTTTGGGATACACGGTGTAGAAAATGACCGCGTGGGCATGCAAGTCAGGCGTTAGGAAAAACTGCCTAGTAAAGCGGAATCTTAGTATTTTCGAATACATACTGATATGATTTTTTCTTATTTTTTTACAGGAGGTATCCATTCTTTAAGAACTGCCTAATATTTTAGATTTCTCATATTATACTTTGAATGCCATTTAAATATCACGGTATTACAAGTTTGAAAGAAATAATACTAACACAGTTTTACAAAAGCGAGCTTCAATGTGAGATGCGTTTAATAGTTTCAACAACATAACTCTGTCTAGAAATCTGGTAGAATATCCAGAAATATTCTGGTCGTATGTAAAGTACACCAATGGAAAGACACAATCAATACCTCCACTCCGCGATAGCGAATGTAATGTTACCGATTACAGCGCCACTAAAATGAAGTTATTAAATGTAGTTTTCCGAAATGCTTTAACCAAAGAGGACAATATAAGTATTGCAGAATTCGAATCAAGAAGTGCTACCAGCCTGAGTAACTTAGAAGCAGATATCCTCTGTGTAGAAAAACCGCTTAAATCACTTGATAAAGGCAAGACATCAAATCCAGATTGTATACCAGTTAGTTTCCTTTCAGAGTACACTTGTATAATAGCTCCTTACTTATCAATCTTATTCAGTCACTCGCTCCAACAAAAGATACCTGAAGATTGGAAAGTTGTACCGGTCACAGCATTACTCAAGAAAGGAGGTAGGAGTAAACCGATGAATTATAGACCCATATTACTGTTGTCGTTTTGCATTAGGATCTTGTATTACACACACTGTGCGAACATTATGTATTACTTCGAGTAAAACGACTTGTAGACATACAGGGCACAGAGTCAGAAAATACGGATCTTGTGATACACAACTATGTCTTTATTCTAATGAAGTAATGAGTGCTACTGACAGGGGATCTCAAATTGGGTCCATACTCCTAGCTTTCCAAAAGGCTTTTGATAACGTAACTCACAAGAGGTTTATAATAAAATTGTGTGCCTGTAAAAAATGGTTCAAATGGCTCTGAGCACTATGGGACTCAACTGCTGAGGTCATTAGTCCCCTAGAACTTAGAACTAGTTAAACCTAACTAACCTAAGGACATCACACACATCCATGCCCGAGACAGGATTCGAACCTGCGACCGTAGCGGTCTCGCGGTTCCAGACTGCAGCGCCAGAACCGCGCGGCCACTTTGGCCGGCGCGTACCTGTAGAGCGTAGTCTCAGTTGTGCGACTAGATTCATGACAACAGATCGTAATAATTAACGGAAAGCCATCGAGTAAAATAGAAGTGATATCTGGCGTTCCCCAAGGAAGTGTTATAAGTAAGTTAAGTCATCAGAAGATCAAAATCAATTGCATAATAATTTAGGCACAATATCTGTATGGTTCCAAAAATGGCAATTGTGCGAGGTCATCCACATGAGTACTTAAAGGAATGCGTTAAATTTAAAACCGGACTGCGTTTTATCGGCAGAACAGTTAGAAGATGGAACACGCTTACAAAAGAGACTGGCTAAGCTACGCTTTTCCGTGCTCTGCTGAAGAACTGCTGTGCTTTATGGGATCCTTATCAGATTGGAGGGGACTGCCAAGGGGGAGGTGACAATGAGAAAAAGATTGATTAAGCAACGAAAGGATAACGTTCTACTAGCCGCGGCGTGGAATGTCAGTAGCTTGAACGTGTTAGGGAAGCTAGAAAATCTGAAAAGGGAAATACAAGGGCTCAGTCTAGATATAGTAGGCGTCAGTGAAGTGAAATGGAACGAAGACAAGGATTTCTGGTCAGATGAGTACAGAGTAATATCAACAGCAGCAGAAAATGGTATAAAAGGAGTAGGATTCTTTACGAATAAGAAGGTAGAGCAGAGAGTGTGTTAGTGTGAAAAGTTCACTGATAGGGTTGTTCTTACCAGAATCGACAGCAAACCAACACCGACAACGATAGTTCAGGTACACATGCCGACGTCGCAGGCTCAAGATGAAGATACATAGAAAGTATATGAAGATATTGAAAGGGTAGTACAGTACGTAAAGGGAGATGACACTCCAATAGTCATGGGGACTGGAATGCAGTTGTAACGTACGGTTACAGGAAAATATGGGCTTGGGACAATGAATGAGAGAGGAGAAAGACTAATTGAGTTCTGTAATAAATGTCTGCTGGTAATAGCGAATACTCTATTCAAGATTCACAACAGCAGGAGGTATACTTGGTAAAGGCCGAGTGATAAGGGAAGATTTCAGTTAGATTACATTGCTGTCAGACAGAGATTCAGAAATCGGATACTGGATTATAAGGCGTACCCAAGAACAGACGACTCAGATCACAATGTAGTAATGATGAAGAGTGGACTGAAAGAGATTAGTCAGGAAGAACCAGTACATAAAGAAATGGGATACGGGAGTACTAAGGAATGACGAGATACGCTAGACGTTCTCTAAGGGCATAAATACAGCAATAAGGAATAGCTCAGTAGGCAGTACAGTTCAAGAGGAGTGGACATCTCTAGAAATGGCTATCACAGAAGTTGGAAAGAAAAATTTAAGTACAAAGAAGGGAACTGCGAAGAAACCATGGATAAAAGAAGAAATACTTCAGTTCATCAATGAAAGAAGGAAGTACAAAAATGTTCCGGGTAACTCACGAACACAGAAATACAAGTCACTGAGGAATGAAATAAATAGGAAGTGCAGCGAAGCTAAGACGAAATGGCTGCATGAAAAATGTGAAGAAATCGAAAAAATGATTGTCTGAAGGACTGACTCAGCATACAGGAAAGTCAAAACAACCTTCGATGAAATTAAAAGGAAGGGTGGTAACATTAAGAGTGAAACGGTAATTCCACTGTTACATGGAGAGGAGGTAGCGGATTGATGGAAAGAGTACATTGGTGTCTATGAGACGGGGGGGGGGGGGGGGGGGGGGGATTTGTCTGAGGTGATAGAAGAAGAAACAAGATTCGATTAGTCTCAGTGCTTTCTTCTGTGTTATTGACTCGAGTGGTCTGTTATTCGTGAGCGTGCTTACGTCGTTCATCCAAGTCTCATCCCACAGTAGTGTGTTTACATTTCGCGGCGTGCGGTTGCAGATGTAGCGGTTATAAAGTTAAATACTGAAAAACTTGTTTGTGCACTGTTATACAGTTATTAAATTTAATAGTTTTCAACGGTGTTTCTTGCTGTTTGTGGCTAAATAACGATTTAATGAACTATTGGAAACGTTCGCTCGCTGTGTTTTTTAGAGTTTTCTGTTCGTTGAAGTTGTTTAGCAAATTTCTCGCTTTAGTTTTCAGCTGACGTATCGTATTGTTTCTAGTGAAACATTTCAGTAAAATTTTCATTCACTGTTTTAACTTCGTTGAGTGTTCCAGTGGCCGCTTGAATATTTGGATTTAGCTAATCAATTTTGCGAAATTTTGTTGGTACTGGTATTAGTTGTGGTTTAGTAGTATTTAACAATAATTTTCTGAGCATTTCTGGTGATTTAAAAAAAAATTAGTTTCTACAGGGAACCATATAACTCTCTTGGCAAATGCCTTTCCGAGATTGATGTCTGAAATACTCCTCTGTGATACAGACAAGAGGATAATTGAGTCAGTAATTAAATCACTGAAGACTAAGGACTCTCATGAATGTGATGGGATGCCTAGCAGAAGATGTTAGCTTTGTACTTAACCATATCTGTGATTTTTCCTTTAAGGTTGGTCAGTTTCCCTAACGATTCAAGTACTCAGTAGTAAAGCCGCTTTATAAAAAGGGAGAAAGGCCTCTGTAGACAGATTTAGACCTATTTCTATGCCGTCAGTGTTTGCTAAAGTTATTGAAATGGCCTGGTATGTAATTCTTCTAAATATCCTTTGAGAATGGGAAGAGTTACCCCAAAATATAATACCATGCAACAAAGCAAATGAAATTTAGAAAAGTGGACTAATTTGCGTTTCGAACGATCATTTACTTCGGATACCGTTCGAATAGTAAAAATGGCAGCATTAAGTCTTTGAGCAAGATCCTAAACGTGGGCTTTCCACAACAGTTTACTATCTATCTGAACACCTATAAATTTTAGCTATTAAGATTCACTAATCGTACGCCCATTCTGTGACATTAAAAAGGCCGAGTTTTGTTGAATTTTGTGTTAGAAACTGTAAAAACTGAGTCTTACTGTGATTTAGCATTAGTTTATTTTCTACAAGCCATGAAATTATGTCATGAATTATGTCATATTATGTAATTCTTCTTCTATCACCTCAGACAAATCTCCCCCCTCATAGACACCTTCAATGTACCCTTTCCATCAATCACTACCTCCTCTCCATGTAACAGGATAATTGATCATTTTATATCACATAATTTGCTATCAAACTTACAGTTCGGCTTTAGAAGTCGTTCAACAACTGAAAATGCTACAATCTCTTTTCTGAGGCATTTGATTGTGTGGATCGCAAAATGTTATTCCGGAAATTGGACCGTTATGGAGTACACGGAGCCGGCCGCAGTGGCCGAGCGGTTCTAGGCGCTTCAGTCAGGCGCTTCAGACCGCTACGGTCGCAGGTTCGAATCCTGCATCGGGCATGGATGTGCGTGATGTCCTTAGGTTAGTAAGGTTTAAGTAGTGCTAAGTTCTAGGGGACTTATGACCTCAGATGTTGAGTCCCATAGTGGTCAGAGCCATTTGAACCATTTTTGAATACACGGAGTAGCTTACAATTGGTTCACCTCTTGGTTTAACAACAGACAGCAGAAGGGCATTATTCACAGTGTTGAATGGCTGTGATGTGGGGTCTCTGTGGGGTATGGTCAAGTGGGGGGTGCCCCAGGGATCAGTATTGGGGCCACGCCTGTTCCTTATTTATATAAATGATATGCTCTCTAGTATTACGGGCAACTCTAAAACATTTCTGTTTGCTAATGACATTATTTTGGTGGTACAGGATATTGTGTACAACATTGACTTGGTTTAAAATACTGCAGTTCATGACATAATTTCATGGCTTGTAGAAAATAAACTAACGCTAAATCACAGTAAGACTCAGTTTTTACAGTTTCTAACACAAAATTCAACAAAACTCGGCCTTTTTAATTTCACAGAATGGGCGTATGATTAGTGAATCTTAACAGTTTAAATTTATAGGTGTTCAGATAGATAGTAAACTGTTGTGGAAAGCCCACGTTTAGGATCTTGCTCAGAGACTTAATGCTGCCATTTTTACTACTCGAACGGTATCAGAAGTAAATGATCGTTCAAAATGCAAATTAGTCCACTTTTCTAATTTTCATTTGCTTTGTTGTATGGTTTTATATTTTGGGGTAACTCTTCCCATTCTTAAAGGATATTTTTGGCTAAGAGACGGGCAGTTGTGGCAATAAGTGATGTAAGTTCGAGAACCTCTTGTCGACCCCTGTTCATGAGCCTGGATATTGTGAAATTGGCCTTTTAGTATATATATTCTTTACTGTCGTTTCTTGTTAACAATATCAGCTTAATCCCAAGAATTAGCAGCTTTCACTCAGTTATGCTAGTTAGAAATCCAGTCTGCATTTGGATCGGTTCCGTAACTATTGTGCATAAAGGTGTGCAATATACTGCAGCATCCATTTTTAATAAGCTACCACAAGAATTCAAAAATCTTAGCAGTAATCCACGCGCTCTCAAATCGAAACTGAAGAGTTTCCTCACGGGTCACTCCTCCTATTATGTTGAGGAGTTCCTAGCAAAATTAAGCTGATTATTGTGTTATATTGTTGACTGCGTTTACTTAAACTTATGTCTTGTCTTTTTTTGGATTCATAAATATTTTATTTTCATCTGTTATGAATTTTATGTTGCAATTTCATGTAGTGACACGTTCCATGACCTTCGAGATTTGCTCCTCAATTTGGTCCTATGGAACTTGACGTGTAAATAAATAAATAAATAAATAAATAAATAAAATTTGGAAGAGATAGGGGATTAGAATCAGAATTCAAAAGGGCTTTGGAGGGCTTTTTAAGATCAAATAAGGCAAAAGGAATAGATAACACTGCATCAGAATTTTTACAGTTGTTGGGGGAGGCGGCAACAAAACGACTGTTCACACTGGTGTATAAAATGTATGAACCTGGCGACATACCATCTGACTTTCGGAAAAAACGTCATCCACAAAATTCCGAAGACTGCAAGAGCTGACAAGTGGGAGGAAGATTATCGCACAATCAGCTTAAAAGCACTGCATCCAAGTTGCTGACAAGAATAGCATACAGAAAAATGGAAAAGGAAATTGAGCATGTGTTAGATGCTGTCTGTCTGCAGCGAAGGTAAAGGCGCCAGAGAGGAGATTCTGACGTTGCGGTCTGTATTGGAAGAAAGACTAAAGAAAAATCAAGGCACGTTCATAGAATTCGTCGAGCTGGAGAAAGCGTACGACAATGTGAAATGATGCAAGCTGTGCGAAATTCTGAGAAGAGGGGTAAGCTATAAGGAGAGGCTGGTAATGTACAACATGTACAAGAGCCAAGAGGGAATGATAAGAGTGGACGACCAAGAACGAAATACTCGGATTAAAAAGGTGTAAGGCAGGGATGTAGTGTTTCCCCCCTACTGTTGAATCTGTACAGCGAAGAAGCAATGGTGAAAATAAAGGAAGGTTCAGGAGTGGAATTAAAATTCAAGGTGAAAGGATATCAGTGATACGTCTCGCTGATGACGTTGCTGTCCTGAGTGAAAGTGAAGAAGAATTACATGATCTGCTGAATGAAAGAAGTAGTCTAATATTTACGGAATATGGATAGAGAGTAAATCGAAGGAAGACGAAAGTAGTGAGAAGGAGCAGAAATGAGAAAAGGAAGGAACTTAACATCAGGATTGGTGTCACGAAATAGGTAAAGTTAAGGAACTCTGTTACCTAGGCAGCAAAATAACCAATTTTCATTCGGCGCAGTACGGTGGAGATTGAAATTTAGTGAAAAGATCCCGCCGCAGCGAAAAACGCCTTTGTTTTGCCAATCCAACTTGCGTATCATATCCATGACGCTGTCCACCCTATTTCACGATAATGCCCTGAAATTTTGCGATGTCGTCTGTCAATCACATCTGATTTTACATTTTTTTGTCATTTGTCTTTTGACTGGATTTACGCGGCCCACCAAGAATTCCTCTCCTCTGCCAACCTCTTCATCTCTGAGTAGCACTTGCAATCTATATCATCAATAAATTATTTGGTTCAAATGGCTCTGAGCACTATGGGACATAACATCTGAGGTCAGCAGTCCCCTAGAACGTAGAACTACTTAAACCTAACTAACATAAGGACATCACACACATCCATGCCCGAAGCAGGATTCGAACCTGCGACCGTAGCGGTCGTGCGGACTGAAGCGCCTAGAACCGCTCGGTCTCACCGGCCGGCAATAAATTATTTGCTGGATACATCATATCCACGGCACTCTCTACTCTCGCCGCATTGTCCGAACGGAAACGTTCGTCGTACGTCCCATATAGATTTCTGCGGTTATTTGGTGCAGTGTCGCTTACCTGTTAGCACTGACAACGCTACGCAAGCGCCGCTGCTCTCAGTCGTTAAGTGAGCTCCGTCGGCAATTGCATTGTCCGTGGTGAGAGGTAATGCCTGAAACATGCTACGCTCGGCGCTCTCTTGACTTTATGGATCGCGGAATACCGAATTTCTTAACGATTTTCGAAACGGAATGTCGCATACGTCTGGCTCTAACTACCATTCCGCGCTGAAAGTCTATAATTTCCGCTCGGGAGGCCAGAACACGTCGGAAACCTTTTCACACGATTCACTTGAGTACAAATGACAGATCTGCCAATGCACTGTTGTTTCATATCTTGCGTACTCTACGCTACTGCCATCTGTGTATGTGCATATAGCTATTCTATGACATTTGTCACCTCTGTGTAGAGTGGGACGGTGGAGAAATGGTATGAAAGTGGTTCGACAAATCCTTTGTTAAGCACTTACGAGTGAACCGCAGAGTATTCATGTACAAGTTTGTACCACATTTCTGCACTTTGATACTTAATGGAACAAAAAAACGTAAGTTTCGGTAGTGAGTGTCGAGCGGCGGAGAGACGCTTGTAGTGTGGTGAAGAAGCTGAGACAGTGCAGGTAAAGCCAAGAGGCTGGCGAGGTTAGCCGTGGGCCGCGTGTGGGGGCCGCAGCGCAGACCACGCACCCATCAGCGCCCGCCATGGCCGCAGCGCCGCCAGGATTTCACTGCCGACTCGCCCTGCCTCCTGAGCACCCAGAAAACTCAGTGCACAATCTCGGCGTGCTTGTGTGTTAGTTTTTGGATATAATGCTGCTGCACATGGCGGGGTTGGAAACGCCGTGAACGTACACATACGCTAGCCAAACCTGCGTGTTGCGCTGTTACGTTTGCTCACGAACGGCAGCTGTGCAACGCTCTCATTGCGTCGCACGTGTCAGCCGTAATCAGAACGGCATTCTGTGTGGTTGTGAGTGCGTTATGCCGGAGCTAAGTGACTTCAGACGTGAACAAATTGTTGGTGCTCTTGCGGTGGGTGCTTCCGTAACAAAGTTAGACCAAATGTTGTTTTTCAAAAGGCACAGTATCGAAGATTTGTAACGCATACAGGGAAAGGGGAGAGACATCATCTGCTAAGTAGCAACGCAGACGAAAATGTGTATTGACTGATCGTGACTGACCATCATTGAAGAGGATTGTGAAGAAAAATTCCGTCAGCTGCAAAAGTCGCTGCAGAACTGAATATCGCATTCGCGAACCGTGTGAGCAGCAAAACAACAAGACGGAAACTCCATAAGTAGGGAATTAATTGCTGGCGAGCTAGAATTCGAAATGTTTGTAACAGGAAAACGTGGTATCTGAACCTTGAAACCTGAACTTTGGCGCTACAGTCTGGAACCGGACGACCGCGACGGTCGCAGTTTCGAATCCTGCCTCGGACATGGATGTGTGTGATGTCCTTAGGTTAGTTAGGTTTAAGTAGTTCTAAGTTCTAGGGGACTGATGACCTCGGAAGTTAAGTCCCATAGTGTTCAGAGCCATTTTTTGAACCTGAACTTTGGAGCAGTGGAAGAAAGCCATTTGGATGAGTGGATCTCATTTCACTCACTGTTTCCAACTTCTGGCCGAATTTGTCGGTAAAGTGAACCATGGCGGGTTTCGGTGATGATTTGAACAGTCACATCGTTTTATTGGCCCTGAGCACTATGGGACTTAACTTCTGAGGTCATCAATCCCCTAGAACTTAGAACTACTTAAACCTAACTAACCTAAGGACATCACACACATCCATGCCCGAAGCAGGATTCGAACCTGCGACCGTAGCGGTCGCGCGGTTCCAGACTGAAGCGCCTATAACCGCTCGGCTACTCCGGCCAGCCATCGTTTTATTCCATGGGCCTCATGGTTATTCTGCAAGGTGCATTACTGCCAACGACCATGTGATCATTCTGACTCACCAAAGCCATACCATTGTACAATGTTTGTTCAGTAATGATGATGCTATTTTCCAAGACGATAGGGCTCCTGACCACACAGCTCGAATTGTCCAGGACTGGTTTACTTACAGTTATTAACAACTGTAAGTAATGCCTTTGAGTTGATCTCGTGACTTAATTAATTCTCACCAATTTCGATGGTTTTTCTGTCTTTCCCACAATGCTCCGAACATTCATTAAAAATGTGTACCATCTGACGATGAATCTCTAGGCCATGATAAATAAAAACTGAAGCATTACACAAGGCGACTGCTTGCAATTATTTCTGGAAACCTTCATTCATCATGGATAAATGTTCTGTGTTTGATGTTCGACTCTGGCTGCATTTCACATGCAGCTTTATTTACTTGCAGTATTTGACGGTGTCCACTATTTGTCTAAACACAGCCATCCAGAAGCTTGTATTGTGCGCCAAAATCTGCGTCTCTACTGAACATATAACAGATGTTTTAGATAAAGGGAACGGAAGCACTAGTGACTTGTGTGTTTCCTTCAAGTGATATTTAAGTGAAACTGCCATCAACTCACAGATTTGTTTAAACACCACAGGGTTTCGCTAAGTCCTTCCCTTCCTCGGATCTCCGAAGTGACTTGTCCAGTCAGTTCTAGAGACACCTAAAGTTTAACGTGGATTACGTACTACCAGTACCGCTTGGTGTTTTTCTCATTAATAAATCATTCCCGGAATGAAAAGAAGCGGTAGGTGTAGAAAATTCCTAGCGTTTCAACCACAGACCTTTACCGTGACACGTACTCACAGAGCTACCGAGCTACCCTTCTGGTGGCCAAACTGGAATATTATGACGGTGCAAAGTCTCACCGTTTTTTGCCGGCATAGATTTATCCAGATGGTGAAGGTTTACGAGGAGGCTGCATTTTCAATATTTAGGAATGGACAATAGAATACAAACGCAGCCAAACTTCTCTGGTGGTGATTCGCGTGAAGGAAGTCAGAGATTGCAGCCGCGAATAAAATATCAACAAATTACAGTATGCATTGCCGTTCATATCAGACGAACAGTTGGCTATGAGAGTGCCTTGCGCAGGACGGACGTCACGTTTCATAAAAGCTGATAAAAAGCAACGGGCAAATGAATTTCACATTTAATTGTAAATTGTTTTCTTGAAACAAGAAGTATAGCGTTTTATGAGAGACGATTAATTACAGTGCATTAATTACAGTCCACCACTTTCCGCCGACATGATAGAGATGTCAGAGATCATGGGGAAGATGGTGGCCCTGTATCTAACAAGATGAAGTCGACTTCATGTGCCCGAAAAAATATTGTCAGTGTTCCAGGCATACAAAAAATTTCTTATCCGTTACCCTTCAAGTAGCAAAACTACACAATTCTTCTGGAGCAAGTGAATAAAAATACGTAAAAAGGGGATAGGATATCACACAAAACAAGTCATTCTTGAAGGCAGATCACCTGCCCATAGAACAGCTTTCGCAGTAGCAGAATTGCGGGAATTGATACGTGATTGTTGAAACATTTACTCCCTTCAACAAATTTATCATCCTCTGCTCTCCACCAATTTCCATGTCGAAAGACATAAAGTGTCCGGAAATTAGTTTTCTGGCGACTGTACCTGGGGAAGAAGTTTTAGATTCGTCCTTTAGGTGCAGAATCCTACTTACAAGAAACATGTTAAAAAGAAACGAGCCTTGAGTCAGGAAATGAGCCTATTTGCAGTAAGTCAACTGTCCATATGGACAGCACTATGGCGTCTGGAGTATCATAGATTGTCTGCACGGCGACTATGGTGGAGCTTCCTTTGGCGCAGCAGCGGGGAGATGTCCTCATCGACACAGGAATGGTACCACTTCGTCTTTTCGGACGAGTCCCTGTTTAGCACACGGCATCACGAGAAATGTATCCGCGTCTGGAGACTCCGGGGAGAACAGACATTGTCAGATAGCGTTAATCATTTCCATACACGACCAGCACCCGGTCTGGCGGAATAGAGTGCCAATGACTCTTACGATCATCTCTGGTTTGCAAAGCCGATTATTCGAATGGCTGGCATTAAGTCTGTGAAGTGTTAATTCCGGTGGCTGTGTCCTATCTTCGAGGTCTCCGTGACGCTATCTTTCAACATGATAACGCAACACGCCGTGTTGCCCGTGCTGTCCTGACCTACTTCGATACAATCAGACTGTTACCTCGCCAGCATTTTCTGAAAATCTCTCACGTATGAAGATACCTGGAGAGGAGTTTTGAGAGACTGGTATGCTTCCACTCTCCCGCTACTACGATTGACGGCATAGATTTGGAGCAGCATGGAGTAACGCACCCGTATCTGCCTTCCAAGCACTCTTCGACTCGATACGCAACAGCGCTAAGGCAATTGTTGTGCCAGCTCTCTGTTTAATTTTCTGCATCATGTAGTTCTTCTTGCATCTTAATTTTGTGTTTCGTGCTAAATAACTAAAATTAGGCTTAATCTAAAAATAGAATGTATCAATGTAAACAATAGAAATATAGTGTTAAGTCGTGCGTTGAAGTATTCAGTCAGAGCCTCAGACATGTACTGTTCGAGTAAATTATCACATAAATAATTATGACAACTGCCCCATCCCATCCAATGCATTCTGAATGGCTCCAGATCTAGCAGGACACCCATCTGTACCATACTTATGTGGTTTTCTAATTCGTCACACATCAAACAAAGTTTCTTTTGCGAATCAGCGTTATTATAATCTAATTCACTATAATCACACAATTTGGTCAAGTCTACCTCTGATTCAGATTCATATGATGAAAATTGAAGTTCTCCCTTATAATTGGTACGTTTTGTCTCAGACGGATCCGCTGCTTTCTTCGTGGTTTTTTGTTATTTTCCGTGCTTCATATTTTCTTTGATCTTCCATTCCTCTTACTTAATTTTCAAATGTTCAAAATGGTTCAAATGGCTCTGAGCACTATGGGACTTAACTTCTGTGGTCAACAGTCCCCTAGAAATTAGACCTAATTAAACCTAACTAACCTAGGGACATCACACACATCCATGCGCGAGGCAGGATTCGAACCTGCGATCGCAGCGGCCGCGCGGTTCCAGACTGCAAGGCCTAGAACCGCTCGGCCATTCAAATGTTCAAATGTGTTTGAATTCCTATGGGACCAAACTGTTGAGGTCATTGGACCCTAGACTTACACACTACTTAAACAAGCTTATGCTAAGTACAACAAACACATCCATGTCCGGGGGAGGACTCGAACCTCCGGCAGGATTCCGCGCAGTCCGTGACATAGCGCCTCAAACCACGCGGCCACTCCACGCGGCCCTTAATTTTCAACAGCTGTTTTAAATGGCGCAGCTGTCAAAATTGTGAAGTGCTGCTTTTATCTGTTTCTGTTCCTGCATCCCAGATACAACCAGTTAAATTATCTCTGGATGTAGAAACATCTGGAGATTATTCCTATTACACGTGTATGTAATAATAAATTATGCGATTGGTGGTAGCTCTCAGTATTCGAAGCAATAATAAATAGTGACAAAACGTGTTTCACTTCACAGCACTAACTCAATGGCAACTGATGGCTTCTTCATCTTGCTGATTGAGTTATGTCAACAACCACTAGAGTGCTGTAATCTTGAGGAGCTTGTTGGTTTAGAAAATTGCAAGTTAGAGAGATGTGTCATTTTTGACAACAGCTAGCGAGGATCCGGTTGAGCAGGAGGAACCAGACCACAAAACTTTAATTTGAAACGAGTTTCTCAAGCCTTTATTCAGCTTTCAGTTTAGTAAAGTTCACAGATAATAGCAAAAAATGGCTCTGAGCACTACGGGACTTAAATTCTGAGGTCATCAGTCCCCTAGAACTACTTAAACCAACCTAAGGACATCACACACCTCCATACCCGAGCCAGGATTCGAACCTGCGACCGTAGCGGTCGCGCGGTTCCAGACTGAAGCGCCTAGAACCACTCAGCCACAGCGGCCGGCCAGATAATAGCATAGGTCTTTAAACTTAAATGATTTCCCCAAGCTAAGCAAAGTTGACCAAACTGTGTTGAAAACATGAAATCAATAAGCTTAACAGAAAAGATGTTAATTTGGATTCTTGCATGGTATTGTAACTGAAAAGTATAAATACTTTCACCACAACAGTTTGGAAGCCAAGACCGCCTTCGCCTCCACTCAATGACAATAACGTGCAGTTCGATAATACAACTCTAAACAATAGCCCACCGGCGTGACCGAGCGGTTCTAGGCGCTACAGTCTGGAACCACGCGACCGCTACGGTCGCAGGTTCGAATACTGCCTCGGGCATGGATGCGTGTGATGTCCTTAGGTTAGTTAGGTTTAAGTAGTTCTACGTTCTAGGGGACTGATGACCTCAGAAGTTAAGTCCCATAGTGCTCAGAGCCGTTTGAACTCTAAAAATTAGTCAGGGAAACAGGGAACAAAGCAATCATGACACTAAATCAAACAGTTGAAAACAGAGTAATTACCCTAGAAGAAAAGCGATTTCATTTTGATATATCTCTTCTAAACAGCATGTGATTAACCAAAAGCCTGTAAGGCATTAGCTGAAAACATTAAAGTATTAAAGGGATTCTAGTTCTATAGCGGGAATGTTAAAAGCACTTAAAATAAAACTACTAAAGCTAAATAAAAGCTTAGCTCACAAAGCTGTATTATAAATCTTTCCTTCTCTTCATTAGCGTAAAAGGTAACGTAAAAGCTAGTGACTGTGCAGTACATTGATTACATGTAATTATAAAGGTTTATGATCACTTGCAACAGAAATTATGATAATACGAGTGATGATTTTTCTTTAAGAAACAACAATGAAAAAATCAAGAATCATTCTATCTAGTAGAATTTGGCTCGGCTACAGCATTAACCTTTAGTTATTCTATTAAGACGCCGATGCATCGAAGAGAAGCGACGCTCACCTTTGTGAGTGCAGCCGAGTGTTTTCTCCAGCGTGCTTAGATTCGTTACAAAACCTGTGCCGACCCTAAACAACCAACATGCTGCAGACAGAAACGGCGAGTGCACTCTGCGCGACTCGGAATTGCTTCGCTGCCTGAGCCCTCAGTCGTTACACGTAAATTGTCAAACGAAGTCGACTACTCTAGAGAGTAGATTAGCACCCTGAAAGCAGAAGTCTGCAGAACTTGGCCACGACGTCTGAGAGACTCGTGGCAACTCCAGTCAAAGACGACACTACGCAGTTTGCATACACTACTGGCCATTAAAATTGCTACACCACGAAGGTGACGTGCTACAGACGCGAAATTTAACTGACAGGAAGAAGATGCTGTGATATGCAAATGAGTAGCTTTTCAGAGCATTCACACAAGGTTGGCGCCGGTGGCGACACCTACAACGTACTGACATGAGGAAAGTTTCCAACCGATTCCTCATACACAAACAGCAGTTGACCGGCGTTGCCTGGTGGAATGTTGTTGTGATGCCTCGTGTAAGGAGGAGAAATGCGTACCATCACGTTTCCGACTTTGATAAAGGTCGGATTGTAGCCTATCGCGATTGCGGTATATCGTATCGCGACATTGCTGCTCGCGTTGGACGAGATCCAATGACTGTTAGCAGAATATGGAATCGGTGGGTTAAGGAGCGTAAAACGCAAGGCCGTGCTGGATCCCAACGGCCTCGTATCACTAGCAGTCGAGATGACAGGCATCTTATCCGCATGGCTGCAACGGATCGTGCAGCCACGTCTCGATCCCTGAGTCAACAGATGGGGACGTTTACAAGACAACAACCATCTGCACGAACAGTTCGACGACGTATGGAGCAGCATGGGGTATCAGCTCGGAGACCATGGCTGCAGTTACCCTTGACGCTGCATCACAGACAGGAGCGCCTGCGATGGAGTTCTCAACAACGAACCTGGGTGGACGAATGGCAAAACGTCATTTTTTCGGATGAATCCATGTTCTGTTTACAGCATCATGATGGTCGCATCCATGTTTGGCGTCATCGCGGTGAACGCACATTGGAAGCGTGTATTCGTCATCGCCATACGGGCTTATCACCTGGCGTGATGGTATGCGGTGCCATTGGTTATACACGTCTCGGTCACCTCTTGTTCGCATTGACGGCGCATTGAACAGTGGACGTTACATTTCAGATGTGTTACGACCCGTGGCTCTACCCTTCATTCGATCCCTGCGAAACCCTACATTTCAGCAGGATAATGCACGACTGCATGTTGCAGGTCCTGTAGGGGACTTTCTGGATACAGAAAATGTTCGACTGCTGCCCTGGCCAACACATTCTTCAGATCTCTCCCCAATGGCAAACATCTGGTCAATGGTGGCCGAGCAACTGGCTCGTCACAATACGCCAGTCACTACTCTTGATGAACTGTGGTATCGTGTTGAAGCTGCGTGGGCAGCTGTACCTGTTCACGGCATCATAACTCTATTTCACTCAATGCCCAGGCGTATCAAGGCCGTTATTAAGGCCAGAGGGTGTTGTTCTTGGTACTGATTTCTCAGGATCTATGCACTCAAATTGCTTGAAAATATAATCAAATGTGAGTTCTAGTGTAATATATTTGTCCAATGAATACCCGTTTATCATCTGCATTTCTTCTTGGTGTAGCAATTTTAATGGCCAGTTGTGTACATGCGACCTCACCCCGTCACCGCTAAAGACACGCCGACACTCGGAATATCAGCCTAATACCGTCGTTAACGCCACCGCCACACCACCTAAGCGGGCGCGGCAACGCATGTTGGCCGGCGTTGGCGTGCATAGTTGAGGACATTCGATCTGTCGGGAGGCGGTACTAAACTGGCTTAACATTCTCTCTCTATGCTACATCCAGTTGAACCTGCTTGCTGCACTGGTCTCTCATTAAAACCAGTATTTCTGCCCATTACCAAGGTAAGTGTTTTAAGATTTCTCGTGGTGCGTCCTAACAATCGTAAACAGAGAACCGGCAGTCTTTATGTAGGCTATGGGAGTTCGGGTGAGCAGGGTTATTACTGCGAGCGCCTTAAACACGTGTGCGTCTGGAGGAGAGAGCTCAGATGGCAAGCGGCAAGTGGCAGGCAGGGTCAGGCAGAGCGCGGCTGCTGGTTGCAACACGCACCTCCGCGCCGCGGCGCGTCACGACCCGCCTTCTGCCCGCCTCTCCGCCTCCTCCCACGCCGCGGCGCTGCAGCCCTCGTCTGCCGACACCGGCGCTCACTGTAACTAGGACGGCGGTTTCAACAGTCCAAAAGTAAAGACTACTGGAGAAAACAGGAAAGTAGACTGACCAGGAAACGCCTCCAACTTTACTCCATATTTTAAGGCGAAATAAGTACACTTTCAAGGTACCAGCCCCGGAAATCGATCCTTTACGATAGTTTGGATCATAATTGTGATAGTATGCAGTTACGACCTCCTGAACGTACAGTTTTTAAACGTAGCGCGCGCCGTTTGCTCGTCACTCACTCCGTCTCAACAAAATGGTTCAAATGGCTCTGAGCACTATGGGACTTAACATCTGAGGTCTGGGTCTTAACTACTTAAGCCTAACTAACCTAAGGACATCACACAAATCCATGCCCAAGGCAGGATTCGAACCTGCGACTGTAGCGGTCGCGCGGTTCCAGACAGAAGCGCCTAGAACCGCTCGGCCACAACGGCCGGCAAAAAAATACAGTATGCATTGTCGTTCATTTCAGACGAAGAGTTGGCTATGAGAATACCTTGCGCAGGACGGACGTCACGTTTGATAAAAGCTGATAAAAAGCAACGGGCAAATGAATTTCACATTTAAATGTAAACAGTTTTCTTTAAACAAAAAGTACAGCATATTATGAGAGACGAAGCGGACTGAAGCGCCTACAACCGCGTCGCCACAACGGCCGGCATTCTGTCTCAATGCAGCCGCTTAATCAAATGGCTCTGAGCACTATGGGACTTAACATCTGAGGTCATCAGCCCACTAGAACTACTTAAACCTAACTAACCTAAGGACATAACACACATCCATGTCCGAGGCAGAATTCGAACCTGCGACCGTAGCGGTCGCGCAGTTCCAAACTGTAGCGCCTAGAACCGCTCGGCCACCTCGGCCGGCGCAGCCGCTTAATGCACGAGCGGTAAGTACTGCACAACGGAGTAAGAGGTTTGAGAAATAGTCTACCGTTTTGACGCTGGTTGAATGCTTTGTTCCTTGAATCACAGTGCGTGGTTTATAACCTGTAGCTGGTGCTTTGCTGTGAACATTTTTGTGTTGCGATTCACAAATACAATGTAAATGAAAGAAACAATTGAGTGTGTCATTAAAGAAATACCGTAGCGCTATTTAATTGCTAACATCGCTGTTGGGCATTATTTTCTTTGGATTTATGAGCTGACGCCGTTAAAATGAAGCACATGCGCGGGGGACGACCTATTATTCAACGAGATTGCCAAAATTAAATTTTAAATCGAAAATCATAAACTTCATTTTACAATAATTCTTCAGTTACTTACGTTTATGGGTTTTAATTTTAGGCATGTATACAGCTGCAGAACATCGATACGAGAATATTATTAAAAGAATATTGAGCGTGCATCATGCTCATAAAAAACAGAATATTTTCAGAACGAGTAGAGACAGGACGTTCATATTCACAGGACAAGTACATTAGTATGCTTTGCAGAAATGATTAGCATTTCAGTCAAAAATGATTCAAATGGCTCTGAGCACTATGGGCCTTAACATCTGACGTCATCAGTCCCCTAGACTTAGAAGTACTTAAACCTAACTAACCTTAGGACCACGCACACATCCATGCCCGTGGCAAGATTCGAACCAGCGACCGTAGCAGCAGCGCGGTTCCCGACTAAAGCGCCTAGAACCGCTCGGCCACAGCGGCCTGCGGCATTTCAGTCAGCTCGGTTCAGCATGTGCCCTGTTGCCTAGTAAGCACATGGTCCACAATGCACCCGATAACATGTTGCATGGGTGATGACATCGACGCGTGTAAGGCGAGAATGGCGTTGTGTGGTATAGCCATCCATGCTGTTTTCACCTGGTTCCGAAGAGATTCCGCGGAGATTGATATTGGTTCGCAGTGCTGTACCCATCGTTTCTCCATATGCCACACAATTCCGAATGGCGGCAAGTCCCATGATTTGACGGAACGTAGCAAAATGCTGCATTCTGTGACACCAAGAAGGCACGTGTTCGTGCAGCAACATGTGGTCGTGCATTGTCGTACTGAAAAATGGCGTCTGGGGTGTTGTGTGGAAAGGGTATGTCTACGGGATGTGGTTCTCTGGTCACAGTGCCCTGCACATGCACCAACTGTAATTTTTGGTTGTACCCAATAGCACCCTTCACCACAACGCCTTGAGTTGGCTCTGTATGGCTTCTGCGAAAGCTATCACTTTGGTGCCGCTCCCACTGTCAGCGGGGAACCAAAATGCGACCATCATTTTCAAACAAACAGAACCTGGATTCCTTCGAAAACACTAGCTGATGCCATTCCTGTCTACAGTGACGTCGTTACATGCACCATTGCCGTCTAGCATGTTTCCGCACTCTTGTCAAAGGTAGGCGGAGAATGGAATGGCGCGCACGTAACCCATGCCGTAATAAAAGCCGTCCGATGTCACTCCTGATAGTGTACCATGTGTTACAGTGCTCCACTGTTGCGTCAGTCACCAGGAGGATGCAGATCTGTCTTGCAATGCCACTTGGATGAGGTGTCGACCTTCTCGGGTGCGGTCTGGGTGGTGCGACCTGACGCATCTCGTCGTGTTGTACCGCCTCAGTGAACCATTCTATACACATCCGTTGTACTGCCGAAACACTTTGTCCCAAACGAGCATTAGTTATTCGGATGGGTACATGAAAAAAAATTCTCTCATCCAATAATGCGCTCCCTTTCAAACTCACTGATTTGACGGTATGGTACGCGCGTATGTCTGCGAGACATCCTGCACGCCTGCTCAAGCCATACTGATCAATTACTTTCTGTTTATAGCGACAAAATGAGTCGCAGGCACATTTTAGCGGTAGGTGATGTTCCGCCGCGATATCGATTTGACCTTGAACCCGAGGGTCGACGTGCTTGAAAAGCTGATAATTTCTGCAGAACATTTTGACGTACACGCCCTGTGCAGATTAACATGTGTTCTCGAACAAGATTTTAAAACACATTGGGGACATGTGTCCATCTCCTGCTCCTCCTCCTCCCTCGCCTTCAATATCCAGCAAGGAAGAGGGCTGTAGTTGTCATTACGCTTAGATGGCTGTAGTGGGGCGTAACGAATGACAACCAACCAGCGCGCGCCAAGTTGAAAAGCGGTACATTCAGAAGATCATAACTGTTTGCTACCAGACTTATGGCCCTAATTGTCACGCTGAATCGATTTCTGGGGATGATATCTTGCAAGTGTACTTTTTTCCGTAAAATATGACAAGTTGCTGATTTGTTGTGCGAACAGATAAATAATCTCTTTAAATGATTGTCACTGCGGATAGGAACACTATGGTACTACAAGGAAGAAATCGGACTTGATCAGTAAGGATGACAGAGAGGAAAGCCGACTTCAGTTGCTCTCTATTCTAGGTACTAATAGCAGTTATGCTGCTCAAAAATAAAAAGGCCTGGTGTATTTGGGAAAGGTCGGGAGACATATGAAGGTATCTGTTGCATTATATCATCGCGAGCGAGATTCTGAAGCAAGATATCGGATTGTAAGACGCGCTCAAGAAAAGATATAGACACTGATCTTAATCTGGGTGCTTTGAAGAATGGGTTGACGTGTAAGGGAATCATTTGAAAGAATCCGTGCGTAAAAAAGTGTAATTCAGAGGTACCGAGGAATGATTATGATGAGCATCTGAGTTCTCTGATTTTGAAGATACTGCGCTAATAAGCACCACAGTAAGTATTCGAGCTGAGGTGGAATCGACATTTCCAAAGAACGTAATCAAAGAATTTGGACAGCCGAATGTCGGTCTAAGAAAGGTAACTGCGAAAATATTGTGGATAACAGAAGAAAGCGTTCAGTTGATCGGTGAAAGAATGAAATTTGATGTTTTCAGGAAAAGAAAGCGGTACAGCAACTTTGCAAAAAAGAAAGAAAATTAGATGACGATTAGCCTCGTCTTCAGTTAAAAGTGCCAGAGAGACTGTTCTGGCGTTATGCTTGATAATGGAACTAAGCCGTAGAGAAACTAAAGATATTTCACGGGATTCATTAAGCCAAAAAAAGTTTTCGACGCTCTATAGTGGTGTAAGACTTTTGAAATCATCAGAAAACACGAATATACTATAGGAAAAGCCGGGTAATATACACTCGTGGAAATTGAAATAAGAACACCGTGAATTCATTATCCCAGGAAGGGGAAACTTTATTGACACATTCCTGGAGTCAGATACATCACATGATCACACTGACAGAACCACAGGCACATAGACACAGGCAACAGAGCATGCACAATGTCGGCACTAGTACAGTGTATATCCACCTTTCGCAGCAATGCAGGCTGCTATTCTCCCATGGAGACGATCGTAGAGATGCTGGATGTAGTCCTGTGGAACGGCTTGCCACGCCATTTCCACCTGGCGCCTCAGTTGGACCAGCGTTCGTGCTGGACGTGCAGACCGCGTGAGACGACGCTTCATCCAGTCCCAAACATGCTCAATGGGGGACAGATCCGGAGATCTTGCTGGCCAGGGTAGTTGACTTACACCTTCTAGAGCACGTTGGGTGGCACGGGATACATGCGGACGTGCATTGTCCTGTTGGAACAGCAAGTTCCCTTGCCGGTCTAGGAATGGTAGAACGATGGGTTCGATGACGGTTTGGATGTACCGTGCACTATTCAGTGTCCCCTCGACGATCACCAGTGGTGTACGGCCAGTGTAGGAGATCGCTCCCCACACCATGATGCCGGGTGTTGGCCCTGTGTGCCTCGGTCGTATGCAGTCCTGATTGTGGCGCTCACCTGCACGGCGCCAAACACGCATACGACCATCATTGGCACCAAGGCAGAAGCGACTCTCATCGCTGAAGACGACACGTCTCCATTCGTCCCTCCATTCACGCCTGTCGCGACACCACTGGAGGCGGGCTGCACGATGTTGGGGCGTGAGCGGAAGACGGCCTAACGGTGTGCGGGACCGTAGCCCAGCTTCATGGAGACGGTTGCGAATGGTCCTCGCCGATACCCCAGGAGCAACAGTGTCCCTAATTTGCTGGGAAGTGGCGGTGCGGTCTCCTACGGCACTGCGTAGGATCCTACGGTCTTGGCGTGCATCTGTGCATCGCTGCGGTCCGGTCCCAGGTCGACGGGCACGTGCACCTTCCGCCGACCACTGGCGACAACATCGATGTACTGTGGAGACCTCACGCCCCACGTGTTGAGCAATTCGGCGGTACGTCCACCCGGCCTCTCGCATGCCCACTATACGCCCTCGCTCAAAGTCCGTCAACTGCACATACGGTTCACGTCCACGCTGTCGCGGCATGCTACCAGTGTTAAAGACTGCGATGGAGCTCCGTATGCCACGGCAAACTGGCTGACACTGACGGCGGCGGTGCACAAATGCTGCGCAGCTAGCGCCATTCGACGGTCAACACCGCGGTTCCTGGTGTGTCCGCTGTGCCGTGCGTGTGATCATTGCTTGTACAGCCCTCTCGCAGTGTCCGGAGCAAGTATGGTGGGTCTGACACACCGGTGTCAATATGTTCTTTTTTCCATATCCAGGAGTGTACAATACATACAGCAGAGGAACCAGGCACGGGCAGTGCCAATGGAATACCAAGAGGAGAGCTCGGATGAAGAAGGGTGTTAGTTATGGGCAAAGTCTTTGTCCTTACATGTTTGCCATCAATGAACGATGACGTGTCAACGGCAGAGACAACGGACGTCAAGGTTTAGTGACTCCGGTACAGGCGGCGGTAGCTACACCATGTGACCGCTGGCCTTGCAAGTCAACCACATGGGAGACTACAACAATGGCGATACGCAGCAGTTGGAAGTCAGCCACCTCAAACAGCGGCCTCTGGATTCTGATTACGACATCGCTCCGGCCCGATGTGCAGCCACAGAACTTCGTGTTACTATAACTTCCATATGATATCTGTGTAACCGCGGCATATTTCGTGGGGAAACCTCTTGCTCACATTCTTATCAAGTGTCTCTCGAGTGTTCTTTTCAGGACTCTGTTAACGGTATCGATATAATCGGAACAACGCATGTTGAACGCTGTGTTGCCTTGTAAATTATTCATTCACAACCGGTTTCGGTCTTATCCTATCATCACAGTTCTGTACATACGAACGGAACAATGAGAAAGTCACAAACTTCGAAACAAAGTACAATTTCCAAGGAAAAACTCAATCGAAAACTTCAGATACTTAAAAAAAGAAAAATTAAAGTGGCAATGCATGACATGCATTTAGATATGAATGAACAACATTGTCGAGTCAAAACGTAAGAAACGTTTAACTTGGGTATTCAGCGCTATAGCAATGGCACAGTCAACAAGTGAAATACCGGCAGGCCAGGAGGCAAGTCCCACCAAAGAGCTCATAAGGCTAAGCCAAAGATCTTACAACCAAAGACAATAGAAGTCAGAGCAAGCTAAAACATAATATAGTTCGGTGTAGCAGGCGGGTAGGATTCATATTTAAATCTGAGCACCTATTTTATTTCCTGTTGAGTCTGTCCAGAGACACGGCTGCACCATAGGAAAGTCATATTGCCTGTGAGCAGTGTAGGAAGTTTCGTGTGACGGAGTTTCTGCGAACCCCAACGCTACAAGTCTCGCTTCATCTGCTGCCTGGGACGCCTGGTGTTATTTTCCCTTCGTAAGTAAAGCTTCCTTCATTACGAGTACTGGTTTCCACGGTCCTGTTGGAGGTGATATGACATTGCCTACCCTTGTTCTTCGAACGGACTGACTGTCAGTTACAGGGTGTGTCAAAACGGGATTGATCGAACTACATTGAGACAGTGTAAATGGTCGTGTGGTCGAGGGGTAACATAATCTATTTACGTTACACTGACTGAGCTTACAATGAGGTAACAAAAGTCAGGGGGTAGCGATATGCACATACAGGGTGTAACAAAAAGGTACGGCCAAACTTTCAGGAAACATTCCTCACACACAAATAAAGAAAAAATGTTATGTGGACATGTGTCCGGAAACGCTTAATTTCCATGTTAGAGCTCATTTTAGTTTCGTCAGTATGTACTGCACTTCCTCGATTCACCGCCATGATTTCATACGGGATACTTCTACCTGTGCTGCTAGAACATGTGCCTTTACAAGTACGACACAAGATGTGGTTGATGCACGATGGAGCTCCTGCACATTTCAGTCGAAGTGTTCGTACGCTTCTCAACAACAGATTCGGTGACCGATGGATTGGTAGAGGCGGAACAATTCCATGGCCTCCGCGCTCTCCTGACCTCAACCATCTTGACATTCATTTATGAGGGCGTTTGAAAGTTCTTGTCTACGCAACCCCGGTACCAAATGTAGAGACTCTTCGTGGTCGTATTGTGGACGGCTGTGATACAATACGCCATTCTCCAGGGCTGCATCAGCGCATCAGGGATGGATGCATGTATCCTCGCTAACGGAGGACATTTTGAACATTTCCTGTAAAAAAAGTGTTTGAAGTCACGCTGGTACGTTCTGTTGCTGTGTGTTTCCATTCCATGATTATAGTGATTTGAAGAGAATTAATAAAATGAGCTCTAACATGGAAAGTAAGCGTTTCCGGACACATGTCCACATAACATATTTTCGTTCTTTGTGTGTGAGGAATGTTTCCTGAAAGTTTGGCCGTACCTTTTAGTAACACCCTGTATACAGACGGTGGTAGCATCGCTTACACAAGGTGTGAAAGGCCATTGCCGGAGCTGTCATCAGTACTCAGGTGATTCATGTGGCAAGTCTTCCGACGTGATTGTGGCCGCACCGCGGAAATTAACAGACTTTGGACGCACAATGGTTGTTGGAGCTAGACACATGGGACATTCCATTTCGGAAATCGTTAGGAAATTCAATATTCCGTGATCCTCAATATCAAGGGTGTGTCGAGAATACCAAATTTCAGACATTTCCTCTCGCGACGAACAACGCACTGGCCGACGACTTTCATTTAACGACCGAGAGCTGCAGCGTTCGCGTAGAGTTGTGAGTGCTAGCAGACAAGCAACACTGCGTGAAATAACCGCAGAAATCAATGTGGGACGTACGGCGGACGTATACATCAGGAGAGTGCAGCGATTTGGCGCTTGTAGACTGAGGCAGCAAACGATCGACGCGACTGTCAGCACGAAATCGCCTCCAGCGCCTCTCATGAGCTCGTAACAATCGGTTAGAACCTAGACGATTGGAAAACCGTGTCCAGCTCAGATGCATTCCGATTTCAGTTGGTAAGAGCTGCTAGTAGAGCTCGAGTATGGTGTATACCCCACGAAGCCACGAATAAAAGTCTTCAACAAGGCACTGTGGCAAGCTGGTTGTTGCTCCCTAATGGTATGGGCTGTATGTTCATGGAATCAACTGGGTCCTCTGGTCCAAATGAATCGGTGATGGGCTGGACATGGTTATATTCAGCTACTTTGAAACCATTTTCAGGCATTCATGTAATTCATGTTCCCAGACAACGATGGAAGTTTGGTGGATGGCAGTGCGCCTTGTCACCTGCCACAATTACTCGCGATTGGCTTGAAGAACGTTCTTGACAGCTCGAGCACATGATTTGGCCACCCAGACCGCCCGACGTGAATCCCACTGACAATTTACAGGGCACAAAATCCTGCACTGGTAACATTTCCACAATTGTGGGCGGCTCTAGGGGAAACAATGTTTCTGCAGGAGATTACTAACGGTTTGTCGAGTCCATGCCATGTCGAGTTTCTGTCTGCACTACGCCGGGCAGAAGGAGGTCCGACGTGATATTATAAGGTATGGTATGACTTCCGTCATCTCACTGTAAGTGGCAGTTAAGAGTGATTAATTCCCAGTGTGGGATTCTTAGGTGAAAAAAATGAATTTAAATTTACTATGCATCTCAAAAACAACGATACTATACTCCCCCTGTACCTTCACCGAAACTTGCAAAACCCAAGGTCCCGAAAATTAAATACGCATCATTCTCTGCCAATAAATACGATACATATAGTTGCCACAAGTATGTAGTACCATTGTTACTGAATAATACCTATGCATGCACTCAGTACTAGTCTAGCAGATTGTGAATTTGCTGTCGGTAATGCAGAAAGAGTCGTTCCTTGTGACGTCAGCAGTATCGACGCTGGACCGTGAACAAATTGAGATTAAGATAACCATATTCATTGCGAAGTTCTGCTGTCATTCGATACGAATAGAATAATTTTGAAGTTGATTAACAAGAAACATGACAACGATATTGAATGATGGTTTTTGATCTACATTCTTCTGGAGCGAGAGTCATATCCTGTACAGAAGCAGCAACACTGTGCAAAAAAAGAAAAGTTTGTTTCTGACTGTTTCCCGGTGTGGAGAGGCACTGTGTTGGCTTTTCATATGGAGTTCCACATCTTTGGTGGTTGGAGGAATAATGCTGATGGTGGAAGAAGTAGAGATGTACTGCAGCCGCATTTACTGCTTTCAGAGACTCCTAGTTGGTCCAAACTTCATCTACACTGCTGATAATGACTTCCAACCTCATACTGTCGTGTTGAATGAATTTATCTACTGATTGGCTGAGTCAGAGTTTGCGGAATTATGTAGATCGTTTCTGGGATGCACTGTGAAGACGACCTGCAGTCAGTCAACAGCCGCCAAAGAAACTTTCACAGCTCGAAACAGGCATTTCTCTGGCATCGGGTAGACTTCTAATTGTCTACCTAGATCATAGGGAACCTAGCTCGTCGATGGAATGCATTTAATACAGTTCCATGTTTATTGTTTGGTTGTTGCGGAACATTTTTTGTGTTGTTACATTTTGAACGTAATGTTGTAAGCGAACTTTTACGTAATTTGCATGCTATCATGGAGATTTTTAATATACATGTTTAACACATGTGATAACGTGAATGTAAATCTACATACACTTGCCAAGTAGGAAGAGTAGTCATAAATTTTTAATTATCGACTCCCAAAATTGAAGTTATGTATTCAATTTTCGTTCTGTTTGCATCTACACGCCTGTGGTTCTGTGACGCGCTACTTTCATTGAGGTCATACCTCCCTTGCACATTAAATTTGCATAATTTTAAAAATAGTCATGTCGACTTTGATAAATTTTGAATCTGGTACCTACCCGGTTTTATCTTGGGTTCCGTTGTCTTCTTCGCAATGATTGTTGTCTAGAATATTTCCTGTACAAAGAAATATGGAACTTTCCAAAATCATAATAGTTCAAAAGATGACCTAACTACTACATAATAAAAGCTTCTGTATTTTAACCACTCACACCACTGGTTCACAGCAACATTCAGTTTCCACAATCACATAATTTCCATCCGCTCGCTTGAACTACAAAATTCCAGTTACTCTCTATAACTACACAAAAGTGTCTGACTTCACATTGTCTCTTCTAGCCAAACGAGAGGGATGAAAGATTACAATTGTAGGTAAAGAATCCAATCATTTACAATAACGACAGAAAAGTATTTAAATTCACTTTACAAAAATTTATTACGCTAATATCGCAAAATTAAATGATAAACTCGTTGTATATAACTTCAAGAAATTTACATAGTTATGTTTCTTGGTAATCAACTTCAAAATTATTCTATTCGTATCGAATGAAAGCACCACTTCGCAATGAATATGGTTAACATAGAAATCAATTTAAAAAATATGAATATTTTGTTATATATGAAACGATCGGTGCCCACCAGTATCCATGGGTTCCTAACATGGATTAGGCTAGATTTCAACACAGTGCTTTTTGAAAATCCCCGAAGCACAGTATCGTAGCACTTAACTAGAGGCGCCAAAATAAATGGTGAAACCTGTTGATAAAGTGGAGTGTACGTACGTCAGAATGTTTAACGACTACACGGCGATTAGCCAGGAGCACAATAGTTCACTCCAGGGAGAGGTCCACACGTGACATAAAATACAGCGCGAATTGACGCAGTGTGGACACTGGTCTCATATTGGGGAGAACTCTTCAACATCTTCGTAGCCGACGGCACGAATCCCTCTCATACAAAGTCTTACATGTAAAGATAAGCATCGGAAGGTTTCCAAAGGTATGTCAACGCATAGGTCACTCACTGCCCGTGAATTCAGTCAAGTCGTTTATGGGCGAGTAACTGGTGCGCGCCGCTGTGGCCGAGCGGTTCTAGGCGCTTCAGTCCGGAACCGCGCTGCTGCTACGGTCGCAGGTTCGAATCCTGCCTCGGGCACGGATGTGTGTGATGTCTTTAGGTTAGTTAGGTTTAAGTAGTTCTAAGTCTAGGGGACTGATGTCCTCAGATGTTAAGTCCCATAGTGCTTAGAGTCAGAGAGAGTCCCTATAGTCAGCCATAGTCAGTGTCAGTGTCGTCGTAACTGCCGTCTGCTTCACGTCTGCTGTGCAGCGAGCTACCTTAATTTAAGTATTAACTGTATTTTTCTTACTTGTCACTTCTTCTTCCGTGTGTATTTGCTTTTAGGAAGCTTTATTTTTCGAGTGCTCTTAATAGTGTTCCATAGATTTCGTGCTTGTTTTGAATACAGTCAGAGAGAGTCCCTGTAGTCAACCATAGTGCCAGTAGTGCTAGAGTTTGTTTTCAATACAGTCCAGAGACAGGTAGTGTTATTTTCATTGTTTTCTACAATAAGTGGCTAGCAACCACAGTTTAGTGAATAAGCAGCCGCCTTTAGTGAATTAGCAGTCTAGTTAAAGGTTGATTAACTCTCTTCAGTAAATTGTTTCCTTAGGATGGATAGGATGTGTGACTGCTGTGTACGGACGCAGGAGGAGCTGGCCACTGTTCGCGAACAGCTGAGCGTGTTGATGGCCGCGGGCAGCCGTCTTCAGGCTGCTGCCTCGGAGTGTAGCGGCAGTGGGGAGTCTGGTGCGTCGCAAGGTACACCCCAGGTGTTACATGCTTCACCCACTGTCCCTGCTGTCGAGACATCTTCGCGGGTACCGGGCGCGGTTGGGCCACCCTCTCCCCAAGGGGAGGGGCGGGTTCAGCGGCGTTCGCGGCGCACGAGGTGGAAGGTCAATGTGGAGGCTGGCCGTGTGGCATCGCCCGCTCTGCCTGTGAGGGGACATGTGGCTGCTCCTTCAGCAAGGTCCGAGCAGGCACACGGGGGGAGGGGTTTATTAGTTATTGGGAGCTCCAACGTTAGGCGGGTGATGGAGCCCCTTAGGGAAATAGCGAGAAGGTCGGGGAAGAAGGCCAGTGTTCACTCTGTCTCATCCGAAATGTGGAGGAGGCCCTACCGGCAGCGATAGAGAGCACTGGGTGCACCCGACTGCAAATTGTTGCTCATGTCGGCACCAATGACTCCTGCCGTCTGGGTTCAGAGGTCATCCTCAGTTCGTACAGGCGGTTGGCGGAATTGGTGAAGGCGGAAAGCCTCGCTCGCGGGGTGGAATCAGAGCTAACTATTTGTAGTATCGTTCCCAGAACCGATCGCGGTCCTCTGGTTTGGAGCCGAGTGGAAGGCTTAAACCAGAGGCTCAGACGATTCTGCGGAGATCTGGGGTGCAAATTTCTCGACCTCCGCTATCGGGTGGAGAAATGTAGGGTCCCCCAGAATAGGTCAGGCGTGCACTACACGCCGGAAGCGGCTACAAGGGTAGCGGAGTACGTGTGGAGTGCACATGGGGGTTTTTTAGGTTAGAGAATCCCCTCCCTAGGCCCGACAAGACGCCTCCTGAGACGCGGCAAGATAGGAGTAGGCAAAATGCAACAGGGATTAACAATATTAATGTGCTAATAGTAAACTGCAGGAGCGTCTATAGAAAGGTCCCAGAACTGCTCTCATTAATAAACGATCACAACACCCATATAGTACTAGGGACAGAAAGTTGGCTGAAACCAGACGTAAACAGTAACGAAATCCTAAACTCAGATTGGAATGTATATCGCAGAGACAGGCTGAACAGTGAAGGGGGAGGCGTGTTTATAGCGGTAAGAAGTGCAATAGTATCGAAGGAAATTGACGGAGATCCGAAATGTGAAATGATTTGGGTGAAGGTCGCGGTTAAAGCAGGCTCAGACATGGTAATTGGATGTCTCTATAGGCCCCCTGGCTCAGCAGCTGTTGTGGCTGAGCACCTGAAGGATAATTTGGAAAATATTTCGAGTAGATTTCCCCACCATGTTATAGTTCTGGGTGGAGATTTTAATTTGCCGGATATAGACTGGGAGACTCAGACGTTCATAACGGGTGGCAGGGACAAAGAATCCAGTGAAATTTTTTTAAGTGCTTTATCTGAGAACTACCTTGAGCAGTTAAACAGAGAACCGACTCGTGGCGATAACATATTAGACCTTCTGGTGACAAACAGACCCGAACTATTTGAAAAAGTTAACGCAGAACAGGGAATCAGCGATCATAAAGCGGTTACGGCATCGATGATTTCAGCCGTAAATAGGAATATTAAAAAGGGTAGGAAGATTTTTCTGTTTAGAAAAAGTGACAAAAAGCAGATTTCAGAGTACCTGTTGGCTCAACACAAAAGTTTTGTCTCAAGTACTGATAGTGTTGAGGATCAGTGGACAAAGTTCAAAACCATCGTACAATATGCGTTAGATGAGTATGTGCCAAGCAAGATCGTAAGAGATGGAAAAGAGCCACCGTGGTTCAACAACCGAGTTAGAAAACTGCTGCGGAAGCAAAGGGAACTTCACAGCAAACATAAACATAGCCAAAGCCTTGCAGACAAACAAAAATTACGCGAAGCGAAATGTAGTTTGAGGAGGGCTATGCGAGAGGCGTTCAATGAATTCGAAAGTAAAGTTCTATGTACTGACTTGGCAGAAAATCCTAAGAAATTTTGGTCTTATGTCAAAGCGGTAGGTGGATCAAAACAAAATGTCCAGACACTCTGTGACCAAAATGGTACTGAAACAGAGGATGACAGACTAAAGGCCGAAATACTAAATGTCTTTTTCCAAAGTTGTTTCACAGAGGAAGATTGCACTGTAGTTCCTTCTCTAGATTGTCGCACAGATGACAAAATGGTAGATATCGAAATAGACGACAGAGGGATAGAGAAACGATTAAAATCGCTCAAAAGAGGAAAGGCCTCTGGACCTGATGGGATACCAGTTCAATTTTACACAGAGTACGCGCAGGAACTTGCCCCCCTTCTTGCAACGGTGTACCGTAGGTCTCTAGAAGAGCGTAGCGTTCCAAAGGATTGGAAAAGGGCAAAGGTCATCCCCGTTTTCAAGAAGGGACGTCGAACAGATGTGCAGAACTATAGACCTATATCTCTAACGTCGATCAGTTGTAGAATTTTGGAACACGTATTGTGTTCGAGTATAATGACTTTTCTGGAGACTAGAAATCTACTCTGTAGGAATCAGCATGGGTTTCGAAAAAGACGGTCCTGTGAAACCCAGCTCGCGCTATTCGTCCACGAGACTCAGAGGGCCATAGACACGGGTTCACAGGTAGATGCCGTGTTTCTTGACTTCCGCAAGGCGTTCGATACAGTTCCCCACAGTCGTTTATTGAACAAAGTAAGAGCATATGGACTATCAGACCAATTGTGTGATTGGATTGAGGAGTTCCTAGATAACAGGACGCAGCATGTTATTCTCAATGGAGAGAAGTCTTCCGAAGTAAGAGTAATTTCAGGTGTGCCGCAGGGGAGTGTCATAGGACCGTTGCTATTCACAATATACATAAATGACCTGGTGGATGACATCGGAAGTTCACTGAGGCTTTTTGCAGATGATGCTGTGGTGTATCGAGAGGTTGTAACAATGGAAAATTGTACTGAAATGCAGGAGGATCTGCAGCGAATTGACGCATGGTGCAGGGAATGGCAACTGAATCTCAATGTAGACAAGTGTAATGTGCTGCGAATACACAGAAAGATAGATCCTTTATCATTTAGCTACAAAATAGCAGGTCAGCAACTGGGAGCAGTTAATACCATAAATTATCTGGGAGTACGCATTAGGAGTGATTTAAAATGGAATGATCATATAATGTTGATTGTCGGTAAAGCAGATGCCAGACTGAGATTCATTGGAAGAATCCTAAGGAAATGCAATCCGAAAACAAAGGAAGTAGGTTACAGTACGCTTGTTCGCCCACTGCTTGAATACTGCTCAGCAGTGTGGGATCCGTACCAGATAGGGTTGATACAAGACATAGAGAAGATCCAACGGAGAGCAGCGCGCTTCGTTACAGGATCATTTAGTAATCGCGAAAGCGTTACGGAGATGATAGATAAACTCCAGTGGAAGACTCTGCAGGAGAGACGCTCAGTAGCTCGGTACGGGCTTTTGTCAAAGTTTCGAGAACATACCTTCACCGAAGAGTCAAGCAGTATATTGCTCCCTCCTACGTATATCTCGCGAAGAGACCATGAGGATAAAATCAGAGAGATTAGAGCCCACACAGAGGCATACCGACAATCCTTCTTTCCACGAACAATACGAGACTGGAATAGAAGGGAGAACCGATAGAGGTACTGAAGGTACCCTCCGCCACACACCGTCAGGTGGCTTGTGGAGTATGGATGTAGATGTAGATGTAGATGTAGATTTGAACCATTTTTTTTGAACTGGCGCGCGATAGTGGTTCAAATGGCTCTGAGCACTATGGGACTTATCATCTGTGGTCACCAGTCCCCTAGAACTTAGAACTACTTAAACCTAACTAACCTAAGGACATCACACACATCCATGCCCGAGGCAGGATTCGAACCTGCGACCGCAGCAGTCGCGCGGTTCCGGACTGAGCGCCTAGAACCGCTCGGCCACCGTGGCCGGCTGCGAGATAGTGTCCGACATGTGTTCCATCAGTTTCCGTTCAGGCGAATCCGGTGGCCAAGAAATCAACGTGGTTTCACTAGCACCCTCTTCAAACACCTATAGCACGATTATGGCCTTGTGATATGGATAGTTATCATATTGGAAAATGCTATAGTTGTTGGGGAAGACATGGAATATAAAGGCATGCAACTGGTCCGCAATAACGTTCACGTAGTCCACAACTGTCATGGTGCCTTCGATTACCTACAAGGGCCCTGTGTCGATGGGGTGGTGGACGCTTTGAGCAGTCGTTTGCCCGGATGACACCATGTCCGGACACGACAATCGACCTGGTGCAACAAAAAAAAAAAAAAAAAAACGTAAGTCATCTGATCAGGTGACATATTTTCACGGATCCAATTTTCGATCTCCTTGATCTTGTGCCCATGGTGGTGGTAATTGGTGATATCGTTGAGTCAACACGTATGTGTCATCTGCTGTGAGGCTTATGTTCAACAATGAGGGTTGAACGGTGATTTCCCAAACACTTGTTCCCCAAGGGGGCTCACGATCCTTTCGTGAGTTTGCGCATGGCACACATGGGGCCCCGAGCTATTGCAGCCCATTCTTCCTTCCCCGTACCGTCCGTCGCCATTCTCACTCCTTCTCCTCTCTCGTTCTTACTTATGTCGACCTGGCTATCCATCTGGTTTCCTGTGTTTCCTGTGTTTTTGTTCCCCATGTCTTTTTTCTTAATCTTTTTTGGCGTATTTGATCGTCCCCCTTTAGGGTTTGACATCCACTTCTATATTTTCTGTCTGTAGTGTGAGCCATTTGGGGAATAATTCTCTCCCTACCATCTATGGCGTGGATTCCTCTCCTCCCTTCTTTTCCCTCTGCAACAGCCACTCTCTATCCTGCTAGGTCACCTCTACGCCCAACGCCTGACTGGTCCCCCAGTTCCGTTTATTGGGTCTTCCATTTGCTTGCCTCAGTCAGCTGAAGCTTGGCTGTTTGTGTAAGCTCAATACTCTTCGCTTCCTTGCCCACACCTCTTGGGGTGCAGATCGACCGGCCCTTCTCCGCCTTTACTCTGCATTAGCTGTGTCTCGTCTGGACTGTGGTTGTCAAGTTTATGTACCAGCTGCCCCTTCCATGCTGCTCCTCTTGGACCCAGTTCACCATCGTGGTATCCGTTTAGCCACCAGTGTCTTTCGCAATAGCCCTGTAGACAGACTTCTGGTTGACACTGGGATCCCTCCCCTTTCAAGTCTGCAGTCCCAGCTCCTTGTTTTCTATGCTATCACTATGCACTCTTTCCTTATTCATCCCTTCTATTCTATTCTTTTCGCAGCTTTGGGCCGTTGTCCACCTGCTGCCTGTCCTTGGATGGGTTTTCTTGTTGGGCTCTACCTTGCTCCTCTCTGCTATGACTTCCATCTCCCCTCGTTCTCTTTCCTATGTTCTTTCCGACCACCTTCCCCCCTCCTTGGTTAATTCCTCGGCCACGGATTCGGATGGATCTCTTCTGGGGTCCGAAAGTCTCCGTCGCTCCAGTGGTTTTCTGTAGTTTGTTCCAAATGCTCTTACAGGAGTTTCAGGATGCCACTGTTTTTTTACACCAACTGCTCTGAATCCGCTGATCTTGTTGGATATTCCTTCATGTCTTCCGTTGGTACGGTACACCATTTCTTGCCTGCTACATGTGGGGTGTTTATTGCAGACAACTATCGTGGTCTCTGCTTAATTAAACATTCCTCACTCACCCGTGAGTGGCCTTCAGGCTATCGCTCGTAGTTTTTCCCGCCACCCCTTGGTCTCTGTCATCCACGACCTTCTCGCTGATCTTGGTGCTGCTTGCCTCCCTACTGGCCAGATTCTCCCCGCCTTTTCCCTACATTTTGCCCGAAGCTTCCTCTTTTCTTGTGTCTCTTATCCCTTGGTGTTGGCCCCATTGTATCGTGGCAACATTATTCTGTAGTTTCGGGAGGGCTCGGTGGCGCTTCTGGTGCCCCATCGAACGTAGAGTTTCTGGGGCGCCCCAGCTCCCCCCATTCCCACCCACCTCCCTCCTGTTCTTTCCTGTTACCGTTGACCTGATGTCCCTTTTTCGTCACTGTGTGCACGTTATCCCTTTCTCTTGACTGGACTGTGCTGTTTGGTTGTTCCTCCCTTCATTTCTGCCATCCTATATTATGAGACCATTGACGTCGTCGTTTGGTTTCCTCCCGCAAATCAGCCAACCAGCCAACCAACCAACCAACTAGCTAACCAACCAAGAGAAATACTGGTGCTTGTACTCAGATCTGCCACAGATCGCCAGCCATCCTGCTTAAAAGAGCGGGCAATTCCGCAGTGAGGCGCGGATGCCCTACCCTGTCACGAACCCATAATTTGGGAGTCCTTTATCCACTTTGCACAGATGTTGACGGCAGTAGCACTCGAATAGGCGACGAGATTCAGTGTTTCCGAGATGCTCGTTTCCAGGCGCCGGCCATAACAATGTTCCCTTTGTCAAAATCGGTTGTGACAGTGGATTTTTCAATTTTTTGGTCTATCTTGTCGTTAGAATCATTGACTTTATTCGTCTCTGTTTGGCTTATATACTGTCCTTACCGTGCGCATACCGTGTCAGATGTCCACACGGCAACCAGCTGACATTCACTCCCGCGGCGGGCAGGAGCCATTGTGTTCTGACTCATCGATGTAACTGAAGTTGCCATATCTCTGATAGCTTAAAAGACTTGCAAAAAAACATATACGTGTACTAGACATTTTCTCCAGTAACTATCTGGAACTGTAGTTGGAATTTTACTTACTCAGTGCGCTAGGATGAGCTTCCCATCTTCGAAAAAGAGAACCTTGAAGAAAAAGAAATACTTTCTGGTGCGAGTACAGATTAGAACATTGCTGTAGAATTAAATATTTTGAAGTAACTCTATAATGAAGTCTTACTTTCAAGAAAAATTGTGAAATTATAAAAAGGTATTTCAGTTCATAACGAACTCATTCGCAAATTAGCTAGCTCGACGTGTGGCATGGTTCCTTTGTTAAAGGAAGCAGGTACATGTCTTTCTCATCTTTACATATTTACCATGTCCGACCGCTACGACCATGTTGTCGACGGGTCAGCAAACGCTACACATACATCCCACATTTCAAGTACATTAACTGTTGGAGAGCTTCCTTCGTGATGGGTGCACATTTTTGAATGTTAATCAAGGGCAAATGAGCCAACGAATATGTCTACTACACTCTTATCTGAATGGTTTTAAAACGGATTGAACTGATTTTGAACGCTGATTTATTATTCTGTGTGGCACTGTGTGCAGAGTTACTTCAGGATTTTTAGGTGTGTGGCAATGTTCCAGCACAGTCCTGCGTCGGAAGCAAAACAGTAGTGGATGTAGTACATGGAAGAGAACGGTCCTAAAGTAGAAGAGGGAAATTTTGTGTACTAGAAAGCCAGCGAACTTCGTGATGTAAAATAGCTTCTTCTTGCTGATTGCTTTGGAAAACTTGAAACAGGCCACCTGAACATACTGCATGTTGAATGGGAAAAGGGCTACGAATTAATGGACAACACATCTGCGTGCAAAGATGATTTGGCTTTGGGAAAATGGGGGGCTCTGAAGTATCAAATTTAGTAATATCTACCATCTTCATTAGATTTTGCATCTGCTGTATTCTACCTACTCTGAAATTGTGACAGCGAAAACTCGGAAGTTCGGTGAGAGTGTATGCCGTGGATGGATTGTGGCAGACCTTACAGTTGGCACATCAGGGAAAGAAAATGCATTGAAAGAGAGTGGACGCAAAAAGAAAAAGTTTTATTTTCTAAAAATACAATGTTTTGGCACCCAGTAGGAACTTTTAACCTTGTCTTCGCAGCGGCTGTGAGGTCGTCCACGAGCCCCTGCACCTGAATTGCGGACTCCGGCAGTTGAGCGAGAATGCCGGGGAGCAGGTTGCGGCGCACTGTGACAGCCGCCAGTGCAGTGCTTTATGAAGGCCAGGCGCTGCCCGTCAAGTTCAAGGTCGCGCTGGCGCAGGCGCAGGCGCAGGCGCGATTGTTCGGAGGCGGGGTCCAACCCGCGGCCGCGCTGGATCAGTGCCAAGGCCGGCCGGCGTTTCGGCGGCGACGTGCCGCTGCAGCCGCCACCTCTCTGCCGCTCTCGCCGTTACGTAAACGCCGACCACAGGGGCCCCGAGTGTGACCATATCTTGTAGCCCTCAGTTTAATGTTGAAGCTGACTTGATGAGCTAATGCAGCCCTAATAGTCAAAAATTTATCTGTATACTAACGAATATGAGTAAGTACATTACTGACCATTAAAATTGCTACACCAAGAAGAAATGCAGATGATAAACGGGTATTCATTGGACAAATATATTATACTAGAACTGACTTGTGATAACATTTTCACGCAATTTGGGTGCATAGATCCTGAGAAATCAGTACCCAAAACAACCACCTCTGGCCGTAATAACGGTCTTGATACGCCTGGGCATTGAGTCAATCACAGCTTGGATGACGTGTACAGGTACAGCTGCCCCTGCAGCTTCAACACGATACCACAGTTCATCAACAGTAGTGACTGGCGTATTGTTACGAGCCAGTTGCTCGGCCACAGTTGACCAGATGTTTGCAATTGGGGAGAGATCTGGAGAGTGTGCTGGCCAGGGCAGCAGTCGAACATTTTCTGTATCCAGAAAGGCCCGTACCGGACCTGCAACATGCAGTTCTGTATTATCCTGCTGAAATGTAGGGTTTCGCAGGGATCGAATGAAGGGTAGAGCCACCGGTCGTAACACATCTAAAATGTAACGTCCACTGTTCAAAGTGCCGTCAATGCAAAGAAGAGGTGACCGAGACGTGTAACCGATGGGTCCGCATATCATCACGCCGGGTGACACGCCAGTATGGTGATGACGAATACACGCTTCCAATGTGCGTCCACTGCGATGACGCCAAACACGGATGCGACCATCATGATGCCGTAAACAGAACCTGGATTCATCCGAAAAAATGACGTTTTGCCATTCGTGTACCCAGGTTCGTTGTTGAGTACACCATCGCAGGCGCTCCTGTCTGTGATGCATCGTCCAGCCATGGTCTCCGAGCTGTAAGTCCATGCTGCTGCAAACGTCGTCGAACTGTTCGTGCAGATGGTTGTTGTCTTGCAAACGTCCACATATGTTGACTCAGGGATCGAGACGTGGCTGCACGATCCGTTACAGCCATGCGGATAACATGCCTGTCATATGGACTGCTAGAGATTCGAGGCCTTTCGGATCCAGCGCGGCGTTCCGTATTACCCTCCTGAACCCACCGATTCCATATTCTACCAACAGTCATTGGATCTCGACCAACGCGAGCAGCAATGTCGCGATACGATAAACCGCAATCGCGATAAGCTACAATCTGACCTTTATCAAAGTCGGAAACGCGATGGTACGCATTTCTCCTCCTTACACGAGGCATCACAACAACGTTTCACCAGGCAACGCCGGTCAACTGCTGTTTGTGTATGAGGAATCGGTTGGAAACTTTCCTCATGTCAGCACGTTGTAGGTGTCGCCAGCGGCGCCAACCTTGTGTGAATGGTCTGAAAAGCTAATCATTTGCATATCACAGCATCATCTTCCTGTCGGTTAAATTTCGCGCCTGTAGCACGTAATCTTCGTGTGTAGCAATTTTAATGGCCAGTGTTGTAATTAGTTTGGATTTTGCGCTCTGCCTTCGGCGCCCTCTCTTACGTCGAGCGCCTAGACATCGTTGATAGTTGCACGGAAGCACCTTTAGAATTCTTTCTCCGTGGTCTCATACACACGAGAGCTATGGTCAGGAACACTGACGGTAACTATTGTCAACATTTGTGCTTATTGGTAGCGAATGCAAGGGAAACTATCCTCCAGCCGTCGTATTGATATACCGACGTCTGTCGAGAATCTTTCAATATGTTGCTCAGGTCTCCAGCGGCCATGATTTGCCTGGAATGTGGCATCTCAGGTGCTGATGAGACGCCTAAATATCACAAGTAGCATCGTCTCTGGGATGTAGGACGAAGTGGGAGAACTTGCTCATTATTGGAACCAATTACAGGCGTCGACCGAGCGGTCCTAGCCGCTTCAGTTTGGAACCGCGCGACCGCTACGGTCGCAGGTTCGAATCCTGCCTCAGGCATGGATGTGTGCGATGTCCTTAGGTTAGTTAGGTTTAAGTAGTTCTAAGTTCTAGGGGACTGATGACCTCAGATGTTAAGTTCAAAATGGCTCTGAGCATTATGGGACTTAACTGCTGAGGTCATCAGTCCCCTAGAACTTAGAACTACTTAAACCTACGTAACCTAAGGACATCACACACATCCATGCCCGAGACAGGATTCGAACCTGCGACAATAGCGGCCACTCAGTTCCGGACTGTAGCGCCTAGAACCGCTCTGCCACCCCGGGCGGTAGATGTTAAGTCCCATAGTGCGCAGAGTCATTTGAACCAACCAATTACAGGCGTGTTTTGGGACACCTTGGAAAAATAATGCTTAAGTCAGGAACGTAGCCCAATGGACTGGGGACGGGAAGGTGGGGGCGAAGGTGGTGGTAATAACTTTCGAGATGTGGAGGAAGCTGTGTCATCAGCTACATTGACGGAAAAAAATCGCAACCCAAAACATAATTTATGTAGAGTAATGAAATTTCGGGAAAACCTTTGTCTAGGTATCATAGTTATTTGAGCAATTAACGCTGCAAGATCACAGGTTAATGTAAGCACGAGATAAAACATTCAAAAAGTGAAATGTTGGGACGTTAATAACCGGTGTAACCACCAGAATGTTGAATGCAAGCTTGAGAACGAGCATGCATTGTATTGTACAGGTGCCAGATGTCAGTTAGTGGGATGGAGTTCCATGCCTGTTGCAATTAGTCGGTTAACACGGGGACGGTTAATGCTAGTTGTGGATGACCCTGGCGCTGACGTCTGATGATGTCCAATATGTGTTCGACTGCAGACATGGTGATCGAGCAGGCCAAAGCGTCATGTGACACTCTGTAGAGTAATAATAAAATAAGAGAAACCAGAGCTCGAACGGAAAGATTTTGGTCCTCCTTTCTCCCACGTGCCATTCGAGAGTGGAATGGTAGAGAAGTAGTACGAAAATGGTTCGATGAACCCTATGCCAGGCACTTAAGTGTGAGTTGCAGAGTAACCATGTAGATGTAGAGCTTGTCGGGTAGCAACAGCGGTATGTGTGGGAAACACCCCCTGGAATGCTGTTCACGTCGAATCACCAGATGGACTTACAGCTTTGCAGTCAGGGTGCGTGGGATAACCACGAAATTACTCTTGCTGTCACACGAAATCCCACCCCAGACAATAACTCCAGGTACAGGTCCAGTGCGTCTAGCATGCAGACAGGTTGGTTGCAGCTGTCCTCCTCCTAACCACGACACAGCCATCTCTGGCACCGAGGCAGACTCAGCTTTTATCAGGAAACACAACATATATCCAGACCTCCACTGAACTCTCGCTTTACACAACTGAAGTCGCCAATGGCGGTGATTTGGGATCAGTAGGATGCACGCTGCTGGGCGCCGATCTGGGGTTGTCCTTGAAGTAACCGATTTCTAACAGTCCTCTGTGTGACTGTGGTGCCAACTACTGCTCAAATTGCTGCTGCAAATGCAGTTCGATGCGCCAGAGCCATACGCCGAACGCGATGGTCTTCCCTCTCGGTAGTGTCACAAGGCCTTCCGGAGCTTGGTGTCCTTGTGACAGTACATTCTCCTGATCACCGCTGTCAGTAATCATGTTGCAGTGGCTATGTTTCTTTCAAATTTTCCTGCAACAATGCAGAAGGAACATGTAGCTTTTCGTAGCTCTAATACACGCTCTCGTTCAAACTCAGTGAGGTGTTGATAACCGCATTTTTGTTGCGTTAAAGGCATTTTTGACTAACATCAGCTCATCGTGTCCAGACTCAAAGGTAACTAATGCTAATGACCGTTACGGCGTGTATTTAAAGCAAACCTGATCTGCATCCTCATAGTGGCGCTACTAGCGCGCGCCTTGGGGCTGTCACCTAGCGTCAGAGACCATAATGGTCTGGTACGCCTGGTGTGGGTTCCAGACTGAAGCGCCTACAACCGCTTGGCCACAGCGGCCGGCTGTCTGGAGTGGGGAAAACGGCTACTCTCACTGCTCGCGATCAGTAGCATTATTTCCCCGTTCGTCTGCGGCCATGTGGTTTGGTGTGAAGCTTAAACCAGAAGATCCATAGAACTCATCACGATCTTCAAAGCAATTGCTTTGACCTGCGCTACTGAATGGGGAACTGTAGCGTTCTCGAAGAAGTCGCCCACTCTCTACATATAGGAAGAAGGTACTCAGGAAATGTATGTGGCATACACGCAGAGGTTTGTAGACAAAGGAAATCCTCTGAACTGTTAGATGGTTTACATCGCAGGGCGATTAGCTGGTCAGCTGCTTTTTTTTACGGAGAGGAATACACATCCTAGCACTTCCGTAGCACAAACATTAGTTTAACATTATCTAAATGAGGAATCGTTTAGTTTAATATATTAACGGTAGGTATAATTCACGAGAAATAAGTGGAGAAGAAAGCTGGCTCAAGCAACACGTAAGAAAAAAAGCAAAGTCTCGGATTTTCAAAGAAAAATATGTCGCAATGATAGGGTGCACATCATTGGTGGCAGCGAATTTTTGGCCATAAAGTACTCAGTAATGGTTAATGAGCTTACAGAAATTGTGAGAAGATGTGGGTTAATAGAACACGGATGGTGGAGAAAAATGTCTACTCAGGGGAAGAGGTAAAGAGAATTTTACGAGCAAGGAACAGAAGACTGAAGGACAAGGATGAACAATGACGACGGAAAAATACACTTTCTCTCCCTTTTATTAAAAAAATAACGGATCAGATCGGTAAGATTTTACAGAAACATGATATCAGACCGGTCTTTAGACCAACAAAGAAACTAAGTTAAGTCTCTGATCTGTGAAGGAGAAACGCCCTCCTCTGTCGACATGTGGTGTATACAAAATTCCGTGTACGTGTGGTAAAGTTTATATTGGAACTACCAAGAGGAGGTTAAAAGAACACAAAAGTCTTTGCCGACTAGGAAAAATAGAGAAATTAGCTGTAGCTGAGCATGTTCTTCCGTCAGGAAACCACGAAGTGAAGTTTTCTGAAACAGAAAGTGTATCTACAACGTCAAATTATTATCCACGACTACGTAGAGAATCCATTGAGATTTATAAGCATCAGGATAATTTTAACAGAAAAGAGGAGACAATGAAACTTAGCGACATATGGACAGTAGCTCTGCAGGATCGATAGACAATTTTATCTTTGAGAAGACGACAATCGGTAGTTAAGTTTTATCTTGGACAAGGATTATCTCTGTTTATCACGTGTTACTTCGATCACGCCCCTTTCCTGCAGTATATACGTCGCTCTCGGACGTCCGACCAGTCAGTCGGCAAGACTCAGCGGAGGAGCGCCTCTGAAGATGTCCAGCGCAGTCCTGGAGGAAACGTCAGGAACGGAAGAGATTCTTTGGCCATGACCTCACATCCCGAAAGGTTTGAAATGAAATGGCTCTGAGCACTATGGGACTTAGCTTCTGAGGTCATCAGTCCCCTAGAACTTAGAACTACTTAAACCGAACTAACCTAAGGACATCACACACATCCATGCCCGAGGCAGGATTCGAACCTGCGACCGTAGCGGTCGCGCGGTTCCAGACTGAAGCGCCTAGAACCGCTCGGCCACTCCGGCCGGCCCGAAAGGTTTACCGGCAGCTAAACTGAAATGAAGCAGATTTGCCTAAAGCGGGAGTGTCGGGATCCGTAACAACGAGGAGTGGAGCGTGGTTGTGATAAAAAAAAAACTAAGAAAAAAAAAGCCGACGAAGGCTCCTGCAACGTCGGTACAAGTGTACGAAAAAGAGGTCGAGACCAGTAAATATGTGTATGATTTGATCAAATGTTTTCTAGACAGAAAAGAGACTACTGCTGTTGCGTCGCAGTCGGAGCGGCTGTCAGCAGTCACGACAGACAAGGTTCACAGAGTCCTACAGATGCTGACACTAAATCGGATACTGTCTCTGAGACTGATAAAGCAGAAATTGGGGGCTAATGATGATAATCTTAAGGCTGGCATTTTCAAATATTTGGGCAACCATTATATCTATACCCAGTTGCTGCCACACAAATCGACAGAGAATTCAAAACAATATGGATGGGGAAAGTACTGGAGCTTTCCTGGACACGTATTTTTTTTGCAAAACATTATCATGTGGGGTTAGGACTCAGTGGTGCCAGTTCAATCCGGAGCACGGCAGACAATAAACACAGTTGCAATACATTGCTGTCTGCATTATGTGCTCAGGGGCATCTGAAGGCATGCGAGATCAGTACTTCGATCAATTCTGAAAGAATTCCTGCCAGCTTATAAACTTTCACAAAAGCGTATTGCGGCTTTATATGTTGCTGTAAAAGATTATAAATAAATTTTCTATGGAGTTTCGGTTTGCTTTCTTTTATGACCACTCAACAAAATCTTTAAACGCGACTTATGTTCAGACACAAAAGTTTTTAGAATGAGACGAACATAACAAGCTAACGAAGTGATTTCGAATAGCCTATTACTTCTGCGCTGTCGAGGAGGATAGAAAACAGATGTGTATAAGATTTGAATCTCTAGAAGTTATACGGAAACAGCAAGAAACGGTTAGCTGAGCGTGACGAGTTAATTGGAGTCCTAGGCGCGATGATAGCGATGGTAGAACAGGAAACGTGTGTGGGGTTTCTGTCCAATTAAAGAACCAGAAGAAAAATAAATCTTCTGCCAGAGCGTGTACGAGTCATATACAACGGGAAACGTACAGGAAAACTCGCTATTCGACCAAGACCCTCGCGGAATGGGTAATCTGATGTCATGTGGGGTTCTTCATAACTTTTACTACTTTACATATATTATAATTTATTGTTAATGTGAAATCTTATGATTTTAGTATTTATCTCCACACTCTTTTCCAGATTGCAAACCCATCATGAGACGCTTACATACATGAATGGAAAAGTTGGGCCTTACAGTTAACAGCTATGTTTAGGCTTACATAAATTCACGTGGTTTTGCTGATGTGCATGTTCATGACTGCTGTTGTCACAATGCGTGATTCTGATGACTCTATTTTTCACTCTGCGTAGTTGAAGTCTTCATGTATCATGAACTGCTAAATTACTGAACAACACTAAAATGCTGATGTTCATTTTTGTGTCTGTCTTTTGTCAACTACTTAGCTTAAAGCGTTGGTTGTTTTTAGGCGCGTCGAAGAACAGAGGAAAATTATTTCTTTCTAAAGAGAACAACATTAGGAAATATTCCTGCGGACGTGTGATGCATCGTTTCACAAAGATCCCAATAAAATAAAGTGTCTTACACAGACAAAATTTTCTTCGAACCTGTAACACTTTTCATTTTTTTTATTTTTTTTTTTGAAGAGAGACAGGCGGCACAAGCTTTTCAGACGGAGGAAAACTCAGGAAAATACTATGAGGGTATGGGAAGTAGAACCGATAAACGAAAGAAAAAGATAATGAATGAGTCCTGTCATGTTTTAACTTGTGAGCTCTGAGATGATACGGTAAGCATGGAGAGATGCTAAACACGTTAAGCGCTTAAGAGCGAAAGGAGATTGTGAAGTCTGGGCGGTAGAAGAGCAGTAAGTCAAAGATAAGGAAGAGAGGCTGTGTGTGTGTGTGTGTGTGTGTGTGTGTGTGTGTGTGTGTGTGTGTGTGCGTGCGTGCGTGCGTAGGCGCGCGTGCGTGCGTGCGTGCGTTCGTTTACTTGAGAGAGAGAGAGAGAGAGAGAGAGAGAGAGAGAGAGAGAAACCAAAAATGAAAGTGAAAAATCTAAAGGACCTTAATAGAAGTTCATGAAAATTCTAAAGGAGCATAACAGAGAAGTTCATCGAGATTCCTTACAGTCAGTAGTAAGAATCAAACTGCTGATCCGTCTATCTTAATATACTCATACACCGTGCTTTATTTACTGAGAGACAAATGGAAGTCATTGAGACAAACGATGAATTCCTTTGCGCGTAACCGACTCTAAAATGAATAAATATTACCGATAGACGTCGCTAAGCTCCTTCAAGAAGGCGTCCTCCGTCCGAAATTGTGAATACCAACCAGTCAGCTGTCTCTTCGACCGCTCAGTGGCAGCTACTTGTCTGCTACTCTCTGCTGTAATTCCGCGAAGCATTTTACTGTATGTCATTGATAAAATTGATACTATGTTCAATAATAATAATGTCTATGTATAAAAGGCAATGTCTCGACTGACTGACTCACTCAGTGACTCAGCATCGCCCAGCCCATACTGCTAAGGATAGAAACTTGAAATATACGTCGTTTAACAAGGGACCTTTTAAAAGTCCACTCCTAAGAGGGTGAAATAGGAAATGAAACGTTTTTTTAGGGCAATTTTGAAGTTAGACCTACGAAATCTGGTATTTGATTTCTCGATCAGGAATAAAGAAATATGTTTTTCAGCATCTCTCAAAATTTAGCGCATATGGTGGTAAGAAGTGGGGAAAGTTTTTTTAAAAAATAAATCTTATTAAAGAACTACTAAATGATTTTTAAAGTAACAGCTATAAAAATTTCAATATATCTTCTCGGTTGGAAACAAAAAAAAAAGTGTTTTACTTTTTGTGAAAATTCAGCCCCTGTGAGGGTGCAATAGGGGACGAAAATTTTTATGGAAATAATTACGCAAGATTGTTGAAGCTAAATCTATGAAAATTTGCATTTGGTTTCACTGTTAGAAATAAAAAATATATACATTTCACTATTTTGGAAATTCAACCCCTAAGCGGGTGAAATAAGGCCACACTAATTCACTGGCTTATCATCGCCCAGACTAAACCGCTAACATAGAAACTTGAAATTTGGAGAGGGTGTTCATCTTATACCGTAGGCACCATTAAAGAAGGGACTGTTCGGAATACCACTCCTAAGGTGATAACATAGGGGATGGAAGGCTTTTTGAAAGTAGCACCCGTATTAAGGCAATTTTGAAGCTAGGTCTACGGCATTTGGTATTTGATTTCTCTGTCAGAAATAAAAAATACCTGTTTCAGCATTTTTTGAAATTGAATCACCAAGTGGTAAAATAGTGGATGAAAGTTTTTTTGAAAATAAATCACTATTAAAGAACTACTACAGAATTTTGAAAGTTACGTCTATGAAAACTTGTAATTGGCATCTATTAGAAATAAAATTTACAGGTTTCATTGTTTTTGGAAATTGAACTCTCCAGGGATGAATAATCTTAAGAAAATATTTCGTTATATTAAAAAAAATTTACAGATAAATGTAGGAAAAATGGTGTTTCACTTCTTGGTTAGATATAAAGAGATATATGATAGGGGATGGAAGATCTACGGAAATATCACAACAAAAACGCAGAAGGCATGATTAACAAAAAATCTTGGAGTCCAGCTACCAGAATCGCCTTTTGGTCAGAAGTACATTCGCAAAAGACCCTGCTCCTATGGCCTTAATTAGCGTGAAAAGTTTAGAAGGTGTTGCAATTTACGAACAACATAAAAATTCGACTTAAGGAAAAAAAGTCTGTACAGACTATGCAGAATACGCGAGCTAGTAAGCTTGTAAATGAATTTGCGGTGTGAATGTAAAATGACTAGTTCCACATCCCTAAGAGTTATCGTGCAAATATGACGTGGAACTAACAAACTAAGTAATCCACATTACATTTGAATTCTTTTGTAGTATTTGAAAATGGGGTCTTATGATTCCGAAGCTGTATTAAAGTTGTAAGTAGGCTGTTTAGGTTTTTATGTTGGTAACGCCACGTAGCGCTCTGTATGAAAATCACTGACTGTGCTGTGAGCATTCTGTGCCTGATTTGCATTGTTGGAATATTTGCTGTTGTAGTGTTGGGCAGTTGGATGTGAACAGCGCGTAGCGTTGCGCAGTTGGAGGTGAACCGCCAGCAGTGGTGAATGTGGGGAGAGAGATGGCAGAGTTTTGAAAGCGGACGATCTGGTAGTGTGTCCATCAGAAAGAGTAAATTTGTAATACTGGATATCGTGAACTGATACTTTTGAACATTATTAAGGTAAATACATTGTTTGTTCTCTATCAAAATATTTCATTTGCTAACTATGCCGATCAGTAGTTAGTTAGAATCTTTTATTTAGCAGGCAGTACTGTCGGTCACTGTATTGCAGTAGTTCGAGTAACGAAGATTATTGTGAGGTAAGTGATTCATGAGTGGTATAGGTTATTGTTAGTCAGAGCCATTCTTTTGTAGGGATTATTGAAAGTCAGATTGCGTTTCGCTAAAAATATTGTGTGTCAGTTTAGTGTGCGTACCATCACGTTTCCGACTTTGATAAAGGTCGGATTGTAGCCTATCGCGATTGCGGTTTATCGTATCGCGACATTGCTGCTCGCGTTGGTCGAGATCCAATGACTGTTAGCAGAATATGGAATCGGTGGGTTCAGGAGGGTAATACGGAACGCCGTGCTGGATCCCAACGGCATCTTATCACTAGCAGTCGAGATTACAGGCATCTGTCCGCATGGCTGTAACGGATCGTGCAGCCACATCTCGATCCCTGAGTCAACAGATGGGGACGTTTGCAAGACAACAACCATCTGCACGAACAGTTAGACGACGTTTGCAGCAGCATGGACTATCAACTCGGAGACCATGGCTGCGGTTACCCTTGACGCTGCATCACAGACTGGAGCGCCTGCGATGGTGTACTCAACGACGAACCTGGGTGCACGAATGTCAAAACGTCATTTTTTCGGATGAATCCAGGTTCTGTTTACAGCAACATGATGGTCGCATCCGTGTTTGGCGACATCGCGGTGAATGCACGTTGGAAGCGTGTGTTCGTCATCGCCATACTGGCGTATCACCCGGCTTGATGGTATGGGGTGCCATTGGTTACACATCTCGGTCATCTCTTGTTCGCATTGACGGAACTTTGAACAGTGGACGTTACATTTCAGATGTGTTACGACGCGTGGCTCTACCCTTCATTCGATCCCTGCGAAACCCTACATTTCAGCAGGATAATGCACGAACGCATGTTGCAGGTCCTGTACGGGCCTTTCTGGATACAGAAAATGTTCGACTGTTGACCTGACCAGCACATTCTCCGGATCTCTCCCCAATTGCAAACGTCTGGTCAACGGTGGCCGAGCAACTGGCTCGTCACAATACGGCAGTCACTACTCTTGATGAACTGTGGTATCGTGTTGAAGCTGCAGGGGCAGCTGTAGTTGTACACGCCATCCAAGCTCTGTCTGACTCAATGCCCAGGCGTATCAAGGCCGTTATTACGGCCAGAGGTGGTTGTTCTGGGTACTGATTTCTCAGGATCTATGCAGCTAAATCACATGTCAGTTCTAGTATAATATATTTATTCAATGAATACCCGTTTATCATCTGCATTTCTTCTTGGTGTAGCAATTTTAATGGCCAGTAGTGTAGATAGATAATATTGTGGGGAAGGCGAACCAAAGAATGCCTTTTATTGGAAGAGCAGTTAGAGGATATAATATGTCTACTAAAGAGACTGCATACACAACGCTTGTCTTAACGGAATATTGGCGCACGCTACTGAATCCGTACCAGATAGGAGTGACGGAGGACATCGAAAAAGTTCAAAGGAGGACAGCTCGTTCTGGATTATCGCGAAATAGGGCAGAGAGTCATTTACACCCAAAAAATCCTTTAGGTTGGGGTCAAGTTTGGGCTATATGACGTATGTTAAAAAACTACACAATTAAATCGCCGAAGTAAATCCTTTGCAGATGTAGCAGAATGCGGGCTAGCGGTATCGTTCTGGATAACAATCTACTCAGTGGTTTCTACAAATCTTTTTTTTCCCGCGGCGCAATTGATGGATAAACGAGCTTTTCTGCTCGCTGTTAGCGTTATACTGGCGCCAACAATTAGGAATATCTACGATACGGTGGCGGGATTGTTCACCTTTTGAGTACCGTTATATACACGTCCACAGATTACCTGTACCACAACATTTTCCATTGCGCACTGCTAAAAGGTTCTCCCTGTAGCGGCCACGGATAGAGCTTCGGAAGAATTACTGCGTACATGCTTTCATGCGCGCGTAGGTAATTTATTTAACTCTACGTGAGCAGCATTTAGTGATCACGGGATTTTCTAGACTCCTGTGTGAAACCAGATTTCTGTAATTCCTGATTGCACTGATGCGAGGTAATGGCAGCTTTTCTTCAACGTTACTAGCTTATTTTGTTCAGTTTCTCTGTCACGTTACAACTTATACCCTGACCGATTGAAGTGTGGTTCTATATGGTTGTTGCTGCTGCTGTTGTTGTTGTTGTTGTGACGCCCATTGCGAAGCCAGCAAAGCACTCCGCTTCATTATAAAAGTCTGTTATTGTTTTGTTGTTGTCTTCAGTCCGAATTCTGGTATGATGCATCTCTCCATGTTACTCTATCCTGTGCAAGTCTCTTCATCTCTGCATACGTACTGCAGCCTACATCCCTTTGAAACTGCTTGATGATTTAAGCCTTGGTCTCCCTCTGTAATTACTGCCCCTCGCACTTACTTCCATTACCAAATCGACGGTTATCTTGATGCCTCAGGATGTGTCCTATCGACCGATCCCTTCATTTAGTCAAGCTGTGCCACAAATTTATTCTTCGCCAATTCGATTCATTACCTACTCGTTAATTATTCGAGCTACGTATCGAATTTTTAACATTATTTTGTACCGCAGATTTCAAAAGCTTCAATATTCTCGTCTGAACGGCTTATCGTTCAATTTTCAGTTGTGTTCAAGGCTACGTTCCACACAGGTACTTTCAAAACTGTCTTTCTAACACTTAAATTTACATGCCACGTTAACAAATTTCTTTCTTTCTTTCTTTTATTTTTTTAACGCTTTTGTACGTATTGCCAGTCCATATTTTTAGCCCACTCTGCTTAGGCCAGTCAGTAACTTAGATGCTCAGGTAACAAGGTGAAAGATGCATTTTAGAACTTTCTCAAGTGCTGCAGATCTAGGCCGTGTAACGTATTCACGGTCAAGTACAAGTGTTTTAGGGAGAGTGGAAGACTTTGTAGTGAACTGCTTCTACTAAAATTAAACTCTGCCATCGGACCCACAGGATTGCACGAGGCTAATCGGCCGCTGTATCATCCTCTGCCACTTGGATTCGGATGTGGTATGGAAGGAAGGAAGGAAGATAGGGCTTAATATCCCGTCTACATCGACGTCATTACGTGCAAATGGCACATGCAGGGTGGCTTTCGTATTTGACGTCACTCCAGTGACTTGCTTGTAGATGATGATAACACACTCACACTCACACTCACACTCACACACACACACACACACACACACACACACACACACACACACACACAAACACACAACTGAAGAAAATACCCGACGCGACCGGGTATCGAACCCGGAGCCCCTTGGTCGAGAGTCAGAAACATTAATCAGAAGACTACGAGCTATGATATCGAGGAACAAGCTTGCACTGTTCCAAAGATGGGGAAATAAATCGCCGTGGCCTTCTTAAGGAACCGACGAGCCATTTGCCTGGAAGCCGCACGGAGTGGCCGCGCGGTTTGAGGCGCCATGTCACTGATTGCGCGGCCCCTCCCGCCGGAGGTTAGAGTCCTCCCTCGGACATGGGTGTTCATCTACATCATCTACATCTACATTTATACTCCGCAAGCTACCCAACGGTGTGTGGCGGAGGGCACTTTACGTGCCACTGTCATTACCTCCCTTTCCTGTTCCAGTCGCGTATGGTTCGCGGGAAGAACGACTGTCTGAAGGCCTCTGTGCGCGCTCTAATCTCTCTAATTTTACATTCGTGATCTCCTCGGGAGGTATAAGTAGGGGGAAGCAATATATTCGATACCTCATCCAGAAACGCACCCTCTCGAAACCTGGCGAGCAAGCTACACCGCGATGCAGAGCGCCTCTCTTGCAGAGTCTGCCACTTGAGTTTGTTAAACATCTCCGTAACGCTATCACGGTTACCAAATAACCCTGTGACGAAACGCGCCGCTCTTCTTTGAATCTTCTCTATCTCCTACGTCAACCCGATCTGGTACGGATCCCACACTGATGAGCAATACTCAAGTATAGGTCGAACGAGTGTTTTGTAAGCCACCTCCTTTGTTGATGGACTACATTTTCTAAGGACTCTCCCAATGAATCTCAACCTGGTACCCGCCTTACCAACAATTAATTTTATATGATCATTCCACTTCAAATCGTTCCGCACGCATACTCCCAGATATTTTACAGAAGTAACTGCTACCAGTGTTTGTTCCGCTATCATATAACCATACAATAAAGGATCCTTCTTTCTATGTATTCGCAATACATTACATTTGTCTATGTTAAGGGTCAGTTGCCACTCCCTGCACCAAGTGCCTATCCGCTGCAGATCTTCCTGCATTTCGCTACAGTTTTCTAATGCTGCAACTTCTCTGTATACTACAGCATCATCCGCGAAAAGCCGCATGGAACTTCCGACACTATCAACTAGGTCATTTATATATATTGTGAAAAGCAATGGTCCCATAACACTCCCCTGTGGCACACCAGAGGTTACTTTAACGTCTGTAGACGTCTCTCCGTTGATAACAACATGCTGTGTTCTGTTTGCTAAAAACTCTTCAATCCAGCCACACAGCTGGTCTGATATTCCGTAGGCTCTTACTTTGTTTATCAGGCGACAGTGCGGAACTGTATCGAACGCCTTCCGGAAGTCAAGGAAAATAGCATCTACCTGGGAGCCTGTATCTAATATTTTCTGGGTCTCATGAACAAATAAAGCGAGTTGGGTCTCACACGATCGCTGTTTCCGGAATCCATGTTGATTCCTACATAGTAGATTCTGAGTTTCCAAAAACGACATGATATTCGAGCAAAAAACATGTTCTAAAATTCTACAACAGGTCGACGTCAGAGATATAGGTCTATAGTTTTGCGCATCTGCTCGACGACCCTTCTTGAAGACTGGGGCTACCTGTGCTCTTTTCCAATCATTTGGAACCTTCCGTTCCTCTAGAGACTTGCGGTACACGGCTGTTAGAAGGGGGGCAAGTTCTTTCGCGTACTCTGTGTAGAATCGAATTGGTATCCCGTCAGGTCCAGAGGACTTTCCTCTGTTGAGTGATTCCAGTTGCTTTTCTATTCCATGGACACTTATTTCGATGTCAGCCATTTTTTCGTTTGTGCGAGGATTTAGAGAAGGAACTGCAGTGCGGTCTTCCTCTGTGAAACAGCTTTGGAGAAAGGTGTTTAGTATTTCAGCTTTACGCTTGTCATCCTCTGTTTCAATGCCATCATCATCCCGGAGTGTCTGGATATGCTGTTTCGAGCCACTTACTGATTTAACGTAAGACCACAACTTCCTAGGATTTTCTGTCAAGTCGGTACATAGAATTTTACTTTCGAATTCACTGAACGCTTCACGCATAGCCCTCCTTACGCTAACTTTGACATAGTTTAGCTTCTGTATGTCTGAGAGGTTTTGGCTGCGATTAAACTTGCAGTGAAGCTCTCTTTGCTTTCGCAGTAGTTTCCTAACTTTGTTGTTGTACCACGGTGGGATTTTCCCGTCCCTCACAGTTTTACTCGGCACGTACCTGTCTAAAACGCATTTTACGATTGCCTTGAACTTTTTCCATAAACACTCAACACTGTCAGTGTCGGAACAGAAATTTGCGTTTTGATCAGTTAGGTAGACTGAAATCTGCCTTCTAAAACTCTTGCTAAACAGATAAACCTTCCGCCCTTTTTTTATATTCCTATTAACTTCCATATTCAGGGATGCTGCAACGGCCTTATGATCACTGATTCCCTGTTCTGCGCTTACAGAGTCGAAAAGTTCGGGTCTGTTTGTTACCAGTAGGTCCAAGATGTTATCTCCACGAGTCGGTTCTCTGTTTAATTGCTCGAGGTAATTTTCGGATAGCGCACTCAGTATAATGTCACTCGGTGCTCTGTCCCTACCACCCATCCTAAACATCTGAGTGTCCCAGTCTATATCTGGTAAATTGAAATCTCCACCTAAGACTGTAACATGCTGAGAAAATTTATGTGAAATGTATTCCAAATTTTCTCTCAGTTGTTCTGCCACTAATGCTGCTGAGTCGGGGGGTCGGTAAAAGGAGCCAATTATTAACCTAGCTCGGTTGTTGAGTGTAACCTCCACCCATAATAATTCACAGGAACTATCCACTTCTACTTCACTACAGGATAAACTACTACAAACAGCGACGAACACTCCACCACCGGTTGCATGCAATCTATCCTTTCTAAACACCGTCTGTACCTTTGTAAAAATTTCAGCAGAATTTATCTCTGGCTTCAGCCAGCTTTCTGTACCTATAACGATTTCAGCTTCAGTGCTTTCTATCAGCGCTTGAAGTTCCGGTACTTTACCAACGCAGCTTCGACAGTTTACAATTACAATACCGATTGCTGCTTGGTCCCCGCATGTGTTTGCGTTGCTCTTAGCATAAGTTAGTTTAAGTAGTGTGTAAATCTAGAGACTGATGACCTTAGTAGTTTGGTCGCTTAGGAATTCACAAACATTTGAACATTTGCCTAGAACGGTTTAGGGAAATCAAGGCAAACCTAAATCTGGATACGTTATGGAGAGGCTGGGATACAGCACACCACTCTCCCTGCCTTTATCGGCTTTCCAGACCTTGGAGCCACTATTTCTCATTCAAATAACTCCTCAATTGGAATCACAAGGCACTGTAGATCACGTTCCCGTCCTCTCCCCAAGGAAAAAAATCTTGACATTATTTGAAATTAGATCTGGGTTCTCCTCATGACAATGGACGTGCTAATCACTAAGCTACTTACAGATAGTGTTGGGCACCTAGGAGAGGAGGGAGTGATGAAGCCTTGTGTCTTTAGAGGTTATGCGGTTTTATTTCTATGGTTACAAAATAGTTACATGAACAGCGAAGTCAGTTGGATGTTGCATCCTCTTAGCTGTATATTGATTCGGTTAGGAAGGCTGTTCAGGTACGCTGTACACTAAAGTGACAAAAGTTTTGGGATAGCAACGTACACACATACAGAAGGCGGCAGTATCGCGTACACAAGGTATAAAAAGGGCAGTGCAGTAGCGCAACTGATTTTGTGTTCAAGTACATCATGTGAAAAGGTTTCCGACGTGATTATGGCGGTACGACTAGACTTAACAGACTCAGAACGCGGAATGGTAGTTGGAGTTAGACGCATGCGACCTTCCATGTAGGAAATCGTTTGGGAATTCAATATTCCAAGATTTACAGTGTCAAGAGTGTGTCGAGAATACCAAATATCAGCCATTATCTCCCACCACGGGCAACGCAGTGGTCGACGGCTTTCACTTAACGACCAAAAGCAGCGGTGCTTGCGTGGAGTTGCCAGTGCTCATAGACAAGCAACACTGCGGGAAATAATCGCAGAAATCAATGTGGGACGTACGACGAACGTTTAGGTAAGGACAGTGTGGCGAAATCTGGCGTTAATGGGCTATAGCAGCAGATGTCCTACGCGAGTGCTTTTGCTAACAGCAGGACATCGCCTGCAGCGTCTCTCCTGGGCTAGCGGCCATACCGGTTGGACACTAGACCACTGGAAAACCATGGCCCGGTCCGAAGGATCTCGACTGCAGTTGGTAAGAGACGATGGTAAGGTTCGACTGTGGCGCAGACCCCTCGAAATCGTGGACGCGTCAATAAGACAGTGGGGATGCTGGTGGTGACTCCAAAATGGTGCGAGCTGAGTTTGCGTGGAAGGGACTGGGTCCTCTGGTCCAACTGAGCCGATCATTGACTGGAAATGGTCATGTCCGGCTTCTTGCACAACATCTGCAGCCCTTCATGGACATAATGTTCCGAAACAACGATAGAATTTTTATGGATGACAATGTGCAGTCTCACCGGGCCACAATTATTCGCGATTGGTTTGAAGAACATTCTGGACAATTCGAACGAATGATTTTTCCACTCAGATCGTCCGACATGAAAAATATATTCTTGGCAATTCGAAAGAAACATATCATTTTATAGAGCGGCAATTACCTCATACACGAAATGAACTGCAAACGGGGCTTGCGTTTAAGTAGGCAGACTGAAGGTGTGCCCAGCAGACAGTCGCCTTCTCAGATGCTGTTTGGTAATCGAAGCCAACACTAAGAAGCAACATGTCTCGTAGCTTCGACAAAGATTAGTCTGTAACGAACTGCAGCGCCACTAAGAAGCGACATGTCACATAGCTGCGACAAAGATTAGTCTGTAACGAACTGCAGAAACGTTTTCGCGGCTCAGCCTTGACGGCGTAACTACTGGCCGTTAGTCGTAAGCAAGTTGTAAACTGAGTATCTTGTGGAGCCACTGGAGTGTAACGACACCGTTCAGCGACAGCAGCTAAATCCTCCCAGTGATGCTCAGCTTTACTGCTGCATGAAACAATTTCAATACCATGAATAAATCATCGTGAAATTAAGAATTTGTTGATATTAAAATTTTCTGGGTTATTAGGCCGTGTCATATTTCTACGAAAATGATCGACGTTTAGACCACCACTCTGCTGGGATCTTCCTACAGTGTTCTAGCAGTAGTGGATACCAGAAGATCCTGAGGGAGATCCCAGCAGAGGGGTCGAGACGTCGATCATTTTAGTAGAAATATGATGCGGCCTAATAACCCAGAAGATTATAACTTCAGTGACAACGGCCACGAAAGCCTGCAGAATTACATAAGAATTTGTTGCTACATACGAGAACCGAAGCCCAAAACAAATATTTGATGTGAAAACTAGTATTATGCGATGCGGCTCGGAATTGTAAAAAGATGTTCCGTAATTCAAAGAAGCAAATGAGGAGGATGCTTGGCGTGTTTATAAGGTAAGATTTGCTAGGCAATTTCAAATCGAATAAGCGCTTCGTTGCTGAGGGCTTGTTACTGAACCACCATATTATGGAAGATTTTAACAGGTGAAATGTGAAGTCCACCGTGTTTTAGGAGGATCAGCGAACATTTCACATGATGAGTATGTGGAAAATTTAGAATTTAAACCTTAATATACGCATGTGGCAAATGTCTACCAGTTTGGAGATGAAGTTGCTTGATTTGACACTTATGGTTTCGACGCACCCATGTTTGATTCATATGATACTGCAACTTCAAGTTGTGTGTGAAATGCATCTAAGACAATTCCGCACATATTTCCATTATGCACAATAATTTCGCCTGTTTGATATTTATTCACTGGTTTCGTAATAGAAACGCCTTATAGCTTGTGTAGAATGGCACAGCGGTTTCCTAACTTGAAAATGACAGAATAAGGAGTGTGAACTGTTATTTTCAGCTAAGTGTGAGTTTGGTACCATTCCAATTACACAGATATAGCATTAGCATAAGATTGAGCGAAATTTCGATGTGATCAGTTATATTATCACAGAACATACATAAAAGGGAGTCCAACATTCATTGGTATTCCCCACACAAAAATAAACCGAAGTTTGCAATAGGGATTGTATCCGTTTCATCCGTCAGTGGACGTAACGCCTGCATGGAGCTCGATCATCAGTTTTTGCCGATAGCTAACTGACGATTAATTTTCAAACTTACTACTCGATGATAAACTTACAGTACTTTTATATTAGACGGCATGAATAACGTTCGTGGCCACGCGGGATTACCCGAGCGGTTTAAGACGCTGCAATCATGGACTGTGCGGCTGGTCCCGGCGGAGGTTCGAGTCCTCCCTCGGGCATGGGTGAGTGTGTTTGTCCTTAGGATATTTTAGGTTAAGTAGTGTGTAAGCTTAAGGACTGATCACCTTAGCAGTAAAGTCCCATAAGATTTCACACACATTTTTTTAACGTTCGTGATCACATCGTAATTGCGGCGGAAAACCAGATTAACTGTGAATACATATTTTCAACGTATTTTGTCTGTAAATGTTTGGTACTGTGTGATTAATAATCGATTAATTAATACTTTCGCCTTCGCAGGTCGTGTCGCAGGACGCACCTACACTCGTCCTGTGAAAACACTTGCCGCCTGTAATGCGTATCCAGGATAACTGGCAATCATCTTTTAGCGCTCCCAACCTTTATATTCTACTCGTCAGAAATAAATGATTTAAGTCTAAGATTCCCTGACTAATTTATCGACCACACCGGTCACCTCCATGGGCCAGCAATGCCAGTAGTCTCGAGTTTACATCGACAATATAACTTGAAAGTTTTCATGCAACACCGTCTTGAAACACTTAGCAAGCCTTTATGCCAGACTTCATACGATGGGTAGTTTTTTCGATAAAATACTGTAAGTGCCATGGAGTTTGTTGAGGATTGGAATATCACTAAAGCCTATACAAGTTTTCAGATGTACATCAACGTTTATGAGAATTGGAGCAACAAAGATATAGTCTGGTTGAAATGAAATTTATTGCACATCTGACTTTGAGATTTCTGTTTTCTTGAAACATTGCGTATTGAAATCTCAGCCTCTGAACGTCGTGACACGGAATCAACGACGGCTTATATGTATTTCTTACTCCGCGTCGATTGTACGTGAGACCAGAAAGCATCAGTGGTTTGTCGGCGAACTGTGGGGAACAAGTCGGCAACCAACAGTATCCTAGACATGCTCAGTAGGCGACATGTCAGACTAATACGCTGGCCAGCGGAGAAGCAGTGCTCGTCGCACCACAGGCTACGTTCTAATACCAGTGGCATCTGAGACCGTATAAAATTCCTAAACATAGCGCTGACTGTTAAGACGTTCAATGGGGTGAAGTAGTTCTACCTGCAATATCTGCCTACAACAAAGAGTGATTACCGGACTGCCGGCCGGCGTGGCCGTGCGGTTCTAGGCGCTACAGTCTGGAACCGAGCGACCGCTACGGTCGCAGGTTCGAATCCTGCCTCGGGCATGGATGTGTGTGATGTCCTTAGGTTAGTTAGGTTTAATTAGTTCTAAGTTCTAGGCGACTGATGACCTCAGAAGTTAAATCGCATAGTGCTCAGAGCCATTTTTGATTACCGGACAGTATCCGACTGCAAAATTACTGATGAACGCCCTGAATATGCCACCCGGTATATGACTAAGAAGCGATAAGAAATAAGCCGATCATATAAAACCAGTGTTAAGTAAGCCGTATGGAAGACAAATATTTGTTGGTAGGGAATATGTAAATTGCTTATAAGGCGCTAGGGCTAGGGTGACCATTTCCGGAGTATTGTTCCAATGTTTTGAGTCCTTACCAAGTAAGCTTCACAGTAGACTTCTAACGAATTTAGGATCGTAACAGGTCGGTATAATTTATTTGAAGGTATAGCAGAAATGTTCGGTAAACTTTAATAGGAATCCTTGTGAGGAAGACGACGTAGTTCTCGCGAAAACCGGTTGTGTAAATGTAGAGAACCTATATTCCAGGAAGCCTCTGCGTTCATTCTGCTGATATCTCACTTAGGGATCATGGAAACTAGAGAAGAGGGATTAGGAGGGGTACAGATGCATACAGACATTACTTTCCCTCGTTTAATGAGCGAATGGAACGAGACAAATAAACGTCAATATTGATATGGAGTGCTGTCCACCGTGCACTGTACAGTGGCTTGTGGATTTTATGAGGGTCACTCAAAAGGAATGCACACTACTTTTGTAAACATACAGTTTTCATTCTGCATGTCTGAAAGCTTCACAGTGTGTAGATACATCCTTCCCACTTGTTTTCAAACTTAGTTCAACCTGTTCCCATGAGTGGCGCCGTCACAGTATGTCTTCAAGATGGCTGCTACACTTGACGTTCGTCAGAAGCAACGTGCTGTCATAGAGTACCTGTGCTGTGAAAACGAGACAGTGGGAAACATCCACAAGAGGTTGAAAAAGGCGTATGGATATGCTGCTGTCGATCGCAGTACATTTAGTCGGTGGGCAAGCAGTGATGAAAGCGGGCACGGTAATATTGAGGATTGTCCTCGCAGCGGCAGGCCTCGTACTGCACACACTCCAGACAATGTGCAGAGAGTTAACGAATTGGTGACTGCCGACAGACGCATCACAGTGAACGAATTGGCACGCTACGTTGGGACAGGGGAAGGAAGTATTTGCAGAATACTGAAAGTGTTGGCGTTAAAAAAGGTTTGTGCCAGGTGGGTTCCCAGGATGTTGACAGTGGCTCACAAAGAAACAAGAAAAACGATATGCAGCGAACTTTTGGAACAGTACGAGAATAGTGGAGATGAATTTCTTGGAAGAATTGTGACAGGTGACGAAACATGGCTCCATCATTTTTCACCAGAGACTAAAAGTTAATCAATGGAATGGCATCACGCAAATTCACCCAAGAAAAAAAATTCAAAACCACACCTTCTGCTGGAAAAGTTATGGCTTTGGTGTTTTTCGATTCCGAAGGACTCTTGCTTGTGGAAATCATGCCAAGTGGAACCACCATAAATTCTGATGCATATGTGACGACACTGAAGAAACTTAAAGCTCGACTGAGTCGTGTTCGACCACATCGGCAAAAGCAAGATATTTTGCTGATGCATGACAATGCACGGCTACATGTCAGTCAAAAAACCATGGAAGCGATCACGAAACTCGGATGGACAACACTGATACACGCGCCTTACAGTCCTGACCTGGCTCCATGTGACTATCATCTCTTTGGGAAACTGAAAGACTCTCTTTGTGGAACAAGGTTTGAAAATGATGAGTCCCTTGCGCACGCTGCCAAACAGTGGCTCCAACAGGTTGGTCCAGAATTTTACCATGCCGGTATACTGGCGTTGGTTCCAAGATGGCGTAAGGCAGTTGAAAGGGATGGAAATTATGTGGAGAAATGAAAATATTGTTCCTAAAGGATGTATCTACACACTGTAAAACTTTCAAACATGTAGAATAAAAGATGGATTTAAAAAAAATAGTGCGCATTTCTTTTGAAGTGACCCTCATATATGTAGCCTACATATTTTTCGTTATCGAAAAAGACGGGAGTGCAGGACCACACAGTTTCTGAGACTACCACCGCACCATGCCACAGCCAATCTCGCGGTGCACGCCTCCATCGTCCCCTTCTCCACACAGTCATCAAACCAAGAGTACTTCTAAACTCTTTTTTTCTTTCACTTCAGCCTCACTTGTAATGCAGCTGCTTGCCCTGTTCTTCGTACAGTTTCTGAGCCCGTCGGCGACCAAAACTGCCATATATGGCTGCCGTTTCCGTGTATTCGTCGAAGTTTCTGTGAATGTGCTGTTGACAAACTTAGTACTTGGAAAAGGGAACTGTACACTTTGTCGCGTGTATCTGGGAGAAACAAGGAGCATATGCTCCAGTGCTCCTACAAGAAAAGTACTCTTACACACTCCATCTCTGTTCTTCGAAATTAATTCGTTGACTGCGATTTCCTTGATATCAGCTGTATTAGGCATGGCTCTACTAACCAATAATGACATGTGAAGATTTGTGGCGTACTGGGACTCGAAGCCGGATTTCTCGCTTATCACGAGCGGTCGCCTCAGCCACTTCGGCACTCCGTGCACGCTCCTCGAACCGACCCAAACTTCCGTATGTCGCCTTCCCTCCGTACTTATATCATGATCTTTATGTATGTCCGAAAGAACGGACACCACACATACACTGATCAGCCAGAACGTAATGACCAACGACCTTCTACTTTTTCGGTGTTCTAGAAGCGCTGTGGTGAGTGTTTCCAACACGTGCGAATCTAAGGTGAAATCACGTTCCGATTTTGTTGAGTTGGGCTGCCACTCCTCATTACAGATGTCGGACGTCGTAGACTGGGCAGACTAGTAAAACAGGACAGCGGTGAACAATGGCGGAACTAACATCAGAATTTAATACTGGTAAGATTACAAGTGTAACTGGACACACAGTACACCGAACACTCCTAATAATGGGTCTCCGCAGCCGAAGACCCATGCATGTTCCTATGTTATCACCCCGATATCGGCAACTACAACTGAAATGGTCACGTGACCATCGGCACTGGAAGTTGGCGAAGTGGCAGAGCGTTGCATGGTCTGATGAATCCCGACACCTTTTTCATCATGCCTCTGGGAGGGCGCTAATCCGTCGTCTTCCAGGGGAGCGGCTCTTTGACACCTATACTGCGATATGAAGACAAGCTGGCCGCAGGTCCATTATGCTCTGGCGAGCATTCACGTGGGCTTCCATGAGTCCAGTGGAGGTCATGCAAGGCACCATGACTGCCAAGGAATATCGTACACTGATTGCGGACCACGTACACCGTTTTATGACGATCGTGTATCCCCGACGGTAGTGGCATTTTTCAGCAATCGTGCGGCGTGTCACGAGGCCAGGAGTATGATGGAGTGGTCGAGGAACACAGTCACGAGTTTCAATTGTGATGTGATCTCGCGAAAATCGGTTGCGTAAATGTAGAGGACTCTGCGTTCCTTCTGCTGATATCTCGCATATTGATCATGGAAATCAGATGAGAGATTAGGACGCGTAGAGGGGCATACGGACATTATTTTCTCTCGTTTAATGAGCGAATGGAACGAGACAAAGATGTGGTGCCTACTCCCTCCAGCGATCTACCAAGGCCTCATTACTTCCATGCCATGACGCGTTGCCGTTGTTATCCGTGGCAAAAGTGGACATACTGGCTGTTAGGTGGGTGCTATAGTGTTCTGGCTGATCAGCGCGGTTGCGCCCTCCACCCCCCCACTCTTTCTCACTCTCTCTTTCTCACACTCTCTTCTATCTCTCTCTTCTCTCTATCTCTCTCTTCTCCCTATCTCTCTCTCTCTCTTCTCCCTATCTCTCTCTCTCTTCTCCCTATCTCTCTCTCTCTTCTCCCTATCTCTCTCTCTCTTCTCCCTATCTCTCTCTCTCTTCTCTCTATCTCTCTCTCTCTTCTCTCTATCTCTCTCTCTCTTCTCTCTATCTCTCTCTCTCTCTCTCTCTCTTCTCTCTATCTCTCTCTCTTCTCTCTATTTCTCTCTCTTCTCTCTCTTTCTCTCTTTCTCTCTCTTTCTCTCTTCTCTCTATTTCTCTCTTTCTCTATCTCTCTCTCTCTCTCTATCTCTTCTCTCTATCTCTACTCTCTATCTCTCTCTCTTCTCTCTCTCTCTCGCCCTCTCTCTCGCCCTCTCTCTCGCCCTCTCTCTCGCCCTCTCTCTCTCTCTCTCTCGCTCTCTCTCTCTCTCTCTCTCTCTCTCTCTCTCTCTCTCCCTCTCTCCCCTTGCGGGAATCCAGCGTGAGGTAGTGAGGAATGAGTATGATGGACAGGCGGCGCTATGTAAATACTGTGTGGTAAGTTGGGAATTCAGATCGAGAGGAAAGTTTGCTCTGATAGCCGAGGCGGTTAATGAGACCGCTTGCGTAAAGAGGGTAATCTGCGATCAAGACCTGGTCCGGCACAAATTTTCACTGGTCGCCATTGAAATCATTTCAGTGATCAATTGCGGCTGATGTCGATTTTATTTAATCCCATCACGTATCATCATCATTATCTCATTATTTATTGCACATAAACAGTCCATTTAGCCGCATGGAAGAAGACGAAAGTATACAAATACGGTACATAAACATAAACTAACGAAGTGCTCAACACATCCAGTCCGTGCTGACATGAAGAAAGTTTCCAACCGATTTCTCATACACAAACAGCGGCTGACCGGCGTTGCCTGGTGAAACGTTGTTGTGATGCCTCGTGTACGGACGAGAAATACGTATCATCACGTTTCCGACTTTGATAAAGGTCGGTTTATCGTATCGCGACGGAACGCGCTGGATCCCAACGGCCTTGTATCACTAGCAGTCGAGATGACAGGCATCTTATCCGCATGGTTGTAACGGATCGTGCAGCTACGTCTCGATCCGTGAGTCAACAGATGGGGACGTTTGCAAGACAACAACCATCTGCACGAAGAGTTCGACGACGTTTGCAGCAGCATGGACTATCAGCTCCGAGACCATGGCTGCGGTTACCCTTGATGCTGCATTACAGACAGGAGCGCCTGCGATGGTGTACTCAACGACGAACCTGGGTGCACGAATGTCAAAACGTCATTTTCTCGGATGAATGTAAGTTCTGTTTACAGCATCATGATGGTCGCATCCGTGTTTGGCGACATCGCGGTGAACGCAAATTGAAAGCGTATCTTCGTCATCGCCATACTGGCGTATCACCCGGCGTGATGGTAGGGGGTGCCATTGGTTACACGTCTCGGTCACCTCTTGTTCGCTTTGACGGCACTTTGAACAGTGGACGTTACGTTTCAGATGTGTTGCGACCCGTGGCTCTAACCTTCATTCGATCCCTGCGAAGCCCTACATTTCAGCGGGATAATGCACGACCGCATGTTGCAGGTCCTGTACGGGCCTTTCTGGATACAGAAAATGTTAGACTGCTGCCCTGGCTAGCACATTCTCCGGATCTCTCACCAATTGAAAACGTCTGGTCAATGGTGGCCGAGCAACTGGCTCGTCACAATACGGCAGTCACTACTCTTGATGAACTGTGGCAGCGTGTTGGAGCTGCATGGGCAGCTGTACCTGTACACGCAATCCAAGCTCTGTTTGACTCAATGCCCAGGCGTATCAAAGCTGTTATTACGGCCAGAGGTAGTTGTTCTGGGTCCTGATTTCTCAGGATCTGTGCACCCAAATGAGTGAAAACGTAATCACATGTCAGTTCTAGTATAACATATTTGTCCAATGAATACCCGTTTATCATTTGCATTTCTTCTTGATGTAGCAATTTTAATGGCGAGTAGTGTTTCGCCGTGTAGTTATGACCAGACAACAGACTTGTTGAGTAATTTTTTTGGTCGACAGTGTTACTGGCCTACCACGAACAGTTTCTTACTACGATAGTCATCACAAAAGTCCTGAAATGACAATTTGTGACGTGGACCGCTTCAAGATCTCCGAAAACTCCACAGGTCAAACAAGGATTCGAATGTCGTTTTTATGGCTTTACCTGATACTCTTAAATAAAAAACTATGTTTAAAACGAAAGTACAATCGAGACAGAGATATAAGGTGCTTAATACGTAGCTTTGTTTTTAATCAAGTATGTATTCAAAGCAGAGGGTGCTTCTTTCCTATACAGACAGCATTATTCAAAATTGTTTAAAGTAATTGTTGACGTTCTCATTTTTCTCCTATCCAGCGAATGCCTAGATTTTGTTTACTAGTGTACAGAATTTATCTCGTGGCAATGAAACAAGAGCATTAGCGGAGGACGGAAGAACTCCAGGGCGCACGTGGCCCTGGTCTAGTGCACGCAGCCATCTCTTGTAGCCTTCGGCTCCGCGGGATGAAATAAGTTGCGCCTCGGACGTTGCTAATGACATTATTAGTTAACGTCTCGCAAACAGTGGGTCGTTAGAGGTACTCATTCGCATCACTTGTATGTTGCGCCGCAATTACCTGTTAAATTAACTCACGGCTGGATCTCGTAATTGAGAAATTGCTATGAAATGTAGGTGTTTGAACCGTCGCCGATTTATTTCTGTAAGTGAAACCTGTTCCAGGCATTGCCGGTTCAATCGATCCGTTATAACAAATCTGTCTCAAGCTCTGACTGGAACTGTGCGAGGTACGCACGGTTGTTAGCCGTATTAAATTCCCCAAGCTGTAAATTTATGCGTTTAAAAAAAATTCGGAAGGACTGTTGAATAACATTTTTCTGCTGCTGGTGAGATTTTCCTATAAATTTCTTTGCTCGCATGCTCTTTCTAGTACTACTCGAACTTCATCTTTCCACTTAATTTTTAACAGTCTTTTGTAGGACAACTTTTAAAATGCTTCCAATCTATGCCTCTCCAGTTTTCGCACGTTCCATTGCTGACTTCTATACAATACTGGGCCCCTCATACAAACCGTTTGAAAATCATCTTCCTCTAGTCAGTGGCGATGTTCCACTCCGAAAGACGTTTATTGCTGCAAATTTCTTTAAAATGAATCTTTTACTCTGTAGCGCTCTAACGAAGCTTTCTCACAGAGGTGAAGTTAGATAGCTGCGCCGGGAAATGCGTTGTTCCCAAAACACAAAGGCCCAGGGTAGAGTCCCTGTCTCATTCAGTTTTAATCTTCCAAGAACTTAAAAATCTTTCTTCACCAGCGAAAATCTTACTCTGACATTTGTTAGTAGGAATGTGAATCCTCTCGAGTGCACGAATCCAGCCTTATTATGTTGTTGATGAAGCAGCGGGCTGTCCATGGTGGTTACATTTATTTGATGTTTTTACTCTCTTCAGCATCGGATACATATCGTAGCTTTTTACATTAGGGCATTCAGTCTGGTTGTCAATAATGGATGATGATAGCTTGTCCGATATGCAACTACGTGCTACCTGCTGATGCTGTGTACTGCTTCCTAATAATGGCGGCGCTAACGAACTAGCCACTAGCAAATGAATTTGTATAAATTAACAGCTGTAGAGAAAAATTACTTTTAAAATCTCCTTATGATTTCTTTCTGCCTTATGTCAACTTGGATAATCTTGTTTTACAGGTCGCTAAATTGCTTTGTTTCTTCGACGATGTCTTCCACACTTTTTCAATGTTAAACATTGATATAAAAGAGAATAGCGAATTTATGACTTCCGTATCTTATTTCTCATCTGTGCTACGTAAACCGTCGATTGCATCCCACAATAATTCTTTCGTCGTGTCATTTTCATGCTCTGTGTGTGAGTAATTTACTGTACAGCAATCTTTCTGTCCAGTAACGTCATTAAACGTCGCACGCTATGACATCTCCTGCTTCTGTTTTTTTCTGTTTACAGTTAAAGTATATTATTTTTTGTTTCATATATTTATTATGAGCTGTAGCTGTGCAGGCTGCATTTGCGCTCTGCAAACACACCGGTAAATTATCGTACTCCATAAAACCTGACACGTCAGGAGAGTAAACCGTGAATTTGCCATAAAATTGCAATGAATTGGGTTCAGCGCAGACTTCTTACAGCTCACTGTGGACGCAATGGCAAAGTAATCTAAGTTTAGCGTCAAGAGACGGAGGGAGATGACGAGTGGTTGGTTAGCACACTGTCTGCGCTCACAGCCGTTAGGTGTGGGTTCACATCACGCCCATCCATCCAGATTTACGACATCCGTGGTTTCAACTAGAGGAATACCGACTTTTTTTTCCATCCTTGTTCAGCTCGAACTGTAAATTTCGTCTGTCTGCGACCAGGTAATTACTGATAGAGAAAATCTTCCTTAAAAAAATTAAAAAAAAAACATAAAAGCATGTATTAACTACTTTTACATAAATTTATGTTGAACAAGGATGGTTGCTGTTTCAAGAAATAAAAAAAAAACTGCTTAGCTGAGATACATTCTACAGTATTTTACTGCTCCTTAGTGTTGACATGTTTAATAACATTAGTGGCAACATTAATAACATTAGTGGCAGCAGCGGCGTTTATCGGTATCTACGAGCAGTAATGTTGCCCTATCTCTGGGGCGACGTCGTTGTTTTTCCGGGTCGTGTGAGTGTGCGAGGTCGGTCAGGGACTCGGCAGGAGCCAGGTCCATGCAGTGCCAGGACACGCTGGGACAGCTGGCGGATGGAAGAGCTGTGGTCACGAGGGTGCACAACCTCGTCGTAAACCGGATCCAGCAAGCTTTAAGATGAGTGCATTTCAATCCAAGTAGATAAACCTCCACCATCGTGATACGTTGCGATTCTCCAGTGACATGGGTTCGTGTTGCTGCTCGTAGTGTCGCCGAGGCGAAGAGCATCGAGTGGAGTGCTTAGGGAAAGCGGATCTGATTAGCTTCCGCGACTTCTTGTTACTATTGACTGCGTTCAGCTTGTTACAATTTTTGAAATTCAACCATCGGTGTTTTTTTCTGCCTGGTGGCCGCTAACGCCCCAGTTACCTGCCCTGGGGGTTAGTGTATGTAATGGCAGTGTACGTTTCCTCGCCTGCCGCTGCTGTCTTGTAAGGCGTGTAGTTTTGACTGCTTTCTTGATTGTAGGCCGTTTGTGATTCTTCTACTCTGGTGGTAGTGATTCCTTTCTCGTTCCGTGATCTCTAAGCACAGTATCCAGGGGACGTAGTGCATACCGCCGGTTCCGGCTTTGGCATATTATTCCATCGTTGCATTTGGTTTATCAGACGTCAGGTAGCTTCAGCAAGATTATCATTAGTCATTCGTTAGACTGCCACTAGTCTGAGTTACCATCTTGTGAAGCGAATGCAAACTCTTGGCTGCCTATCTCATCGCTCGAGAAAGTGTTTGTTGCCGGACCTTCTCAGAGGTCGATTCCTGGAGCACCGTCTGTGTCCCTTGGTTCATGTAACGCATGTGTGTTCTAAAAGGAGGTCTGACGGCCAGTAGTTCAGTGTAACGCTCCTTCAGTCCACGCCTTCTGCCGGTATAATCTGCCTCAGTATCCTCTAAGGAACTTATGTACTGGTCCTTGTGTGTTATTATTGTATTATTTATTACAATATCTCATAATGCCTACATTAAAGGTTATATATGTCTAGTTAATAGTAAACCATGGACCTAGCCGTTGGTGGGGAGGCTTGCGTGCCTCAGCGATACAGATAGGCGTACCGTAGGTACAACCACAACGGATGGGTATCTGTTGAGAGGCCAGACAAACGTGTGGTTCCTGAAGAGGGGCAGCAGACTTTTCAGTAGCTGCAAGGGCAACAGTTTGGATGATTGATGATCTGGCCTTGTAACAATAACCAAAACGGCCTTGCTGTGCTGGTACTGCGAACGGCTGAAAGCAAGGGGAAACTACGGCCGTAATTTTTCCCGAGGGCATGCAGCTTTACTGTATGATTAAATGATGATGGCGTCCTCTTGGGTAAAATATTCCGGAGATAAAATAGTCCCCCATTCGGATCTCCGGGCGGGGACTACTCAAGAGGATGTCGTTATCAGGAGAAAGAAAACTGGCGTTTTACGGATCGGAGCGTGGAATGTCATATCCCTTAATCGGGCAGGTAGGTTAGAAAATTTAAAAAGGGAAATGGATAGGTTAAAGTTAGATATAGTGGGAATTAGTGAAGTTCGGTGGGAGGAGGAACAAGACTTCTGGTCAGGTGACTACAGGGTTATAAATCCAAAACCAAATAGGGGTAATGCAGGAGTAGTTTTAATAATGAACAGGAAAATAGGAATGCGGGTAAGCTACTACAAACAGCATAGTGAACGCATTATTGTGGCCAAGATAGATACGAAGCCCACACCTACTACAGCAGTACAAGTTTATATGCCAACTAGCTCTGCAGATGACGAAGAAATTGAAGAAATGTATGATGAAATAAAAGAAATTATTCAGATAGTGAAGGGAGACGAAAATTTAATAGTCATGGGTGACTGGAATTCGAGTGTAGGAAAAGGGAGAGAAGGAAACGTAGTAGGTGAATATGGATTGGGGCTAAGAAATGAAAGAGGAAGCCGCCTCGTAGAATTTTGGAGCACAACTTAATCATAGCTAACACTTGGTTTAAGAATCATGAAAGAAGGTTGTATACATGGAAGAATCCTGGAGATACTAAAAAGGTATCAGATAGATTATATAATGGTAAGACAGAGATTTAGGAACCAGGTTTTAAATTTTAAGACATTTCCAGGGGCAGATGTGGACTCTGACCACAATCAATTGGTTATGACCTGCAGATTAAAACTGAAGAAACTGCAAAGAGGTGGGAATTTAAGGAGATGGGACCTGGATAAACTGAAAGAACCAGAGGTTGTACAGAGTTTCATTGAGAGCATAAGGGAACAATTGACAGGAATGGGGGAAATAAATACAGTAGAAGAAGAATGGGTAGCTTTGAGGGATGAAGTAGTGAAGGCAGCAGAGGATCAAGTAGGTAAAAAGACGAGGGCTAGTAGAAATCCTAGGGTAACAGAAGAAATATTGAATTTAACTGATGAAAGGAGAAAATATAAAAATGCAGGAAATGAAGCAGGCAAAAAGGAATACAAACGTCTCAAAAATGAGATCGACAGGAAGTGCAAAATGGCTAAGCAGGGATGGCTAGAGGACAAATGTAAGGATGTAGAGGCTTATCTCACTAGGGGTAAGATAGATACTGCCTACAGGAAAATTGAAGAGACCTTTGGAGAAAAGAGAACGATTTGTATGAATATCAAGAGCTCATATGGAAACCCAGTTCTAAGCAAAGAAAGGAAAGCAGAAAGGTGGAAAGAGTATATAGAGGGTCTATACAAGGGCGATGTACTTGAAGACAATATTATGGAAGTGGAAGAGGATGTAGATGAAGTTGAAATGGGAGATACGATACTGCGTGAAGAGTTTGACAGAGCACTGAAAGACCTGAGTCGAAACAAGGCCCCCGGAGTAGACAACATCCCATTGGAACTACTGACGGCCTTGGGAGAGCCAGTCCTGACTAAACTCTACCATCTGGTGAGCAAGATGTATGAAACAGGCGAAATACCCTCAGACTTCAAGAAGAATATAATCATTCCAATCCCAAAGAAAGCAGGTGTTGACAGATGTGAAAATTACCGAACAATCAGTTTAATAAGCCACAGCTGCAAAATACTAACACGAATTCTTTACAGACGAATGGAAAAACTAGTAGAAGCCGACCTCGGGGAAGATCAGTTTGGATTCCGTAGAAATACTGGAACACGTGAGGCAATACTGACCTTACGACTTACCTTAGAAGAAAGATTAAGGAAAGGCAAACGTACGCTTCTAGCATTTGTAGACTTAGAGAAAGCTTTTGACAGTGTTGACTGGAATACTCTTTCAAATTGTGCAGGTGGCAGGGGTAAAATACAGGTAGCGAAAGGCTATTTACAATTTGTACAGAAACCAGATGGCAGTTATAAGAGTCGAGGGGCATGAGAGGGAAGCAGCGGTTGGGAAGGGAGTGAGACAGGGTCGTAGCCTCTCCCCAATGTTATTCAATCTGTATATTGACCAAGCAGTAAAGGAAACAAAAGAAACATTCGGAGTAGGTATTAAAATCCAAGGAGAAGAAATAAAACATTTGAGGTTCGCCGATGACATTGTAATTCTGTCAGAGACAGCAAAGGACTTGGAAGAGCAGTTGAATGGAATGGAAAAAAATGGTTCAAATGGCTCTGAGCACTATGGGACTCAACATCTTAGGTCATAAGTCCCCTAGAACTTAGAACTACTTAAACCTAACTAACCTAAGGACATCACACACACCCATGCCCGAGGCAGGATTCGAACCTGCGACCGTAACAGTCCCGCGGTTCCGGACTGCAGCGCCAGAACCGCTAGACCACCGCGGCCGGCTGAATGGAATGGACAGTGTCTTGAAAGGAGGATATAAGATGAACATCAACAAAAGCAAAACGAGGATAATGGAATGTAGTCGAATTAAGTCGGGTGATGCTGAGGGAATTAGATTAGGAAATGAGACACTTAAAGTAGTAAAGGAGTTTTGCTGTTTGGGGAGCAAAATAACTGATGATGGTCGAAGTGGAGAGGGTATAAAATGTAGACTGGCAATGGCAAGGAAAGCGTTTCTGAAGAAGAGAAATTTGTTAACATCGAGTATAGATTTAAGTGTCAGGAAGTCGTTTCTGAAAGTATTTGTATGGAGTGTAGCCATGTATGGAAGTGAAACATGGACGATAAATAGTTTGGACAAGAAGAGAATATACGCTTTCGAAATGTGGTGCTACAGAAGAATGCTGAAGATTAGATGGGTAGATCACATAACTAATGAGGAAGTATTGAATAGGATTGGGGAGAAGAGAAGGTTGTGGCACAAATTGACCAGAAGAAGCGATCGGTTGGTAGGACATGTTCTGAGGCATGAAGCGATCACCAATTTAGTATTGGAGGGCAGCGTGGAGGGTAAAAATCGTAGAGGGAGACCAAGAGATGAATACACTAAGCAGATTCAGAAGAATGTAGGTTGCAGTAGGTACTGGGAGATGAAGCAGCTTGCACAGGATAGGGTAGCATGGAGAGCTGCATCAAACCAGTCTCAGGACTGAAGACTACAACAACACAACAACAATAGTTTTGGTCGCCTTCTGGAATAAAATCTAGCAGTGTAGAGTTCAGTGGATGTTAAGGTCTCTGTTACGAAGTTTACCATCATCTTATTTCACTCGTTTGGTGATCAGTTGCTTTTTTTAAAAAAAAAAAATTAACCTTTGCTACTGTATTTGCTGTTTTACAGTAGGTTTCTAATTTTTTTATATTATTGCTGTTCCTGGCGTGTAAGGCCTTCAGCCGTGATTGTGGTCATTTGCCTTGAAATTCTAATTTGGTATTTGTATTTTAGCAGTAAGCCTTAAAAACTCATTTACTGACATTCCTGGTGTCTAATGCCTTCTACTGTGTTTGTGGCGACTTACCTTTAATATCTAAATACCTGTTAGTTGTAAATTGCAGCGAGTTCGTAGACAATTGTTAATTTATTGCCATTCTTCGTGTGTAAGACCTTCAGCCGTGATTGTGGTCACTTGCCTTGAAATTCTAATTTGGTGTTTGTAGTTACGCAGTAAGCCTTTAAAACATTATTTACGGCCATCCTGGCGTCTGATGCCTTCTGCTGTGTTTGTGGCGACTTGCCTTTTATCTTTCAGTACCTGTAATTTGTAAGTTGCAGCGAGTTTTAAACAATTCTTTATTTATTGCCATTCCTGGCTTGTAAGGCCTTCTGCCCAGATCACAGTGATTTGCTTATCTGCTGTATCTGTATTTAATGGCGATTTGCTAAATTATAACTCACTGAAAACATCATTATTTACACAGTTGTTTATTCCTTCACTAATAACGTGTGGTATATTTTATTTATTGTTGTGTCTGGAATTGCTGGTTTAAAGTAAATTATGTATAGTTGTAAAAGGCAACCAATAGTAACTGATTACGGCCCCGTCCTCAATCGTAACCGAATCCTGCCTTCCCTTGACTACCAGGTTTCAATTTTGTACACCGACGATTTCATGTAGCACCTTGAGCAAAATTTCGTGGTAGACGCGTAACAGATGGGTGTACTGTTTTTCAAGCTAACGCAAACCAGTGTAAATGCAAAAACATGAGCTATTTACAAACATGTGCTTCACATCTGGTACTTAGTCAGGATGCGGTACTGCCTGAAATATTCATTTCCGACAATTTGTTTGTTGGCTGAAAATGGTTTAGGAACCTCTACTCCTGTATACTTTTTGATCCAAAAGATCTGAGACATACTAAAGATTTGAGACAAGCTGTAAGGTATATATTACTGTTTAGAAAATTCTTCATGACTACTGACTGCGTTCGTCGAACATCACCTGTGTGTTGACACAGTATCTGAATACGAGCTGCAGTTGTTAGGTTGCTTGAGTACAGGTACTATGATAAGTCGAGTCAGCTCTGATACGCTTTACGTTAGGATGTTACAATATTATTTGTACTTGACGGCCTTACATACCGACGCTAGGTAAAAAGCTAAATGGTACTGAAACTGTTTTGGTATGTCCGCAAACTTGTCACGTATGCAATTCGATGAACGCGTGGCAGTGAAATTTAGACCGTTGTATATATAGTAGCTGAGACTGACATACGCCTTAAATCGTAACAGCTTCGCCATCACAAATCTGTGGAACATGTATGAAATTATGTCAAATCGACGAACCGGTTCACAAGCACGAGCTTGATCCTGCTTTCTTCGTGAATACGACTGTGAGAGTGTTTCGTGAAGTGGATTCGCACGACATTTCATTTGGGGTCATTACTCTTCTCACTGTGACTTTGTAGGCTTTCCCGGCGTAATAATTCTTTATAGTCTTCTGATCCTAAAATCAATATGATTTGATATTTCGGTGATCCATCTGTCTGCCATCTTCAGAAGAACGCTGCTGCTACTGAGTTCCGCTGAAAACTGATTCGAAGGCTGCAAATCGTAGTCTTCTATATGCCTCCGTACCATACACGTCGCATGCGCCGCCCACCACACTTGCTGAACTCCAAGGCTGGGTTGATGGGGCCACCCTTAGTAGAACAGCGGTGGCAACCATATGTCGAAGAACGTTTTGTTTTGATGCTGGATAGTGCAGAGTTCCACGTCCTACTAAGACGAAAACCATAGTCTCTATCAATCAAATTATCTGCGAACCTAATTTCAAGTTAGGGAAATCAGAGTGGCACACACGAAGGCATCGCCAAAGCCAAAAAAGATAAGTTTGACGAAATCCAAGGTGAAGAAAATGCTCATCGTCTTTTTTGATTACATAAGCATTGTCCACTCGGACTCTGTGCCACAGGGACAAACTATCATCAGTCAGTTTTACTCGACAGTTCTTGAAAGACTCCGAATCCGAGTGGCTTGAATCAAGAAGATCAGTGGAAACTTGCGAACGCATCACGATAACGCGCCCTGTCCTACGGCCTTCATTGTTGGCGAGTTCCTGGCCAATCACCGTGTGGCACCGCTGCCCCAGCGGTTCGTTTTTTTTTCCTCAACAAATGGGAAGCCTAAAGGGCCATTATTTTGGGATAGTTTATGCCGTGAAAACCGCCTCGACGATGTGGCCGAAGGAGGTTCCCGTCAACAAGTTGCGGGTGTAGTTCTAATTGAACCGTGAATAAGTTTCAAAGAATATTCTTAAGAATTTATTTTATTTACTAGCGATTCATCAAGAGCATTAACACATTTAATCACACTATGGTAGCATGGAAGTAGTTGCCAGGGAGTAACTGATGAAATCATAACCAAATTCCTTTTAACAAATGGGAATTTTATTCCCTTTAATAGTGCCTAAAAGTATTTTTTAAAGAAACAGATTTAAAATTATAATCAGAAAGCACCCTCTAAATATCAAAGTTATAATTTATTCAGAGGCAGAAAGAAACAAGTTTTGACTATATGAGCTTTCGAGCAGACAACCTTGCCGCTCACTTTTGACACGGCTGTAGTTACGACCGCTCACAACAGCCTCTGAAAGACTACACTGATGCAAATCTGCAACACACCAGATGACTTTAAACTAAGAGTTTTAACAATTTACACAAGCACACAAACTATGAACTGCCCCGTAGGAGGGATGGAAATGGTACAAAACACTAACAATTAAAATGTTAACCGTGTCACCGAAGGTGCAACTTGATTTTAACTTCTAAGAAAAGTATTACGGTGAAAGGGTGGTAACTTTATATACTAAAAAGATCATTTAAATAAAAGCCCATGAAATGCAATCTTATATAAAATTCTACAAGGATGGCCAAACAATAGTTAAGATGCTCTACAGTACACAGATACCGCCTCTCAAGATCATAGGCAATAATATCAAAATTTCCAAAGATCAAAACATATTTCAGGTATTAGGCCGTTACACTCCAAGCAATAAATTCGATAACGCACCAAATCCGACAAACATGACAGAGGCAGCTACTAACGTACGGTAGATTGATAGGGAGATTACCGAACAATCCGAACCGCAGGTTGCTCTAACCCACCCCTACTCCACAAGGGAAAAACGGACCACCCAATTTATAAACAACCACCTTCCCGCGGGTGGGCAAACGGATAAGAATGGTGGGACGACCCCAAAGCAAAACGGCTGGTGACCTAACCAAGGAAACAAGCAGAGTTTAACAAGAGTAAATCAAACAAGATATCACCAATCACTTAACTTCTAATAAACTGCGATTTCTCGAGAAGACCTGGTGCAGCACCCCCAAATCGCTCTCCCGAACCCTCCGCTGCCAGCCGCTTCAACGGACGCAGGAAGGCGCGCCGATGTCCCGTCTCACGGCGTCGCAGTTCGCACCGGCCAGACTGATGTCGTGGGTTGAGTCCTGTTGCTCTCGTGTCGACCGCGAAGCCACTACCCCTCACTATACGCCGAGGCCCACTGGACTCTCGTGGCGACCTCGCATGCGCCGACGCTCAAGACCAACAAGTCATCTTGTGTCTCAGTGCGCAACCGACCAACCGATCGATCCAACCGCCAATGACCATTGCCTGAGCAAACTCGAGCAGACTGGCGGCCTAACGCGCAGACTCAGATGCAGGAACTAAGCCCCGACCGGGCGACCACTCGCTGAGTTATCTTACTGGCAGAGTGGGAAGACTCATTTTGCCGGCCTTCAAGGTTGATCCGAACGAGAGACATACTAGCACTCCGAACGACAGACAGACACTAACTGGCTAACAAATGACGAGAGACAGACTAGCAAGCTGGGGACGAGAGACTGACTGACTGGCGAGCTCAAAGCTCCCTTTAAATGCACGTGAACAGGCAACCTTTACCCTTTCCCACCAGAGGGAGACACCAAGGCTGCGATTGCCACAGCGGCGCCACCGCCAGAAACGGATGCCGACTGCTTCACACTACGCGCTGCGGCGCGCTCTTCAAAACAGCAACTTTTACCACGGCTCACTAATGATATGTGCTTTTATTTACAATAAATTATTCTTTACGGATTTATTCGATCTATTTTCGGATGTCCGCTGTGGCCGAGTGGTTCTAGGCGCTTCAATCCGGAACCGCTGCTGCTGCTACGGTCACAGGTTCGAATCCTGCCTCGGGCATTGATGTGTGAGATATCCTTAGGCTAGTTAGGTTTAAGTAGTTCCAAGTCAAGGGGACTGATGACCTCAGATGTTAAGTCCCATAGTGCTTAGAGCCATTTGAAATATTTGATCTATTTTCCCGACACACGCTGCAGGACGACGCTTTGCAGCCTCGGCATCAGTTTTCAGCAATACTGGGCAGCAGCCTCAGCAGGATGGCTCTGCTGACGATGGCGGGCAGGTGGATCGCCGAAATATCGGATCTTGTTGATTTCAGGATCCGGCAGCAAATCCTAGATCAAGTCTTCACACTGCTTTCATGCGGTCCTCCACGAAATTCTCTTCAATGGCAGCCTCTTCATTTCAGACCAGCACTTATACGCAACGCCCTCGATTACTACCTGGATATAAGCCATTCTGCCTACCCCTACATATTTTCGCTTCTGCTGCTCAATCTAGAATCATGTAAATTTTTTTTCGATATCTTAACACGTTTCCTATCATCGTGTCCTTCCCTTCCGCACGTTCCTCTCCTCGCCAATTCTGTGGCTTTCTTATTTATCAGTTTACTTAATTTTCAGCATCCTCCCGAAAAAACACACGCCAACCGCCTCGATTCTCTTCTTTTCCGGTTTCCCCATAGTCATAACTTTGGTAACGCCAGTGTCCGACCCTAGATAGCGAGTTTGCTTGGAAAAATATTTTATTTGGAAATGGGGAACCTGAGAAGGCCGCAGCAGAGGGAAGCGAACGGCGCGCGCAGTGGCTCGCTGGCTGCTTGCGCCGAGTCCGGTGACAGCTCGATTGCTGCGGCTGTCGGCAAGGCCGGTGTCAAGGGGCGAGGCCGTCCCCACCTCTGGGGAAAACAATACTTAGAGGCATCTCGACGTGTGGACTCCACTCGAGCTGTCGCCGCCCACTGACGCCTTCGAGTAGCGAACGAGAAGTCCGGGCTTAAGCGGCGTCCACTCCAAAGTGCGGCGCCTGTCGTGACGGCCATCGCCTGGCAGCGATGGCGCTGGCCGCCTCTCGTTGCGCTGCCGTCTGCGGGCGGATGGGCCGCACGGTGCTGCTCCTCTTGTATTACCATGCAGTAGCTATCCCTTTTCGTGTGCACTCCTTCAGTTAGACATCAACGTTCTGACGTTGTGCCCCGAATTCTCCGGACGTTGCTGAATAAAGTATGAATCCAATGTGCAAGGTGAGGCAACTACAACAGGATACGCTCAGAGCAACTACACGACTGGCCATTAAAATTGCTACACCAGGAAGATAACGTGCTACAGACGCGAAATTTAACCGACAGCAAGAAAATGGTGTGATATGCAGATGATTAGCTTTTCAGAGCATTCACACAAGGTTCGCGCCGGTGGCGACATCTACAACGTGCTGACATGAGGAAAGTTTCCAACTGATTTCTCATACACAAACAGCAGTTGACCGGCGTTGCCTGGTGAAACGTTGTTGTGATGCCTCGTGTAAGGAGGAGAAATGCGTACCATCACGTTTCAGACTTTGATAAAGGTCGGATTGTAGCCTATCGCGATTGCGGTTTATCCTATAGCGACATTGCTGCATCACAGACAAGAGCGCTTGCGATGGTGTACTCGACGACGAACCTGGATGCACGAATGGCAAAACGTCATTTTTTCGGATGACGCTGCATCACAGACAGGAGCGCTTCCGATGGTGTACTCGACGACGAACCTGGATGCACGAATGGCAAAACGTCATTTTTTCGGATGAATCCAGGTTCTGTTTACAGCATCATGATGGTCGCATCCGTGTTTGGCGACATCGCGGTGAACGCACATTGAAAGCGTATCTTCGTCATCGCCATACTGGCGTATCAGCCGGCGTGATGGTATGGGGTGCCATTGGTTACACGTCTCGGTCACCTCTTGTTCGCTTTGACGGCACTTTGAACAGTGGACGTTACGTTTCAGATGTGTTACGACCCGTGGCTCTGCCCTTCATTCGATCCCTGCCCTGCGAAACCCTACATTTCAGCGGGATAATGCACGACCGCATGTTGCAGGTCCTGTACGGCCCTTTCTGGATACAGAAAATGTTCGACTGGTGCCCTGGCCAGCACACTCTCCAGATCTCTCCCCAATTGCAAACATCTGGTCAATTGTGGCCGAGCAACTGGCTCGTCACAATACGCCAGTCACTACTCTTGATGAACTTTGGTACCGTATTGAAGCTGCATGGACAGCTGTACCTGTACACGCCATCCAAGCTCTGTTTGACTCAATACGCAGGGGTATCAAGGCCGTTATTACGGCCAGAGGTGATTGTTCTGGGTACTGATTTCTCAGGATCTATGCAGCTAAACTGCGTGAAAACGTAATCATATGTCAGTTCTAGTATAATATATTTGTCCAATGAATACCCGTTTATCACCTCCATTTCTTCTTGGTGTAGCAATTTTAATGCCCAGTATTGTAGAACAGGTAGTACCCGATTTTGAGTAACTACCATAAATCTGTTGATGGAGCGAGTAATAAGCGATGAAGTGCGTTTAACTTCAGTATTCGCGGAACTCTCCTTTGGCTGATAACATTCGTATATTCAAGCAGCCTCGCAGTGCCTTGGGGACTGTGTGTTCGAGTGTTTGAGTAGATGTGTGATGGCCAATTCAAGTTCTGATCGATGCATACACTTGGAATTTTCGGACATGCAGTTTTACATTTTTATTATTGCAATTGTTTTGCAGTTTCGGCTTTTCAGCCATCATCAAATCTAATGATTACAACAGCCACAAGTATGCAACAGAATGAGTGGAACACAGAGGACGGGAGAAGGTAACGTTATGAAATTTCGCAGCTATAATATCGAGTCGCATTTACAAAGAACCCACTTATCACGGTGACATTTCCCACGTTCTAGCCTGAATTCATGCACTGATTCGTTGGGAAATGTATCATAAAGCCGTTGCATGCTCTCCTGAGGAAAGCTGGCTCACTACTGTTGTAACTGCCCTTCGATATCTCAGATTTGTGTATACTCTCTGTGACAAAAAAAATGGTACTGAAACAGAGGATGACAGACTAAAGGCCGAAATACTAAGTGTCTTTTCGCAAAGCTGTTTCACAGAGGAAGACTGCACTGTAGTTCCTTCTCTAGATTGTCGCACAGATGACGAAATGGTAGGTATCGAAATAGACGACAGAGGGATAGAGAAACAATTAAAATCGCTCAAAAGAGGAAAGGTCGCTGGACCTGATGGGATACCAGTTAGATTTTACACAGAGTAAGCGAAGGAACTTGCCCCCCTTCTTGCAGCGGTGTACCGTAGGTCTCGAGAAGAGCGTAGCGTTCCAAAGGATTGGAAAAGGCCACGGGTCATCCCCGTTTTCAAGAAGGGACGTCGAACAGATGTGCAGAACTATAGACCTATATCTCTAACGTCGATCAGTTGTAGAATTTTGGAACACGTATTATGTTAGAGTATAATGACTTTTCTGGAGACTAGATATCTACTCTGTAGGAATCAGCATTGGTTTCGAATAAGACGATCGTGTGAAACTCAGCTTGCGCTATTCGTCCACGAGATTCAGAGGGCCATAGACACGGGTTCCCAGGTAGATGCCGTGTTTCTTGACTTCCGCAAGGCGTTCGATACAGTTCCCCACAATCGTTTAATGAACAAAGTAAGAGAATATGGATTATCAGACCTATTGTGTGATTGGATTGATGAGTTCCTAGATAACAGAACGCAGCATGTGATTCTCAATGGAGAGGTCTTCCGAAGTAAGAGTAATTTCAGGTGTGCCGCAGGGGAGTGTCGTAGGACCGTTGCTATTCACAATATACATAAATGACCTTGTGGATAACATCGGAAGTTCACTGAGGCTTTTTGCGGATGATGCTGTAGTATATCGAGAGATTTTAACAATGCAAATTTGTACTGAAATGCAGGAGGATCTGCAACGAATTGACGCATGGTGCAGGGAATGGCAATTGAATCTCAATGTAGACAAGTGTAATGTGCTGCAAATGCATAGAAAGAAACATCTTTTATCATTTAGCTACAATATAGCAGGTCAGCAACTGGAAGCAGTTAATTCCATGAATTATCTGGGAGTAGCCATTGGGAGTGATTTAAAATGGAATGGCCATATAAAATTAATCGTCGGTAAAGCAGATGCCAATCTGAGATTCATTGGAAGAATCCTAAGGAAATGCAATCCGAAAACAAACGAAGTAGGTTACAGTACACTTGTTCGCCCACTGCTTGAATACTGCTCACCGGTGTGGGATCTGTACCAGATAGGCTTGATAGAAGAGATAGAGAAGATCCAACGGAGAGCAGCGCGCTTCGTTACAGGATAATTTAGTAATCGCGAAAGCGTTACGGAGATGATAAATAAACTCCAGTGGAAGACTCTGCAAGAGAGACGCTCAGTAGCTCGGTACGAGCTTTTGTAAAAGTTTCGAGAACATACCTTCACCGAGGAATCAAGCAGTATATTGCTCTCTCCTACGTATACCTCTCGAACAGACGATGAGGATAAAATCAGAGAGATTAGAGCCCATACAGAGGCATATCGACAATCTTTCTTTCCACGAACAAGACGAGACTGGAATAGAAGGGAGAACCGCTAGAGATACTCAAAGTATCCTCCGCCACACACCGTCAGGTGGCTTGCGGAGTATGGATGTAGATGTAGATGCAGATGTATGATTGCCAATTCAAGTTGTGATCGAAGCATACACCTAGAAATTTCGGACATTCAGTTTTACATTTTTTTTTTACAATTGTTTAGCAGTTTCGGCCTTGCAGCCATCATCAAATCTAATGATTACAACAGCCATAAGTATGCAACAAAAAGAGTGGAACACTAAGGGCGGGAGAAGGAAACAATATGAAATCTCACAGCTGAAGAGGGTATGTGATGTTACTATAATATCGAGTCGCATTTACAAAGAACCTACTTATCACTGTTACGTTGGCCACGTTCTGACCTGAATGCATGCACTGATTCGTTGGGAAATATCTCATAACGCCGTTGTACGCTCTCCTGAGGAAAGCTGGCTCACAACTGTTGAACTCCCCTTCGATATCTGGGATAATGGCACTGGGACCGGAGTTATCGTCAGAGGTGGTGCCGCACATGTTCTGTAGGAGACAGATCTGGGGATGTTGCTGGCCATGTGAGTACCTCAACAGGCACACTGTTGGAAGGGGCACGTGTCACGTGTGGGCAAGCAGTGTCCTGTTGGCACCACGATACAGTCGCAAGACAGGCAACGCAAGCGGACGCACGATGTCTGTGACGCGCCTTTGTGCCGTCAGGTTTCCTGTCACTGCCATCCGTGACCTGAAGCCGTTCCTGATAGCTTCCAATATCAATACGGCAGGACTCTCCTCAACATTGGAGTATGGACCTCCACCCAGGTCGCTGCCACGCTCGCCGGCGATGGTCATCCCAGGTACAGCAGAACTGCAATTCATCGCTGAACACAATGCAACGCCATTCATCAGCAGCTCATGCTTCCCTCCAAAAGCAGATATGTGTGTTGTGGTGTTAACGGCAGCCTACGTATGGAACAATGATTTCCTAGTGCGGCTGGTACTAGGCTCTCATCAATGGTGCGGGACATCACAGAAAGTTACAGGGAGCGCATTACTTGTTCTCAGGTGGTAGCCCAAGATATGAAGGGGTTACGATTTCTCGGCTCACAATACGGTGACCCTTCTTTGCCTTGATGATACGTGGTCGACCAGAATCTTGACGACGAGAATGCCTGCCCTCAAGTTCGATACAGTTCCCCATTGGGCCATATTCACATCCGAATGCCCCAGAACGCACGATTCGACCAGACCATCAAATGGAGGCCCACAAAGAGGTTCCTGTCCAACCCCGTCAAGTGCTGGTAACGCTGTCTCTCTTGGATACGTGACATCTCTGTGTCCTTCACTCAACATCTGACGCTGTCAAACCACCTACATACCCTACTAGGCCTGTTAACAACACTAAACTCGAACAACACTCTGTTGGCCGTTCTGCTGGTCGTAGGGAATTGCAAGTCTAATCATTTCGTTACTCGTCACTGGTATGCAAGTGTACGAAGCTACATAAAAAATCCGACCCTGTCCTTTGGGTGCTCCAGTTTGTCAGGCAGTGTATATCGAGATTTATTTTTCACTAAGCTATAGCGGGCATTGCAACGAATTTTCATGGTACAGTCACATTGATGTGACCATCTTTCAAAAGCCTGAATAACCATCTTTTGCAGCGCGGACGTGCTTGAAGACAGTGTGCAATCTTTCGAAAGATACCGACAGACATGAGGAGCCTTGCCGACTCCATTGGCATCGCCAGCTGCGCTAGGTCTGTCGGTCGAGGATCCCTTTCGCGAACAGCCCGGTTAACGTGGTCCCACAGATTCTGGATTGGGTCTAAATCTGGGGCTTTGGTGGCCAGGGAAGTACGGCAGACTCATCCCGGTGCTCCTCAAACAACGCGCGAACACTGCCAGACGTTTGACATGTGCATTGTTCTGCTGGTAGGTACTACCGTATCACCGAGCGAGGTGGCGCAGTGGTTAGACACTGGACTCGCATTCGGGAGGACGACGGTTCAATCCCGCGTCCGGCGATTCTGATTTAGGTTTTCCGTGATTTCCCTAAATCGCTCCAGACAAATGCCGGGACGGTTCGTCTCAAAGGGCACGGCCGACTTCCTTCCCCGTCCTTCCCTAATCCACTGAGACCGATGACCTCGCTGTCTGGTCTCCTTCCCCAAACAATCCAACCCAACACCAACCCCAACTACCGTATCGAAGAGAAAACAAACTGCATGTAGGAGTAGACATGGTCCCCAAGGACAGATCCATACTTGTGTTGACCCATTGCGCCTTCCAGAATGATGAGATCACCCAGGAAATGCCACGAAAACATTTCCCAGACCATAACGCCCCAATTTCCAGTCTGGCTCATTGGCTCATTCCGATGACTGTTGCAGGGCCGTACAAGCCAACGGCCATCTGTCTGCTGAAACATGAAACGTGTTTCATCTGAAAAGGCCACCTCCCACTACTTGATGGACATCCAGTTGCGGTATTGGCGTGCAAATTCCAGCTTTTATCGCCTGCTGCGGAAGCCCATACGCAGCAGCGTTCGCTGAACGTTCGTTGAAGAGACACTATTGGTAGTCTGTTGGTTGATCTGGGATGGCAGTTGCTCAGCAGTTGCACACCACTTCACCCGTAAACATATCCGAAGTCGTCGCTCACTTCTGTCATCTATGGCCCGGCGCCGATTCTGGATAGCACCATTTTGCCATGTACGGTATATTTTGGTGGCACACGAACAGTTTAAAACTTAGCCGTTTCGGACATGCTTCCACCCTTGGTCCGAAAGCTAAAGAAGTGCCTATTTGGACGTCGGATTAATCGATCCGTTTCCGAATTACAAGGAATGCACTGTTTTCAGATCCCCTGTACTCGCTTTATATAGCCTCCACTGGTTTTGCTGCCACCTGCCGTCTGAGAGTGGTTATTTCACGTTGACGTCGAACGTAGGCAATGGTTACATTAATGTGACCGGACCGTGTATGATATACACTGATAACTGTTATCGTTTAAAGCTGCCTAATTATGGCACCGTTTTTCATGGAATTATTTGCTTTTTCTGTGGCTTTGGGGAGAGTGTCAGAAGATATCGATGACATACGTCAAAACTGATCAAAGAGTGGCAAGACGTCAGCGATGCAAATCACCATCCGTCTTCAGGACACGTGACCACAAAAACGTCTGCTTTATTACTCTAAACATAAGCAGACATTTAACTGAGATGCTGTCTTAAAAGAATAGCGCCTGAAGAGAAAAATATAACTAACATTTGAGCGAAGCGAGTCCATCCGGAGAGTTGTGTCCTTTTAATCGAATTAGATTATAAAAATAAATGTCATGATCACGTGTTACTTTACTGAAATTGATTACTTTTTGATTACTCGCCTGCTTGTCGCTGCTGTAATCATTAGCTCTGATGATGGTTACGAAGATGGAATCGGAAACGAATTGTAAGAAAAAATACGTAAAACTCAATGTTCGAAATTTCTGGGTGTATGGATCGATCAGAACTTGAATTGGCAACCATACATTCACTCAAGCGCTTGAGGTCAGCGATATTTTCGAGGTGTTTAATTGTAGATTTCTCAGACGAAGACACAAGATTTTAGCAGCATTTGCACACAATCCAGAGCACACTGCGAAGCAGCTGAATGTACGAATCTTATCAGCCAAATAAGTGACTGCGAACACTGCATTCGAACGCGCTTCATCGCCTCCTTATTCACCCCATCAACAGCTTGACGGCAGTGACGACTAAAGCTGAAAAGTTATCCTGAGTTTCTATGCAAGAATATGTTTACGGATAAATCACCGTTACCAAATCGTGGCAAATCGGTTTTCACAATATGCAGCACTGGTGTTGTGAAAATCTAGGCTGCGTGACTCAAGTGGATAAACAACTATTTTGCCCGTCAACGTTCGGTGTGGTTTTCCAAGAATCGCATCTTTGCTCCCTGTTTTATTGATGAATCTGTAAATAGACACAAACATCTACAGTTACTAGCAAACATGCTGCTGCAGCTGTTGGGAGACATCCCACTAGACACAAGGCAATCAACATGACGGACGTCTCGGCTATACCGCATAGATTATTACTGACCTTAACAGAACGTCTGGGAATGGTTGGATCGGTCTGCATGCTCACCAGACTTGGCAACAATGGACTTGTATCTGTGGAGAAAATAAAACAGGTACTCTATAAGGAAAGCTCAGTGCCTCCCGAAGACATAAAACAGCGTGTATCATGGGCCTGTATTGTGATAAGTGCAGATGAAATCCAACACGCAGCATTATCTGTCCAGAATCGCTTTGCGACACATATCAGTACTTGAGGCCAACATTTTGAGTACTCGATATGACAGGTATAATAAACACACGAACCAAGTCTCTGTCACGTGTAGGGTTACATTTCGTACCACAGGACCTCTTCTGTTGACGGAGGGACAGTGGTTTGGGCTGTTATCTTGTTACTATTTGACAAATGCCACACGCCTTATGCTCCGAAAATAGCTTTCAGTTCTGTCATAATTCGGCAACTATAAACGTTTAAAATTACTTGCATACGTCAGAAATATTTCCACATTGTTCACTATAATTTTACAAAATTCGCAGTATAATTTATTTACTCGTTCTGGATATATTCTGAGGTGGCCTGTCTCGGCTGTCTTTGTCTGTATATACTATACTTACGCACTGTCCCCACCGCACGAAACGCGTGAAATTGTGTCTTCCAGTTTCGTTTCTCTGTATCAGATGCTGCTATTTTTGGCTACAGAAATTTGGTTTCTGTACTATTTATCAACATACGTAGACTTTATGTTCGTAATTATTGATCTAAACCAGTAGTCAAATAAAATATAAAAAAAAGAGCGATAGAATTCCGTTTGTATAAGAATTTTACGTTTTTAAAACATTGGAGATTTTAACTGCATAATGCCGGTACATTCACATTACTGTCACGCACGTAAGAAACTTTGATAATTACTGCACAAACAGCTCTCTCTATCATTATGGAACAAGTTCCAGATTGAATTTACATTTTTGTCTATAAAACCATCTACATCGCAAATTATATTACGTCGTACCGGCTACTGCCAGCATCAGATCAAAACTGAGAACTAGTAAAACAAAGTTCAGTGTAAGTATCAATGAAACTTATGGCTGTGCTTAGTCGGGGTAAAGGATTTCATTGATGGTGGCTCCGAACCTTGTTTTACCAGTTCTCAGTTTTGATTTGATGATGGCTGCAGCCGGAACGACGTTATAAGTAAGGGCATACATTAAGCAATCTACACTGTTTTAGCCACTGAATATTTGCAATGATTGCGGACTCGATAAAAAAATTTCATTTATTAAGAATTCTTTAAGAATGGATTAAATACAATCTAGATCGCATTAAAATATTTATTTGCAACGGTTGCGGTTTCAGTCAGGATGACCATCTTCAGACCATTTACACCATGATGCATTATGAGAGGCGAAGGATGTGAATAGGGCAGGTATTGTGACTCCACGAACGTCAACTGGCAAGGGGTCTCTTGGGTGCGAAAAAAGGAAGGTAATTACATTTTATTTTAATGCAGCGCGATAGAATGTTTTAAAGCCGTGGGATAAAATGAAGAAAGGTAAGCTACCCTCAACCCTAAGGCTGTTTTGAAAACCGCAGTGCTCTGCTAGGCATCGTTCCACTGAAGAAGGCCTTGCCTTCTCCAGAATTCTGAACTATCTTAGCCACCTGGTTACAAAGGCATCTAAGCTTAACGTGGACTCTGAAGTGTGATGCAGTATCACATTTCTCACATTAACAAATAATAAGAAAGGCGAAGAAAGCGATAAGTGACAGAAAAACTTTTGGAACCAGCTGAAGATTGCAGCCTGGGATTAGGATTTGTAGTCAGGCACACACTCAGTTAACCACCGAGCAACAGCTAAAAATATTATATCACACCTCGAAATGCTATATCGAGATTCTAATATGACTTACTACATTCAGCAATAAGTAAACAAGGGTTCCAATAAAGATACTCCTGAGGAGCCACCAGAAATTTGTACATTTTATTCTTAAATTTTACTATATTATCCACAATACATTTATATATTCTCATAGATTAAGTACCTGTGCATCCAAGTCTCTCACTCCTTTTTTTTACAACTGTTAAACTCTCTAAAACTTTGTAGAAACCTATCTGGTTCTTTGTTTTATAAGAATACCTTGAGCTGTTCATCGATAAAGGGAATATATTGTTACTGACAAAATACCGACTCTTAAAAAAGTATCTCTTTAGGACTTTTATGACCAACACCCATTATAATTATTTTAACGCGCTTCTGTGTTCTGAAAATGTTACCTCTGTAAGTCAGAATTCCTCCATACAGATTCTGTAACTAAATAGTCGATGGAAAGGTACAGAATAAATCAGTTTCTTCAGTTTTAATTTTAGGGAATGAATTTTATGATTCTGTTGTCGGTCATGGGTAGCTCCAAACCCGAAACGCTACTGTTTCTTACATTTTTATTGTTAGAGTGGATTATAGTTGTATAATCTGTGCTTTCCTTAATTTATGGAAACGATGAGCAGTAGCCTGTGTGTACTAAGCCTTCTCGAAATTTAATGATAATCCCTTTGTCTTAAAAATACGTCGATATTCATGAGCTGCACTAGCAATAAGTGGAATCATACTACCTTTTTATTCCCGTGCTTGGCTTCGTTAAGAACAGAAATTGCAACTTGAGACGTTGAAATTGCGAATTAACGTATTAGAAACAACAAGGAACCCAAAATATTACCCTATGATAAATCACACATGATTGCTCCAAATTATTGGCGCTTCAAGAAAACAATAAGTTCGAATTTGCGCTCGTAACCATCGTTACAATTCCTGACAGGTTTCCAGCCAAATTGTGAGACACATTGATGACGTAGGAACTGTATACCTGAAATCTGTTGGAGAACAAAAACTTCTCTTTGATGGACATGGGGTTATTTGTATTACATTCTTTTATGTGGGTAAACTAAAACCGTGAACCTGGCAGTATCTAACTTTTTTGTCAGAATATCATCGATCATGCAATCAAGAGCTCTGGCCCAGTCAGTGTGTTATTAACAATAACAATTTCTAGTTTATTTGCTCTGTTCTGTAGTTTTCCAAGCAGAGGATTATTCATTTGAGAGTTATTTTTGAAGTCTGTACATCACTGAACCCCGTTTTTCTTACCTTGTTTATAAATTTTATTGCTATTCATTCATAACTTTCTCAGATATTGTTGAAAGTGCTGAGAGTAACAAAATTATTGAGTAGATCACTATTGTCATTTTATCCACGATTTTGGGAAATGCCTTGACACTAGCATGATATATTTAAGGCTGTCTGAACGAAAAACTTCATTGTATCTGTGACTTCTTATGAAACTGTGGCGAACACAATGCGATTATTTTAATATTAATGTCATCACAACTATTAGAGAGATGATACCATTACTTTTCGTATTGTAGATGACTTTCATCAGACTTTGCTCGAAACAGTTTTCTTAGAAACTGAAGAACTGAAAGGTGATCTAGGATTTTGAGCTATGATTACTTTTAAAGCAGTTAACTCATGTCCCTGATTTGTTTTGTAAATTATGCTCTAGTTTCAATAATCTCCGATACTATGAAAACTGTATTCCCCATTTTTACTGAAGCTTGGTGCGTGGTTATGTATGAGCTTTTAAACAAATTGATCCGGCGTACAAATGACGCTCTAGCTAGCTCACTCTAGTGATGTCTGATGTGGCGCAGGTATCAAGAGAAAGCTATTTGAAGATTAAGCCATTAAATCCACCGGTTTCCCTTCCAACCGTTTACAATGTAATCACTGCTTCGCAAGCAAAAGCACCAACATGCCGATGTGGGAAATACCTAATTCGAAAATGTTCTCACACTGTGAGGAACATACTAGAGTCTACAATGTTTTCATAGCTACTTTTGTTTACATTGCCATCGATCAAATCTAATGGAGTGAATTTAGGTGAGGCAAGTATGGACTATGACACTATTTCTTCAAAATGTTGCTACCGTTTAGAGAGACTCGAATATGTTCCAGTTTCATGAGTGACTTACCAGTAAAACAAAAAAAAGAACCCAACTTCCTACGTAGCATTACAATCCACTTTATGGCTTTGTTTGCAGCACCTTCGCGGACGCCTTCGAAGTTTCTGGTTAGCAGCAAAATTATCAACAACGATACATCGATCTGCTTATGATCCTGTACCTGGGTTGCAGGGATGTTTCTCTGCAACGGCTGACAAGGCTCTCAGTCGATTAATCCGTATTGCATTCTTTAAAAAATTGCAGTTCCTGATAGTGTTAGTAGGCCTGTCAGAGCGATGTTTCTACCGAGTTACTCTTTTAATTTCGCAATAAAATCGCTAATCGTGTGTTTCCGAAGACAATAACGCTTCCGATCCGGGTGAATTCTGTTCGTTCAATGATTCGCACAAAAAGCGCGACTATGAATCAGACTCGCTGATGCACAACCCGATGTCACTCAGTCCTTGTTGTAACGGAACATATTAAAGGCTTTACTGTACCGAAGTATGCGATACCCTCCAAATTCAACCAGTTTAACGAGTATTTATGATTATAGAAAAGTTATTGTGTATGTTAACAATGATTGCATAACATGTCTCCATAAACAGTCAACCCATTAAATTATACTGAATAACTAACCCACACAAAAGTTAGTATCACTTGATCACTGATACAGCAAATGTCATCATGTAAAAACACTGAGTTCATCTTAAATAATTAATATGAAGTACGAAAAATAGTGTACAACTTAGGTATTTTGGATCTCCTTAAATAAAAATCACCCAGTGAAACCTATTTGTTCACTAGGAGCGGTTTCACTTAGTATTCACGAAATCAATCCTGTTTTAGACGAAAACCAACGTATTTCTTAATAATTCATGTTAATTACTTATTTATGCAAATTAGAGAAGTCAATTGACAAACTTCTAAAAAACGGACTTTTTGTAACAAAGAATTATTCTGTCAAGTCAACAAATCTGTCTGTCATTTTAATAACATGTTAAATTATGTCACTCGATGCAAATTAATAACTTTTCTGCACAAATTATGATAACAGATGTACATGTGACTTGTAAACTATATCTCTTTTTTGTAGTTCTTTGACAATGTTATAAATACGAGCAGCAAGAAGGGTCGAAAAGCAGTCGGAATGTCACTTTGGTACAGTGTGTTAGTGTGTTATTGTTTGAGGTGGATAAACAAGGCAAAGAACATGTAAAGGAAGTTGTGTTGTGTCATAGTCTTTGGTGGACAGTGGAATTAAGATGGCCACCAGAGAAATAAATATTTGAAGTTTACATATTTGTTGGTTTCGTTCATTCTTTATCATCAAAAGCACATAAAAAACACGGGACCTCATGTTTTTAACCCTAGACAACCAGATTTAGAGCCAGCATCAACATCGAGACACAGCAGCGATCCAGCAAGCAGCAGTGATTACTACAATGCATTGTAATGGCGCCAACCTAACATCAAGTGCTAACAAGCTCCGTAAATGGGAGTGAAATAGTGCGGTTATAGCAATTAGCAATATCTACGACCAGGCGACCATTACATTGTGCAGTGGGATGTCTGAAGGCATTTAGCTACTAGCGTTTTCCAAACTGATGGTCTGGGCGACAAAGCTGTGCGTTACGTTCGAGAACAGTGAGTTAACTCCTTCGTTTTATTCGCCAATTCTGCTTTTAGTGATAGTTATTGTAAGTACGCTGGAATTCCGGCTCTTCCTTTGATTACATTAGATACACTTTTTCTTGCATAAATCCATAGCGCGGTTATCCTGAAGGAGGTAGAACGACTCGTAACAAGAATAACCAGCTCACGTTTGCGTAATACATATTCACAAAAAGTGAAATTTGCTAATGTTTTGGTACTGTAAACATGTGTTCCTGAGTAGTTGACCCCTTCCTGGACCAAAATAATTGTCTTTAAACATCATGTACATTATTCTTATTTCTAGTACTAATTTCATAAAATGAGCTGTTGGTTTTTATTATTTACGACAGATTTCATTAAGGTATAAATATAGTGGGAAGCAGTAGTTAGTATCACGTCTGCAGGACTTTCTTTGGTTCCCATTTCAAATCCTTCGAATTTCGCGCTCTTGAACTCGGGAAAATTGAACTTGGCTTGGTGCGTCACCCCAAGAAATTGTCTATGACATTGTGGAGTGTAAGTGAAGTATGCCAGCTTCTTTTTTATATCGCCTACGTCTTTTTTTCATCTTGTCTCAATTTGAATATATTTTCAACAGGCCATTTTATTTTTACATTAATATTTGCGATAGTAACCATAATTTCGTGCGTTTTGAATGTATACGACCTGTTCAGATTTTCGAGATACAGGCTTACAGTTCATGGCAATAAATAAATTTAATTGAACCTACGGTAGGAAATTGCTAATAAATATTTGTTTTGGCACTTGACCGGTTGTGTGGTATGCTCCCTCCAATTGAATTTATTATAAAGTTATAATCTCAAGAATTTAAGTGTCAACTTTTTCTGTCTGCTTGTCATCATAGTTTTAACATATGTTTGGAGAGTGGAGGTGGAGGGGGAGGATACAATACATATTACAAGCTCTGAAAAGAATATAATGTATCTTTCAAAAGTCTAGTGGACTTTTTTTAATTAATGACTTGAAAATGTTGTTAACTCTTCTCGTCTCTAAATCTATACTTGATGTGGTATTTATTGCAATGAAGTATCAACTGCTAATAAAATCAACTAGGTGTGGTACAACACTTGTAATTATTTCTTAGTGGGATAGTGACTGATAGCTTCATACGGAACTATTTCCTACCTTCACAGCCGGCCAGAGTGGCCGAGCGGTTCTAGACGCTACAGTCTGGAACCGCGAGACCGCTACGGTCGCAGGTTCGAATCCTGCCTCGGGCATGGATGTATGTGTTGTCCTTAGGGTTAGTTAGGTTTAAGTAGTTCTAAGTTCTAGGAGACTGATGACCTCATATGTCCCATAGTGCTCAGAGCCATTTGAACAATTTTGAACCTACCTTCACACTTTCTTCCCCGCCAAAGACATATGATATAAAACATAATATGGAATTCCCTGTTACACCATAATCTTTTAATCTAATTAAACAGATAATATTATTTATACTGTCAATCACCCCTGAAAGATAGAAAACTAATAATACTCAATTTATTCAGTACTGAATGAAGTATATTCTCGCTGTATGTGTAAACAGCTTCCTCCCTATCCGAGCACTTTAGAAATCCAAGCTGTGACTTTGATAATATAAACTGGCGTGCAATACTTAAGAACGAAAGGAACTTAGGCATGGTGTGTCACTGGCGAGTAACATAGCTCGATGAGATTTGGACCGTAAATAGAAAGAACTGCTGCAGTATAATGCAGAAGCTAACTGAAAGAAATGAGACGAAAAAGAATGACGGTTTTATTCAGTGCCACCGAAGTAACCGCGATTTACGTTGGTCCCCTGGACATTACACATGGAACGACGTAGTTTTTAGTATAGTTTGTCATAAAGTTCAACTGCTCCCAATCTGGCCACAAGGTTAGTAAGGAGTTCTTGCGGTAGGGCTTTTCATACGTCCACCAGTGTGGTTGGCAGATGTTGAATGGTCGTCGGTGTACGTGGAAGCTCTGCACTACGTCTCCCCAACACATCCCATGGGTGGACTGGCAGGCCAGTCCATTCGCTGAATATTCTCTCCTTCCAAGAACTCCCCCACCTGCGCAGTTCGATGCGGTCGCAATGTTATCCATAAAAAAGGACAGGACCGCATGGACGCACGAAAAGACCCACGTTGGAAAGAGAGTACATTGTCACAATAACCTTGAGCGATGAGATTTGGTGAGATTTGGATGTCAGTATACCCATGACGCATTATGCCCCCCTCACCATAACACCTGGACGAAGAAAACGACCCTGTTTGACAACGTTTCTGGATGCATTACGTGTTCCCAGCCCTCTCCATATGAGGGTACATCCAGAATCACTAGTCATACTGAATCTGCTCTCACCTGAGAAAAGCCCATGACCCCATTCCCCACTATCTACCCTCGTGACAGCGTGGCAAACGGAGCCACCGATATTCAGGTGTTTTGTCCTGTCTCTTCAACTGACGCGTGTTGCGGAACAGTCCCACTTGACGCCCTGTGACGTCCAACTGGGAATCCTCTAGCAACAGGCCTCCACACTTTTATTTGCACATAGTCGTTAATTAAAATACAAGGTGAAAGGATATCAATGATACGATTCGCTGATAACATTGCTATCCTGAGTGAAAGTGAAGAAGAATTAAATGATCTGCTGAACGGAATGAACAGTCTAATGAGCACACAGTATGGTTTGAGAGTAAATCGGAGAAAGACGAAGGTAATGAGAAGTAGTAGAAATGAGAACAGCGAGAAACTTAACATCAGGATTGATGGTCACGAAGTCAATGAAGTTAAGGAATTCTGCTACCTAGGCAGTAAAATAACCAATGACTGACGGAGCAAGGAGGACGTCAAAAGCAGACTCGCTATGGCAAAAAAGGCATTTCTGGCCAAGAGAAGTCTACTAATATCAAATACCGGCCTTAATTTGAGGAAGAAATTTCTGAGGATGTACGTCTGGAGTACAGCATTGTATGGTAGTGAAACATGGACTGTGGGAAAACCGGAACAGAAGAGAATCGAAGCATTTGAGATGTGGTGCTATAGACGAATGTTGAAAATTAGGTGGACTGATAAGGTAAGGAATGAGGAGGTTCTACGCAGAATCGGAGAGGAAAGGAATATGTGGAAAACACTGATAAGGAGAAGGGACAGGATGATAGGACATCTGCTAAGACATGAGGGAATGACTTCCATGGTACTAGAGGGAGCTGTAGAGGGCAAAAACTGTAGAGGAAGACAGATATTGGAATACGTCAAGCAAATAATTGAGGACGTAGGTTGCAAGTGCTACTCTGAGATGAAGAGGTTAGCACAGGAAAGGAATTCGTGGCGGGCCGCACCAAACCAGTCAGTAGACTGATGACAAAAAAAAAAGGTCGTTAATATGTTATATTACTTATATTTTGCGGGGCAGTGTTTTATTTGTAGTCAGATCAATAAGAAGCGGCTTGGATATTGCCTTTCCAGTAATTTTAAAGAATCAACATACTCTGACAATGAGCTGTCTTCCACAATGGCGTCCCGCCAAACGATACGCTGGATTTCTAATTTATTTCGATCCTATATCTTTTTATTTACTAAAGCAGTACAGAGCACGAGCAGACGGCAGATTTCCCCTATGTTATAGACAGAGACAATCTCGGTTGGCAAAGTTATTTTTATTACAAATAACGCGACTCGCTTGGTTAAGGTACCTCAGATTTTGTAAAAGAAAAGGAGGAGGAGGAGATTAGTGTTTAACGTCCCGTCGACAACGAGGCCATTAGAGACGGAGCACAAGCTCGGATTAGGGAAGGATAGGGAAGGAATTTGGTCTTGCCCTTTCGAAGGAACCATCCCGGCATTTGCCTGAAGCGATTTAGGGAAATACGGAAAACCTAAATCAGGATGGCCGGAGGCGGGTTTGAACCGTCTTACTCCTGAATGCGAGTCCAGTGTGCTAACCACTGCGCCACCTCGCTCGGTGTAAAAGAAAAGGAAAAGCAAGGAAGTAAATATACAAAAATGGCGAGGAAAAGGGGATGGTATACTCAACTTTTAAAAAGAATTTTGAAAATGTTAATTTCCTTTTTAACACGCACGGAAGGCTATCGAAGCACTGAATATCATCGGCTGGTAAAGTGGTTAGTCAGAACGGTGGAAAAAAACCATTTAAAGAAAGGACCGACGAACGAAATACATTGGAAGAAGATCATGTGTGACATAAAAAGGATAAAGACCAGGGATAAATGTATGAAGGCAAACATAAAGGGGAGGAAAGGGCACAGACTAATAAAGTAAGGGAAAATATCTTAAAATAGTCAGAACATCCAGGAGAAGCGCAGCCACACGTACATAGAATGACCCGGATATCAGGTGACCAAACGGCCTCATAGACGGCCACCTGTAAACTAGAGTGCAGATAACAACTCTGCTGCCAGTGTAGCGCTCCACGGTTCTTCTTTTAAATGACTTATTACCATCGTTCTGACTAACTGTACTGCCAGCCGGTGATACATAATGATTTGATAGCCAGTCGTTAGTGTTAGCTTGGATTTTTAAATATTTTAAAATAATTCTTAAGAATTTAGCGCAGCTTAGAACCATGCCCCTTAACTTGTTGTTTTGGTATTATTGCATTCCCGCTTTTACTTTTCTTTTAGAGAATTTGAGGAAGCCTTAATAGGGCGAAACGCGTTATTTGTAATAAAAATGACTTGGCAAAAATGGTTCAAATGGCTCCGAGCACTATGGGACTTAGCATCTGAGGTCATCAGTCCCCTAGAACTTAGAACTACTTAAATCTAAGTAACCTAAGGACAACACACACATCCATGCCCGAGGCAGGATTCGAACCTGAGACCGTAGCAGTCGCGCGGTTCCGGACTGAAGCGCCTAGAACCGCTCGGCCACCGCGGCCGGCCAAAACTTTGCAACCGAGACTGTCTCCATATACGATCACGGAACCGGTTGGTGTACCGATCAGCCTATCATAGAATAGAATAAGCTTTACATTTTGCCTATTTTAGTTCAGGTCGTCACACTATTGTAACGAGAATAGTATTTTGGCATGAACAAGAGGAGAGCTCAGCAGAGGATCCAAACAAGGCGGCAGCGTCAGTAGGAGATCGATGTGTTGGATGTTAGGTGGTGGTTGGTGGGTGGTGGTTGGTGGGTGGTGGTTGGTGGGTGATGGTGGTGGGCGGTGGATGGTGGGTGGTGGGTGGTGCTGGGTGCTGCCGGCAGCCGCTGCCTGTCGCCGTGTAATTAATCCCAGTCCGGCCCGGGCCGACCTTTCAGTTTATGGCTATTGCTTTCACTCGGCAGTAATGGCGGCGCGCGGTCACGGCCGCTCGCGGACAAATAATTGGAGAGCTGATGTCATGGCGGCCGCGGCTGACTCACAGCGAGAGTCCGCGCTCTTCCGTCCTGCCGTGTAATTACCTGACGTCATCGGAAGCGTGATTGCTGACGGCGATCGCGGCATTCGGCCCGGCCTCGTTTTATTTGGGCTGCCGCGTCTGCTGCGATAGCAGGCACGTTCCACACGCCGGGAATAAGCGGCAGGTGGGAAGGGAAACGGGAAGCCTCCGCACTCGCCAGTTGAGTTGGAGATACGCGGGCATCTCACTCCCGTACGTTGTGCACCAAAGGTCCGTCTGCAGACTCTGATGCTGCAAACACACAGGACAAGGTTCCATGAGAAAAGATAGAGCGCGCGCGCACACACACACACACACACACACACACACACACACACACATACAGGATTCAATGAACCACCTTCAGGCTGCCTCTGTACCGTTCCACTCTCGAATGGCGCGCGGGAAAAACGAGCACATAAATTTTTCTGTGTGAGCCATGATTTCTCTTACTTTATCGTGATTATTATTTCACTCTAGGTGGGTGGGTGCCAACAGAATGTTTTCGCAATAGGAGGAGAAAATTGGTGACGGAAATTTCATGAGAAGATCCCGTCGCAACGAAAAACTCCTTTGTTTTAATGATTGCCACTCCAATTCACGTATCATGTCTGTAGCACTATCCCCACTACTTCGCGATAATACAGAACGAGCTGCCCTTCCTTGAACTTTTTCGATGTCATCCGCCAGTCCCACCTGATGCGGATCCCACACTGCACAGCAATACTCCAGAATAGGGCGGACAAGCGTGGTTTAAGCTGTCTAAAAGTAGACCTGTTGAACCTTCTAAGGGTTCTGCCAATGAATCGCAGTCTTTGATTTGCTCTACCCACAACATTATCTATTTGACCGTTGAATGTACTGCCTTTAGATTTGTGTGACTGATCGCGTAATCGAAATTCAGCGGACTTCTTTTAGTACTCATGTGAATAACTTCACACTTTTCTCTACTCAGAGTCAATTGCCACTTTTCGCAACATGCAGATATCTTATCTAAATCGTTTTGCAATTCGTTTTGGTCATCTGATGACTGTACAAGACGGTAAATGACACAGCATCATCTGCAAACAATCTAAGACGGCTACCTAGATTGTCTCCTGTGTCGTTAATACAGCTGCTTGATCAGACGAGTCCATTCCAGGTGTAGCCAGAAATGGACTCGTCTGATCAAGCGGGTGAAAGATTTCCATTCTCCTTGATTCCGTGCGCACTGCAGTTATAATTGAGGATGTCGTTGGGTCAGTATGGGAACACTTAGAAGTCGTCTGCTGCAAAGTCCTATGTTCAACAACTGAACGGTGTGCTCCAAAAACTTATGCCTGCACCAGCATTGCACTCTGTCGTCAAAGGTGCACTGATCGCCGCCTGTCTTGGTTTTTTTTTCTGTGACGCGTAGACGTCCAATACCTTCGTGTCTATTCGTGGTTTCACCACCCTTCCAACGAGACAACAGTAACAAGCCAACTCTGCACCCACCAGCCTATTTCGTGGTGGAGTACATGTTCAGAGTTACGGTGCCTGTGACATACACCTCGGCCTCGTCGGACCTGTGGTAGTATTCCAAGGCACCATGACAGCTGCGGGCTAGATGAACATTGCTGTGGGCCATCTTCGTCCTTTCATGCGTTAAGCCTTCCCCTATGGTGATGGTATCTTCCAGCTGGGCATCAGTCCATGCCACGAGATCTGAATCGTTCTACAGGCGTTTGAGAAGCACTCGAGAAAATACATTGGCCATCCGAACCCAGGGGAACATATCTGCCAACCTGTAATTAATGGGTATTGCGTGATCTGTGTAAACATGCCGTGTCATATTGCCCCTGAAACTTAACAAGGAGTTGTCGAACCTATGCCACGAATTCTGGTGTATTGCGTTCCAAATGTGGACGAACCCTCTAATGCGGTATCTCTAACAATAGTTTTTTTCTTCATCGACCAATACTTTTTGTTGGTCTTTGGGTCATCAACCAGCTGTGCATTTCTTCTTCCCACTCCGCCTCTCCCTTCTACTGTACTTCCATACTATCATGTAGAAAACCATTAGCTCTCAAAATCAGGCCAATGGCCTTGCTATAAATGATATTTCTCAAAATAAATTTCCTTTCTCTATCTTGTTTCAGTAGCTCTTCTTTTGTTATTTGTGTATTTAATCTTATCTGTACGTTTTCAATAAAACGTTTGAAAACTCTCTAATTGTATTTCATAATTTGCTTTAGGTTTCTAACGCATGCCGTGCCATAGTGAGCATGTGATAATCATTTTTCTCTTCAGCCAAAGTATTAAACTGCCCACATTAACCATGGACCTTGCAGAGGCTGGGTGGTATGCGTGCCTCGCCAATGCAAATAGCCGTACCGTAGGTGCAGCCACTACAGAGGGCTATCCGTTGAGAGGCCAGACACACGTGTGGTTCCTGAAGAGCGGCAGCAGTCTTTTCAGTAGTTGCAGGGGCGACAGTCTGGAGGATTGACTGATGCGGCCTTGTAACATCAGCCAACATGGTGTTGCTGTGGTGGTACTGTGAACGGTTAAAAGCAAGGGAAACTACAGCCGTAATTTTTCCTGAGGGGCAGGCAGTTCTGCCGTATGCTCAAATGATAGAGTCTTCTTGGGTATGTCGTCATCGGGAAAAACAAAACTGGCATTATTCGAGTCGGAGCGTGGAATGTTAGATTAATCAGATAAGTAGGTTAGAGAATTTAAAAAAAGCGTAGTGAGTAGGTATGTTACTTTGAACAAAGGAGTGAAAGCATTATGGAAGCTAAGATAGAAATTAAGCCAATACCCACCACAGTAATACAAGTTTGTCAGCTAGCTCCGCAGATGAAGTAATTGAAAGAATGTGTGATGAGTTAAAAGAAATAATTCAGGTAAATAAGGGAGCGCAAAATATAATTGTAATGGGAGATTAGAAGTCGATCGTAGGAAACGGAAGAGAAGGAAATATAGTAGGAGAACATGAACTGAGGAGAGCTTAATTTATTCAGTGCTAACACTTGGTTTAAGAAACGTCAAAGAAGGTTGTATACATGGAAGAGACGTGGAGACTCTGCTATGTTTCGACTGATTATATGATGGTAAGAGAGTGACGGATGTGGACTGTGACTATAATTTACTGGTTATGAACTGCAGATAAAACTGAAGAAACAGCAAAAAAAGTACGAAATTAAGGAGATGGCTCTCAGTTAAATTGAAGGTATCAGAGGTTGATGGGAGTTTCGCCGAGAGTATGAGGCAACGTTTGACTGCAATAGGGGAAAAATGTACAACAGAAAATGATTAGGTAGATTTGAGAGATGAAATAGGGAAAGCAACAGAGAACCACATACGTAAAAAGACAAGGCCTGGTGGATACCTTTGGATAACTCGGGAGATCTTTAATTTTATACATCAAAGGAGCAACTAGAAAATACAACAAATGAAGCTAACGAAAAGGAATTAAGAGTCTTAAAAATGAGATTGAGAAGAAGTGCAAAGCGGATAATTAGGAATTGGTAGAGGGCAATTGCAAGACTGTAGAGGCATGCGTAACTAGGAGAGAGACAGATGATGACTAAACGGAAACTGAAGTGAACATTGGAGGAAAGAGAAGCAACTGTGTGAATATCAATACCTGAGAAGCAAGCCAGTAGTAAGGAAAGAAGGGAAAGCTGTAAGGTGGGAGGATTACGTAGAGGGTTAATATAAGATGAAGAAACTTGAGGACAATATTATAGAAAGATAAGAAGACGTAGGTGAAGAGGAGATGGGAGATTTGATACTGCGATAATAATTTGACAGAGAACTGAAATACATAAGTGGGAACAAGGTCCCTGGTCTAGGCAACATTTCCTCAGAATAACTGTGATTCTGAGGAGGCTAGGTCACGACAAAATTGCTGCACCTGGTACGCGAAACACCCTCAGACTTCTGGAAGAATGTAACAGCTCTAATTCCAAAGAAAGCAGGTGCTGACAGGTGCGAATACTACCGAACTATCATTTAAATAAGTTATAAGCGCAAACTAATCACAATTAGTTACAGAAGAATGGAAAGTCCGCAGCTCGTGGTCGTGCGGCAGCGTTCTTGCTTCCCGCGCCCGGGTTCCCAGGTTCGATTCCCGGCGGGGTCAGGGATTTTCTCTGCCTCGTGATGACTGGGTGTTGTGTGCTGTCCTTAGGTTAGTTAGGTTTAAGTAGTTCTAAGTTCTAGGGGACTGATGACCATAGCTGTTAAGTCCCATAGTGCTCAGAGCCATTTGAACCATTTTTTAGAAGAATGGAAAAACAGGTAGAGGCTGACCATAAGGATCAGTTTGGGTTCCAGAGAAATGTAAGGAGGGTTCAGGCATTACTGAACTTACGACTTACCTCAGAAGATACGTCGAAGAAAGGCAACGCTGTTATTGATTTAGAGAATGTTGCTTGGACTACATGTCTGAAATTGTCAGTGTAGATGTGATAATATAAGGAAATCGAAAGGTTATTAACAAACTTATACAGAGACCAGACTGCAGTCGAAATGCATGAAAGAGAAGCCATATTTGAGAAGGGGGTGAGACTGGGCTGTAGCCTATTTCTGCTATTATTCAACCTGCACATTAAACAAGCTATGAAGGGAATCAAGGAGAAATTTGGAAAGAGGATTATGGTCCAGGGCGAAGAAGTAACAACTGTGCGATTTGCTGATGACACCGTAGTTCTCTGAGGCGCCAAAGACTTTGAAGAGCAGTTGAATGGAATGGATAGTGTCTTTGGAAATGTTTATACGATGAAAATCAACGAAAATAAAAAGTTGGTAATGGAATGTAATCGAAGTAAATCAGGCGATACTGAGGAAGAAAATTAAGAAATTTGATATTGAAAGTAGTAAATGATGTTTGATATTTTGGCAGCTAAATACTTGATGATGACCGAAGTAGGGACTAAATAAAATGAAGACTAGCAATAAGTAGAAAAGTATTCCTGATAAAGAGGGATTTGTTAACATCTAATATAAATTTAAGTGTTAGAAAATCTTTTCTGAAGGTATTTGTCTCGCTTGTAGACTTGTGTGGAAGTGAAACGGGGACGATAGGCAAATTCTGACAAGTAGCAACCTTGGATGTAGTCATAATTTGACCAGAAGAAGGGATCGGTTGATAGGGCACATCCTAAGGCATTTACTTTATATTGTTATCAACTTTGTAATGGAAGAAAGAGAGAGAGAGAGAGTGTGTGTGTGTGTGTGTGTGTGTGTGTGTGTGTGTGTGTGTGTGTATGTGTGTGTGTGTGTTGGAGGGGGAGGGGAGGCGCGGAGCGGAGCGGGCAGGGATGGAGGGAGGGGAGAAAATGGTAAAAGGAAACGAAGGCTTGAATGCAATAAGATGGTACAAATCGATGTTTGCGTAGTTATGAAGAGGTGAAGTGAGTTGTACTAGCATGAAGAACTACATCAGTCTTTGGACTGAAGACGACAATAACAACAACAATATTAAACATGTTGGTCAACAGAACAAGTGCCTCTTTAGCAATGGCAATTCGACAAGAGATTTTATTTTATTCGTGCAACATGAATTTCTTGTCACGTATTTGAATAACCTTTTCCATCTCGATTGATCGCAGTCTAATAGGTGAGAAATTATCATTGTGATATATTCCCATTAAGTTTGTCTTTCATACATCAACATCTATGATTTGTTCTTGCAAAGGACAATTACTGTATCATACATATTTCTGCATTTTATATAAAGCCGCTCTTTAATCAGCCCATTTCACTTAATTATTCGCTCACCTGTCTTAAAATCTCTAAACTCTTTATAGCTCTTTTCATCAACAGCTTATTGATTGTTTCCCCACGTGTAAGCTGCCCCCTCCCCTTTTTTTTTTTAATTGCCTTTCATTCTCTGACCCGTAGTGAGCAGGTAACTGTTACGAGTTTCAGCTCATTGCAGAGAGGAGTTCTTTTAATCCAAATGGGAATAGGTCAGACGGATTCCCAATAGGGAATATTTGGGAGGGGATTGGCAGTTACGGTATTTGCCTCACAGCCAAGAGAAACCTTCAGAAAACCTTTTTTCGGAACCAGGAAATGACAGCTATTTTTAATTTGTTCCTAACACAGCATTTGGTAGCCAAAACTATGGAGTTTAAATGTTCCTTCGAGTATTTCTCGATAACTTAATAGATAAGAGCGGTATACTCCATTAGATGTTGAATAGCTACAAAGTCTGCCTCACGAATTCCCAGTTTTAGCATTATTGTTGTCTCCAAGATTCAGACTTAATTTGCTTTTAACCAAAAATAATTGTATATATTTTTTTATTTCATTTGTATTCATCAAATAGCGCTGTGGTAAGATATCATATTAGTTTTGTTCATGGTCACTAGACGCTCCCTTTTAAAGGGAAAGACCCAGGAGAGCACAAAGAAGTGGCTGTGTGACGATTCCTCGCCCGATAGGGGACAAAGAGGTCCTCACGTTTGTTCTGCCGTAGACTCTGCCTTTTCCTTGCTCTCTCCTCTACAAGCACAGCAAGTGAGACGTTTTGAGATATCTGCACTAGAGAGACAACGAAGGTTTGCCTTACTTGGCGGTTGCTCGCCGACACAGGCCGAGCGTTGCCGAAACACTCCGAAGAAGTGGCTTGCGTTCCCGCGCCGGCCGGTAATTTGGCGCGAGGCGACGAGGCCGCTGTGTATGGCTCCCCATTCTCCCACCTCTAACCACTCACTCACGTCTACTTCCAGCTCATTCCCTCATTAGCGGTGGCACCATCGGCGATTTGTTGTCCCTCATAAGCGCCTCAAGATAGCGAGTGCGATGCGCAAACACGTGAAACAGTGTGCCGGGAAGCCGCAGCATTTGCTGCCGATTCTCTCAGCCCGCTGTAGCTGTTGCCCTCGGGGTTTACACGACACCCCCGGGATAACAAGGCCGTCCAGCAGTGTTAGTGACGTCACACTAAGCGGCCCATAGCCGCCGCAGCAGTCAACGGACACCTCCGTACAGACGCGCCTGATGCTAACGATCTTCTGTCCGTCATACAGAAAGGAGCGAACTATAATTCGAACCAAATTATACATACTCTTGTAAACAGCATAGAGGTTCATAACGAAATACCGATTACATATACGGGCAGGAATAGGTTCTAGAACTCCTCTGAAACGTGTTTATCTTCAGTACCAGAATGAACATCAAATTGACAGGTTTTCTAAATAGAAAAGCACTTTGTTAGTAACAGACAGCAATAATGAGACTTGCAGTTGGTGATTTCTACGTGGAAAAGGAAATAAACTGTAGAGAGATTGAAAATGGTAAGTAAAGAGAACCTCAGCCTTTTGCTCACATTCGTACATGTAATGCAGTTGTTTTTTTTTCATTTCCTTACCTTTCATAACATTTTTAATATTGTTTCAAGAAGTGTATCTTCAGTAGCAGAGTGAACTTCAAATTTTCAGGCTTTTCTTAAAGGAAAGAGCAGTCCCTTAGTATCACAGTGCAAGACAGAATCTTGTGATCAGTGATGTCTATGTTAAAGAGAAATATTTGATATCTATCTTTTGTTTCCGTTCTTTATTACTGGGGATACACTTGTAAAAATTCTTGAAAAGAGCTGTCACCATGAACATATGAGTAAATTCACAATAGTCATGTGTTTTATGAGATAAAGCGAACTCTTGTTACCTTATTGTAAACGAAAGTTGTGAGGGTTTTGCTATATATGACAGTGTTTAAGATAATTTACTTTCAGTGTAATAGCTTGAAAATGTTAAGTCCTGCTGTCAGTTGGCATTTGTCACCACCTGTATGCGAGTTTTAAAGCTAAATAGTGTTCTGACAATTATAAAATAGTGGCAAAGTTCTTCAATCGATTAAACTTATTCCTGCCTGTATATGTAATCGGTATTTCGTTATGAACCTTTATGCTGTTTACAAGAATATATATGATTTGGTCTTTGGTTCGAATTATAGTTCGCTCCTTTCTGTATGACGGACAGAAGGTCGTTAGCATCAGGCGCGTCTGTACGGAGGTGTCCGTGGACTGCTGCGCCGGCTATGGGCCGCTTAGTGTGACGTCACTAACACTGCTGGACGGCCTTGTTATCCCGGGGGTGTCGGTTTACACATCATACTACCCAGGCCGATACTCTCCTCTTCTCAAACCAACGAAGCAACTGTCTCATTTCTGACGTTAAACTAGCGTCTTTTAGGAACAGAACACATCTACATTATAATTCGTTGTATTTGGTGGGAGGTACACCTGTCGCATTTTTATATTGGTCACTAATTTATACGTTTAGACAATAGTCTTCCATCACTAGCCCTTTTCTCCTGATGGCGGGATAATGGATCCAGCATTGATATCTTGTTACTATTTGATCAATTTCAAATTATGTTATGTCGTTGGAGTCCTCTTTGAAGACTCTTCAAATACCATAGAAAAACGTATGTAGTCACTTGTAAAGAAATGCTGGTTTCGTGATACGATAGATCTAAGCGATAACAACTGTTTGAGTACGTCAGAAAATTTGCTCCGTTATACTCCGTTACTCAGAAAGAACTGCATCTGCCGGCCGAAGTGGCCGTGCGGTTCTAGGCGCTGCAGTCTGGAACCGCGAGACCGCTACGGTCGCAGGTTCGAATCCTGCCTCGGTCATGGATGTGTGTGATGTCCTTAGGTTAGTTAGGTTTAACTAGTTCTAAGTTCCAGGGGACTAATGACCTCAGAAGTTGAGTACCATACTGCTCAGAGCCATTTGAACCATTTTTTGAACTGCATCTCCGTATCTTTACTTATTAAAGACATATTTGCAGTGGCCTGTCTGAGCAAAAATGCAGGCTATTTAATTGAATTACACATAGTCGTGTCAAAGGAAATAAAGGTTATTCGTTGATATTTTACATTTGTAGCCCACGATTCCATTTACCTAGTATTAGATGCTTGTAGTTTCAGCCATTTGTCACATTCAGTGTGCGGCAGTCCACAAATGAAGAAAAGATAGTACGAACATTGTTATAAAAAGAAAACTTACGTGGAGAAAGTGTTGATGAAATTCAAGGAAGAGAAAGTTTAAATATTAAAATACTTAATGTAGTGGTACTGCACGGCCAGGAAATTAAAATTCCCATATTTTGAAATTAAAGTACTTGCAATGGTAATCAGTTTCTATGTGCTACAGTAGTGGAAATCAATGTAAAGACATGCAGATTTGTAGGAAAATTAACATTATCGGTTGGAATAGTTGCGTACAGTGTACATGCAGTAGTATGATATCCAGTATGCAATCAAATGGTATCGCATTTGATGTCAGTTGTACAGTATATAACAAGACATCAATAATTCAGCTGGTAGAGGGTGGAGCTCGGTATAAAGGCAATCGGCTTTGTGGGGTATTAGTGTGTTCCCACGTACCTTTCCTGCATACAGGAAATGTAAACCATTAGTTACAGTGCATATTGTGTTCATAAACCAAGACTTTGATTTGGCCACGCGGAATACAGTTATCAAGTAATGAGAAAGTAAAAATCGGTGCGTAGAAAAAAATGGGACTCTCTAATCATCAGATCGCCAAGACGTTGAACCTTTCAAGTGCAGTGACATAATTTCGTTACATTCGGCCAGTGATATGGTCAAAACGGAAAATATTGCCAAAGTAGAAAACTACGTGATACATCGAAACGTTTACTTTTGAACAAAGCAAGGGCCACAAACAGTTATTCTTCTCAATTTGTTGCGGATTTACAGTTGCAAGCAACTGCCAGACGTGTACGACAAATTTTCTCAAATGAAAGCATCTTACATTCAAAAAAACGACTACAGAAGCCTGCCCTTATACCCGAACATAAACAGGCTACATTGGTGTTTCCTGAAAAATATATGTCACGGACATGAGAACTGGATAAAGTGACCTTCAGTGATGAGAAGTGGCTTAATTTGGATAGTCTGGATGGATTTCAGTTTGATCGGCATGATTTGAGAACAGAGCAGCAAGTAAGAATGCGCAGTAATTGCGATAGAAGTGTTATGATTTTGGCAGCATTTGTACTAAAGGTAAATCGCGCATTGGTTTAGTATTTACACTGAGATGTCAGAGACACAATGGATTAGAATGTCTGAGGACCTAGGGGACGAAAGACTAATGTTTCAAGAAGGTAATGCAAAAATGTACCTGTGCAGATTTTTGCACAACAAAAAAGTGGTTTGAAGATAAAGATATCGATGTCTTGCCCTGGCCTGCACGTAGCTTGATTTAAACCACGTGGAAAACCTTTAGGGAATAATTGCAAGGCGTCTTTACCGCAATGGAAGGAAATTTGAGGCCGTATGTGAGTTGAAAAGAGCGATAAGAGAAATGCTAATAAAATCAATTCGGAGGAGAATTTTTGAGGTAATTAGAAAGAACAGAGACTGAATAAAGTACTAATAGCACAATAACACAACAGGACAATGAGTTCCTTTATAGCCGTTTCCATCCACGAAATGCAAACGCCTTAGCTCGCTATTCGCGTTATGAAGGAAACTGTGTAATTCCGTCGTGATTGTTTCTGTTCTACACTCCTGGAAATTGAAATAAGAACACCGTGAATTCATTGTCCCAGGAAGGGGAAACTTTATTGACACATTCCTGGGGTCAGATACATCACATGATCACACTGACAGAACCATAGGCACATAGACACAGGCAACAAAGCATGCACAATGTCGGCACTAGTACAGTGTATATCCACCTTTCGCAGCAATGCAGGCTGCTATTCTCCCATGGAGACGATCGTAGAGATGCTGGATGTAGTCCTGTGGAACGGCTTGCCATGCCATTTCCACCTGGCGCCTCAGTTGGACCAGCGTTCGTGCTGGACGTGCAGACCGCGTGAGACGACGCTTCATCCAGTCCCAAACATGCTCAATGGGGGACAGATCCGGAGATCTTGCTGGCCAGGGTAGTTGACTTACACCTTCTAGAGCACATTGGGTGGCACGGGATACATGCGGACGTGCATTGTCCTGTTGGAACAGCAAGTTCCCTTGCCGGTCTAAGAATGGTAGAACGATGGGTTCGATGACGGTTTGGATGTACCGTGCACTATTCAGTGTCCCCTCGACGATCACCAGTGGTGTACGGCCAGTGTAGGAGATCGCTCCCCACACCATGATGCCGGGTGTTGGCCCTGTGTGCCTCGGTCGTATGCAGTCCTGATTGTGGCGCTCACCTGCACGGCGCCAAACACGCATACGACCATCATTGGCACCAAGGCAGAAGCGACTCTCATCGCTGAAGACGACACGTCTCCATTCGTCCCTCCATTCACGCCTGTCGCGACACCACTGGAGGCGGGCTGCACGATGTTGGGGCGTGAGCGGAAGACGGCCTAACGGTGTGCGGGACCGTAGCCCAGCTTCATGGAGACGGTTGCGAATGGTCCTCGCCGATACCCCAGGAGCAACAGTGTCCCTAATTTGTTGGGAAGCGGCGGTGCGGTCCCCTACGGCACTTCGTAGGATCCTACGGTCTTGGCGTGCATCCGTGCGTCGCTGCGGTCCGGTCCCAGGTCGACGGGCACGTGCACCTTCCGCCGACCACTGGCGACAACATCGATGTACTGTGAAGACCTCACGCCCCACGTGTTGAGCAATTCGGCGGTACGTCCACCCGGCCTCCCGCATGCCCACTATACGCCCTCGCTCAAAGTCCGTCAACTGCACATACGGTTCACGTCCACGCTGTCGCGGCATGCTACCAGTGTTAAAGACTGCGATGGAGCTCCGTATGCCACGGCAAACTGGCTGACACTGACGGCGGCGGTGCACAAATGGTGCGCAGCTAGCGCCATTCGACGGCCAACACCGCGGTTCCTGGTGTGTCCGCTGTGCCGTGCGTGTGATCATTGCTTGTACAGCCCTCTCGCAGTGTCCGGAGCAAGTATGGTGGGTCTGACACACCGGTGTCAATGTGTTCTTTTTTCCATTTCCAGGAGTGTATATGTATCTACTACTTCACAATAAATTCGTTGCATTGTATATCACTTTCGTAAGAACCCTGCCTTTATACAGATTACCACTACTGCACAAACTGCAAATCCTAAAAGTTGTGTAAGCTTACTGTTTTATTGGTGATACTACACTTGGTGTAAAATATTTTTAAATGACCTGTCTGAATACTTGCTGTTGACGGAGATGTTATACGGCTGCATTACCAAAAGATGTCTGCACATTTTATACGCCGCCAGAAACTTAAATTTCACATTATTATTGTAATATGACCCTAAGATAAGTGTTATGAACTGTCTCTAGCGTTAGTAACCAATGGTACCTGATGCTCACCATCAGTAGTAAACAATTACTGTGCAGTAAGCAAACGCTGCCACCTTCTAAGGTTAGCATTTGCAGTCAACGAAGCATTCTGGTTATTACTGTTGTCATTTTCTCGTCTGTTGTTATTTTAATTATAGTATTCTTTTTCTTACAGATTTAAGAGTGGGCCACATCTCGCGGAAAAGGGAGACGCCCTGGAGTCGGATGTGGTGAGTACTCTGTCATTACATCCTTTCCTGGTCTGGTTATAGTTCCTTCAACAGTTAACGCTAAAAACTGTGGAAATTATCTTTCTGTAACGGACGTGACGTGATGATAAGTCCTGCGGTAGGCGTAATTTTGTTCGTTTGATCTGAAAGTCAAGCGTGGACGATTACCCTTTTGCGAAATGCCTCACTTTAAATCCTGACTGGTCCATCCTACCAGTGTACACATCCTTGGAAACTGCTTATTTACAGCGGTCGGAAATTGATTTAGAGATAACTGTAGTGTTTGAAAAAGATCGCTCATGTCATTAGAGCGAATGGAAGAGCCTGCGACTGAAATGTTGTCTGGTCTTCTACTGGTCTTGTAGCAGACATTGCAGGGTAGAGTGGGCAGGGCATGCGCAATGTCAGCGTATTTGATCGCGGTCCCAATGGGTAGAGTACTCCAACATCGGTGTCGCGCAAGTGCTGGGCTTTTCATGTGCAGTTAACATGAGATAAGTTGGCCAATAAATGCGCAGAATGCGCCCTAAGAGAGAGGACTACAGCCGCGGGGGTGGGGGCTCCGTCGTCGCGATGTGCACGGTGGGGGACGTGCAGTTTCACAGCGGAAGCCTACACACGAATTTACCTATCGCATGGCTTGTAAGTTACGGACTGGCTAGTCTTGGAACGATCATATTAATAGATGTCAGTACGAACAATAATTCAACAAATATGCACCACCCCCATCAGTCTAAAAAGTTAATCAGTAAAAAATAGAAAAAACTTAAGATGGTGGTTTTAGTGCTACAGGTGTTCTACTCTGCGTACAACACACACGACGTTCATGCATCAGTGTGACAGTCCCTGAATAATTCTTCTGTCGGATGTTTTTCAACTAGTGTGTCACATGGGCTTGAATGGCAGTTATGCCGTTAAAGTGTTGACGCTCCATGTGAATTTTTATGCACTTTTTGGTATTGCAGTACTTTAGTATGATAAGACTTCTCACTCATGATGATTTTTCCCGGGAAATAATTGTCTGTATTTGGCATCCCAGTCAAGCTGCGGCAGGCTTCTACACGTTGTTTTTGTTCAGGAGTCAAGGTGTGTGTGTGAGAGAGAGAAACTTTGCACACATTTTTCTCTTCTTCGAAACATTCTGGAGACTGTTTTAAACATTTGACTAACGAGTGTTGTTCCACTGCAATTTGTGACAGAATAACGTTGACACACTATGGTTGCACGTTCACTACGTAAGAATGCCTGGTCACAACTAACTGGTGAATGCATATCAGTTGTTAGTTCGAATTCTGACAATAACAATTGCGCTGGTTTAGCTGATACGCCAGAAATAAAATGTCTTGGAACTCTTTAGCTGGACGGTGTAAGCATTCAAGGTCTGCAGTTTTGTACTAGACTATCGAGAAAGAAGTGGTTGTATAAGCAATGGATCAACTAAAGCAAAACATGATTGACCATGTATGGCTAGAAGGTAATCTCATAATACAAAAAGGGGAAAAATGTAATGTAGCAGACAACTTTGCTCACCATGATATTAAAAAGGTAAAGTAAAGAACACGTGTCACTTTAAAATTATGGGTCGTCCCCTGATCACTTGTTCTGCATATAATCAGAAAATAAAATGTTGTTCTTGTTTTGCATCAGTTCAAAGTATTGAAGCATTGGGAAATATTTGTAACTGTAGTGTCCTGCGGTCGGCAGGAAAGAACTACAGTCAAGTTTGAACACGCTTTATTTAACTAAAACGCCTTCTTGGCTTGCAGTAATTTCCAAACTCAAGAACAACAAGAAACACAGTAATTCTTGTGGTGGCAAACGCCAGTCAAAAGTTACAAGACAATGAAAAGAGGTAATAACAACCAAAATAATACGCTACACAATACGAGGTGGCGTTGCGCCCAGCAAGATACAAATTTATGCAGAAGACTACGGCGGATGTCTAATGGGCTAGGTACTGGCTGGAGCCGTCCTAGCTGTAGGTACACACTGCCGGTCTGACTCTGCTGGCGTGCTTATAACACCCACACTGCGGAGTGCTACACTACTCACATTAGTTCCAATTGGTGGATCTCTGTCACATCGTTTTTCACAAAGTAGTGCGCCGTGTTTATGGAAAGTCTGTTGATGCTTACATTCACTGGCGATGTTTTGATATGAGCTCTTGAAGGGAGGTCGGTAGCCCACCTTGTTTGTCTGTTGTGCGGGCCCTCTATCTGATAAGGGGTCGTTGTGACAGTAAGTTTTGCTCACTTCCTCCTTTATTCTATTTGGTGAGTGGGTTATTGCAGCCCTCTGAATTTTCAATCAGATTTTTGCTTCCTCGTTTGCCTCTTCTGACAGAAATTCAGCGGCATTCTATATCTACACAATCACACGCACCTGATCATGAGAAACGATCCCTGCATGTACAGTTTGCAAATACTGCAGTATCATGCTCTGTAGTAACGAGGTAGAAACGGGAAAGCTCATTGTGTGCAGGTCGGCAAGCGACAGCCCGGAATGGCGGCCACCTCTTTGGAAGAATGGGATGGAATCGTCTAGCGCTCACGACGAGAGTGCGGGTCTACGCCGGACCACCTGATTTAACACGAAGTACCTGGCTCTGAGCACTATGGGACTTAACATCTATGGTCATCAGTCCCATAGAACTTAGAACTACTTAAACCTAACTAACCTAAGGACATCACACAACACCCAGTCATCACGAGGCAGAGAAAATCCCTGACCCCGCCGGGAATCGAACCCGGGAACCCGGGCGCGGGAAGCGAGAACGCTACCGCACGACCACGAGCTCCGGACGCACGAAGTACCTGTATTAGGGGAAAACCCCTGGGCAACGAAGTGTCGATAACAGATTTTGTCTTCGATGCTAGCTGATGGTAACAGCGATTGAAGGGGCCACTGTGCTTTCAATTAAGTGGGGGACAGCAGTAATTGCGGACAGCCTTACTATCCAGAACAGGCACCTCACACCGAGGTATAGTTGCTTCTGCCCCACGCATATACCTCTGCTCACCACACGTCACTGGGTACAAGTAGTTGCTTCTGTGCAGAAAAACTACGGTTGGAGAAACGACGCATGGACTAAGGAATCGCAGTACTCGCTGTTTGCCGGTGATAGCAGTGAACGAGTGCGTCGAAAATGAATTAGGTGATGATGCTCCCCAATTTCCAACAGGGCACCGTTCAGGCATTCTTTTGTGTGTGTGTGTGTGTGTGTGTGTGTGTGTGTGTGTGTGTGTGTGTGTGTGTGTGGGGGGGGGGGGGGGTGGCGTTTATATGGTACGATGTGTGACATTAACAAATATGGACGAAAAGGCATGCGTTTGCGATAGAGCCGGAAGTCTCCCCCCTCAGCACGCTCTGGGATGTCGGGCTATACATTGGAGGTTACAAGTCCAAAAAATGGTTCAAATGGCTCTGAGCACTATGGGACTAAACATCTATGGTCATCAGTCCCCTAGAACTTAGAACTACTTAAACCTAACTAACCTGAGGACATCACACAACACCCAGTCATCACGAGGCAGAGAAAATCCCTGACCCCGCCGGGAATCGAACCCGGGAACCCGGGCGCGGGAAGCGAGAACGCTACCGCACGACCACGAGCTGCGGACAAGGTTACAAGTCCATGCCGTAAACATAACTGAATAAAAAAGAATTTATTTAATACGTAAATCGTGATGGAACGGGTCTCCAGGTCGGGCTTTCCATCACGGGTGAGAAATATACGGAGGCTCACTGTTAGCAATGCTAAGTGGACGTTTCAGGGAAGCACTAAACCAAGGTCTAAGAAATTAACTGAAATGTGCTGTACGGGCAAATTGTTACAGAAGTTGTCAGCTCCTGCTGGGGACCCACGTTGCAGCACAGTGACAGCTGTCAGTGGCAGGACGATCGACCTTAGGACACGGTTTCATTTTCGTGCTGCTCGCAAGAATTCACGGAACACAAAAACGAATGCTCGGCGTCGCTTAGGGAGGTGCAAACAACGTTGTCATTGTACTGTGGAAGAAGGGAGGAAAGTTTGATGAAGTGCTGAGTCACGGTGCGTGACGGTGCAGCTGGATAAGCGTCAATGGACTCTCGCGAACGCTTGGCGGAATGTTTAGTGACGGCAGTGGAACGTGATGAGGCTGGTCTCGTGCTCCTGAGATCTTTTTTGCCTGTTTATTCTCGGACCATTAGTTTTCGTCGTTGGAAAAACAAACACACAGGATTATAAAAAAGTTTATAAGGCAGTAAGCTTTCCATGGTGCCAGCTGGGAACCGGACGTTTTCTGTATTATAATACACTTGTCTGTAACGTGCTGGATTTTCAGGACCAGGTTACCAAAATCCCCGGCTTTCCTTGGGATGAAATAGAGCATCGGTGCTGTGGGCCATCATTTTGCGCTTCAACATCGTCGTAACTAATAGTCAGACTTCAGGAAGGAGTCCACCTGCAGTGCCCCAGGGCGTTCTGAAAAGGCTTCCTCGGAATTAAACTTTTTAATAATATCAAAACTAGATTTTGCATGGTGTTACTTACATGTTTGGCATCTTTGGAACTAACAGTTGGAATGAGTGTGTGAATATATTTGGTCATTCAGTGGAGATTAGATGTGTAGAGAGAGAGAGAGAGAGAGAGAGAGAGAGAGAGAGAGAGAGAGAATCGACTGTTGAATCTCAGAGCCGGTTAAAATGCGTAGGCCTGTAATTTAGTCCAGCGGCGAATGATGTAATATCTCGCTAAACGAGAGAACAGCAAGCGTGCGAGTCTGTGTTAAGACACGGCTTAGCTGGCGGTGAGGTGTCGACTGCAGTGGAGAGCATGACCCGTAAAGCAAAAGCGAATCAGGCAATAAATTTCGCAGCGTTGCTCTTCCTGGAAGACATGAAAAAAAAGACAAGTGATGAGAAATGAAAACGGATACCAGAATCGATTGGTCGATGAGGTCAGCAAGGTGCCTCCAAAGCGCTTCTTACACAAAGGATCTAGACTCTGTACGTCACCGACTTCGACGAACTTCGCCATGCTAATAGAAGACTATTCGAAAGTATTTTTTTATTTTTATTTTCGAAAGTTCGTACAGTTCCAAGTGATTTGCAATAGGTCCTCGACTTTTGGGAAAAATAGAAACCGAACTGTATAAACCATTTCAGATAGCAGGCCGGAGTGGCCGTGCGGTTCTAGGCGCTACAGTCTGGAGCCGAGCGACCGCTACGGTAGCAGGTTCGAATCCTGCCTCGGGCATGGATGTGTGTGATGTCCTTAGGTTAGTTAGGTGTAATTAGTTCTACGTTCTAGGCGACTGATGACCTCAGAAGTTAAGTCGAATTGTGCTCAGAGCCATTTTTGAACCATTTCAGATCAATTATTTTCGAAAGTCCCTCTACTAGTACGTCGAAGTTCGCCGAAATCGATAGGTTACGTGATATACTACAGAGCTCACTGTTGTAGATCCGCAGAGAATGTACGGAATTTTCTACGGTTTTCAGCTGACTAGAAGGTAACGCATCAAAACTCATCTGCAGAAAGTCATACAAGCAATAACATAACTGGAGGCAGTATTATACATTCTTGCAACTGGATAGTGTTTAAGGTCTCTGACACAGGTCACAGCTCTCCCCACTGGGGAAAGCAACTATCTAGAGGACATTTCACGTTCCAGAATCAATCGCGGGGCACAGAAGCAAAATATTTGAGCCTTATTAATGCCGCAGTTTGAAGAGGGACCATTTACTGATGAACAATTTTTGACTTCTTCCATTAGATGTATCAAATTTTATCTAAGAATATTTTCCACGATTCTCGCTTTGCTTTTTAAGATATTCTGGTGTTTTCCTGTAATAGACTTGAACATTACCAATTAGTAGATCAATACACGTAAAAAGCGACTGACCATCAATACCCGAGAATTAGTGTTCATCTCTCCCAAACGCTTGGGAGTGATGGCCAACTTTTAAACTGTACCTCGTTAAAATTTTGATAGGTGTTTAGAAGTTAAACTAATTAAATGAACTCTGCACTTACGTAGTTAAAGGACATTAGCAACCTCTTTCACCTTTCACGTTTAGGCCTACAAAATAACGTAAATGCATGCTGATTATGAAATTTCTCAACAGCACAATAACGTTTTCGTTGTTTCAGTGCACAGATCTTTACTCCAGCAGGAAACAGTACGATTGCAGTGTGCTGAACTGACTGGAGATACAACTCCATTTGGTCGTATGTTTTTGAGAATATAGCGTCTTGCATTTCTTCCCCATGGCCATCTGAGACTACTTTCCCGTGCTGATTCTGGGGCTGGAAGGGGGATTGAGTGGAAAAATTGTAGAGGCAGGCAATATTGATGCCGCGTCTAGTAGTGAAAATATTAGAACGATAGTGGATGAGATGGAGTACAGCATCGAGCCAATAAAAATACTGGTGACCACGAAAGAAAAAAAAACTGCTTATTTAGTGACGAGACCAGCTGTTTATCTTTACTTATATTGTTGTGTTGTTGTTGTTGTGGTCTTCAGTCCTGAGACTGGTTTGATGCAGCTCTCCATGCTACCCTATCCTGTGCAAGCTTCTTCATCTCCCACTACTGCATCCTACATCCTTCTGAATCTGCTTAGTGTATTCATCTCTTGGTCTCCCTCTACGATTTTTACCCTCCACGCTGCCCTGCAATGCTAAATTTGTGATTCCCTGTTGCCTCAGAACATGTCCCACCGATCGGTCCCTTCTTCTTGTCAAGCTGTGGCACAAACCCATCTTCTCCCCAATATTCAATACCTCCTCATTAGTTATGTGATCTACCCATCTAATCTTCAGCATTCTTCTGTAGGACCACATTTCGAAAGATTCTATTCTCTTCTTGTCCAAACTATTTATCGTCCATGTTTCACTTCCATACATGGTTACAATCCACACAAATACTATCAGAAACGACTTCCTGGCACTTAAATCTAAACTCGATGTTAACAAATTTCTCTTCTTCAGAAATGCTTTCCTTGCCATTGCCAGTCTACATTTTATATCCTCTCTACTTCGACCATCATCAGTTATTTTGCTCCCCAAATAGCAAAACTCGTTTACTACTTTAAACGTCTCAGTTCCTAATCGAATTCCTGCAGCATCACCCGATTTAATTCGACTACATTCCACTATCCTCGTTTTGTTTTTGTTGATGTTAATCTTATATCCTCCCTTCAAGACACTGTCCATTCCGTTCAACTGCTCTTCTAAGTCCTTTGCTGTTTCTGACAGAATTACAATATCATCGGCGAACCTCAAAGTTTTTATTTCTTCTCCACGGATTTTAATACCTACTCCGAATGTTTCTTTTGTTTCCTTTACTGTTTGATCGATATACAGACTGAATAACATCGGGGAGAGGGTACAACCCTGTCTCACTCCCTTCCCAACCACTGCTTCCCTTTGATGCCCCTCGACTCTTATAACTGCCATCTGGTTTCTGTACAAATTGTAAATAGCCTTTCGCTCCCTGTATTTTATCCCTGTCACTGTTAGAATTTGAAAGAGAGTATTCCAGTCAACATTGTCAAAACATTCCTCTAAGTCTACAAATGCTAGAAACGCAGGTTTGCCTTCCTCAATCTTCCTTCTAAGATAAGTCGTAAGGTCAGTATTGCCTCACGGGTTCCAATATTTCTACGGAATCAAAACTGATCTTCCCCGAGGTCGGCTTCTACCAGTTATTCCATTCGTTTAAGCCCAAAAATTCTCTATTGATCGTGTAGCAGAAAGTGGCTACGAATACTGTTAATAGCCAAGAACTGTATGACGCTACACAATTGTGAGCTCCACTGTTGGCAAACACGGAAAGATAAACGCAACAATGGTATTTTGGGTATGTGAACAAGCCCGAAGTCAAGTGGCTGACCTGTGGCGGCGAGCTGCGTGGCAGGTTCGGGCTGAGCCAGGGTCGGTTTTACGTGGAGGCCGGGTCAACGGGCCCTGCGAGCCGAGGTGCGCGGCTGTCGGTTTCCCTCCTGCTTGCTTCGCCTTCGCCTTGAACCAGTGTGCGGGCCGGCCGGCGGCGTGGGAAAGCCGGAATGCGGCGACAGACGTGAATGAGCTCTGGCTGCCGGGCGGGTGGCCGCCGCTGCAGGCGCTACACCCCGCCCACGCACCGCCGGCGCCAGCGGAAGTGCTGTGCGTGCTGGAGTCCCATTATTGAAATTTATCTGCCTTTATTGGTGGTCCATCACACAGCTATCTAGGTGAATCGTTTCTTTTTACGATTTTGGCTTTACTCGTTAAAGCAGCAACATAGTGTATACTTACGACGTCGGTCTATGCTCAGAAGCGTGCGTCGTTCTGCACTTGTTTCTTCTAAGAACTAGTAATAAGTTAACTACTACCAATTTATGCGTCAACCCTACCCTTCGCATGATGTTACAAGACGTCTGCCTCGTGACTGTATTGACGCAGAAATAGAAAAATATATCTAGTCTTTCATAAGCGGCATGGTCTACATCCGTCGCCGTATTGTCTCTTAACATTCGTTTCAGGCTACTTGGTACAAATTTTTCTAGTAAATACACTACTGGCCATTAAAATTGCTACATCACGAAGATGATGTGCTACAGACGCGAAATTTAACCTAAAGGAAGAAGATGCTGTGATATTCACACAAGGTTGGCGCCGGCGGCGACACCTACAACGTGCTGACACAAGGAAAGTTTCCAACCGATTTCTCATACACAAACAGCAGTTGACCGGCGTTGCCTGGTGAAACGTTGTTGTGATGCCTCGTGTAAGGAGGAGTAATGCGTAGCCTATCGCGATTGCGGTTTATCGTATCGCAACATTGCTGCGCGCGTTGGTCGAGATCCAATGAGTGTTAGCAGAAAATGGATTCGGTGGGTTCAGGAGGGTAATACGGAACGCCGTGCTGGATCCCAACGGCCTCGTATCACTAACAGTCGAGATCGTGCAGCCACGTCCCGATCCCTGAGTCAACAGATGGGGACGTTTGCAAGACAACAGCCATCTGCACGAACAGTTCGACGACGTTTGCAGCAGTATGGACTATCAGCTCGGAGACCATGGCTGCGGTTACCCTTGACGCTGCATCACAGACAGGAGCGCTTGCGATGATGTACTCGACGACGAACCTGGGTGCACGAATGGCAAAACGTCATTTTTTCGGATGAATCCAGGTTCTGTTTACAGCATCACGATGGTCGCATCCGTGTTTGGCGTCATCGCGGTCAATGCACATTGGAAGGTGTGTTCGTCATCGCCATACTGGCGTATCACCCGGCGTGATGGTATGGGCTGCCATTGGTTACACGTCTCGGTCACCTCTTGTTCGCATTTACGGCACTTTGAGCAGTTGACGTTACATTTCAGATGTGTTACGACCCGTGGCCCTACCTTTCATTCGATCCCTGCGAAACCCTACATTCAGCAGGATAATGCACGACTGCATGTTGCAAGTCCTGTACGGGCCTTTCTGGATACAGAAAATGTTCGACTGCTGTACTGGCCAGCACATTCTCCAGATCTATCACCAATTGAAAACGTCTGGTCAACGGTGGCCGAGCAACTGGCTCGTCACAATACGCCAGTCACTACTCTTGATGAACTGTGGTATCGTGTTGAAGCAGCATGGGCAGCTGTGCCTGTACACGCCATCCAAGCTCTGTTTGACTCAATGCCCAGGCGTATTAAGGCCGTTATTACGGCCAGAGGTAGTTTTTCTGAGTATTGATTTCCCCGGATCTATGCACCCAAACTGCGTGAAAATGTAATCACATGTCAGTTCTAGTATAATATAGTTGTCCAATGAATACCCGTTTATCATCTGCATTTCTTCTTGGTGTAGCAATTTTAATGGTCCGTAGTGTACGTAGCTGAGAATGCGTACCCCTGAAAGTCCCCAACGCTTCACTACTTGAAACAATGTAATTTCAAAGGCGTTGTTTTGTGTTTCACTTTTACTATAAATATCGTGCAGAAATAAGGATTCTACAGAATGAAATAGACTAAGGAGCCCCTAGAAAGGAACGCAGTAAACGAAACATCCTTTCCTTTCTTTTTCGTCAGTCTCCCAACTAGCTTCATGCGGATCACTGCGGCTTTTCTCTACTGCACCAACCTCCCCATCACAGAATAGCCCTGCCACCCAACATCCTCAATTATTCATTCGATCCATTCGATGTATTGCAATCTACGTTGGTCTCTACAGTTTTTATCCTCTATGTGTTCCTCCAGTACCAATGAAACTTTTTTCCTAATTTCTTAATATATTTCCCATCATCTTTTCCCCTCCTCTAGTCAGGATATTCCATACCTGATTTCCCACACAAATTGTTTGGGGAACCTCCTCATGTCTTAACTTATCAGTTCACCCGATTTTCAACATTCCTGTGTAACACACATCTCAGGCACTTCGATTCTCTTCTGTTCCGGTCCTTCCACAGTCCATGTTTCACTACCACACAATACTTTGTGACAGACGCACATTCTCAGAAATTTCTTCTTCAAATAACGGTCAATGTTTGATACGAATTGACTTCTTTTGGCAGATACGCCCTCTTTGCTTGTACCAGTCCGCTTGTTATATCCTCATTTCTTCGTCTGTCATCAGTTATATTGCATCATAGGTAGAATTTCTTCACTTCTTCGAGGATCCCAATTTTAATGAGAACTTTATCGCAACTTTCATTTCCGCTACCCCTAATTACCTTCGTCTTTCTTCGGTTTACTCCGCGAGCTTAATAGACTGTTCATCCTGCACTACAGGTCCTGTAATACTTCTCTCACTGACTAAGGATAGTAGTGTCATCAGTGCATCTTATCAGTGATATCCCACTCTTGAACAATCCTTTATTTCCCTTATCATCTCTTCAATGTTTAGATTGAACAGTAGGGGCAAAAATACTTCTTTCTTGGTCCTCCCTCCTTATTTTTCGCTCTTGCTTCTCGTACATACCGTATATTACTCATCTCTCCATAAATTGTGCACCTACTTATCTTTGGAAGGAAGATTAGCTTTTAATATACGGTCATCGATGAGGTCATTCGATATGGAACACTAGCTTAGGCAGGGCAAGGGTGGAGAAGGGAACCGAGAGTTTCAAAGGAACCATACGCTGTTTCCCTAACCGATAAATGGCTGTAGGGATGCTTCACTGATGCGAGTCCAATATTTTAAGAAATAGGCCGTGTCACTGGATAGACCTACCGTAGTAACACTCGAGAGTTAGACTCTGCTCAATGGACAAATGTAAAGTGAAATACGCAGGGTGTCAAAAACACCGACAAGCTTTAGGAGCAGATTCCTTACAACAAAAGAAGAAAAAATGTCTAGTAAAAAAGGGCTCTAAAATGCAGACCTTAAGACCTATGAGCACTTTTTCAATCAAAGGGACGTGTTTCACACTTGCGGAGATGAAGAAATGCTCGTAGCTCTTAAAGTACACATTTCAGACCTTATGTTTTCTGGACATGTTTTTCTGGTTTGGTCCTTACTACAGCCTCTCAGAAGGTGGAAAGCTAAGTAGTCGCAGTAGAAGAGGTATGTTTCGTAATATCGAAGGTGAATGAGTACTCATAGCTCTTAAGATATGCATTTTAGAGCCCATGTTCCTGTCACTATACTTTTTATATGTTTTTTGGGACCCCTGTAGAAAGCAGCGACCACCACTTATGAAGTATTTCGCAGCTATCTGTAACAATATTTAATTTACTATTCAATCACGACAACTTCAGCAGCCATAATGGATGAGCTTAATTTATTGCTACCGTGCCAAATAATTAGAACAATGCTCACATTTCGGAATTGTAAACTTAATTACAGTAACCGTCCTTGGTATAAGATTAAACAAAAAGGCTCTTTCTGAAAACTTTGCTCCAACTGTATAAGGATAGAAATAATTTATAAATTATACAGTCCAGCAATCAGTCGTCCTTTTTTAGATTTTATTACGCAAATCCAGATTTCGGCTAGTAGCTAGCCATTCTCAATGCACTATTTTCTATTCTCAATGTATGTAAGCCCGTGTTGTTTGGGCTTCAGTCACAGTTCTGTGAATACTCAAGGAACAGTGACTGACGCCCGAACAACAGGAGGGGGGGGGGGAGGGTTGTTTGGGGAAGGAGACCAGTCAGTGAGGTCATCGGTCTCAGCGGATTAGGCAAGGATGGGGAAGGAAGTCGGCCCTTTCAAAGGAACCATCCCGGCATTTGCCTGGAGCGATTTAGAAAGACGACGGAAAACCTAAATCAGAATGGCCGGACGCGGGAGAACAACAGGGACTTACATGCATTGATAATAGAAAATAGTGCATTGAGAATGGCAGCTACTAGCCGAAATCTGGATTTGCGTAACAAAATCTAAAAAAGGACTATTGATTGCTGCACTCTCTGATTTATAAGTCACATAACAGTCGCTGAGGTAACCTGATAGAAAAAAAATGGGTGGCACATTTCTGCCAATACAGAAAATGCTCAGTATGAATGGAATGAAGAAATAGTTCGTAAGTGACTGATCGCAGCCATCTGTTTTAGATTTCATTTAATAAGCAGTAACAGAAATCTGCAGTTACCGTAATGGATAGGGTTAGTTAGTAAGATAAAGTAAATCGACCTAAGGAGAAAATTACAGTTTTTCTAAGTGTTTGCAGTTGCAGAAAGCTCTTCTTGCAACAAGTAATCTCATCTGCCTGACATCCTTCTCTGGGAACGGACCCTCTGCTTTAGGCATCTGAACATAAAGCCCAAAAACACTTTATTTACTTTTCCCCTGTATTCATTCGTGTGCCTACATATTACGTTAGATTTCCGTGTTTTCAGTTCATACAACACGTCTGAAGGACACTCGACATATAACTCCACATTTAGGCAAGCACTGTAACGGATGCTGTCATCGAGCCAGCGACCTCCGGCAGAGGAGTCCAGGGTCCACGGAGGCCGGCGACGGAAGCTGAGAATGGGCTGCTGACCGGTGCGCCGCCCACAAGAAACGGAGAGAGAGCGCGACCGCCAGCCGCGCCGTACCTCACCTCCGCCGCGCCGTTAATTGACATTAATGAACGCTACGCAACTGCCGTCAGTCTCGATACGTTTCCCCGCAAAACTCACTAGCTGAGCCGGCCATCGCTAAGCAGCCCGTAACGGTAGACCCGTGGCCTACTGCACGACACGAGACACCAGTTACGCGTTACTTAATTTACCAATAGCGTTTACTAATAATTTCTCCTCTAAAATCTTTGAAGAGTTGGAAGCTGCCCTCGATAGCACTCTGAACGAACTTGACACGTATTACGAGCGCTATTCGGAAAGAAAGGTCGGATCGGTCGTGAAATGGAAACCACTGTGAAAATCAAAAATGTTGATTTCAGCAGTTTGCTACACTTGCCGGCTACTTCTTTACGTAGTCGTCGCTCCGACTGAGACATCTGTCGTAGCGTTGCGTGAAAAATGGTTCAAATGGCTCTGAGCACTATGGGACTTAACATCTATGGTCATCAGTCCCCTAGAACTTAGAACTACTTAAACCTAACTAACCTAAGGACATCACACAACACCCAGTCATCATGAGGCAGAGAAAATCCCTGACCCCGTCGGGAATCGAACCGTTGCGTGAAGTTTCCAGTACCCTCCTCATAGAAGGCAGCCGCCTATGCTTTCCGTGCCAAAATGTAGTCTTCCTAGCCAGCGGTTTACGTGAGCGGAGATAAAACGCAGAGGGAGCCAGTTACGAGTTTTGGTGTGCGGTGATCAAACATTTCCGATCGAAAACGCTACAAGGACACCTTCATTTCCCCTGCAGAGCGCAGTCGAGAATTGTCGTGAAGAAGGAAACGCATGGCAGTTACGTTATGTGGGCTGCATGACATCAAGCGAAGTCTCTCACCAGATCCTCATATTTGGCCGGAGATACTACTTACCTAGCCATCTTTACTTGCTCACTGTGCGCTTAGAACAGAAAATAGCGACGTCATGCAATCGACGGGCATACTAGAGACACTGCCCAACACATCCTTGGAAAGTTTCATTGGCTTTTGACTATGGTTTCCCTTTTGCGCCCGATCGGACCTTACTTACCGAACAGCCCTCGTACAAGACTTGTAACGCAAATCCTTCAACTTTTATACTTCTGGCTGCCTGTATGAAACCATTGTGTGAGACTATGTGAAACTTCCGTGTTTGGACTTCCAATGTGTACACTTGTGTACATTTTATACAGCTTCTGTGAACTTGGTTGATGTGTAATTATATTAACTTCAGGCGTAATACTTATATTTGAATTTCTAGTACATAATCCTTTAATTGTATTATAACCAACTAGTGTTTGCAAACGTAGCTGTGCAAGTTTCTTGCATCGTGACCGTAAAAATAACTGAGTATGAAGCGTATCTATCCATTACTATGAATGAAAAACATTATGACATTTTTTTTAAACACAGTGCTCTAAATACGATATTACGTTTGGCCTAACAGCTGTTATTGATAAATGTACTGCAGCTTAAGTCAATCTCAATTTGTGCAAAATGAATAAACACTCGCTGTTCCCTAAACGCACTAAACAAAGTCCGAACTTTCCTGTGCAACAACGGAAATGTAGCTCTTCTCGCAGAGTATGCCTACATTGCTTACGATCACCTGCAACAAGAGGAACTGGAAGAAATCACCCTTTTTCTGATCTTACATAAGTAAATCTCGCTAGTTGCAGTATGTGTAGGAACATGGTGAAAGACCCTGGATATGGTAAAGTTAATATTTATTAAAAAACCAAACAGCGATAACAACAGAATCAATGACCGACCATACGCGTCGGAAAAGACATTCATTATGAACGCGCTGACCAATGAACAATAAACATCATTCACTTTTCTGTACATGATTTTGTTTCGCTATCTCATGTGTAGAAGGATGGTTGAAATGTATGGCTCGGGGTATGACGTGCTACGGGTGTTTTGTATTATATGTGATTCTAAATAAGAGAAGCCTTAATAACAGTATTAAGTATTTTTATTGAAGTAAAGCCAAGTTGGGATGAATTTCCTTCATGTTTTATATCATCTTGAGAGGCACTTGTGTTCCCTGGAGTCGGCTGCCTGCATCTACCACTGGAATGTAGAAAAGGAAGTCCACGGTCATGTTTTCGCAAGATTAACAAGCAGGAGAAGCTTTCAGAAGACGACATATATATATGACACAGAAAAAAGGAGAAACGAGCAAGGTAAAGTGCATGAACAATAGCACAAGTTCGTACACGCAGAACTTTTAATAATAATGCAAATGCACTATCCTTTAATTCCTTCCTTTTAATTATGTATCTTTTTATTATTAATATGACACAAGTGCTAGTAAACCAAGCGCCGTTAGAGCATTCACTGTGCCCAGATAATCGTACTTAAAAACTTTTTAATAGGTAAGTGGAATGTGAACGTCCAAGCAGGAATAACTTCAAAATTGTTGTGATTTAGTTGGGTATTAATCTGATCGACTAACACGAACAGAATTAGAAAAAATATGAATATGTCTACAATGATCATTGTTATTAAGTTACTGTGATTTGGATATAAAATAGAAAGATCAGGCATTAAAGCTTTTAAAAAACTTTATCTTACGTACAGTACTTTAAAAAGAAAAGGGTGAAGAGTGATGTGATGCCTTCTTAAGATAATGCATATTATGAAGGACCTAACCGACAATATTCTAACAGTCAAAACACAAGTTGCAATACTGAAAACGTTTAAACCGAAAATACTTCCTAAACACGACATTCCATTTCCCGCACTTTTAGCACACGCGAATGTATAGCTATACACACATCAACAAGTTCTGCATCACCCCGGTTCCCAGAACTCCTGAACAAAGACGTTGACTGTGGATTTTGTATCACGGACACAGTCCCTTTGACTGTTCAGAGATATCACTAAACCCGCCCAAAGATGTAAACAACCATGCATGAGCAGTGCCTATTAGACGGAGGGGATCCGACAACCGATCAGTTCCAGTCATTCCACCAGGAAGGAGGTACACACCTCGTGTTGTCTGTAGTTCAAACATGTCTAGACAGTCAATACCGCGTTTCGATTGCGTCCGCATTGTTACTTTGCGGCAGGAAGGGCGCTCAACGAGGGAAGTGTCCAGGCGTCTGCAGTGGATGAGCGCTAACTACGAATTATGGCTCGGAGGAACCCTGACCGCAACGGAACCATGTTGAATAATGCTTTTCGTACAGCCACAGAACGTCGTGTTACGACTCAAACTGTGCGCAATAGGCTGCACGATGCGCAACTTCACTCCCGACGTCCATGGCGAGGTCCATCTCTGCAACCACGACACTGTGCAGCGCGGTACAGAGGGGCCAATAACATGCCGAATGGACTGCTCAGGATTGGCATCACGTTCTCTTCACCGATGAGTGTCGCACATGCCTTCTACCAGACAATCGTCGGAGACGTGTTTGGAGGCAACCCGGTCAGGCTGAAGGCCTTAGACACACTGTCCAGCGAGTGCAGCAAGGTGGAGGTCCCCTGATGTTTTGGGGTGGCATTATGTGGGGGCGACGTACACCGCCATATCGGCCATATCGGCAGCATATTGGCGAGGCATTCGTTTTCATGGACGACAATTCGCGCCCCCATCGTGCACATCTTGTGAATGACTTCCTTCACGATGACAACATCAAAAAATGGTTCAAGTGGCTCTGAGCATTATGGGACTGGACATCTGAGGTCATTAATCCCCTACAACTAAACCTAAGGACATAGCAAACATCCATGCCTGAGGCAGGATTCGAACCTGCGACCGCAGCGGTCGCGCGGTTCCAGACTGAAGCGCCTAGAACCGCTCGCCCACACCGGCCGGCATAACGAAATCACTCGACTAGTGTGCAGCATGTTCTCCAGACGTGAACCCTATCGAACATGCCTGGGATAGATTGAAAAGGGCTGTTTATGGACGACGTGACCCACCAACCACGCCGAATCGCCTTTGAGGCGTTGGACAGTCTGGACCAACAGTGTCTTGATGAACTTGTGGATAGTGTACCACGACGATTACAGGCATGCATCAGTGCAAGAGGACGTACTACTGGGTAGAAGAGGTACCGGTGTGTACAGCAATCTGGACCACGACCTCTGAAGGTCTCGCTGTATGGTGGTACAACATGCAATGTGTGGTTTTCATGAGCAATAAAAAGGGCGGAAATGATGTTTATGTTGATCTCTATTCCAATTTTCTGTACAGGTTCCGGAACTTTCGGAACCGAGGTGATGCAGTACTTTTTACCGGCACTTGACAGAAAAAAGAAAAAAAAAATATGCCGACTGACTACGCGACAACAATATAAACAATGGAATCTAAAGAGTCTACTCTACACATCTACTCAGGAAATACGCTCTTTGTGTAAATATTACAAACAAAACTGCCAATTCTCATAATACAGAAACATTACAAACAAATTCCATCAACATCTCAACTTCGTGCTTTCAACCTTAGCAGTGGAGAAATTTCAAGAAAATTACATGTCTCCTGGAATGAAACGTTCTTGGTACGCTCTCTCGCCTCAAAGTATTTAGGCGTAACACTGGATCGCTCCCTCATTTTTCGCACACCTTTCTCCAGCATCAAGCATGAAGTCAGTGCCAGTATAACATTCTCAGCCAACATCAAGCATAAAGTCAGTACCAGTAGTAACATCCTCAGAAAGATAACAAGGAGTGCAAAACCACAAGCTCTTAAAACCACGGCACTGTCTCTGTGGTACTCTGCTGGAGAATATGCTTCCCCTGTGCGGTATAGGTCAATCCATGCAAAGACTGAGGATCCTACCGTAAATGACATTTGCAGCTTAATCACTGAATGCCTAAAATCAGACGACAAACTGGCTTACTGACGTTACACCTCCAATTACTCGTCGAGAAGTCGCTGCTCATCAAGAACGACTGAACATTGAGAATGTTGAAGCTCACCCACTGTTTGGACATCAACAGTCTCAACCTAGGCTGATATCAAGAAATTTTTCCCCTCACAGCAAAGCCTATGGAAGTACCTCTGGATACGGCAAGACTTTCATTGTGGAAATCTAAGCACTAAGGCGGTATGGGCCCGCCTGAACTCTTCCGGCAGGTTGTAAGGAGGGCTGTGGTTTTTGGAAGCCCCTTAAGCGAATAAGAACTGGCATCGGTAGAGCTAAGTTATCACTTAAGTCATGATGCTTCACATCTGAGGACAGAAAGAGCTAATGTGGCCAAGACCAAGCAGTCTGGCGTATGTGTTAGTGCCCTCTCTTCCGTTTTTCATAATCAGGACAAGATTTGTTGTTGCTCTACGCCTTAATTTTGGAGAAATGTTACCTGAATGCAGATTGTCTTCGTAATTAATTTATATAATGTGCGTGTGTGTGTAAACTTGTATTTTGTTTAGTTGTATAAAGGACGAGCAAAAATTTTCCGTTTAAGGGCATTGCTGCAGCGTATACGCAACACAGCACGAATCCAATGCGGATATACTGTATAAGGATCGACATGCAGGCAAGGGATTAATGTGATAATCGTCTGTTTCCGATGTGCATGCAGTGATTGAGGACACAGAAACTGAGGCGACGTTATCAACAAATACGTCCAAACAGGACCAACGTGCTGCTATTCTTTTCTTGGCTGCGAAGGACAAGCACCGGTAGACATCGATCGGAGAATGAAGAATGCGTGGTGTCATCCAGCGCGTCGCAAGAAGTTCAAGAGCCAGCCATCTGCTGGAAAGGTGATGCTCACCCTGCTCATTGATTTCCGGGGCCGATTGCTTATTTATTTCAAGGAAACTGCTTTCTCCACCAAACGGGAACGGTACTGCGCAACGCCCGACGAACTCTGTGTGCGTATAATGCGAAACATCCGGGAAAACTGCAATAAGGGGTGCTGCTGCTTCGTCATAACGCACGTCCCCTTATCGCAAATGTTGTAACGCAGAAGTTACGCCAACTCAAGTAGGCGTCATCCTCATCTACAGTCCTGATCTCTGCCCATGCGATTATCGTGCCTTCAGTCACTTGTAGAAGGTCTTGAACGCGATATCTACCAGACGAGGATGCGCAGCAAGCTGTTGCGAATTTCTTTATGCAGCAGGATACGGTGTTCTACCAAACAGTTATCTTTAATATGGTGCGTCGGTGGGATGGATTCCTCACTGCTCGCGGTGATTTCGCCCGGCTGGCATACCGATTCTGGACTGTAAAGCCTTCTAACGGAAACTTTTTGATCGTCCCTTGTACTTAGTACGTTTCTGACACGAGGAAAGAACATCTACAACTCGTCTCCAAAAAATATGATTCAACTGTATTTTTCGCCCAATTACATTCGTATCTCAAGAATGTACACGAGCCCTGGCTTGTGGAAACCACCAGGAAGAGAAAGACTACACTGTTTGAGCTGATGATAATACAGATCGTTGACATGAGGTGTTACGACGATCAAGAATACTGAAACGATCTCCGTATACAAAGTGCACTCATAAATGACAGGGATCCTGAGACCGAGTCTGACCTTAAAAGAACATTAAAAATCGAGAACCGGAGAAATTTGCAGTTGCTGAGTACACTCTCATAAACGAAAACAAAATACTGTGTGTCGAAACAAAAGTTTTGTCCTTGGTTCCTACATACTGGGATTCTGTAACTAATGAGACTGTAGAAATAATTATTTACGATAGGAACTTTAGCCATGACAGCAGATATAATCTGAACGGTGCGTGGACGCGAGCTCTCGATGCTGAGAGAGGCGGAGTGCCGCTATCGTTGACACCATCTGCGACAGCATTACGTAATTACCGACCAACCAGAAGTCGTCTCAGGACTATGTAAGACCACTACAGCGAAAGTTTTGACGGTTAGTTGCTGCTGCCGAAGACGATGAATAATCTTCGAAAGCTTGGTTTTCACCCTGAACTGACGCCGCAAGAAGCCCGAGAATGTTTTATACTACACTGTCGTCGCGAAAGACTTCGTTCCCAATGCAATGAATGTAGTGCCCGCTCGGTTGGCCGTGCGGCCTAACTCACGGCTTTCCGGACGGGAATGAGCGCCGGTCCCTGGCACGAATCCGCCCGGCGGCTTTCCGTCGAGGTCCGGTGAGCCAGCCAGTCTGTGGATGGTTGTTAGGCAGTTTTCCACTGCCTCGGCAAGTGGGGTCTGGTTTCCCTTATTCCGCCTCAGCTACACTATGTCGGCGATTGCTGCTCAAACAAGTTCTCCACGTACGCGTACACCACCATTACTCTACCACGCAAACATTGGGGTTACACTCGTCTGTCTGGTGTGAGACGTTCCCTTGGAGGGGGGGGGGGGGGGGCGTCCACCGGGGGCCGAACCGCACAATAACCCTGGGTTCGGTGTGGGGCGGCGGAGGGGTGGACTGTGGCAGTCGTCGTGGGGTTGCGGAGCACTGCGGCTGCGGCGGGGACGGAGCATATCCGTCATTTCTAGGTCCCCCGTTAACATAACATCACATAACATAACATGTAATATAGTGCTGAAATATTTTTGGAAATCTAAGAAGACAGAATTTTCCTGTATCTGCTATCAGTAAGATATCGTGTGTATAAAAGTGAGTCTGTCTTACAAGACAGGCGTTACTTATTACTCATACCTTTTCTATGAAGAACGTGAAGAACAGTTTCCCAGCCACTCAGATGTAATGAAGGTACAACAGCGGTTCTTCGTCGACTCGACAGAAGAAGAAGCAGGAGGAAGGGGGTATAAGATTCATTGCACTTTCCCGCTCAGTGACGCTGCGAAATGGAGCGTACTTTATGGCTAGAAAGTTACTTCCCGTCAAACGTTAAACGCATCAGGGATGTGAGCAATTACAGAACACTCGCCTGCATAAAACAGAGTTACGTATTAGGGAAAGGTGGCTAGGATGACGAAGTCTGTCGAACTCAAAACGCTAAGAAAGCTCGTCTATTACTCCTTGGAAGCAACCGCACGGTTAGAAAGCGAACTTGCGGAGACTCGTCTTTCAGGATGTTTCGGTGATACATGATGGCATAGTGGAGCTTCGACGCGGCCCTAGATGTCTCAGCTATTGAGAGCAGTGCTTGAGGAAGGCAAGCGGACACATTCGAATCATGCTCCGGAATACAGTCTTCGTTCAGCACTATCTTCGTTACCGTCTGGAAACACAGCTTCTCTTGTGTATTTCTTCGTGTTTAAAACAACAACCTTTTACGAACCGTGTCTGTAGTCTCTGGGGCTGATACATGGATAAGCCACCACCGTGACATTTAATGCTCCCTGTCGCGTCTCCAGCCATCCTGATTTAGGTTTTCCATGATTTCCCTAAATCGTTTCAGGCAAATGCCGGGATGGTTCCTTTGAAAGGGCACGGCCGATTTCCTTCCCAATCCTTCCCTAACCCGAGCTTGCGCTCCGTCTCTAATGACCTCGTTGTTGACGGGACGTTAAACACTAACCACCACCACCACCGCTCCCTGGCGGCGTTGCGGCTATATGGAAAAATTATAATCGAGGCAGAGGCGAAGAGGAAATCACACTAGAGACGATATGGGCCACAAATGGGGAAATACACTGACATAAGCCATTGTTATGGCCCGACGCCTGGGAACGGGCATCTTGGTAGCGGCGAAGCTGACCGCCAATTCCCGGGTTCCTTCTTCAGCGATTGCGACAGTTCTGAGACACAGTGCTGGTGCAGGCACGAGTGTTTCGGAGCACAGCGTTCAGCGCATACTGTTGCAATGACATTGTCATTTACAGCTGCAGAGAGCACAAGATCACAGAGATTGGAATGTCTTGCCTGGTCGGATGAAACACGCTTCTTGTTACAGGTTCGATGTTTGTGTCATATAAGCGAACGGCTGTACGAAACATATGCACCGCACCGTGGACGCAGGTCGGTGGGGTCAGTATTATGGTATCGGGGGGATTATCGTGGGTTTCCATGGGACTTGTGCTAACAATAAAAGGCACCATGAAAGCTGTGTATATTTTTGCGGACTACATACGTAAGTTGGAACTTAAAACAGTGGCAACACTGCTGTGGAGACACTACGAAATGGAATCTACTATTGTCGCTGATAGCACACGTCGTTGACATACCTACTTTACCTCCGAGGAAATGGAATCGCCCGTCCCACGTCACCGGCGTGCGCGCGATCGAGTGAAACACAGGCACTTGTGAGCGAGCGGTCTAACGTAACGGTGTCACTATGTTTTCGAAACAGGAACAACGGAGCTGGATCAAGATTGGATGTGCTAGAGGTCGTACAGCACGACTGTGTCATCAAGGTCTTCAAGAGGCGTGCGGGGAATCGGCATTGGCGTACAGATCAGTGGCACTTTGGGTGAAAGCCTTCAACGAAGGTCGGCAAACTGTGGCAGACATGCATCGGGCAGGTCGTCTTAGCCTCTCTGAAGAAGTCCATGCTGTTGCCGCGTTAGTGGACAGTGATCGGCGCCATACGATTCGTGAGCTCGCCCACGAAACCTGATTGGTGCGTACGACTGTACTAAGCATCCTAAAGGGACGCCTGGGCATGCGAAAAATTGTATCACGATGGGTTCGCATTAATTGACGGAAATGCAGAAATGGATACGTTACGACGCAGCTCAGACGCACTTGGAGCGCTATGAGCGCGAAGGAAAGGCTTTCTTACACCGTATCGTGACAGTGGATGAGACTGGACCACATTGTACAAGCCAAAAATGAAACGCCAATCCAACGAATGGCGTCATTATGGGTCGCTGCGAAAGTCGAAAGTGCGTCAGAGCCCCATTATGGTGAAAATTATAGCGATTCTCGTGTACGACTGTGATGGTTGTTATCCTAACGCATTACGTTCCTCAACGGCAGACCGTCAATGCACAGTATTATTGTTCGTTTTTGGAGCATTACCTGCGACAAGCATTGCGAAAGAAGCGGCGACACGTTCCGAGTAACCCACCCATCATTTTGCACGACCATGGGCGGGCGCAAACAGCGCAAGCTGTGGCTGCTCTGTTCGGTCGATGGGACTGGGAAGTACTGTACCATCCACCATATTCCCCGGTCCTTGTGACTTTGATTTGATATTTGATTCCGAAGATGAAGGAACCACTTCATGGCATTGGCTTCAGTACTGTTCCAGAGATACGACAGGCAGTAGACCGCTCCATTCGCATCATCAACAGAACAGGCGCTGCTAACGGTATACTACGCGTTCCACATCGCTGGCAACGGGTTCTACGGTACACAGCGCTGGTAACTACTTTGCAGGACAGTAACAGGTGCAAACATATAACTCTTTTGTGTCGGTTGTGAATAAGTAGTTGCCGCTATTTAAGTTCCAGCCCTCGTACACATCCAAACATGCTTCATGTCTTCCCCGACAGTGATACTTTCCAACAGGGTAACAAACAGTGTCACAAGTCTATAATCGTGCTGCAGTAGTTTCACGAGGTTGATAGTGAAATTAGGTAGTTATTTTACCTGATATGTACCCGATGGAAAGCATCTGGGACACTATGGGTCCTACAAACACCGGCCAGTAATTTGCCGGAATTGTGTGAGCTATGCATAGACATCAGGTGCCACGCATCTCCGGAAACCTGCCAGGTTGCTGTTTTGCATTTCATAGGTGGACTAACACCTGTTAAACAGGTGCCATAATTTTTTGCTCATCATTGTACAATACACTGTCCAGTCACATGAACTTGACCACCGCTTATGTTCGACCTCCGCGTGCAACAACCATTCATGGACGGCAGGTGGCAGAACTAGTAGGGGAGGATGTATAGGGCGAGTCGCAGGAGACTCGGAGAACAGATTAATCGTTGTCATGATGCGGAAACGGAGCGATATGTCCAATGTCCAAAAGGGCACGATCATTGCTTTTGGACCAAGGGTGAAGTATTTCAGAAACGACTAAATTTGTAAACTGATCACAAGGTTAAAATACACTCCTGGAAATGGAAAAAAGAACACATTGACACCGGTGTGTCAGACCCACCATACTTGCTCCGGACACTGCGAGAGGGCTGTACAAGCAATGATCACACGCACGGCACAGCGGACACACCAGGAACCGCGGTGTTGGCCGTCGAATGGCGCTAGCTGCGCAGCATTTGTGCACCGCCGCCGTCAGTGTCAGCCAGTTTGCCGTGGCATACGGAGCTCCATCGCAGTCTTTAACACTGGTAGCATGCCGCGACAGCGTGGACGTGAACCGCATGTGCAGTTGACGGACTTTGAGCGAGAGCGTATAGTGGGCATGCGGGAGGCCGGGTGGACGTACCGCCGAATTGCTCAACACGTGGGGCGTGAGGTCTCCACAGTACATCGATGTTGTCGCCAGTGGTCGGCGGAAGGTGCACGTGCCCGTCGACCTGGGACTGGACCGCAGCGACGCACGGATGCACGCCAAGACCGTAGGATCCTACGCAGTGCCGTAGGGGACCGCACCGCCACTTCCCAGCAAATTAGGAACACTGTTGCTCCTGGGGTATCGGCGAGGACAATTCGCAACCGTCTCCATGAAGCTGGGCTACGGTCCCGCACACCGTTAGGCCGTCTTCCGCTCACGCCCCAACATCGTGCAGCCCGCCTCCAGTGGTGTCGCGACAGGCGTGAATGGAGGGACGAATGGAGACGTGTCGTCTTCAGCGATGAGAGTCGCTTCTGCCTTGGTGCCAATGATGGTCGTATGCGTGTTTGGCGCCGTGCAGGTGAGCGCCACAATCAGGACTGCATACGACCGAGGCACACAGGGTCAACACCCGGCATCATGGTGTGGGGAGCGATCTCCTACACTGGCCGTACACCACTGGTGATCGTCGAGGGGACACTGAATAGTGCACGGTACATCCAAACCGTCATCGAACCCATCGTTCTACCATTCCTAGACCGGCAAGGGAACTTGCTGTTCCAACAGGACAATGCACGTCCGCATGTATCCCGTGCCACCCAACGTGCTCTAGAAGGTGTAAGTCAACTACCCTGGCCAGCAAGATCTCCGGATCTGTCCCCCATTGAGCATGTTTGGGACTGGATGAAGCGTCGTCTCACGCGGTCTGCACGTCCAGCACGAACGCTGGTCCAACTGAGGCGCCAGGTGGAAATGGCATGGCAAGCCGTTCCACAGGACTACATCCAGCATCTCTACGATCGTCTCCATGGGAGAATAGCAGCCTGCATTGCCGCGAAAGGTGGATATACACTGTACTAGTGCCGACATTGTGCATGCTCTGTTGCCTGTGTCTATGTGCCTGTGGTTCTGTCAGTGTGATCATGTGATGTATCTGACCCCAGGAATGTGTCAATAAAGTTTCCCCTTCCTGGGACAATGAATTCACGGTGTTCTTATTTCAATTTCCAGGAGTGTATACGGTGCACGGCAAAACTGAGCTATCCCAAACCGTTGCCCAGGCAACTGCGGTGCACCACGGCCCATAGATGACAATGGTGAACGATAGCATGTATACGGGAGAATAGACGTGCAACAAACAATGAGCAACTGACCGCCCAGATGAACCAAGGGGCTACCAACACTGTCTCCTCAACAACCGTTCAGCGAACGTTGCCGTTTATGGGCCACCGTACCAGGCGCCTCATTCATCCACGAATTCTGACTGCTGGTCATCGGCGACGAAGGCTGGAATTTGCATGCCAGTATCACAACTGTACGTGCACTAACGGGCGACAGGTGGCATTTTCAACTGAATCACATTTTATGCAGCTGGCCGTTGGTGTGTGCGTCGTGAAACGTCTGAAAGCAAGCATCCTGCAACAATAGTCGGAAACGTCCAGACTGAAGGAGGGAGCGTAATGGTCTGGGGAGTGTTTTCTTGGCATTCCCTGAGCGATCTCGTCGGTCTGGAAAGCACAGTCGATCAACACGAGTATGCATCCATAGTTGGTGGTCTAGTCCACCTCTACATACAGTACGTATGTTTTTGGATAGGGCCCGCCTTTAGCAAAACTCAATTTTGTTTTTTAAACCAAAAACGTTTCACTGCAGCTGCAGCATCTTCAGTGGGCTTTTATTTTTCATCTGTTAAAGATAAAGAATGTTCTTTACTGTTTGTATACATGTAACTATTGGTTTTTAAATCGTAATTATAGATATAAAAAAAACACACACAAATTATGAAATCATATCTTTTTACCAGATGGTGTGGTTTTTCTGATGTGTTGTGTTTCTACAGTGACTGTTTTGTTCCACAGTTTGTCATCTGCAACCACTTACACCTTAAAGTAGATAAATTCTTTAAGCCAAAATTACGATTTGAACACAGAAGAGCATTAAAAAGTAACAGCTGTCATTCCACATTTGCTGAACACTTCATGGACAAGAAACATAACCCAACAAACATCAATACTGATTTGAAAATTCTCAAATGGAGCAACAGCCCCCCACAAAAACTAATAATTGAAGAAAAATATCAGATACAAAAAGCCATAGTGGAAGGCAAACAAGTGATAAATGAATACACAGCCCTCTGCAATGGAACTGTTCTCTGCCCTCAAAGAATTATTAGACAAGACCAACCTATAAGGCTCTCACCCCCCATCCCCCTCCCAACCACCACAACCCCCACGCACATGCACACACAAATAAAAAATAAAAAAATAGAGGAAAATCCTAAAACCTACTGCAAATGACAAACTGTGGAACGAAGCAGTCAGTGTAGAAACACAACACATCAGAAAAACCACACCATGTGGTAAAAAGATATGAATTCATAATTAATATGTTTTTTCAAATATCTGTAATTAAGATTTAAAAACTAATAGTTACATGTATACAAACAGTAAAGAACATTCTTTATCTTTAACAGATGAGAAATAAAAGCCCACTGAAGGTGCTGCAACTGCAGTGAAACATGTTTGGATCAAAAAACAAAAAAAAATTGTGTTTTGCTAAAGGCGGACCCTTTCCAAAAACATACGTATTGTTGAACATCTGTTTCATGTGTTAGAAAACGTAGCTGTATTTACATCTTTAGTTCTGAAGCATGTGAAAAATTCAGGCTGGCCATGTCATGTAAACAAAAGGTAAGATTTATTCCTCTCATCGACGACAACGTAATTAGAGACAGCTGAAGCTTGTTTTCGGCAAGGATGTGATATGGAATCAGCAGTGATCTTTTAAAAGGAAACATTTTCATCTTAAATGATTTAAAGAGGTTGAAAAAATCAGCCGACCAGTTGCAAAAAAAGGTTTTTTAGCCCTTGACCTAGGTCTTCTTCAGAAATTGTAGGCCTTATCACAAGGCCTACTCTTTCTGAAGAAGATATTTTTACAAATATCAAAACCTAGGTCAAGGGCTAAAAAAAACTTTGTTTGCTACTGGTTAGTAGAGTTTTCAACCTCTTCAGATTTACACAGTTGCTGTTTCGCAGCCATGTTCAAGATTTTTAAATGATTTACTTAAACCATGAGAATCCTATATCTGGGTAACCGGTTGGGAATTTGCGGGTGAAATGCGTTAATCAGTGCGCCAAGTCGCTGTAGAGGGAATACTTTAGTAGTATGGCGGTACGATTTGACTTCAAGGCACCAGGGACCATTTCGTGTGCTGACTGCGCGATACTTGGCAGTGACAGAACATAACATTCGTCGAGTCCCACCACGCCCGGTCTGGCAGTCGGATCTGACAAAAGTACTTGTATTGAAAGTGAATGCGGCCAGACTCGGCTATTCCAACGTAAACCCTGCTATATGGGGCTCTGAAGCAGGGCTCCCTCGTTGTATCGAGCATGTCAACTGGTTACCTGTTCCACGATAGCTATCTCTTAAACATGGTATGTACAGTATTCATAAGCTCCTACTGATCGGCCGGAAACTGGCTTGCAGTACCATTTACAACAATGCACACTGACCCAGTACGTGCTTCACATAAAGTAGAACGAAAAAGAAATATTTGTATGTTAGTGCTATATGCCTAGCCCACCCCACTAACGCACCGCCGGCCAGGGTGGCCGAGTGATTCTAGGCGCTACAGTCTGGAACCGCGTGACCGCTACGGTCGCACGTTCGAATCCAACCTCGGGCATGGATGTGTGTGATGTCCTTAGGTTAGTTAGGTTTAAGTAGTTCTAAGTTGTAGGGGACTGATTACCTCAGAAGTTAAATCCTGTAGTGCTCAGAGCCATTTGAACCATTTTGAACTAACGCACGGCTTTCCGGATTGGGAAGGAGCGCCTGGTCCCCGGCACGAATCCGCCCGGTGGACTTGTGTCAAGGTTCGGTCGGCGAATGCGGGCTGATTCCCTTATTCCGCCTCAGCTACACTATGTCGGTGATTGCTGGGCAAACAAGTACTCCACGTATGCGTACACCACCATTACTCTACCACGCAAACATAGGGGTTACACTCGTCTGGTGTGAGACTTTCCCTGGGAGGGGGGGTCCACCAGGGCCGAACCGCATAATAACCCTACAAGAGTGGTTCGGTGTGGGCCGGCGGAGGGGTGGAGTGGACTGCGGTAGTCGTCGTGGGGTTGTGGACCACTGCGGCTGCGTCGGGGACGGAGCCTCTCCGTCGTTTCTAGGCCCCCGGTTAACATACAATACAATACCATATGCCTACAATCTTGCTGCATAATCGCGGTGCCTAGCATGGAAGCTTTATCTGGCGATGTTTATTCAGCAATACCTGATTCCAGAGGCCTCGTCTTTCAGATTTAGCTTATTTGTCAGATAGTTTTGCAAAAAGTTTAAACGGCAACATTCACAAATATCACTGCTGCCGTCTTCCCAAGAGTTTTGGAATACCATTTAAAAATTATATCGTTCTATAAAACAAAAAAGCGCTCTTGCTGTAATATATCTGATAATACAAGAGAAAAGAGTTTAACCATACAACATTTACGGTTCTATCAAGTCTTTTGCGGCACACCCAATGCTACATTTTTGTTCGCTATTCGCTGTTCATTTAAGTTGGGTTCTGGGCTCTATCAGTCGAAACATATCACACATATTTAAGAAACGTTTTTTCTCATGGTTGTATATTACCTACCACTGTACAATGTAATATGGTGCTGGAAAAGTTTTGAAAATCTACGTGCTCTTCTGCGAACTATCTTTTACCTCAAACTTGGTTCGCGATCTTGAAGCGTTCACGAAATAAAATGGATGTTAAGTCTTACTCTACTTATCCTATTTTAATCTAAGACGAGCGCTGTAACTAAACAGTGATGGAAAGATAACTGTCGCGGTTTTTCTTGGACGCGAGTAGTGCAGGATAGAGATGGCGGTTATCGCTGAAGCCATTGGCTTTCGGTTATATCGTTTTCTCCAGGCCAGTTTAATCTGACTGTTGAAACCGCTCAAAATAATCGGCTTTTAAAATAACCAATTTTCGATTTCTTGTTCCTATTTCCTGTAATAAACGTAGAAGTCGAACAAAGATTGGAAAATTTTGACTCTCAGTTACAAAATAAACAGAATCGAAATATTAAATAAAATAATCGAATAAAAGAAAACTTACTCCGCTCATCGTTCGTTGCTTTTCTCGAAAAGTGATAAGTGGTTGAATATTACAAAAATTAAGCTGTATTCTAGTACTAATTCTAATTTTTTGAAACTCTGGTCAGATATCATACCGTAATCGAGGATTGTACCGCTATTTGAGCATTACCAACAGTCAGTGCGGGCACGGATATGTGTGCTGTCCTTAGGTTAGTTAGGTTTAAGTAGTTCTAAGTCTAGGGGACTGATGACCTCAGATGTTAAGCCCCATAAGTGCTTAGAGCCATTTTAACCATTTGAACAGTCAGTGCTGAAGGATGAAAAGGGAGGTTGAAGAACTCAATTTTTAGTGTTAATTTATCCATTTTCAGGATCTATGAACAGATAAAGGGATATTATGTAAACACAGACAGCAGGTCAGTTACTTTCTATTTTTATTGTGCATTATGAGTGAATAGTTTTTAATTTATCTCCTTCCGATTTAATTATTTAATAGGAATGGCAGACAAATCATTAATTTTCTAAGCCAGTGAAGCATTGTTCTTCACTGCTACGTCATTTATTTAACTAGGGTTGGTGCCTTTCTTCAATACTTTTGGAAAACATTTTTTTCTATGGAGTGCGTGATTGATTCTTTTGTAAATTTTTTTTGTTTATTTATAGACGCAGTCACATGTTTATGACACATTCATAACCGGTTTCGGCCATACAATGACCATCTTCAGATTCTAAAGGTGGGATACTCTGAACACTGGTTCATGTGTTGTCAATACTAACTTTTGACAACGCATGAACCTGTGCGCAGTGTATGCCGCCTTTAGAATCTGAAGATGGTCATTGTATGGCCGAAACCGGTTATGAATGTGTCATAAACATGTGATTGCGTCTATAAACAAACAAAAAAAAAATTCAGTACAACTGATGTTCGGAGACGACAGCGGGAAACTGGGGGCAAGTCTTGCACAATGCATGTACACGCGTACCTTAAGCCACTACACACGGCAACAGTGACATTATTGTCTCAGCAATGCGGTGCCAATTCTTATGCCATATGTTTGTTACTCGTTTAGGTCGGCTTTATTATTAAAACAGCATTCATCACTTTTACCGTTTTCTATAATTACACTTTATTTCAAACCAATGCAGCTTTTTACGAATCAAAATTACTCATTTTTTCGTCGAGTTTCTTCAGCCTCTAGTGCAGGAACGAAGGGCAGGAAGGAGCAACGAGGGGCTCTTCTGGCGACAGCGCGGCGCCCGCCAGCCAGCCAGCTACGGCCGCTGCCGGCTCACCTTCAGCGACGCGCGGCTCCCGACACGGGGGCCACCGCCGCAGATAGCAATCGCCTTTCGGCAACGAGAAAATTCAAATTTGCTGCGGCCGGTCCCTGTCGGCAGGCGGAGCGCAGCAGCAGCAGCAGCAGGCACGGGCCCCGTGGCCGCCGCCGTATGCATAATGCTGCCGCAGCCGGCCTCGCCAGGACTCGAACCCGGCGCGCTGGCCCCGGAGTTGTTCACCTTCAGGACGACGGCCACAAGTGCGATGATCCAATAAAGGTTTATACCAGCTGGGCCTGCCCGCGGCCGCAGGAACTGCCAAAACAAACAAAACGCGCCGACGGCAGCGCCACGCCACGCCACAGGCCGCCGGCACCCGCCGAGCCGCCCAGCCGCTCCCCTGCAACTAGTAACGGGACGACGAGCAGGGGCGACACTTGTTGCGTTCACACCTCCAAATGCACTTTCAGTCGCTTTCGCTACTACGTAAGGTGCTAACTGTGTATTAAACTGAGCTACTCGTTACATAAAGCCTTGATTTATGAGCCTGTGCTGGAATACATGAATGTTCATGGCCCAACATTCAACTGAGAACTCAATCCGATTACAAGTAATTCAGGAAATTTTGTCACAAACACAAACACTTACCTAAATCTGCGCAACTGTAAACAATAAACGAACTTAGATTCTAACGATTTATGACTCGGATACGCAACGGTAAACGCTACACGCACTTAGATTTATTACTGAGGTACGACATCAAACGAACAAAACGTAACAAAGTTCAAAGACAATATTTGCACATACTATTGAAATTGGGGAATGTATCACCATCATGTACTACTCAAAATATCTCGTTGCTACATAAATTAAGATACTGCATAGGCTTCCATTGCAATCAGCATTCCAAATGCAGCGTTCAGACGTACCTTTGTATATCCGTAAAGTACTCATGTACGGGCCAAGACATTTACTGTTACTGAAGTAGAAAAGCTGCGTACTTCTGATCATTCCTACACTGGTCTATCAGTGAAGGTACAAAAGGATATAGTAACAACAGGGCCGGCCGCTATGGCCGAGCGGTTCTAGGCGCTTCAGTCCGGAACCGCACTGCTGCTACGGTCGCAGGTTCGAATCCTGCCTCTAGCATGTATGTGTGTGATGTCCTTAGGTTAGTTAGGTTTAGGTAGTTCTAAGTCTAGGAGACTGATGACCTCAGATGTTAAGTTCCATAGTGCTTAGAGCCATTTGAAGTAACAACAGGCGTCGACAGAACGGTGTTAAACCAAGCTTGCAGCTATTTTGTGTTCAGTAATATGAGAAAGGTTAAGGAAGAGCAAAAGTAATTAGCAGATTACCGAATATAATAACTATATTACTCTCGAACTGTGCAGTCAGGTAAAGTAAACCACATGGATTCTCGGAACACGTGACATCATAGTTTCAGTAAAAGACATGAATATATTATACATTCTGTATAAACTTATCCCAGTAAAGCAACAGACCAAACGTAATGCAGGAGAGGGTGATTAAAGATAGAGTGCAAAAGGTAGCGGATGGATTAAATATAATTCGATTCCGTAATCGGCTTGCATCTTACGAACAACAGGCAATCTTTAAGCCTCTGTGATACCACGTGCCTGCGAACCAATTCGCGTTACAATTTATTATAGGCTCTGCACAAGGTATTGTGTCCGCCACCGGTAGCTGAGTAATCAGCGCGACAGAATGTCAATCCTAAGGACCCGGCTTCGATTCCCGGCTGGGTCGGAGATTTTCTTCTCTCAGGGACTGGGTGTTGTGTTGTCCTAATCATCATTATTTTATCCCCATCGACGCACATGTCGCCGAAGTGGCGTCAGATCTACCCGACAATAGGCCCTAGTCACACGACATTTATTTATTTATTTATTTACAAGGTATTGTTGCAAAATCACTGACACACATTGACAGCTCACTACAAAAATCATCTAAGCGTCACATGTGAATAACCACGGCAAAATAACTGAAGCGATTCTCACCAAAACTTACAACATTGCAGACATCGCCACCGACCTATCTTGCTTCGGATTCCGAAACACAGTGTTCTATTCAGATAAAATGTCCCCATGGCGCAGACCACCGCCAGAATCCCTGATTGGCTGAAGGCTCAAGCAGCACGCCAGAGATGAAAACTCGCTTCCGCGCTAACACAAGGAGACAATTATTAAATGGAAGGTCATCACTAGATACCTTAGCTGAATATTGCAAAGACTATTTAGCGATATCAAGAAAATCAAAAGTCTTGGATAGACATAAATTCTGCTTCTGGAAAAATTATGGATGATACTTGAAGACATAATGCAACAGGCATTCCTACCATCTCCAATATACATAAAGGCAAACACCACCTACACTATCTGATCAAACGTATCCGGACATCTGGCTGAATATGACTTACAAGTTTGTGCCGCCCTCCATCGGTAATTCCATATGGTGTTGACCCACCTTTAGCCATGATGACAGCTTTCAATCTTGCGGGTATACGTTCAGTCTGGTGCTGGAAGGTTTCTTAGCGAATGGCAGCCCATTCTGCACGGAGTGCTGCACTGGGCAGAGGTATCGATGTCGGTCGGTGAGGCCTGGCACGACGTCAGCTTTCCAAAACGTCTCAAAGGCGTCGCATTGGATTGAGGTCAGGACTCTGTGCAGGCCAGTCCATTACAGGGTTTTTATTGTCATGTAACCACTCCGCCACAGGCGGTGCTCGATCGTGTTGAAAGATGCACTCGCCATCCCCGAATTGTTCTTCAACAGTAGGAAGCAAGAAGGTGCTCAAAGCATCCATGTAGGCCTGTGTTGTAATAGTGCAACGCAAATCAACAAGTGGTGTAAGCCCCTCCATGAAAAACACGACCACACCACAACAACACCGCCTCCGAATTTTATTGTTGGCACTACAACACACGGTGGCAGATGACGTTCACCGGGCATTCGCCATACCCACACCCTGTCATCGGATCGCCACATAGTGTGCCCCGATTCACTCCACACATGATTTTCGCAATGTTCAATCGTCCAGTGTTTACGCTCTTTACACCAAGCGAGGCGTCGTTTGGCATTTACCGGCGTGATGTGTGGCTTATGAGCAGCAGCTCGACCACGAAATCCTCCCGCCTAACTTTCATAGCACTTGCAATGGATCCTGATGCAGTTTGGAATTCCTGTGTGATGGTCTGGATAGATGTCAGCCTATGACACATATGACCCTCTTCAACTGTCGGCGTTTTCTGTCAGTCAACATACGAGGTCTGCCTGTACGCTTTTGTGCTGTACGTGTCCTTTCATGTTTCCAGCTCACTATCACATCTGAAACAGTGCACCTAGGGATGCTTAGTAGTGTGGAAATCTCGCGTACAGACGTGTGACACAAGTGACACCCATTCACCTGACCACGTTCGAAGTCCGTGAGTTCTGCGGAGCGCCCCATCCTCTCTCTCACGGTGTCTAATGACTACCGAGGTTGCTGATATGGCGTACCTGGCAGTAGGTGGCAGCACAGTGCACCTAATATGAAAAACGTATGTTTCTGGGGGTGTCCGAATACTTTTGATCACTTAGTGTAGGTCACTTTTTTATTTTGTTGCATAACTTGTTTCCACCCTTTGTCGGGTAAACCTTAGGTCCTCTAATTACTAAAAGGGAAGGAAAATGGGTACGACAATATAAAGATAGCCATAATATGACGAAAAATGGATGCAATGGCAGCATGCAAAATAAAATTATTTGTATAAAGTAAATTTTTACTATAACAGTTTTTAAATCGAACTAAAAAGTATAAAATAATTTTTCCTATCCCAACACAGATTGATAACCCCATAGAGAGAGTCCTGATAATCTGTGCTTGCGATTTTTAATAGCTATGACAATACTTGTAAGATTTATAATGAAAAACGTGGAGTGCATGCAATACTTAATTGATACATGAATAGTTCGCCACCTAACTTACCTATATCATGCATCCAACTTTTTTTCTTACAAATTTTGACATAGCTATTAAAAGACGCAAACACGGATTATTTCTTATGTAGAAAAAATTATTTATGTAGTAACAAATAACCACCATAGCTAGCGCTGCGTTAAAAGATGAGAGCCAGAAATTAGTTTTTGACTTGGACATGTCTGCTCTGAACTTTGACTATTGCCTTCTCGCATTGTAACTTTACGACTTTTAAAATTTCATCCCGATGAAGACATCCTTAGAGATCTCGAAACCTAGGTCAACGTACTAAACAGTTATTTGCAACCGGTTGTCTGTGTTATTCTCCGTTGCAGCTTATATACTGTTGCTGAAAGACAGCCATGTTCAAAACTTTAAGTAATAAACTAATTAACGGCTGCGATATTGCAATTTCAATTAGTCGAAATTGTCACGTTTTATGAAATTTCACAGGTCTCAGTGTTGTGTATGTCACTGTTTATGTGAGCGAAACGAATGCAGTTTTACCACTAACGTAAAGATGGAGAGCGGAAGAACATTACTACGGAAATAAGATGAAGTAAAAGGAAAACCGATACAGTTGTGTGCGGTTCAACCAGGTTCTGCGTAGGATCTGGGTGGAGTGAGTTTCGGGCTGGGGGTTTCTCATTTATCCGTCTCAACTTTGGAAAGAATTTAAACTCCGTCTTCAGGCCACAAGTGGCCCATCTGGACCATCCGACCGCCGTGTCATCCTCAGATGAGGATGCGAATAGGAGGGGCGTGTGGTCAGCACACCGCTCTCCCGGTCGTTATGATGGTTTGCTGTGACCGGAGTCGCTACTGTTCGGTCGGGTAGCTCCTCAATTGACATCAAGAGGCTGAGTGCACCCCGAAAAATGGCAATAGCGCATGGTGGTCCGGACGGTCACCCATCCAAGTGCCGTCCACGCCCAGTAGCGCTTAACTTCGATCATCTGACGGGAACTAATTTTGAGTGCTATAGTGAAATTTTTTTCCCAGCAGGATAAAACCAGTTGTACGGCATCATCAATTTTTGAGCTGTATTTCTAATTTAGGCACTCTTGTGTAGTGCTAAGCATATAGTTGTGTAATTAGGATCGAACTGTCTGATTAATTAAGTAATTAGGACCGATATTTAGTTCCATTTCCCAACCTAAATAAATAAAATACGCTAACCTTATCTTCCCTTCCTGTATCAGGATAGTTTTCATGTGTCAGGGGTGCACTTGGCCTCTCCGTGCAGAAGGACCAAGGTTCGAGTGCAGGAAAGGGCACCACCAATTTTAATTTCCCGGCAATTCCTGGGTGGGACATGGGGTGGGACGTCATCACAGCTCTGAGACAAAGAAACTGCCGCCAACATTCGATATTACAATCAAAATTCGAAATAGGTTTGGGAGGAAGGAGGGGTACGGGAAGGGCGGGAGAAGGGGGTGGGAACCCATGTGCGTGCTAAGGGAAACAGGAACGAGGATTGGTGTTGGCTTGAATGGTGTGTGTATGTGGGTGTGGGTGTGTGTGTGTGTGTGGGGGGGGGGGGGGTTGTAATTAATTATTGAATTAAATTAATTTGCATATCAATTTCATATCAAAAATTCCTGATACCACCATCTCGTTACTAAGGTTGAAGGTTACTTCAGTCTAAACACTCAGAAATATAATTAATTTGCCCTGACTGAATTGATCGCCATAAACAAAATAGAGCAATTTTCATATATTTCGTTAGGAAGAGTTTCTTCAAAATTTTTGCTCAGAAGTAAATGTTCGTCTATAAAGATGTTTCCTCTTAATATTAGTCTAAACTGGGCTGATTTGTTAATTGTTCATAAGTCTCGAGTCGGACCTGTGATAATGGACTTGTTGACGAAAGTCGTTTGAGCCTGCGTTGCGTATTGTGAAGTACAGCTTATTTATATGTTTTTTCCCCGAGCATAAATTTCCTTTCCTTACAAGAAACAATACGTATAAACATTAAAAGAGAGTAGGATTACTTTTCAACGTTGAGTAAGAAACTGTTAGGATTCTGAACACTCCTGGACTCTAACATGAAAGTCAGGAGTGCCGATGTACGAAATCTTCCATTGTAGTCGCTGAACGTATTTCCAGTGTGCTGGACGGCAGGTGTACCTGAGTATTAGCGCTATAGGAAGCTAGTTATATACAGTGCGACGTCTTATACAGTAGCTCACGCTGTTCCAATATATTAAACGTATACAGGACTCTGGTTTATACGCCGACACAGTACATCTTCCCCAACCACTATTCGCTGTGAACCGGGTGATTGCTCACTGCTGAGGCTTGAGCGCGAGCCGGCTTGCCTGAGCAGATCGCTGAACGTTCCTGTTTTAATATACCAGGCACTATACTGCGATGTATGTGCTCCAAATACACTAAAAGTTTGAGTTCGCTAGTTGATAACAAATGGCAAGGAATAGTGCGGAGATATGTTGACTTCAATTGCAGACGTATCCTAAAGCTTTCTAGTGTTTTAAATAATGATAGAATTGATGCTGCAGAAATTCCAGCTGCACCAATCTATTCCAAGGAGTGACACATTCAGTTTTCGCTTAAAAATATTGAGCCGTGACCGGCTGTCGCTGATGCCGTTTGTTTCTTTTGGGCATTATCTCACCATCGAGTGGCGCCTTATTGCTCCCTCAGTTACCACCTGAACGAGTTGCTCACTTGCCTCCGTCAGTGGCAGCAGCAGCGTTTATCGATACTAGTACTGCTGTACTATCTTTGGTGTGACTGCTATATTTTCCGTGTGGTGGTGTGTGTGGGTAGTCAGTCGGTTGCGACAGAGCAGCGAGGAAGTCTCCGAGGCGTGTGGTCAGGCCGGGGTGCTGGCGGTGCGCACGCGCGGTCGGAATTGTGAGCACTAGCTGCGAGAGCTGCGAAGTTCGTCGCCCACCGAACCTGGATACTGGAGTTGAGTGATCAGTTAACCTGTTACGAAACCTCAGTTGCTCTGACATCTCTTCGTTCATTGCCGGCTGTTGCTTCCTAGGCCATTCCTGCAAGCAGCAACGTTTGGTGTGCTGGAGTCAGCAAATTTTGCAGCCGTCTTCCTGTATGGTGTTTAACTATTGAAATGATTGTAACTTATTAGTGAAGTGCACCAGCGGTGTCTTCTGCCTTGTGGTCGTTAACGTTCCAGTTACCTGCCCTGATCGTTAGCGTAGTTTTCCGGCAGTGTGTTTTCCTCGCCATGTTGATGCTGTGTGGCACGGCGTGTAGTTCGACAGCTTGATGTTATTCTCTTTTTTTTCTTTGAGTGGTTACTGTGCCTTGAGTGTGTTTAGATGCTAATTGTCAAGACGTAGTGCTGCCGCGATCTTCGTCCTCGCTGATATTTTCGGTTGTCATGCCATTGGTTGGGTGGAAGGGAATTGATTAGGTTTTTGATTGGTTCTTCAGCTGTCCCTAGGCCGTGTTACGCTTGGCCGCCTGTCTCACCTAACCTGTTGTTAGAGTTTCCTCCCCAGGCCGACCCCTGGAACACTTTTGAGCACCACTGTTCTATTGTTTGGGGTTTTCTTTTGTCTCAAATACTGTCCAAAATGGTTCAAATGGCTCTGAGCTCTATGGGACTTAATTTCAGGTTCGAATCCTGCCTCGAGCATGGATGTGTGTGATGTCCTTAGGTTAGTTCGGTTTAAGTAGTTCTAAGTTCTAGGGGACTGATGACCACAGATGTTAAGTCCCATAGTACTCAGAGCCATTTGAACCTTAAGCCTTGAGTTGTTCTATGTTCAGTAAATGCAATTCAGCCGAGCCTTAAGTGAAATATTTTAAGATTAGGCATGCAGCCTACTTAAATTAAAATTTGATAGGTCATTGTTTAAAAACTTTTAAAATTTCCTTACTGTAGTACTTATTATCCAGCCCTCAAGCCCTCAGTTCCTCTATTTTGTAACTAAGGCCTTCAACTGTGTGTATTCCTTAACGCAATTTTAATAACTTGTGTTCTCGCCTTCAGCCGTATTGTGTCTGAATTCTTTTAAGGGCATGTGTGATTAAGTATTTTTAGCAAATAAAGTTTGTATGTTTGTGCAACTAGCAGCAACTGATTTGGGCCCATTTCCACAACCTGTTCCGCTCTATCCTGCGGAACCAGATTTCAAATATTGTCACAGATATTTTGAAGGAGAGCGGCGTTTGCTGTCAGGTCACTGGAAGACACTTCTTCTTTTTTTCGTTTCTCTCCCGACTGCGAACCGCGGCGTTCCTCACAGAAGTCGCGAGTTTTTGAGTGCCAGCAAATGCTACATTTGCCGGTCAGAGCGGAAGATTAGGCGAGCGGCGAGAAACGCTGTCGCTGGGAGCCAAACAAAGGCTGTCCTTGTCCCAGAAAAACTAGGAGCGCAGGCAGCGCTTAAGCTGCCGACACGGCCGGCTGCCCGGCGAGACGCGAATGCGCTCCGCTGGCGCCGTTGCGAAAGGCAGACGTCATCTGCTGCCTGCCGCCCCCGCCGCCTCCGCCGCCGCCACCGCTGTGCCTGCCGCAGCCTCCCGTAGCTATCTTGTAGCACATACGGTGGAGGAAGCCGATTTGCGGCCTCAGCCAGTCTTCTCTATATACAAAACCAAGTGCCCACTGCACACCGCCTGGTGGTTTAGCGGGCAGGAGACGCAGTAAGGAAGGTATACACTACATGCTACTGGGTGTCCCAGGAGGAGTGGTCAGTATATATGACAGCAAGGCTCATTTAAAGCAAGAAACTTCATATGCGCATATGTCCTATTCAGAATAGTTTCCGATGTAGAACAGATTCAATCTTCATTTGTTTTATGGCTAATGGCACGCACGTACAGGGGAGTCAAAATTATGTCAACACTATTTGAGAGAAATCATTTACTGAGATATACAGAGTCTCAACCTGACCACCAGCTCGATTAATCCACTGAAACCGCCAGCCGCGGTGGCCGTGCGGTTCTAGGCGCTTCAGTCCGGAACCGCGAAACCGCTACGGTCGCAGGTTCGAATCCTGCCTCGGGCATGGATGTGTGTGATGTCCTTCGGTTAGTTAGGTTTCGGTAGTTCTAAGTTCTAGGGGACTGATGACCTCAGATGTTAAGTTCCATAGTGCTCAGAGCCAATCCACTGAAACCAACGTTCATCAGTACGACTTGGTGCCAGAACATGCATTTCTGGGGATATGTTGGATGTCGCATCTTTCATTCTGTCCATCAGGACTTCGAGGTGTCTCACGTTTGTACTATACACCTGCTACTTTATCATACCTCATAACAAGTCGCCACAGGGTGTGAGATCCGGAGATTGGGGAGGTTATAACAACGGTCCGTCGAAACCAACCCAACGGTCTGGGAGATGGTATCTACAGCCTGTTGTATATCATGCACAAAGAGGGCCAGCTGTGTCTCGCATGACCGCTGTTTCCTAAAACCATGCTGGTTTCTGCAGATGAGCTTCTCAGAGTCTAGAGAGGGCATGTGCCCATACGAACCTTTTCGCTTCAAACGATCGTTCCTGTCATATCCTTGAATACTGACCGTTAATCCTGTGACGGTCTTCCATGCATGGAAAACATTCTAGTGACGAACCGAGTCAGGTGGTGCAGTGGTTAGCAGAATGGACTCGCATTCTAGAGGATGATGGTTCAATCCCGCGTCCGGCCATCCGGATTTAGGTTTTCCGTGATTTCCGTAAATTGCTTCAGGCAAATGCCGGCATGGTTCCTTTGAAAGGTCAGGTGACTTTCTTCCCTAATCCGATGGGACCGATGGCCTCGCTGTTTAGTCTTCTTCCTGAAATCAACCAACCAGTCAACCAACCTAGCGACGATACTATCTACGTATAGAGAAAATCCACCGAATTTTTATGGGCCGGTGCATGGGAACTTGCATCTCGAAAACTGAGTAGAAGCTTTTCGGCTCCTCGCGTGCTGTTGTCGTTCGTATAAATGAAAAGTGGTTGGAGGACAGTAAACCATAAGTAGATGGCAAGGTGTTGGAATGGGCAAAGAACGTGGTGGCCGTTAGATTTCCCAGTTGGTAAAGCAGGCAGACGGCGATCTGTGACAGCTATGTTGACACCGCAACAGACGACTCGCACGTGTTCTCATTTGGAAACGTGTCGTAAGGTCGGATGAATCACGTTTCTTGTTGCACCAGGTAGCAACCGGATACACTGTCCTCAACGCTAACGACTACTCTAAACATGATTGGCTCCAGGGACGAACGTCCATAGGGGCGGTATTGCACTTCGGTGCACATTCGTCTGGGCTTCCGTTGACCCTATGGTACCCTACGCACCATGACTTCTGTGAAGTGCACGAACAGCTACATACCTTCGTGCTTGATGTGAGCCTAGACGGTGATAACATCTTTCAGGCGGATAACTGTCTGTGTCACAACTCCGAAATCGTGCTACAGTTGATTGGGCGGAGGAAGGTGGGGAACTCACAATGATGTCTTGGCCACCAAATTCGCCTGATTTGACACCGATGTAACACAGCTGGGAGGGTATCGGGCGCCAACTCCGCACCCACAAACCACCGTAGTTTTCTGGAACCACATCACCTGCGAGTAGGCAACTGGAGCCACATACCTCAGGAAACCTACAAAGGATTTGTCACGCAGAACTGCTGCCGCATAGTCTTTGCATTTAAATGTGACCAACGTGGTATTAACCAGGTATTCACAACGTTTTCTCTCATCAATGTATTTGTATTCGTGTTGTACATTCAACCCCCATTCCCCACACCACTTCGTCGCCGGCAAGAACAGGCTAGGTATGGAAAAATGCGGTCTCTATGCTAACGGGACAGCGGTACGCCGCCAAGACACGACACATCATGTATACGACGGAATATTTGTCTACTAGCTGAGTACCCGGCGTAGCCCGAGTATGTTCTTATTCCTATTCTGTTAGTCCATCTACTCCTTGCGCCTCTCTCTGCCCATCTCTTCCCATTTAAATCCAGTTCCCATTCCCCCTGTTTCTGTCCATCTTCTCCCAACCACTCATATTTCATGTCCTTCTTCCCTCTCTGTGTTTCTCCATCTCTCTTCCTCCTCTCTCCACGTTATCACATCCACCTCAATAGGATGTAATGATAATTAAATCAATACCCTACGCTGCCGACAGGGGTTGATACACATCAACGGGGACAGTTGAAAATGTGTGCCCCGACTGGGACTCGAACCTGGGATCTCCTGCTTACATGGCAGACGCTCTATCCATCTGAGCCACCGAGGGCACACAGGATAGTGCGACTGCAGGGACTTATACCTTGCACGCTCCCTGTGAGACCCACATTCCCAGCTTAATGTCCACACACTACATTCGTAGTGCCTCTGCCCATTACACTCATTACTCGCGGCAGACAATCTTACCGAGTCCCATAAGAGTTCGGGCAATACGTATGCATCCGCACAGAAGTAGGTCAACGGCCGGTTAGCCGAAAGAACAGATACCATCTTCATATAGTTAACCATGGACCTTGCCGTTGGTGGGGAGGCTTGCGTGCCTCAGCGATACAGATAGCCGTACCGTAGGTACAACCACAACGGAGGGGTATCTGTTGAGAGGCCAGACAAACGTGTGGTTCCTGAAGAGGGGCAGCAGCCTTTTCAGTAGTTGCAAGGGCAACAGTCTGGATGATTGACTGATCTGGCCTTGTAACAATAACCAAAACGGCCTTGCTGTGCTGGTACTGCGAACGGCTGAAAGCAAGGGGAAACTACGGCCGTAATTTTTCCCGAGGGCATGCAGCTTTACTGTATGATTAAATGATGATGGCGTCCTCTTGGGTAAAATATTCCGGAGGTAAAATAGTCCCCCATTCGGATCTCCGGGCGGGGACTACTCAAGAGGATGTCGTTATCAGGAGAAAGAAAACTGGCGTTCTACAGATCGGAGCGTGGAATGTCAGATCCCTTAATCGGGCAGGTAGGTTAGAAAATTTAAAAAGGGAAATGGATAGGTTAAAGTTAGATATAGTGGCAATTAGTGAAGTTCGGTGGCAGGAGGAACAAGACTTCTGGTCAGGTGACTAAAGGGTTATAAACACAAAGTCAAATAGGGGTAATGCAGGAGTAGGTTTAATAATGAATAGGAAAATAGGAATGCGGGTAAGCTACTACAAACAGCATAGTGAACGCATTATTGTGGCCAAGATAGATACGAAGCCCACACCTACTACAGTAGTACAAGTTTATATGCCAACTAGCTCTGCAGATGATGAAGAGATTGAAGAAATGTATGATGAAATAAAAGAAATTATTCAGATAGTGAAGGGAGACGAAAATTTAATAGTCATGGGTGACTGGAATTCGAGTGTAGGAAAATGGAGAGAAGGAAACGTAGTAGGTGAATATGGATTGGGGCTAAGAAATGAAAGAGGAAGCCGCCTGATAGAATTTTGCACAGAGAACAACTTAATCATAGCTAACACTTGGTTTAAGAATCATGATAGAAGGTTGTATACATGGAAGAACCCTGGAGATACTAAAAGGTATCAGATAGATTATATAATGGTAAGACAGAGATTTAGGAACCAGGTTTTAAATTGTAAGACATTTCCAGGGGCAGATGTGGACTCTGACCACAATCTATTGGTTATGACCTGTAGATTAAAATTGAAGAAACTGCAAAAAGGTGGGAATTTAAGGAGATGGGACCTGGATAAACTGAAAGAACCAGAGGTTGTAGAGAGTTTCAGGGAGAGCATAAGGGAACAATTGACAGGAATGGGGGAAAGAAATACAGGAGAAGAAGAATGGGTAGCTCTGAGGGACGAAGTAGTAAAGGCAGCAGAGGATCAAGTAGGTAAAAAGAAGAGGGTTAGTAGAAATCCTTGGGTAACAGAAGAAATATTGAATTTAATTGATGAAAGGAGAAAATATAAAAATGCAGTAAATGAAGCAGGCAGAAAGGAATACAAACGTCTCAAAAATGAGATCGACAGGAAGTGCAAAATGGCTAAGCAGACATGGCTAGAGGACAAATGTAAGGATGTAGAGGCTTATCTCACTAGGGGTAAGATAGATACTGCCTACAGGAAAATTAAAGAGACCTTTGGAGATAAGAGAACCACATGTATGAACATCAAGAGCTCAGATGGAAACCCAGTTCTAAGCAAAGAAGGGAAAGCAGAAAGGTGGAAGGAGTATATAGAGGGTCTATACAAGAGCGATGCACTTGAGGACAATATTATGGAAATGGAAGAGGGTGTAGATGAAGATGAAATGGGAGATACGATACTGCGTGAAGAGTTTGACAGAGCACTGAAGGACCTGAGTCGAAACAAAGCCCCCGGAGTAGACAACATTGCATTGGAACTACTGACGGCCTTAGGAGAGCCAGTCCTGACAAAACTCTACCACCTGGTGAGCAAGATGTATGAAACAGGCGAAATACCCTCACACTTCAAGAAGAATATAATAATTCCAATCCCAAAGAAAGCAGGTGTTGACAAATGTGAAAATTACCGAACAATCAGTTTAATAAGCCACAGCTGCAAAGTACTAACACGAATTCTTTACAGACGAATGGAAAAACTAGTAGAAGCCGACCTCGGGGAAGATCAGTTTGGATTCCGTAGAAATACTGGAACACGTGAGGCAATACTGACCTTACGACTTATCTTAGAAGAAAGATTAAGGAAAGGCAAACCTACGTTTCTAACATTTGTAGACTTAGAGAAAGCTTTTGATAATGTTGACTGGAATACTCTTTCAAATTCTAAAGGTGGCAGGGGTAAAATACAGGGAGCGAAAGGCTATTTACAACTTGTACAGAAACCAGATGGCAGTTAAGAGTCGAGGGACATGAAAGGGAAGCAGTGGTTGGGAAGGGAGTGAGACAGGGTTGTAGCCTCTCCCCGATGTTATTCAATCTCTATATTGAGCAAGCAGTAAAGGAAACAAAAGAAAAATTTGGAGTAGGTATTAAAATCCATGGAGAAGAAATAAAAACTTTGAGGTTCGCCGATGACATTGTAATTCTGTCAGAGACAGCAAAGGACTTGGAAGAGCAGTTGAACGGAATGGATGGTGTCTTGAAGGGAGGATATAAGATGAACATCAACAAAAGCAAAACGAGGATAATGCAATGTAGTCGAATTAAGTCGGGTGATGCTGAGGGTGTTAGATTAGGAAATGAGACACTTAAAGTAGTAAAGGAGTTTTGCTATTTGGGGAGCAAAATAATTGATGATGGACGAAGTAGAGAGGATATAAAATGTAGACTGGCAATGGCAAGGAAAGCGTTTCTGAAGAAGAGAAATTTGTTAACATCGAGTATAGATTTAAGTGTCAGGAAGACATTTCTGAAAGTATTTGTGTGGAGTGTAGCCATGTATGGAAGTGAAACATGGACGGTAAATAGTTTGGACAAGAAGAGAATAGAAGCTTTTGAAATGTTTGCTACAGAAGAATGCTGAAGATTAGATGGGTAGATCACATAACTAACGAGGAAGTATTGAATAGGATTGGGGAGAAGAGAAGTTTGTGGCACAACTTGACCAGAAGAAGGGATCGGTTGGTAGGACATGTTCTGAGGCATCAAGGGATCACCAATTTAGTATTGGAGGGCAGCGTGGAGGGTAAAAATCATAGGGGTAGACCAAGAGACGAATACACTAAGCAGATTCAGAAGGATGTAGGTTGCAGTAGGTACTGGGAGATGAAGAAGCTTGCACAGGATAGAGTAGCATGGAGAGCTGCATCAAACCAGTCTCAGGACTGAAGACCACAACAACAACAAACAATAGTTAAGGCTATCCGGCCATTGACCTCCTCCTTCTGTGCGGATGCATTGGTATTGCCCGAACTCTTATGGGACTCGGTAAGATTGTCTACCGCGAGTAATGAGTGTAATGGGCAGGGGCACTACGAATGTAGTGTGTGGACATTAAGTTAGGAATATGGGTCTCCGGGGAGCGTGCAAGGGATAAGTCCCTGCAGTCGCACTGTCCTGTGTGCCCTCGGTGGCTCAGATGGATAGAGCGTCTGCCATGTAAGCAGGAGATCCCAGGTTCGAGTCCCGGTCGGCGCACGCATTTTAAACTGTCCCCGTTAATGTATATCAACGCATGTCGGCAGCGTAAGGTATTGATTTAATTATCATTCCATTCTAGAGCGAAAGAACAGATACCATCTTCATATACCCCAATAGGAGGTTGATGCTTCTTAGCCCACAGTATTTCTTTCCATATAATAAGTAATATGTATACCAAGTTCGCATGAGCTCGATCCACGGGTGTAGGACTAGATTTTTATTCGTGATGTTCCCACATGCACACTTTCACATGTATTTAGAATATTTCACACATTTTTGTACACAAATTTCACCTGTATCATAAGCGAATTTCATCCTGCAGTTCCGTTTTCACGCAGCTCGTTGTTTATGACGTCATATCTGCTGAATTGAGTGTCGTACAACGGTATTTTTGCTGTTACATTCGGTGTTGTGTATCAGTGCTGCCTACAAAATGTGTTGAGTGTAGAGTTATTAGTAATGAAGAAATAAATTAAATGGTCATGTTTCATGATACAGTTTTACTGGATGAAGAGCAAGAATATAGGCGATAAAATTTTTTCGCTTTCTTCGTATATTGTGTCTTTGCGCGCTAAAAAGTCAAAAGGTTTCAAATAATGTGTAAAATTTGTTACAAGTCACTCAATGTTTTGTATCCCGCCTGGATAGACGGTGCGTGGGTCTGCTCCCGTGAACTGCTTCTGTAATATAGGCCGAGAGTGAAGGAAGCGAGTAGGAGCAGGAGAGGTGAAGCACTTCGGAACTGCATGTAACTTTAACACTTTTAAGAGAGTCAAAAACACAAGTAAATATCAAATGCTTACATAACTTGGCTAGGATGAGCACGTAGGTGTGAAACCGTAGTCCATGTATAATCCTGTGAAGTTAGGATGATTCTTCTGTATAATCTCAAAACTAACAAATACTCGTTGCTGTCCAAACTGTAACTGAACGTAACTAATACAAAGTCTCAGTAGCAAGATAGCCCACTCGGTAGTCGAAGCGGTTACCAGGCCGTCTGTTATTGATGAAATGGGCGAAATCCAGACGGCACTCGCTGAGCTCCACAGCGTCGGCCAGAGGGAGCTGTGGTCGGCGTAGTTAATCTTTTCTCGTAGTGCCAACTTACGAGAGCGTGCACCTACGTTGTGGCATCGTAACTATCGACGAAATCCAGAATGGAAAAGAAAATTGAGAATGCGATAGGTGATGATCAGTTTGGCTTTAGAAAAAGTAAAGGGACGAGAGAGGCAATTCTGACGTTACGGCTAATAATGGAAGAAAGGCTAAAGAAAAATCAAGACACTTTCATAGGATTTGTCGACCTGGAAAAAGCGTTCGACAATATAAAATGGTGCAAGCTGTTCGAGAGTCTGAAAAAAGTAGGGGTAAGCTATAGGGAGAGACGGGTCATATACAATATGTACAACAACCAAGACGGAATAATAAGAGTGGACGATCAAGAACGAAGTGCTCGTATTAAGAAGGGTTAAGACAAGACTGTAGCCTTTCGGCCCTACTCTTCAATCTGTACATCGAGGAAGCAATGATGGAAATAAAAGAAAGGTTCAGGAGTGGAATTAAAATACAAGGTGAAAGGATATCAACGATACGATTCTCTGATGACATTGCTATCGTGAGTGAAAGTGAAGAAGAATTAAATGATCTGCTGAACGGAATGAACAGTCTAATGAGTACACAGTATGGTTTGAGAGTAAATCGGAGAAAGACGAAGGTAATGAGAAGTAGTAGAAATGAGAACAGCGAGAAACTTAACATCAGGATTGATGGTCACGAAGTCAATGAAGTTAAGGAATTCTGCTACCTAGGCAGTAAAATAACCAATGACGCACGGAGCAAGGAGGACATCAAAAGCAGACTCGCTATGGGAAAAAAGGCATTTCTGGCCAAGAGAAGTCTACTAATATCAAATACCGGCCTTAATTTGAGGAAGAAATTTCTGAGGACGTACGTCTGGAGTACAGCATTGTATGGTAGTGAAACATGGACTGTGGGAAAACCGGAACAGAAGGGAATCTAAGCATTTGAGATGTGATGCTATAGACGAATGTTGAAAATTAGGTGGACTGATAAGGTAAGGAATGAGGAGGTTCTATGCAGAATCGGAGAGGAAAGGAATATGTGGAAAACACTGATAAGGAGATGGGACAGGATGATAGGACATCTACTAAGACATGAGGGAATGACTTGCATGGTACTAGAGGGAGCTGTAGAGGGCAAAAACTGTAGAGATTGGAATACGTCAAGCAAATAATTGAGGACGTAGTTGCAAGTGCTACTCTGAGATGAAGAGGTTAGCACAGGAAAGCCGGCCGGAGTGGCCGTGCGGGTCTAGGCGCTGCAGTCTGGAGCCGAGTGACCGCTACGGTCGCAGGTTCGAATCCTGCCTCGGGCATGGTTGTGTGTGATATCCTTAGGTTAGTTAGGTTTAATTAGTTCTAAGTTCTAGGCGACTGATGACCTAAGAAGTTAAGTCGCATAGTGCTCAGAGCCATTTTTTGTTAGCACAGGAAAGGATTTCGTGGCGGGCCGCATCAAACCAGTCAGTAGACTGATGAAAAAAAAAAAAAGAACTATCGATGCCACACAATTCTCTCATACCGTAATACTGGATGAATGCAATGCAAAATCCCACAGTCAAGAACGTAGGGGAGTAGATGTAGGAACCCTGTACCGCCGCGCACGGCGAGTTCATAGTGTACGTGGTTCACAGTTCTCTTCCTCCGACCTGGTTTGAAGGAAAAGAAAAGAGAGGGTGAAACGCTTCACGAGTAGCACCAAGGGAACCGCCGACCCTAACGTCCCCGTCAGCTGTGTCGTGTCACATGCCCTCAGTTCTTCAGACACTGCGGACAGACTTCACATTTAATACAGGTCATTGGCGCAAAGACTGGTGATCAGGAACTTTACTACCTCTCTTCCCCTTGACGTCCCAATATTGGCAGTGAAAATTTCATCCACCAGCAGGATTCGAGTCGAGCGCCACCGCACTAGGAATGTAGCCTGGCTCTTTGCGTGTTGTGAGCTACGCTTCTTTGTTAACCCAACCTACACTCCTCTGAGAGTTAGGTGGGTCTTACACCCACAGTTATTTCCTCGAGAGAGGAAGTGATACGTGTACCAAGTTTGGTTGAAATCAATCCAATGTTTAGGAAGAAGTGTGGAACACATATACACTGCACTTTTATAATATTTGACTCATTTCTCTTGGTACTACACTATCTTGACGAAAACAACAGACCGATACATACGGAATTACATATATGTGAGTTTTAAGTATTATTTATTATCGCCCTCAGTTTTTTTTTCTGTTGTGAGCACTGAAATTAGAGTGCTACAGCCGGCCGCGGTGGCCGAGCGGTTCTAGACGTTTCAGTCCGGAACCGCGCTGCTGCTACGATCGCAGGTTCAAATCCTGCCTCGGGCATGGATGTGTGTGATGTCCTTAGGTTACTTAGGTTTAAGTAGTTCTAAGTTCTAGGGGACTGATGACCTCCGATGTTAAGTCCCATAGTGCTCAGAGCCATTTGAACCATGAGTTCTATAATACTAATCGTCCTTATCTCTGTTTCTGTCTATCACTATAGCTCTACCATTAACGCGGCTACGAGTGCCTTCCTCTACATGAATTTTACCCTTTGGTATGTCTTTCCACCCTCACTTGGGATTTTCTTTACTGGGCAGAAAAAGAGCCATAGCTTTTCGGTATTTCGAAGTATCTTGACTAATTTTACAGGTATTCCTACAACTATTACTGCTGTTACAACAATATATACTTCTACTACAGTAATAAACAATACAGCTATTGCAGTTGTACCATCAGGTAGATCTTTTTTATACTATGCTACTGCTATTGGAACTTAACGCTGCTAATACTAACGCTAACACTAATGTTAAGGCCACCGAATCTCGGCGAACAATTGAATAGCAGACTGCCTTGTGTAGCTTTACTGTTTATCTTTAATATAATTTCAGTTGGACACAGCTACACACTCACAACTTATTACTAGCGGAATGTATCTAATTTCTCTCTATATATCGTACCAGATCTGCATTCCGTCTCTACTCTGGAGGTGAAGATGTCTTCTACCAGCATTCTACCATTTCCATAAAGTTCCTCTAGAATTGTGATCGCGTCATATTGTGGAATGAACCAAAATTTCAGGCAGTAAGCTTCCATGTATGCCAGTGAAGACCAGTTGCAGTGTTGGCCGAAACCCCGATTCAGTTTACCACCAACGGTGGTTTTTAATCTCTGTAGTTTCTGGATAGATGTTTTTTAAGTCTACCGTTTTAGAAAAAGCTGCTTGTTATGTACACCTAATTTAATATTTGTGTCATGAAGTATCTTCATCAAGAAAGCAACATCTTTTCTTTTCTAGAGTGATTGTGACAGACGAATGCCTTTTCTTCTCCCGCAGATAGCTCGATTCTGCTTACAAGAAGAAAAATCTGAAATTTCCTCTGGCATACTCGCGTATCACCTCATATTCCTAAATTTGTTGTTATAGTTGTTTTCCTCTTGTTGCTCCCTTTTTCTAGTCAGTAATGTCCTGCAGTAGGGTAAGCCTTTCCCGAAAGCTTTCAGTATAGCCTGTTCCAGTTCCGTCCTGGGGACAGTTGCAGTTCATCTCCTCTTCCTTTGCTTACGTCTGCTAGAGAATCCCTTCACCCACTTAAGGCAGTCAGGTTCGTTGCGTGATTACTTTACTTGTTTCCTTTCCATAAATTATATCGCTTAATCTGACTTTTTCTCTTGAGTTCTCCTGTCTGATAACAGTTTCCTTTCTTGCTTGTTTCGCTATCCTTAATTCCATTTCTTCCTTCAAAGGCCGTGTAACACCAAGTTTGCTTCTTACTACCTTTTTTCTCACTTCATGTTGTGCCATAGTTCAGCTCAGAAGCCACATTGGATCTAAAAACCTTTTGGGCAAAAAACTGCTCAACCAAAATGTGATCGCCAAGTGCTCAGGCTACTGTCTCAGGATTTCTAATCCGGTTTGCAATCGTTGTGGAAGTAGCTTCTGTTACGAGCGCCTCGTATACCGTAAAACACCAACACATCGATTCCTCGAAGCTGACAGTCAGTATATTGCCTTCGAACATTTAAGATAAAAACAAGAACTTAATTTTCAACTGTCATTTATGATGGATGGATATTGTATCTAAAAATGTAATTTACTTCCTCTTCTAATTTTCTGTCAGCGAAGAAACTTGCACAGTGCTAAACAGTCACAGTTATTCCACTTTTTTAAGAATTCATAACGCGATAATAGCCAGTGCTGTATTTCCTGGTGATCAGCATGTTGTCAAAAGTTATATCACGTGAATAGGGACACATACTCGAACATAGTTTAACATTTACCGAAAGGTAGAGAAAACTACACTATCGATGATTCACGGAAAAATCCTATAGACAACTCTATCGATGTCTGATATTCTGTTAATGCGTTAGGCGTAGAACTAATGGAAAGAGCAACAGAGCAATAGCTTGCAGTCGTTCCTTCGGTATTAGTCAGAGAGAATAACTACGAAGAGGGACAACTTTCCATTACAAGCTGTGCTTGGAACTATCTCTACATTTGTATGCTGACACTTGATGATTTATTGCGAGATTTTAGATAAACAGATCGCTTTCTACTCCCACCTGAAAGCGCCCACGTTCAAATGTGATTTAATGAGACTGCATCGGAATCCTGTTACCCATCTGCGCAACGAAGTGGTAGCACTGACTGCTCGTGGTCGAATTGATGTCATTTTTACTCTAATCCGAGAGTGGATCCGAACTGTAGTGACGAATTATACGGCAGTGACTCGATTTATTGTAACCACAGCTGACAGATAAATTCTCCTTACGCGGATACAGGTCTTCGTGAAACTCGTACCAGGCTCCCTACTGCGTTGTGAGCGAACACGCTGCGCGGGGAAAGCCGAAATGCTTCGGAAAGTGCACTGCCGTTGCGAAAGCCACACATGCGCGGTAACCGGTGTTCGCAGAACAATGAGAACTCTACAAACAACCGGAATTTCTACCTGTATCATGTAACTGCGCCGTGCGGGGCATGCAGCGCACAAAGAACACGGAACGAAGAAACATCTGAAGCTCATAATCCAGCATTAAAAATCATGTGCTTCCCGCTTATTTTCTGGAGACTTTCATGATTTGCGTTGGGCACATCGTACAATCAATGGAAGAAACTATGACACGCGAAATATTAGCAATTTTTTAATGACAACGTTTTGAAGAAAGGGAATGTAATTAAAGTCTCTGTGTCACTGACCTTTTGTCCGCAGTCGCAGTTTTGCAAATAATATTTTTTACATTTGCGCGTGTAACAAGCGTACGTAATTTTTTCTTTCAAATACGTTGCGCTTTACTGCTACATGATCTAGTTATCTCCTTTCACATCGCAGAGTCCTTCTAGCAACTACTGGCGCCAGATCCCGTCACACGAAACCCCATACTGTACTGCATTTAAATGCGTAATTGTGTTGTTTTGACTGTCGATTTTTTAATTTCCACCAGTAATTAGGAAATTCGTATATACGGGTTCCCAGTTTTAAGGTAACTTCCCAGGGTTGAACAGAATTTCCCACTTAGGCAGCAGGTGAAATTAAGGAGAGAGTCTTGTGTTTCCTAGTGGAAGCTGCGGAAAAATGTACGCCGGAAGGGGTCGTGCATCGGTGTCGGAATTGAACGTACAAAGGAGAATAAAACGACTCTGTTTAATGTAGAGCTGGTATGATGTGCCCAGACTGCTGCTATCTATGGAAATTGCGACCCTTTAAATGGCTCTTTGTGATATTTGAGCCATACGTTTATTTTTTTGTATTTGGCGAAGTGTAAGGAAAATTATTAAGACTTTCTAAAAAATCGTATGGCACTGAATTATTAACTTTCACAAGGTTCCAGAATGGAACGAGGTACTGGCGCAATTGAAGCTGTGAGGACGGGTCGTGAGTCGTGCTTGGGTAGCTCAGATGGCTGCCGGCACGGTAGCTCAGCGTGTTCGGTCAGAGGGTTAGCTACCCTCTGTAATAAAAAAACGGAGTGAACGGATAAACAAAGAACCTGAACGGGTGTCATCGGAATTCCGCCCCGAACAAATTCAACGAACAATTTGGAACAAAATGAGATAAAAAAAAGGATGGTAGAGCACTTGCCCTCGAAAGGCAAGGTCCCGAGTTCGAGCCCCGGTCTGGAACACTGTTTTAATCTGCCAGGAAGTTTCTTTCACAAGGTTGTACATTAACCATACAATTAAAAAAATATATTATTTATTTTGAACGCTTGGCAAAAATATTTCCGCATAATATCAACCACTCTCAATACAAGTTCTCCATCGCTTACATGAAGCATGAATTCCAGTAGAAAAGAATTCACTTAGTAGAATGTAAAATCATATTTGAACCGCGTGGCATAGCATCAGACTAGAAGATATTGCCGTCCTGTGCTAGTCCGTGTGTTGTAGACTTACGGAGAGAACTGATTAAAGGATCTGGTATAATAGATGCAATATAGGTGGGATGAAAGTGCCTATTTTCGTGGTGCGTATGAGTTGCGTGTTGTCATGTTGCAGTAGAACACTTGCAGACAGCGATTCACGATGTTTCGACTTGATTGCAGGCCGAAGACGCATCTTAGGAATACTAAGGATGACGTACTATAGATATGAAGTGTTCCAAAATGGCGCACTTTTCGATTCAAAAGCTGTCAACGCAACCTGCACTGCTGATGACTGAGTTCGAAACGTTTGTGGTTCGGGTGAGGAAAAATGCCGCCATTTATTACTCACTTTCTGTACTTCTGATTAGTAACAGTGGACACTTGTTTTGATCCCCTAACAGTTCTTGCAAGCAAGGCACCACCTTCTTTTGCAACGAATCGTAGAAGATGCTCAGATGCATCACCACATTGCTGTTTCAGTTCAAGACACGTGTCTTGCAGACACTTCGTGACATTGCCGCTCATCATGCGCACTGTGGAGCGCTGAATCATGACTACCATTTACTGATGCCGCCATGTGATCCGTTGTCATTCTGTGTTTCTCTTGAAAATGGTTTCAACTCGTCCTGATATTTGGGTTCAAAAAGAAAGTTGCTACATTATTGTTCCTATTTGTTCCTATATACACTCCTGGAAATGGAAAAAAGAACACATTGACACCGGTGTGTCAGACCCACCATACTTGCTCCGGACACTGCGAGAGGGCTGTACAAGCAATGATCACACGCACGGCACAGCGGACACACCAGGAACCGTGGTGTTGGCCGTCGAATGGCGCTAGCTGCGCAGCATTTGTGCACCGCTGCCGTCAGTGTCAGCCAGTTTGCCGTGGCATACGGAGCTCCATCGCAGTCTTTAACACTGGTAGCATGCCGCGACAGCGTGGACGTGAACCGTATGTGCAGTTGACGGACTTTGAGCGAGGGCGTATAGTGGGCATGCGGGAGGCCGGATGGACGTACCGCCGAATTGCTCAACACGTGGGGCGTGAGGTCTCCACAGTACATCGATGTTGTCGCCAGTGGTCGGCGGAAGGTGCACGTGCCCGTCGACCTGGGACCGGACCGCAGCGATGCACGGATGCACGCCAAGACCGTAGGATCCTACGCAGTGCCGTAGGGGACCGCACCGCCACTTCCCAGCAAATTAGGGACACTGTTGCTCCTGGGGTATCGGCGACGACCATTTGCAACCGTCTCCATGAAGCTGGGCTACGGTCCCGCACACCGTTAGGCCGTCTTCCGCTCACGCCCCAACATCGTGCAGCCCGCCTCCAGTGGTGTCGCGACAGGCGTGAATGGAGGGACGAATGGAGACGTGTCGTCTTCAGCGATGAGAGTCGCTTCTGCCTTGGTGCCAATGATGGTCGTATGCGTGTTTGGCGCCGTGCAGGTGAGCGCCACAATCAGGACTGCATACGACCGAGGCACACAGGGCCAACACCCGGCATCATGGTGTGGGGAGCAATCTCCTACACTGGCCGTACACCACTGGTGATCGTCGAGGGGACACTGAATAGTGCACGGTACATCCAAACCGTCATCGAACCCATCGTTCTACCATTCCTAGACCGGCAAGGGAACTTGCTGTTCCAACAGGACAATGCACGTCCGCATGTATCCCGTGCCACCCAACGTGCTCTAGAAGGTGTAAGTCAACTACCCTGGCCAGCAAGATCTCCGGAATTGTCCCCCATTGAGCATGTTTGGGACTGGATGAAGCGTCGTCTCACGCGGTCTGCACGTCCAGCACGAACGCTGGTCCAACTGAGGCGCCAGGTGGAAATGGCATGGCAAGCCGTTCCACAGGACTTCATCCAGCATCTCTACGATCGTCTCCATGGGAGAATAGCAGCCTGCATTGCTGCGAAAGGTGGATATACACTGTACTAGTGCCGACATTGTGCATGCTCTGTTGCCTGTGTCTACGTGCCTGTGGTTCTGTCAGTGTGATCATGTGATGTATCTGACCCCAGGAATGTGTCAATAAAGTTTCCCCTTCCTGGGACAATGAATTCACGGTGTTCTTATTTCAATTTCCAGGAGTGTACATACATCAAATGAAGATGATATGTGCACAGGAAGAAGAAACTCCCACCGACGAGACGGTGGCAAGACTGTTCAACACTACTCAATGACCATCAAATGTACAAGAGGTCCCCGACACTACAAGGATCCTAATGGGCCATCCCCAGGACATTTTACACGAAGTTTTTGCTTTTGATGGAGGGTTTCACTGCCATGTCTAGACTATTAATCATCGACCAGAAACGCACCCCAGCGAACATTGATTGAGAATGTTTAGACTTTTTTACCTGCAATTACAATGAATTTTCCCGAAATTTCATATCGTAATAAACAAGATTTCGTCAATACAGACCATAGACAGAGGAACGTTGAAGACAATATATGACAAAAGGTGAAAACGCACCAAAAGGAAAACAGCTGAGTCTGTAGAAATAATCACAATTTTTTGGGTTTCTCAGGCTGCGAAGCTCACAGAATACCTTTCACACTGGGCAAAAATGAAAGCTTCGCGGTATCGCGACTTCGTACTCATCAAGGGTCATTGATATTCACTTCTAATTGTTACCACGTCCGTTGTATTAGCTGTACCTGGTTTTTGATAGTAACTTCTGAAGAAATGGCTACGCAAGGTCAAAGACGCTCATCAAATGATGCCACTGATACTAAGCCGGACATTAGTTTTTCAGAGATGGCAGATCGTTTCTCCTTTGTTTATTAGGAAGCAGGAAAGTCGTCGAACTAAATTTATTGATTTGCCGTACGCTGAATGATAAATAAATATTGATTTACGAAGTGATACTGCTAAAAATACTTCTAAATCTGAAAAGTAGGATATGCTTGTCAAAATAGTCACAATCAGAGGACAGCCGGGGCTGTACACTTCACTTGGTGTTCTCTACACTCAAAAGGACTGTACAGCGGGGACACTATTGGAGTAGACACTAAAACCCACTTTCCACGCTTCCATTGGCTGGTAGCCTGAGTTTTGTGCTTTTTGTGCTCCTTGCGTAATCGAGCCCTCTTCTATTTAGAAGTTACTTTTCAAGGTATTTGTTAATAGTAGCTCTGCCACTAAAATTTTTCTTATGCAGCTGATACTGTGTTATTTAGGCTCTTATGAGACTCAGAATTCACCTTGTCTTAAAGGTAATAATTCTTCTTAATGTCTTCTTATTTCCATCATAAATTTTGATTTTTCCAGAGTTTTGGTGTACTCTTGGTATTAGCTCGCACGAGTGCTATGAAAGAAGTATCGCGATTGTATCCCTAAACTCACCAACGAGTACAATACGTTGAAGAAGTAAGTGACTTAGGCGGCGGAAATTTTAGAATGGGTAATTTTCTCACAAAAGAAGCAAAAAAAGCAAAAACAATAACATCTGTCACCTCTGAGGTACTGAAAAGACCAACGGCTTAAGCACAGTCGAATTCAGCGTCATATTAAGTCAACAAATAGTCAGGTATCTCTGGCAATCAGTTCTTTAGCCCCACTTATTTCAGAAAGACGTTTGAGCGGTGGATAACGTCAGGAAGTCCAGCAGACCACTTGACCTCGTGGAGGATGCTGTTTTGCCGGCGAAGATTGAACTGACATTGTAAATGAATGAATTCTCCGCGGAAGAAAAAAGTAAGAGGGCATTCAATAAGTAGTGCAACACGCTTTTATCTCGGACAGTTTCGGTTGAAAAATGCAGAATTTGCTGTGGGACATCGTGGAATATTTCCGCTTGAGCCCGCATAGTTTCATGAAGTCCTGATAGGTGGCGGTACTGTACGTACCCTTCAAAATGGCGTCTGCAATGGAGGTGCGTTCCAGACAGAGAGTTATCATTGAGTTCCTTTTGGCGGAAAATCAGACCATCGCAGATATCCACAGGCGCTAGCAGAATGTCTACGGAGACCTGACAACGTACAAAAGCAGAGACATGTCTGTCATCATCGCAACGAGGTCGCCCAAAACTGCTCGATCTCTCGCTGGCGGGCTGCATACAGCTGTGATTCCTGCAATGTTGGAACGTGCGGACACTCTCATTCGAGCTGATCGACGGATCACAGTCAAACACATCGTTGCGCAACTGGGCGACCCTGTTGTAGGTGCTGACACAATCATCCAGCAGTCGGTGAACACGAAGGTGTGTGCCCGGTGGTTTCCTCGATGCCTAACACGAGATCATAAAGAACAACGAACGACCATCTGTGAGGAATGTCTTGCGCCTTACGAGGCTGATAGTGACAATTTTTGTCGAACATTGCCACATGGTTTCGTCACTTCGAACCGGAAACATACGTCTATCAATGGAACGGCGCCACACCATCTCTCCTCCGAAGAAAAAGTTCAAAGCCGGACGCTCAGACGGTAAAGTCATGGCGGCGGTCTTCTGGGACTCTAAAGAGGTTATTCTGTTTGACGTCCTCCTTCATAGTGCAACGATGAAGGTTGAAGTCTATTGTGGTACCCCCCTAAGAAATTGAAGAAACTACTTGGGCATGTTAGTCGTCAAAAAATTGCAAATGAACGTCGCCTTCTCCATGACAATGCAAGGTCTCACGTAAATCTGTACACCGGAGGGGAACTCACAAAGCTCCATTGCACTGTTCTTTCTCATCCACCATACAGTCCGTCCCGCACCTTCAAACTTCCATCTGTTTGGTCCGATGAAGGATGCCCTCCGCCAGCAGGCGTTGATTCCGACGTCGACCAGTAGAGCGCACCATGCGCGCACATAGGCTCTCCTAGTAAGGTGGCGGAAGGCCGTCACATGGAACGGAGATTATGTTGAAAATAGGCTTTTGTAGCCAAAAGAGTGGGGAAGAATCATGAATAGAACCAACCTGCTTTCAGAAAAAAAATGTTGCTTTATTTGTTGAACTCCGCTTGTATTAATGGATGACCCATTTATCGGAAAATTTTTATGGGACCACGACAGTACATGCTCTAGATAAGCCGAATAAATTTGCGACTATTTTCTTGGGTTCATGAAGTTGAACATAGTCAAAATCACTTACTTCATCATCATCATCATTTAAGACTGATTATGCCTTTCAGCGTTCAGTCTGGAGCATAACCCCCCTTATACAGTTCCTCCATGATCCCCTATTCAGTGCTAACATTGGTGCCTCTTCTGATGTTATACCTATTACTTCAAAATCATTCTTAACCGAATCCAGGTACGTTCTCCTCGGTCTGCCCCGACTCCTCCTACCCTCTACTGCTGAATCCATGAGTCTCTTGGGTAACCTTGCTTCTCCCATGCGTGTAACATGACCCCACCATCTAAGCCTGTTCGCCCTGACTGCTACATCTATAGAGTTCATTCCCAGTTTTTCTTTGATTTCCTCATTGTGGACACCCTCCTGCCATTGTTCCCATCTACTAGTACCTGCAATCATCCTAGATACTTTCATATCCGTAACCTCAACCTTGTTGATAAGGTAACCTGAATCCACCCAGCTTTCGCTCCCATACAACAAAGTTGGTCGAAAGATTGAACGGTGCACAGATAACTTAGTCTTGGTACTGACTTCCTTCTTGCAGAAGAGAGTAGATCGTAGCTGAGTGCTCACTGCATTAGCTTTGCTACACCTCGCTTCCAGTTCTTTCACTATGTTGCCATCCTGTGAGAATATGCATCCTAAGTACTTGAAACCGTCCACCTGTTCTAACTTTGTTCCTCCTATTTGGCACTCAATCCGTTTATATTTCTTTCCCACTGACATTACTTTCGTTTTGGAGATGCTAATCTTCATACCATAGTCCTTACATTTCTGATCTAGCTCTGAAATATTACTTTGCAAACTTTCAATCGAATCTGCCATCACAACTAAGTCATCCGCATATGCAAGACTGCTTATTTTGTGTTCACATATCTTAATCTCACCCAGCCAGTCTATTGTTTTCAACATATGATCCATAAATAATATGAACAACAGTGGAGACAGGTTGCAGCCTTGTCTTACCCCTGAAACTACTCTGAACCATGAACTCAATTTACCGTCAACTCTAACTGCTGCCTGACTATCCAAGTAAAGACCTTTAATTGCTTGCAAAAGTTTGCCTCCTATTCCATAATCTTGTAGAACAGACAGTAACTTCCTCCTAGGAACCCGGTCATATGCCTTTTCTAGATCTATAAAGCATAGATACAGTTCCCTGTTCCACTCATAACACTTCTCAATTATTTGCCGTAAGCTAAAGATCTGGTCCTGACAACCTCTAAGAGGCCTAAACCCACACTGATTTTCATCCAATTGGTCCTCAACTAATACTCGCACTTTCCTTTCAACAATACCTGAGAAGATTTTAGCCACAACGCTGATTAAAGAGATACCTCTGTAGTTGTTACAATCTTTTCTGTTCCCATGTTTAAAGATTGGTGTGATTACTGCTTTTGTCCAGTCTGATGGAACCTGTCCCAACTCCCAGGCCATTTCAATTATCCTGTGTAACCAATTAAGACCTGACATTCCACTGTATTTGATGAGTTCCGACTTAATTTCATCCACCCCAGCCGCTTTATTGCACTGCAATCTATTGACCATTTTTTCCACTTCCTCAAATGTGATCCTATTTCCATCATCATTCCTATCCCATTCTACCTCGAAATCTGAAACATTACTGATCGCATTTTCACCTACATTGAGCAACTCTTCAAAATATTCCCTCCATCTGCCCAAGGCATCCACAGGATTCGCCAGCAGTTTTCCTGACCTGTCCAAAATACTTGTCATTTCCTTCTTACCTCCCTTTCGAAGACTGCTAATTACACTCCAGAATGGTTTTCCAGCAGCTTGACCCATAGTCTCCAACCTGTTTCCAAAGTCTTTCCACGATTTCTTCTTGGATGCTGCAATTATCTGTTTGGCTTTGTTTCTTTCTTCAACATAACTGTCTCTGTGTACCTGGGTTCTGGTATGTAGCCATTTTTGATACGCCTTCTTTTTCCTTTTACAGGCTGCCTTGACTGTATCATTCCACCAAGCTGTTTGCTTCATCCTAGTTTTACACACTACTGTTCCAAGACATTCTTTAGCCACTTCTAGTACTGTGTCCCTGTACCTTGTCCATTCCTTTTCCAATGACTGTAATTGACTACATTCAACTAACTGGTACCTTTCTGAGATTGCTGTTATGTACTTGTGCCTGATTTCCTTATCCTGAAGTTTCTCCACTCTTATCCTCCTACATATGGACCTGACCTCCTGCACTTTCGGCCTCACAATCCCAATTTCGCTGCAGATTAAATAATGATCAGTGTCATCAAAGAGTCCCCTGAATACACGTGTGTCCCTCACAGCCTTCCTGAATTCCTGATCTGTTATTATATAGTCAATGACAGATCTGGTTCCCCTGCCTTCCCAAGTATACCGGTGAATGTTCTTATGTTTAAAAAAGGAGTTTGTGATTACTAAGCCCATACTGGCACAGAAATCCAAGAGTTGTTTCCCGTTCCTGTTGGCCTCCATATCCTCTCCAAATTTACCCATAACCTTTTCATACCCTTCTGTTCGATTTCCAATCCTGGCGTTAAAATCACCCATCAGCAGAACACTGTCCTTGTCCTTTACTCTAACAACTACATCACTGAGTGCCTCATAAAAACTACCCATCTTATCTTGATCTGTCCCTTCACAATGCGAATATACTGACACAATCCTAATTTTCTTGCTAGACACTGTCAAATCTATCCACATCAGTCGTTCGTTTACATACCTTATTGCAACTACGCTGGGTTCCATTTCTTTCCTGATGTAAAGCCCTACACCCCATTGTGCTATTCCTGCTTTGACTCCTGACAGGTAGACCTTGTATTCTCCCACTTCCTCTTCTTTCTCACCCCTTACCCGAATGTCACTAACAGCTAAAACGTCCAGCCCCATCTTACTTGCAGCCTCTGCCAGCTCTACCTTCTTCCCAGAGTAGCCCCCATTGATATTAATAGCTCCCCATCTCATTACCATTTGTTTGCCAAGTCCTATCTTAGGAGTCCCTGGTTTGTCAGTTAGAGGTGGGACTCCGTCACCTCCAAAGGTCCGAGGCATTTTGCTCTGATTGTTGCCAGCATCACATTTAAAGTACCAGGGAAGCAGGTTGCTAGCCTTACTTGCCCCGAGTCCCATTGGGTTTTACCGCTAACGGCTGAGGGACTAACCGGTGGATTTGGTAGTCTTTGCCGTATGAGCACAAAGGTGACCACGACGCAGAATATATCCGAGATGCCCAGCCTTATTCCAAGGTAACTGGTATCCCGACTGTCGGGACCACTTACTTGGCCACTCATACGTTGCCCGTGGTTCATGAACTAGGACATGACTACAGGAACCCACACCATGAACCACAAACTTACTTAGACAAACAAAAACCGAACGAACCAAAATAGGCATTAGGAGACTCATGCATGAAGTACTAAAAAAAGATCGAGGATTAAATCCATCTGTTGAGCCACTTATCGTCCATAATGGCATCTAAATGGAGCAGAAATAGTATATTACGTTTTCGGAAATTGTTTCATCGAGGAAGACAGTTCTGTTGTTCCTAGTTTCAGTCGTTGCAAGGACATGAAAATGGCAGTTTGTATAGGTACATAAGAAAAACCTCAACAAGATACGACAAAAGCTAAAAAGCAATGATGATAAACATTAACGCGACGTCTGTAAGTGTCGGAAAAAGATTTATTTTGCTACACCGGATTGCGAATGGCAAATGATAAAAACTTCGTTCATTTTTCTTTGTCAATTGTTACATAGACTCCGCCTTTAGTTCTCGTAGGAAGACGACGTATTTTTTGTGAGTAGTGTGTAGTGTACATTGTGTTGTCTGAATAATAATTTTTATGGAAGTATGAAGTGTGAGAATCTTTTTAGTGCAAAGCCACGAAAGTTTTCTTTTCTTCCGCGCATGATGCTTAAATCATGTCACTGTAGCTGCCTGCATGTGATGAAGAAGTCCGATAAAAATTAGTATTGTATTCACTGTCAAAAATGAGAAGTACTTACGGCGGAAGAAGTACGTAACTAAATTCCTTAAGTCTGTACGGCGTAAAGAAAGCAACATCGACGTAAGTTCACGCTACTACTGAATTACAATTTAAAAGATTTGTACATTAAGACTGAAAGACAATTAATTCACTTCAAAATTACTGTGGTTAATTAGATTAATGATAATAATAATAATATTTATTATATATATATGTTTGCACAAGTAGCAGACAGAACACAACACATGTTTGTAAATGGTGAGAAATTCTCAGATGTAAAAATATTTTCGGGAGTACCTCAAAGGAGTGCTACAGAAACGTTACTGTACATAATATATCACTGTCCACCGCGAGACTGAATACGTCTGATGGTGTTGCGTGCGCATGACGCGGTACAAGCAAAACAGACGATACTCGCCGCAAATCCGGAAATCTACTGACATAGGGGAGTCTGACAAAGGGCAGATTGTTACGGCCCGCCGCCTGGGAACAAGCATGTCGGAAACGGCGAAGCTGGTCGGCGATTCACATTCTACTGTGTTGAGCATATAAGGGAAGTCATTGGAGGGTGGTGAAACCACGTCCAGGAGACGGGGTGTTATACGCCAACGCCTCATCACCGAACTTGTAGGTCGGAGGATGGGTGGCGATTTGTGGCAGATCTGACGACAAAGTAGAATGCTGTTAGGCACAAGTGTTTCAGAACACACTGTTCGGCGATCATTGTTGAACATGGAGTTACGCAACAGATGATGCATACGTGTTCCCATGTTGACGCAACGACATCTTCATTTATAACAGTGGGCGCGGCATCGAGATAGGGCCATGGATAAATGGAAATATGTCGCCTGAACAGATGAACAAGATTTATTGTTATACTATGTCGATGGTCTGTCTGGTCCGGATACGACTTATCTGGGCCACTGACACAGGCCATTGTGGGCAGTACTATGCTGCGAGAGATGTTCACCTGCGCTTCCACGAGGCTCTGGCAGCAACCAATTGCAGGCAAACAACTGTGGACTACATGAACATTATTGCGGAACGCCTTCAACCTTTCGTGCTTGATGTCTTTCTGGACGGCGATGATGTCTTCCAGTAGGGTAACTGACCATGTGAGAAGGTGAGAGCTGTGTTACAGTGGTGAACTGACAACTGAAGTTGAAGCCTTGGCCACAAAAAAGGCTTGATATGAATCCGATGGAACAAGACTGGTACGTTATCGAGCGCCAACCCTACACCAGTAAACTACTGCCCCGTAATGCACAGCAATTGCGTGACCTGTGTGTGGACATCTACCGCTATATAACTCCGGAGATCTGTCAAGCGCTTGTTGAATACGTGCGACGTAGAACCGGTGATGTATTGCGTGAAACAACCACGTATTAAGCCACGTGGTGCTGCTGTACATTAAGACGTTGCATCGCTAAAAAATTGAAACAAATGCTGGAAGACGGTCAGAGGAACTACGCTTGGTGCAGGGACAGGCAACTGCCCGTCAACATAAACATCTGCAGCGTCCTGCATAAGACCCGTTATGTGTGGTTCCACGATAGCCAAAAAAAAAAAAAAAAAAGACCGGAAGCTATCATATCTATTAAACATTTGATAATTCGGTTACAGAACAATTTAATGTGGAACAACTACACAAAAAAAGAACTGCAGCAAGGCGGGGCGGCCGCGGTGGCCGAGCGGTTTTAGTCTCTTCAGTCCGGAACCGCGCGACTGCTACGGTCGCAGGTTCGAATCCTGCCTCCGGCGTGGATCTGTGTGATGTCCTTAGGTTAGTTACGTTTAAGTAGTTCTACGTTCTAGGGGGCTGATGACCTCAGATGTTAAGTCCCACAGTGCTCAGAGCCATTTGAACCATTTAGAAAGGCGGGATCTTACTTTCATTGGGAGAATTCATTGGAAGCGTAGTCTACCAACGAAGGAAGTATCATACAAAACCCTCGTTCTACTGATGCTGTAATATCAGTTGTCACTGTGGGACTTTTACCAGATAGGTCTCAGAGGAAATTCAAAGGCCGGCCGGTGTGGGCGTGTGGTTCTAGGCGCTTCACTCTGGAACCGCTTGACCGCTACGGTCGCAGGTTCGAATCCTGCCTCGGGCATGGATGTGTGTGATGTCCTTAGGTTAGTTAGGTTTAAGTAGTTCTAAGTTCTAGGGGACTGATGACCACAGATGTTAAGTCCCATAGTGCTCAGAGCCATTTGAACCATTTGACCCAAATTCAAAGACGAGCAGCGTATTTCGTTACGGATCCGTTTAGCACCCGCGAAAATGTCACACAGAAGCTCATCCAACTCTGCTTGCAGGCGCTACGAGGTAGGCTTATACCTGGCAGTATGGTTTTCTGCTAAAACTCTGAGAGCGCACTTTCGTAGACGAGTCGACCAACACTTAACTGACTCCTACGTTTATCACGTGAAGAGGTAAAATTAGTGAGAGTCGAAGGCTTACACGAACGCTCACCAACAAAAGTTTTCTCCGCACACCACGTAGAATGTAGCGGCAGATGCAAGAAGGGTACATGGCTCTGTTTGAAATTTGTTTAGGGCAATATGACAATAGGTAATACAACCGTACTGGCTGCTTGTAAAACTTTCTAAATTAACATAATACGGCGAGAAAAGGTGGGGGGGGATGGGGACGGTGGTGGTGGTGAGTATATTTAGTGCGATACAGATGCGAAGGAACTGATGTTCTAAAAACGAAAAATGTGTAACGTTATAGGTACAGATTATTATTCTTGTTGCAGCCAGTGTTTGTTGGTGAGCTGTGGTGAGGCGGGACTATTGTTCTCGTTTGTATTCGAAAGTGGCGTCCGTCGGCCGCGTTACCAGTAACCGGAGCCGGGCGAACGTAGGCGAATCCGCGGAGACGCAGCGCAACGCGAACAAAGGCGGGGCCCACGCGTGGCGCGGTGCGCACCGACCCCTGACGGCCTCGCCGCTCCATCTGGGCTCTGGAGCTGCCGCTGGCCGGCTACCCAGCCGCCGCAGCTCGCCACTGCCGCTGGCTGCCCTTCCCCGGCTCCACGTGCCGCTGTCGCCTTCACACGATACGTTTTCTGCAAGTCTCGCTCCTGAGAAGGCCTATATTTCATTAAAATTGCAACTCGACGAAGGCAGCATGCATAAAGATAACTACGTGGTTTCAGATACAAATATTTGCATTTCAGAAGGTTCGAGTAACGACATCTGTAATCTGAATACAAGGAAAGATAACTTAGCAGATTTCTCAGTCAGAAATCGTATTATAACGATGTTTACTTCTGCACTACTGGTCATTAAAATTGCTAGACCAAGAAGAAATGTAGATGATAAATGGGTATTCATTGGACAAATATGTTAACTAGAACTGACATGTGATTACATTTTCACGCAATTTGGGTGCATAGATTCTGAGAAATCAGTATCCAGAACAACCACCTCTGGCCGTAGTATCGGCCTCGATACGCCCGGGCATTGAGTCAAACAGAGCTTGGATGGCGTGTACAGGTACAGCTGCCCATGCAGCTTCAACACGACACCACAGTTCAGCTGACAGTGTAGTTTTTTATCCTACTACGCAGCAAACAAAAATACTTAGAGATAATAATATTTGAGGATGTGCTAAATTTTAATTGACGTCGATGATTTCGGCTGCTTACCCCCGAGGCAAAGCGGTAAACAGCGCGTCCACTGCGGGGTTAGACGATGTGAGAGTGGGGATGTTTTACTGTTTGCCTTCCAGTACTGAAAACTCACGGGCGGGCGTGCACGATTCGTACCAATCAGCTGCTATGATATAAATTTCAAACGGAAGTAGCGTGGATTATTGAATGCACGTTATAGAGACTTTCACCTTCAAATGTGATTGTACCGCCTCCTTTTCTTCCAGTAACTCATAACACAAGCTTTAATAAATAAAAATTTAATTGTAGCCTTACTGAGGATGACACATCGTGTACCGTGATTCGTCACTTCACACAACGTTTTTCCACTGTTCATTTGTCCACTTTTACGCTCCTTACTTCAAGCGAGGCATCGTTTGGCATTTACCGGCGTGATGTGTAGCTTATGAGCAACCCCTCGACCATGAAATCCAAGTTTTCTCACCTCCCGCGTAACTGCCATAGTACTTGCAGTGGATCCTGATGCAGTTTGGATTTCCTGTGTGATGGTCTGGATAGATGCCTGCCTATTCACATTACGACCCTCTTCAACTGTCGGCAGTCTCTATAAATCAACAGACAATTTAACTACGCAATTCGTGCGTACAAATGAAACTTGAACATTTTTTTTCACGTTTCATTTGGTGCTGAAATATTGGCGAATATGAGATGCATTTAAAATTCTTCATTTTATTAAAATGCCGGTCTCACATAAAATTTGAATCACTTCAAACACGCACATAAATACACTCCTGGAAATGGAAAAAAGAACACATTGACACCGGTGTGTCAGACCCACCATACTTGCTCCGGACACTGCGAGAGGGCTGTACAAGCAATGATCACACGCACGGCACAGCGGACACACCAGGAACCGCGGTGTTGGCCGTCGAATGGCGCTAGCTGCGCAGCATTTGTGCACCGCCGCCGTCAGTGTCAGCCAGTTTGCCGTGGCATACGGAGCTCCATCGCAGTCTTTACCACTGGTAGCATGCCGCGACAGCGTGGACGTGAACCGTATGTGCAGTTGACGGACTTTGAGCGAGGGCGTATAGTGGGCATGCGGGAGGCCGGGTGGACGTACCGCCGAACTGCTCAACACGTGGGGCGTGAGGTCTCCACAGTACATCGATGTTGTCGCCAGTGGTCGGCGGAAGGTGCACGTGCCCGTCGACCTGGAACCGGACCGCAGCGGCGCACGGATGCACGCCAAGACCGTAGGATCCTACGCAGTGCCGTAGGGGACCGCACCGCCACTTCCCAGCAAATTAGGGACACTGTTGCTCCTGGGGTATCGGCGAGGACCATTCGCAACCGTCTCCATGAAGCTGGGCTACGGTCCCGCACACCGTTAGGCCGTCTTCCGCTGACGCCCCATCATCGTGCAGCCCGCCTCCAGTGGTGTCGCGACGGGCGTGAATGGAGGGACGAATGGAGACGTGCCGTCTTCAGCGATGAGAGTCGCTTCTGCCTTGATGCCAATGATGGTCGTATGCGTGTTTGGCGCCGTGCAGGTGAGCGCCACAATCAGGACTGCATACGACCGAGGCACACAGGGCCAACACCCGGCATCATGGTGTGGGGAGCGATCTCCTACACTGGCCGTACACCACTGGTGATCGTCGAGGGGGCACTGAATAGTGCACGGTACATCCAAACCGTCATGGAACCCATCGTTCTACCATTCCTAGACCGGCAAGGGAACTTGCTGTTCCAACAGGACAATGCACGTCCGCATGTATCCCGTGCCACCCAACGTGCTCTAGAAGGTGTAAGTCAACTACCCTGGCCAGCAAGATCTCCGGATCTGTCCCCCATTGAGCATGTTTGGGACTGGATGAAGCGTCGTCTCACGCGGTCTGCACGTCCAGCACGAACGCTGGTCCAACTGAGGCGCCAGGTGGAAATGGCATGGCAAGCCGTTCCACAGGACTACATCCAGCATCTCTACGATCGTCTCCATGGGAGAATAGCAGCCTGCATTGCTGCGAAAGGTGGATATACACTGTACTAGTGCCGACATTGTGCATGCTCTGTTGCCTGTGTCTATGTGCCTGTGGTTCTGTCAGTGTGATCATGTGATGTATCTGACCCCAGGAATGTGTCAATAAAGTTTCCCCTTCCTGGGACAATGAATTCACGGTCTTCTTATTTCAATTTCCAGGTGTGTATATTATGCGGCGTACAGAATAGTTTTTTTGTTTTTTTTTTTTTTTTTTGTTTTGACTGACAGTAGCATGGATGCCTTATGAAGAAAAATTATTGGACTTCGTTAAGACTCAGCCAAGCAGGCTTCGCAGATTCTTCTTTTGAGACTGTTCGATTGAGCTCCAGTTCAACTGTTGAACGTGTTCACAGCTCATAGTTAGGTACAATATTTGGATTCTTCTTTGCGAAACGTTTTTTGCAGTAGAAGTTTTCTTGTGGTTCGTTAGTGTATCGTAGTTGATAGTAAATAATTTTATAAATGCAAATAAAAGTGGGTAGACGTCCAGTTAGTTGCAGTCTTGAAAACTTGCCAGAAAATAGTCTAGTATGTTTTCCCAGAGAACCAGTGTCCTGCTTCGACAGAGTTTTGCTTTAACGGAACGTTTAGCTTTTAAGCAGCCGCAAGAAGTACGGACCGTGTGCTATATTTTAAAAACTTTTCGGAAAAATTTTAAGAGTTAACAATGTCATTTATCGCTCCAGAAAGTTCTGGGAAAGCAGAACATGGCGCAAACCTCCTGTCGCTTCATATTAACTTCATTCAGTTCTCGGGGATATTGTCTGAATATTTTTCTATCAGGCACTCCTGGGCTCCGCTGGCTTGTTACAGAGTAATTGTTTCGTTTGTTTTTCTACACTCGTTAGTCTTTGTATCTGCATTGCATCGAAAATATCTGCAAAACCGTGCGGATGTCGATGTTATGCATTATGTGTGTTGTGTCACCGCCAGACACCACACTTGCTAGGTGGTAGCTTTTAAATCGGCCGCGGTCCGCTAGTATACGACGGACCCGCGTGTCGTCACTGTCAGTAATTGCAGACCGAGGGTCACCACACGGCAGGTCTAGAGAGACGTACTAGCACTCGCCCCAGTTGTACAGCCGACGTTGCTAGCCATGGTTCACTGAGAATTACGCTCTCATTTGCCGAGACGATAATTAGCATAGCCTTCAGCTACATTTGCTACGACCTAGCAAGGCGCCACTACCAGTATAGATAATGAGATTCTATTAATGTATCATCAAGAGCGATGTTCTACAAATGTGGATTAAAGTTAAGTATTCCAGAAACTACGTACTTTTCTTTATAGCATTCATTACGTATCCTGTTTCAGACCTCACGCCAGCCTGCGTGAGCTTATAGCGTGCATTTCGGTCTCCTCAAACAAAACAGTGTTGGCACTTCTGCCGACACTTCAATGTGTCTTGTCTGAAAACAAGTTTGCACTATTCACTAGAAGTTCTTGCTGTCGACTACAGTAATGCCAACTTTACTTTTTGCCCTCTAGATTGCGTTCAGTACTGTTCGGTTGTATCTCGGGTTTGTTTTCCCGTGGACGTTAGTTGTTCATTAACAGTGATACGCAAATGTGTGGATAGGTTCACTGATGAGGAGTTGGCCGATGCGCCCCTCCTATATGCGTTCATTGAATGCAGTGGAAGAGCGACACAACGGCAATATGCTGCGCTGTTCTCTCGGCGACGGCAACTACAACATAACACTACTCGGATATTGCAGTGCCTGTGTGTGTTCGATGTACTCTGGAATTTATGTACGCATGTTTGAATGTCTGAAGGAAAAGACACTGCTGCGATCGTCAGCTACACGAGATTCAAGAAGTATATTCGCCAGCTGCCCTAGTTGTTGGTGACACCAAAAATGTGTACCTGACCGGAACTCGAACCCGAATTTCGTGCTTCACGGCTACCCGAGCACGCTACCCAGACAGACCCAAAATTCCATACGTCACCGTTTTGTCTGTATCCCACACTCGCACACAGGCTGTTAATTCCATACGGAGAGAGGTGTATGATTAAAGTCGCGACCTTGTTTTTAGGCGAAGTTTACGTCTAGCGCTCGCGTAAAAATATAAATCCGAGTTCGTGTTCCGGTGCGGCACAAATTTTCATCGTCAGCTGGAAATTCGCCATATTCCCAAATGCGAATATAATCCTTGTACTTCATATAGCTGACGATCGCAGCTGTGCCTGTTCACTCAGACACGCACTTTAGTATTTCATGCCTAAAATCAAGGCCGCAACATTAATTATATGTCTCTCCCTGTATGGGATTCACAGCATCCTGTGTCTCGAATGTGGGAAAAACGGTGACATGTGGACGTTCTAATCTGTCTGGGGAGCGTGTATAAATGGCCGAGCTGGTTGGCCTCTGTAATAAAAAAATTGAGTCGAAAGATCAACAAACGAACTTTAACGGATGTCATGTGACGTCCGCAACGACCAAACACAACGATCAACAACGAACAAAATGCGAAAAAAAAAAAGCGGTTAAGACGACCGCTCGTGTAAAGCAAGAAATCTGGATTCGAATCCGGATCCGGCACAAATTTTTACTGTCACCAATAAATAGTGAAGCTGGAGTTTCACCATATTCGCAAATGCGACTACAATTCTTGTGCATCATAGGACTTTCGCTCCTATATACAAGCACCTCCATGTTTTAATTACGGAGTATTACAGACTTTTACGCTCTTGTGAATGTATTTTCGCAAAGATAAAGGTAACTGGGATGACTAACCGTATAAATCATCGTAAGTAAATAATATTTGTGAGTCACTGAAGACCGCAGAGTGCTTCTACCAAAATACGCAGAACAGCCTCCAAAATTGTCTTTGGTGTACTGGTTCACGCTGTGCAGAAGGTAATGGCTTCATTTTATAATATGATTATTGTGTGTAACGTGATGATACATGATGAATACATCTCATGCCACTGGAAATACCTGATACAAAATCTGTACAGCCCAACAATTTTTGTTAAGGAATAGGATCAATAAAAGCCCGTGAACTGATGCGCGGAAAAAGCCAGTCTGCCTTAAGTTGTGCTAGGCTGTTCCGTGGTAGCATGTCCCGTATACAGCGTAGCCGTTAGACATAGCTGCAAGACCGAACCGGTCGCTCGCACATTCCCTAGTCCCATGTAACCTGCTTCACACACAAGCGATTCTGCGGTTGCTCTATTTACCTCGTTCCGCTGTTGTGCTACGGTTGCGCACTAGCTTCTCAGAAATATTTCCTGTTTGATCCAGATTTTGTGCTACGGTTTTCTGTAACTGCAGTCTTTGTTTTGATGTTTTATTATTATTATTTGAGACTGAAAACATATCTTTGTATTACAGTAATGTTTCCATGGGAATGTGGCCTCGAGTATCTACTTAGATATTGTGCAAATCGCTAACAGGAAGCTTTCAAGGTCGTCGTAGCATACACCAGGACTAATCGAAGAAAATAAATGAAATATAAATAAGTCTGCTGAAAGGGAGAGATCACTTAAAATTCTCTCATTTTCACTGTCCTTTTTTGTAGCTACACCAACGAAGATTCTGTAACAAGACTGTATTTCCGTGAGAAGGTGAAATTCTGTTGCTACAGCGAGCGGCGGTAGTAGCATATATGCTTTGGAAAGTGCGTAAGAATACAACAAAAGTGTATTTCTCTCACAGGAGTTTGTTTTCGAATGTCCCAGTCGCACAGCATGATACGTGCATTATTAAGTGCATTTGCATAACTGTGCCTCATTTCTTGCTTCGTATTCAGGAAGAAGGAAGGAAGTTTGTTTACTTTTTAGCGTTCCGTCGACAACAGGTTATTGGAGGCCGTGCTCTATCTCGGTTTGGGGAAGTGTTGGCACGGGAGTCATCCGTGTCCTCTTTAGAGGAACAGTCTTTGATTTTGCTTTAAGCTACCTAGGTAAACCATGGGAAATCTAAATCTAAATCTCTACTACCGGAATAGGATTTGAACAACAGTCCTTCACAGCACGAGTCAGTGTCTTACTACTGCGCCACAAATTAGCTAGTGCAGTTCGTACTTTTTGCAACGATTTCACGAGTTTACAATCAGACGATGTTGACACGTTGTTCGTCTACCGCCATTTCCACGGACGTTCTTGGCCTTTCTGGAAGCACAAAGATGGTTTTCTGAACAACTAAAATCCTACACAGGAACGTGTTTCAGAGTCTCTGACACAAGGCATGACTGTAGTTCTCCTCGCAGCGTCCATAGCAGATGGGAACAACAGTGACAGGGAGATTCCTCAAAAAACTGAACAATTAGCTGCATAAAATTTTCACACATCTGTGTTTTCGAGTTATACGAGTACTTCTGCTGTGCACGATATATGAGCAGGGCTTGTATTCCTCTGCATCCGATGTGTATAGCGCCTTGAGCAAAGAAATGACGTTACGCTGCGGAAATTTTAGAAATGGGCAATTTTTCCGCGACGGAATCAATAGAGTCGTCACTTCCACACCTCGGCTGCGGTGAACGAGTAGTGTGCCATCTCTAATAAGCAGTTCGTTAGTCTTAATAATTGCAGGCAGTTGTTTGAACGGCAGACAGTCACTGCAATTCCTGCAGAATATGATGATTTATGCCTTGGAGAATGTTCTTTATTCGGCAAGAATTACAATGAACATGTAACAACATGAATTGTCCACAGGGAACAACGACCCGTTAAACCGCGAGGCCATTAGAGACAGAGTGTGTCTTATATGGGATAATGATGTGGAATGCGAAGCACAGAAAACCTGAATGTGCATCATCAATTTGGGGTTTGAACCTCGCTCATCCCAAATTAGAAATTATGGCCTTATCTACTACCTAACTACCTTAGTATGTCGTGTTGGCTAAGACTGAAGTGTGGGGTGCAAATTCACAATCCAGGATGCAATTGCCATGCTCATTCTAAAGAGGAAGCTTCCTACGCCAAGGAAAAATAAGAATACATGGACGACAACAAGAGTGAAATAGTATTTCGTTCGGAGAAGTATGACTTTCCAGGCGTAAGTACTGAGCAGATTGGCGCATTCAGTAGTAAGATTGTGTGTTAAATAAAAGGTGGTGATTTTAACTCCAGATAATCTTTAACGTTTTTAGTTGTTTTAAATCACTCGATACGATAATTTGTTTCCACTCTGACATCCACAGAGCAGGCCGCGGCATGGATGTATGTGATGTCCTTAGGTTAGTTAGGTTTAAATAGTTCTAGGTTCTAGGGGATTGATGACCTCAGATTTTAAGTCCCATAGTGCTCAGAGCCTTTTTTTTCTTTTTTTTTTTGGACGCATTTTCATCTTTACATCCTTTGGAATAAACATGACAACTGATATCTCTGTTCCGTTGAACCGATGGATTCATACGAATTTTCATTACAACAATATATTTTCCTATCCCTTGCAGAAGGAGGAGTTTTTTTTCTTTGCGAAATTCGATCTGATTATTGAAGTATCCGATGTGATTAGATCTGACTTTTATTGACAAAAATTTATCACTGAGAGAATGGTGCAAAGATCAAGTTGACTCTTGGTAGTCAAAAACTGAAAATGAACCGACACTTTGAAACAAATGTTTATAAACAGTGGCTAAGAGGATGTGTACGTGTGCTATGTTTACATTCATTCCCCTATCGAGAGGTTTGGTATCCTCGAATAGTTTAATATAGCAAGTTTGTTTCTGTGGCCATCCTCCGCAGCAAGCATACAAATACTTGTTTTGTAAATAAAACTGCCTTTTCCTGCTGCTAGTTACTTTATTTATCCCATACGCGTTTCGTCTTCTGCTGTTCTAAGGCATCATCAGTGGGATCTATAACGATACAGGTTTGTTAGTTTTAGATTATTAAACAGTTCGCGATTTTTTTGTAAAAAAATGATTACTTACGATTTGCTGATCTGCGTTTCCTCACATTTGGTCTGGAGGTCGCACTACCACTTTTATCACTGCCATATAATCACATCTTTCTGTTCTCGCCTTCCACACACTGGTGGACTATTGTTCTTTTGTCACTCAATACAACTATTTCGTCGTACACGTAAATATTCCGACTCCATTACGTGTTTCATCTTCTTTGTTATGTTTACCTATTTGTTGCCGACCTACTGAAATATATGTTCGAGACTAACTTCTATTTATGATGTTTATACCGCGTGTGCGTATGAGTGAGAGAGAGAGAGAGAGAGAGAGAGAGAGAGGGAAAAAAAGCTCGTCGGCTCTATCCCCCTCTCTCTCTGATGATGATGCCTTAGAACAGGAGAAGGCGAAACGCGTATGGGATAAATAAAGTAACTAGCAGCAGGAAAAGGCAGTTTTATTAAAAAAACAAGTAGTTTAATAAAGTTTTCTTTTGAGCCCCATCATAACACAAAAATTACAGTTCTTGCTGTTATTTTTGTGTTATGATGGGTTATGGGATGAAGATGAGCAAATACGACGAGACTTGTCAATTGAATCGTCGTGGAATCCGTCCCCAGGCACAACGCAAGTGAAGGCACTAGATACATGTTTCTCTGTCGGCGGTCCATTACGTGGGAGGGACGGCGGTCGGCTGGTGATCCAGTTGGCTGCTCTGTCCCCCACTAATGCTTTGTCATCGCACTTAACGAAGACAATCGCCGAGATGTAACAGCAAGGAGATTATCGGCGGCAGATGAGGGCAATAACCGGGCCTCCATTTGGGACCGGCGGCGCATGTCGCCCTGCGCCCCACGCCGCTGGATCTGATGAACTTCGTGACTCCATCAGCATCGAGCCTCAGCTGCTAGCGGCGCCGCCGCGAATGCCGTGACCGGCCCGTGTGCTGCTGCCGTCATATTGCTGTTTGAACAGAAATTGTAGGACGTAGACGGGCATCGTTTCGGACAGGTGTATTTCCTGAGGTATGCTGAAATTCACTTACAGCATGTTCTTCTTAAAGCGTTTACATTTACAGATCGTCATATTATCCCGCGTAAACCGGAATTATTTGATTTCGAGTAGTAGTTCTTGGTTAAATGCTACATACACTGAGGTGAAAATGGTGACGGGATAGCGATACTGTGGTCGAGCGGTTCTAGGCGCTTCAGTCCGGAACCGCGCGGCTGTTACGTTCGCAGGTTCGAATCCTGCCTCGGGCATGGATGTGTGTGATGTTCATAGGTTAGTTAGGTTTAAGCAGTTCTAAGTCTAGGGGACTACTGACCTCAGATGTTAAGTCCCATAGTGCTTAGGACCATTTGAACCATTTGATCGCGATACGCACGTATACAATGTCGCGTACACAAGGTATGAAAGGGAAATGCATTGATGGAACTTCAGATGATTCATGTGAAAAGATTTCCGTCGTGATTATGGCCACACGACGGGAATTAACAGGCTTTGAATGCGGAATGATAGTGAGAGTTAGAGGCATGGACATTCCATTTCGGAAATCGTTAGGGAATTCAGTGCTCCGAGATCGACAGTGTCCAGAGTGGGTGGAGAATACCAAATTTCAGGCATTACTTCTCACTACGGACAACGCAGTGGCCGACGGCTACCAGTTAACGACCGACCACACCGGTTAGACTCTAGCCGACTGGAAAACCGTGGCGTGGTCAGATGAGTCCCGATTCGAGTTGTAAGAGTTGATGTGTAAGTAGGCTGTTTATGTTTTCTTTATGTAAGTAGGCTGTTTATGTTTTCTTATTGGCAACGTTACGTAGCGCTCTGTATGAAAATCACTGGCTGTGCTGTGTGCAGTCTGTGGCTAGTTTGCATTGTTGTCTGCCATTGTAGTGTTGGGCAGCGGCAGCTGGATGTGAACAGCGCGTAGCGTTGCGCAGTTGGAAGTGAGCCGCCAGCAGTGGTGGATGTGGGGAGAGAGATGGCGGAGTTTTGAAGTTTGTAATACTGGATATCATATATTATGACTATTAAGGTAAATACATTGTTTGTTCTCTATTAAAATCTTTCATTTGCTAACTATCCTTATCAGTAGTTAGTGCCTTCCGTAGTTTGGATCTTTTATTTAGCTGGCAGTAGTGGCGCTCGCTGTATTGCAGTAGTTCCAGTAACGAAGATTTTTGGTGAGGTAAGTGATTTGTGAAAGGTACTAATGTTAGTCAGGGCCATTCTTTTGTAGGGATTATTGGAAGTCAGATTGCGTTGCGCTAAACATATTGTGTGTCAGGTTAAGCACAGTCATGAATAATTGTTGAAAGGGGACGTTTCAGATGGTAGGGTTTATGTGTGGCGAAGACGTCAGGAACTCTTGAACACAAACTGTCAACAAGGCAATCTGCAAGCTGGTGGTGGCTCCATAATGGTGTGGGCTGCGTTTACGTGGAACGGACTGCGTCCTCCGGTCCATGTGAGCCAATCATTGACTGAAAATGGTTATCTTCGGCTACTTGCAGGCCATTTGCAGCCATTAATGAACTTCATGTTCCCAAACAACGATGTCGTCACCAAGCCACAATCGTTTGCGATTGATTTGAAGAATATTCTGGACAATTCGAGCGAATGATTAGATCGCCCAGCATGAATCCCATCGAAAATTTTTAATCTAGAGGTCAGTTCATGCAGAAAATCTTATACCGGCAACACTTCCGCACTTATGGTCAGCTGCAGGGCAGCATGAATCAGTATTTCTGTAGGGTACTTTGAACGACTTGAGTCCACGCCACGTGAGTTGCTGCACTGTGCCGGGAAAAAGGAGATCCGACACGATATTAGGACGTAGCCCATGACGCTAGTCTCTGCAGTATATGTTTCGTATATGTGACAGGAAATGACGAAGTCATGATGTTCAGACTTTCCGGGATGATGGAGAAGGGTAAATGTATCATTTTGAGGTAATGGATACTGCTCCGGAAACGACCTACTCGAGAGTTATAACCGAAAATCGTTCTGATACCTCTGGCAGTGGAATACTTTCAGAGGTGGCAATATCGACCAAAACGAGAAGAAACGTTTACTAAACATGGGCTACAAAATGCATACTTAACAGCTATGAGCACTTGTGAAACATATTCCTACCGCTTCAAGCTTTTTGTTGGTTGGGGTTGTTTTGGGGGAAGAGACCAAACTGCGAGGTCATCGGTCTCATCGGGTTAGGGAAGGACGGGGAAGGAAGTCGGCCGTGCCCTTTCAAAGGAACCATCCCGGCATTTGCCTGGAGCGATTTAAGTAAATCACGGAAAACCTAAATCAGGATGGCCGGACGCGGGATTGAACCGTCGTCCTCCCGAATGCGAGTCCAGTGTGATAACCACTGCGCCACCTCGCTCGGTCAAGCTTTTTGGTTTCCACATTTCTGGAGGAGGTAGTGCGGACCGAAAAAAGAAACACAGTCTAGGAAATATCGATTCTAAAATGCTTGTCTTAAGAGCTATAGACACTTGTTCAGTAGAAGAGGTGTGTTTCACAGTAGTGACGGTGAAGAAGTGCTCATAGCTTTTAAGGATTGCATTTTAGAGCCCGTGTTTACTAGACATGCCATTTTGTTTTGGTGCGTACTACCAACTCGGAAAGTTGCCTACTCTACAGTCTTAAATGGTTCAAATGGCTCTGAGCACTATGGGACTCAACATCTGAGGTCATCAGTCCCCTAGAACTTAGAACTACTTAAACCTAACTAACCTAAGGACATCACACACACCCATGCCCGAGGCAGGATTCGAACCTGCGACCGTAGCAGTCCCGCGGTTCCGGACTGCAGCGCCAGAACCGCTAGACCACCGCGGCCGGCCTACAGTCTTAGCAGCAACAGTACCGGTACATGTATCCGCTATCAGAGGTATCGGAACGATTTCCGCGCACAACTTTCGACTCAATCGTTTCCGGAATAGGGTCCCTTTCTTCCAGTTGACATATTTAGTCTTCTCCATCATCCCTGAAAGTGTGTAACATCTTCACGGAATCACCTACATAACTGGAATTTGTATGTTCTAGTGAGGGGTTAAACGTCGTGCCACTCGGCAGTTTATGAAAGTCACAGTCGAAGTTGTATCCCCGCGATAGGAAATGCTTAAGCTTTTGTTTACTGTCGTTCATAGTATTTCAAATAAGTACACCCCGTGGTCTAGGGGTAGCGTCTTTGATTCATAATCAAAACGTCTTCGGTCCCGGGTTCGATCCATTGGCATTGGCGGCCGAAGACTTCCGCCATAAGAAGTCAGCGTCATTCTGCCAACGGCCTTGTCAAAGAGGGCGGAGGAGCGGATAGAGGTTCAGGGCACTCTCTTGTCCTAGGGGTGGGAAATTGCCCCTAAAGGCGGAAGAATCAGCAATGATCAACGACATGAGTATGCAGAAGGCAATGGAAACCACTGCATTAAAGACACGTAACGTGTATCCACAGGACATGTGGCCTGTAATTGAAGAAGTGTCATGATGATCTCTCCATTGGCAAAAGATTCCGGAATAGTCCCCCATTCGGATCTCCGGGAGGGACCGCCAAGGGGGAGGTTACCATGAGAAAGAGATTGAATAATCAACGAAAGGATAACGTTCTACGAGTCGGGGCGTGGAATGTCAGAAGCTTGAACGTGGTAGCGAAACTAAAAAATCTGAAAAGGGAAATGCAAAGGCTCAATCTAGATATAGTGGGGGTCAGTGAAGTGAAGTGGAAGGAAGACAAGGACTTCTGGTCAGATGAGTATCGGGTAATATCAACAGCAGCAGAAAATGGTATAACAGGTGTAGGATTCGTTATTAATAGGAAGGTAGGGCAGAGGGTGTGTTACTGTGAACAGTTCAGTGACAGGGTTGTTCTAATCAGAATCGACAGCAGACCAACACCGACAACGATAGTTCAGGTATACATGCCGACGTCGCAAGCTGAAGATGAACAGATGGAGAAAGTGTATGAGGATATTGAAAGGGTAATGCAGTATGTAAAGGGGGACGAAAATCTAATAGTCATGGGCGACTGGAATGCAGTTGTAGGGGAAGGAGTAGAAGGAAAGGTTACAGGTGAATATGGGCTTGGGACAAGTAATGAAAGAGGAGAAAGACTAATTGAGTTCTGTAACAAGTTTCAGCTAGTAATAGCGAATACCCTTTTCAAGAATCACAAGAGGAGGAGGTATACTTGGAAAAGGCCGGGAGATACGGGAAGATTTCAATTAGATTACATCATGGTTAGACAGAGATTCCGAAATCAGATACTGGATTGTAAGGCGTACCCAGGAGCAGATATAGACTCAGATCACAATATAGTAGTGATGAAGAGTAGGCTGAAGTTCAAGACATTAGTCAGGAAGAATCAATACGGAAAGAAGTGGGATACGGAAGTACTAAGGAATGACGAGATACGTTTGAAGTTCTCTAACGCTATAGATACAGCAATAAGGAATAGCGCAGTAGGTAGTACAGTTGAAGAGGAATGGACATCTCTAAAAAGGGCCATCACAGAAGTTGGGAAGGAAAACATAGGTACAAAGAAGGTAGCTGCGAAGAAACCATGGGTAACAGAAGAAATACTTCAGTTGATTGATGAAAGGAGGAAGTACAAACAAGTTCCGGGAAAATCAGGAATACAGAAATACATGTCGCTGAGGAATGAAATAAATAGGAAGTGCAGGGAAGCTAAGACGAAATGGCTGCAGGAAAAATGTGAAGACATCGAAAAAGATATGATTGTCGGAAAGACAGACTCAGCACACAGGAAAGTCAAAACAACCTTTGGTGACATTAAAAGCAACGGTGGTAACATTAAGAGTGCAACGGGAATTCCACTGATAAATGCAGAGGAGAGAGCAGATAGGTGGAAAGAATACATTGAAAGCCTCTATGAGGGTGAAGATTTGTCTGATGTGATAGAAGAAGAAACAGGAGTCGATTTAGAAGAGATAGGGGATCCAGTATTAGAATCGGAATTTAAAAGAGCTTTGGAGGACTTACGGTCAAATAAGGCAGAAGGGATAGATAACATTCCATCAGAATTTCTAAAATCATTGGGGGAAGTGGCAACAAAAGACTATTCACGTTGGTGTATAGAATATATGAGTCTGGCGATATACCATCTGACTTTCGGAAAAGCATCATCCACACAATTCCGAAGACGGCAAGAGCTGACAAGTGCGAGAATTATCGCACAATCAGCTTAACAGCTCGTGCATCGAAGCTGCTTACAAGAATAATATACAGAAGAATGGAAAAGAAAATTGAGAAGCGCTAGGTGACGATCAGTTTGGCTTTAGGAAAAGTAAAGGGACGAGAGAGGCAATTCTGACGTTACGGCTAATAATGGAAGCAAGGCTAAAGAAAAATCAAAACACTTTCATAGGATTTGTCGACCTGGAAAAAGCGTTCGACAATATAAAATGGTGCAAGCTGTTCGAGATTCTGAAAAAAGTAAGGGTAAGCTATATGGAGAGACGGGTCATATACAATATGTACAACAACCAAGAGGGAATAATAAGACTGGACGATCAAGAACGAAGTGCTCGTATTAAGAAGGATGTAAGACAAGGCTGTAGCCTTTCGCCCCTACTCTTCAATCTGTACATCGAGGAAGCAATGATGGAAATAAAAGAAAGGTTCAGGAGTGGAATTAAAATACAAGGTGAAAGGATATCAATGATACGATTCACTGATGACATTGCTATCCTGAGTGAAAGTGAAGAAAAATTAAATGATCTGCTGAACGGAATGAACAGTCTAATGAGTACGCAGTATGGTTTGAGAGTAAATCGGAGAAAGACGAAGGTAATGAGAAGTAATAGAAATGAGAACAGCGAGAAACTTAACATCAGGATTGATGGTCACGAAGTCAATGAAGTTAAGGAATTCTGCTACCTAGGCAGTAAAATAACCAATGACGGACGGAGCAAGGGGGACATCAAAAGCAGACTCGCTATGGCAAAAAAGGCATTTCTGGCCAAGAGAAGTCTACTAATATCAAATAACGGCCTTAATTTGAGGAAGAAATTTCTGAGGATGTACGTCTGGAGTACAGCATTGTATGGTAGTGAAACATGGACTGTGGGAAAACCGGAACAGAAGAGAATCGAAGCATTTGAGATATGGTGCTATAGACGAATGTTGAAAATTAGGTGGACTGATAAGGTAAGGAATGAGGAGGTTCTACGCAGAATCGGAGAGGAAAAGAATATGTGGAAAACACTGATAAGGGGAAGGGACAGGATGATAGGACATCTGCTAAGACATGAGGGAATGACTTCCATGGTACTAGAGGGAGCTGTTTAGGTCAAAAACTGTAGAGGAAGAGAGAGATTGGAATACGTCAAGCAAATAATTGAGGACGCAGGTTGCAAGTGCTACTCTGAGATGAAGAGGTTAGCACAGGAAAGGATTTCGTGGCGGGCCGCATCAAACCAGTCAGTAGACTGATGACCAAAAAAAAAAAAAAAAGCTGACTACCCTCTTAAAACGTGGAGCGCTGTATGTGGGGTAGAACCGGTACTAGACCGTAATGAGACCGTGTAGCTTGTGCGTTGGGCTACAACCCTATCTCGCATCTGTCTCAGCTTCTGCCTTCTTTCATGTCCGACTCTTGTGGCAGTGTGCTTTCTATATAACTTACAAGTAACCTTTTGCCCAGTGTATTTAGTTCCCGTTTCCATATTGTGTAAAATTTATCTCCAGGGTACGGCAAGAAAGGAATAATGAATTGATCATCCTCCTTTACCTCCTCTGCATTACTGCAGATGACGTGTCACTGTGCACATTTGTTCTGTGCATGCAGTACACGTGAGGCGCCTAGTTGTGTCCACTGCACTGTGTGAAATACGAAGGTTCTGTTATAGTTCACTAACCTGTTGTCTTCAGGTTGATGTCCCCAGCGCAGAAAACAGCACGCAGGTCGTAGATTCTGTATCTTGATGCTGAAACTGACTTTTAGCGAGGTTCTGTTCTGAAATAATGTATCACTTCTTTGGGATGCCACTCGCGTATTTTAATATAGCCACACGAGAAGACTACATGATCTTAACACAACATCTTCTGATACAGCAGACCGAGCGAGGTGGCGCAGTGGTTAGACACTGGACTCGCATTCGGAAGGACGACGGTTCAATCCCGCGTCCGGCCATCCTGATTTAGGTTTTCCGTGATTTCCCTAAATCACTCCAGGCAAATGCCGGGATGGTTCCTTTGAAAGGGCACGGCCGACTTCCTTCCCCATCCTTCCCTAATGCGATGAGACCGATGACCACGCTGTCTGGTCTCCTTCCCCAAACCAACCAACCAACCATCTGATACAGGAAAGTACATGGGCAAACACAATGTTTACGAAAATGTATCTTTACACTATTTGTGGCATGTGTCTGTGCCTCATGACTACCGGAGTGAATCTTTTAATACTGAATACTGGCAAACACATCCTGCTACAGACAACATGACTGTACATCTCGACAGCCTAATCCAGAGTGACGAACAGGAACTTAAATAAAAATTGGAAACACATCCTACGACAGACAACATGTCTGTTCTTCTCGACTGCCTAATCCAGAGTGACGAATAGGAACTTATTTAGAAATTGGAAGCACATCCTACGACAGACACCATGTCTGTTCTCCTCGACTGCCTAATCCAGAGTGACTAACAGCCCGAAACACTTCGCGCAGCATACCACAAAAGGCGTGACCCGAACGCTGTCGAAGTGCTTCGTCTGCAATTTCGTCAGTCTTTTGTTTGTGATTTAAATTGTGTTTAATAATTCTAAAATGATTGATTGATAGTCAGCTGTTGAGAGGTATTTATATTAAAAAGTGAATTAACTAATAATAATAACTATATTTTAACGTTTTGGCGCCCTTGCTCCGAACACAGCAGCCAATCACAGAGCAGTAGCATTATGCAGGCGGTCTTTCTCACGGGAATGGTACCGAATCTAACATCTGTCACGGGTACCTCACACCACATTTCGTCACTTCTTGCATCTCCACTGCTCTGGGAACAGCTTCTTGGAGCCTAATATGATGGCTGACTAAGCCAGAAATATTACAAGGGATGGAATATACTTATCGGAAAGGCGTGTAGTGACACGAGAGGGGCCGGTTTCGAAATAACTAACCTATTATTATCCAATAAATACAGCCTTTTTTTACAACGTAAAACTTTTGCCTTGCCTTCATACAAGGTGCATCAGGTTCAGAATCCATAGCGCACTGACTGAACTGGCAGACTTGCCCAGATCGGGAATTCGCCGCCTGCGCTGGCTACACTTTGAGACCGCAGGCGCAGTATCAGCGACGAGTCAGCTGTAATCGTCACAGCGATTTTCAAATGAGTGTCTGGCGTGTAGCGGCGCAGCAGGCGCGCTCGGCTACGTGTGAATGCGTGCGCGCAGCCCCAATTATGCGGGCAGATACTGCGGAGGAGCAACGGCCAGCCAATGGGCTGGAACGGCCGCTGCCGCGGGCGCCCGCCTTATCTCGGTCACGAGCTGAGCTGCCACGGCACGAAGAAACAAAGCCGGCCGTTTGTTTCTGGCCGCCGGTTTTGCATACCCGCGGGCCGCGGGCAGCTCGCCCCGGCAGTGGCCGCGGAGGTGGTAACGAGCCCCCGATTACTATCGCGCTCACTAATCCCCAGAGTTATGGCCTATCTGGCTAATCGGCCCGCCTTTAGAGGGCAGCTAAAACATCTGCGTCCTCTCGTTATTCTATTTGTCCGTTCTAACGAGCCCGGCGCGACAATATTTATTTGGTGTCAGGAGCACACACCGTAAATTACTCGTACAAAGCCAACATTATAAGTCAATATCGCGGCTAAAAGGAAATAAAAAATAGCCGAATTGTATCGCCTCGCAACCATCCTTAATTTCTCTTCTGAGTCATAAACTTCAGTCCTAATCACGTTCACAATAATTGCATAGATCAGTCGCAATCGCACAGTTCTGATTATATGGGCAGTTAAAAGAAAACGAGACAAACGGAAAAAAGTAAGTAAACTGTTTACCATATCAAAAATAATCATCGTAACTGCTAATACATTTATCCCTCTGTGAGACAAGAATGATGACTGCAAGGAGGATATGTAAGAGCTTACCAGCGAAACATCTGCACCGGCCGGAGTGGCAGAGCGGTTCTAGGCGCTACAGTCTGGAACCGCGCGACCGCTACGGTTGCAGCTTCGAATCCTGCCTTGGGCATGGATGTGTGTGATGTGTGCTCAGATCCATTTGAACCGTTTGAAACTTCTGCAGCGTAGTCCAAACAACATCGGCAACAAGTGGGTACATGTGCATGTTGCCCACAACTCTGAACAAAGACGTTCGCGGCATCGATTTGTTTCGGACGAAGAGGTGCACCCCTGGGTACAATCATGGTTCCGTAGGCAGCCGCAAATATTTTTGCTTGAAGGCATTAACCGTCTTGTCTCATAGTGGGATAAATGTGTTATCAGTTACAGCGATTACTTTTGGAATAATGAACAGTTTACTTAGTACATTTTTCTATCTGTCTTGTTTTCATTTGGCTGTCTCTTATAAATAACAGTAATCCAAATTTTTCAACGAAGAATTCAGGTAAAAAGTGCGAATACAAAAGTTGATAAAACTTTTCGTCAAACCGATGCTGTTTTTGGACTACTATCAAATTTCAGAGCTACTGTACATTAACTAACAAACCATGGCATATATAAATAACTATTTTCGGTGCGTAGTCCATCAGTAGATGGCTACACTTTTGAAAGACGTTTACTCGTTGTACTGCAAATGCTGCTTGAGTACGTAGAGTGGAAATACGTGGTACGCGAAGCACAGAGTGCATTATCGCTATTGCCATCTGTAAAACTTTTCACCAATTGATTGACTATAATATTTTGTTACCTTATATCTCAATGGGTTTGTAGTTAATTTGTGCAGCGTTTGTGGGTTATTATTAGCATACTAAAGTCGCAGTAATGTTGTTGTTGTGGTCTTTAGTCCGTGGCAGTTTAATTTATCTCTAAAGACTTAGCAGATCTTGGCTAGATGCAATCCAATTCAGTCCATTGCCATAAATTTTAGACCTGTTATGTGGAAATTCTGAACAGGTCGTAGATATTCAATAACCACAACGCTATACCCCTTTATTTAGCTGCCTAAATAAAGACATCCACGGTTAATTACCTCCTCCTGACGCCAACAATACCGGTACCTGAAAGTGGATACCCCGATATGAGTTAAAAGTGAAGATGGTTCACTAATCTCTGTTAGTTGACTTTTTATATTTTTGCTCTCTTTGAATTTTAAGATTTCATTTGGTCTCAGTTACATTCTTTGACACTCAGTCCCTCATGAAAGCTAGTTAATCTGAAAAAATGCTCTCAAGCTACACAATGTTCGCTTCGGCACTATACCTTCTTCTGCGACCATTGTGTCTCGCCACTTTCCGCTACCACACTTCGAACCGCCAACCTCTTCCTTCGTGCTGATTCTGTCGCCTCTCGCTGCAGCCCACACTTCGCGATCACACTTGCGTCTGACAACCCCAGCGTAACACCGACTACCTGTGCTCCTGCGCTTGGACACTTTTCACCATCTTCCCCTTTTAATTTGTTCTCTCACCAAATCCCATAAAACCGAGCGCCCATTGGTCACTCGGCTCGCGTGCCGTCTCTCACTGTACTGCTAAGTCCTCCCGTGCGAATTTCTAAAATAGCTGCCGTATGGAAACCGTAGTTAACACTTTACAAAAGCAAAGCTACAGTTCTGTCGCTATAAGAAACTCATTTCTGTCTGGCGTTCGCAAATAGCTTCGGTGTTCTCAGAGACACCACTGTTTCATACTACTTGAGGTATAGCCTAGGACACGTAGCAAAAATGACAGTAGACTAGTTTACTTTGCTGCGTCCTGCGATTCCAAGGTTTTTGTACCTAGCGCGAACGTTAAGTCTGCCTTCTAGCTTCACCATACCTCAGCACAACACACACTTCTTTCACCTCGAACCAATGACCAGGAAGTTGTTATTTTCCCCCATTGGCGTGTAGCCAAAAAACGACAGACATTAAGTTAAACGTTCCGATGAGATCCCCCTAAATGAACAAATACAAAAGTTCTGTACTATACAGGGTGATTCAAAAGGTTGCGCAAGAATTCGAAGGAGATAACAAAGGAGTCGAAAGACAACTACTTTGGTATAGGATCCTGAAGTCTTGGGAGTAATCCTGAGCCAGTGAAAGCTTTGGAATGTCAAGAATAACAAGAACAATCAATGCACACACACCGTAAGCTCAGCGAAGACAAAGCGTTGTTTGTGAATTCCTAACCTACGCTAGGGACAACATACGCACCCATGCCCGAGGGAGGACTCGAAACTCCGTCGGGAGGGGCTGCGCAATTCGTGAGATGGTGCCTCTAACAGCGCGGCTACAATGAGTTGTTTACTCGGTATTGTTATATATTAGAGAAGGTGCTCAAATTGGTGACCACCACAATCTATACATCTTCGCACAACATTTTGGCCCACTCTACCAAGTATTGGGTTGGTACATAGTTCGTAGCGTTTTTCCGTAAGTTGAATAAACACTAGATACATATAACACAGATTTTAGTCGAAAATAATATACTGTTCTTCACTATTAACAACATTCTGCCAACGGTGAAATAATTTTTCTATTCTACGCTGTAGGAACCGCGTGGTTTTGAGACGAAGAATTTGTCGAACCACGTTCGGAGCGCATTTTCATCCGGAAAGGAAGTTCCTTGAACGTTGTTCGATAGAGAGCGGGAAAGGTGAAAAATCTGAGGGCACAAGATCTGGTGAATAAGCTGTTTGCGGAATGACTTTTGAACCCAGCTCTTGTGTAGTGTTTTTTGTCAGTCTAGCAGAATGCGGGCGGGTGTTATTGGAGAGTAGCATCACTTCAAGCTGTCTTCCTGGTCGTTGTTCTTGGACTACGTCTGCAAGAGGTTTCAGTTGTTGACAATAAATGTCAGCAGTGCCGGTTATACTTTGGGGAAGAAATTCGCAGTACACGAAACCGTCGCTGTTCCACCAGAGGCCTAACATGTGCGCATGTCTTTGTACGGGGAGTTGCTGCTTTGTTTGGGCTCAACCAATCCTTTCTTTTCCTTATGTTAGCACTGAGACACCATTTCTCTTCACCAGTAACGATACAGCATAAGAATGATCGGTGTTGTTCACGAGCCAATTTATGACGAGCAAGCAGAGATGCAGATTTGGCCACCCGCTGATTTTTATGATATTAGCTTAGAGCAGGCGGTATCTATACACCCGATTTTTGAACCTTCTCCACTGCATAAAGATGTCGCACGATGGTGGAATGTTCCGTTCATCACATCTGCGAGTTCTAGAGTACACTGATGTGGATAATTATGGATTAATGCGTTTAAATGATATTCATCAGATCCCGAACACGTTCCTGAACATCAAAAGAATCCTCCTTAAAACGAGAAAACCATTTCCTTTCCGTGCTCGGTCCAACGGAATTATCTCCTCACACGGCGCAAATGTTTCTGGGTGCTTCCGCTGTTCTCACTCCCCTGTCGAAATGTTCCGATATGTCCACTTGCCACTCCATTTTCTAACTTATGCAGCTCTACTCACTACCTCCAAATGCCAAAACGTCAATATGTCAACTCAGACAGCAGCAGTGAATTACAAATAAGACATGACACTCGATAAACAAACCATAGCAACCGGAATACCAACATACAAATTAAAAACGCTAAGAACTTACGTACTAATCTAGTATATCTGGCATCGTACGAATCTCATTAGACTCTGGCAGTATCCTGATGAGAATTTTTTCTTTGTCGAGAACTGGTGTCACGTACACGAGGCTTTTGATTCCCCCCCCCCCCCCCCACACACACACACCAAGAAAATTAAAAAAAAACAAGAGGTGGCAGATGAAGAGAGTGAGCTGGCTATGCAATTGGACCGCCCCTACCCATACAACGCCTGGGATGTGTGGTACTGAGTACGTCACGTACCGGAGAGAAAAGTGTGCAGGCGATCCAGATAGTTGCATACACATGTGACGCCACGAGTAAGTGATACATCTTCTAACGGTTCTGGAGGAACCCGTTCGTTGACGACCTAGTATCTCACTCCATTCAAAGCAACCACTGTCACAGAATTGCTTCCAAGACCATAAGCTCCTGTTCTAAAATTGTTGTATTTCGCCTCCTCTATCAACTTCTTCAGTTTGGGCGTAACCTTTTGAATCATCTTATACAATATATTAGACATTACAATAGTGAAGCCATAGTCACAACACATATAATTATTTCTTTAAAAGAAGTGGTTACATTACCTGTTTCAGCGAACTACGTCGTTATTTTCAAATGTAAAACATCATGGGAATTCTGACCATGCATCTTACAAAAATTACGAGAAATAATGAGACCAGGCAACCGAGGCAACATTAGGACATGGAATGAATGTTTGGCCAAGCATGGGCATAACTGATAGTGACTCGACTGTGCCACCATTGCCTCGGTTGCCTGATGTCATTATTTCTCGTAATATTTGTAAGATGTATTGTCATAATTCCCATTACATATTCTTCAATTGATGTTTTACATTTGAAAATGATGACGTAGTTCGTTGAAACCGGTATTGTAACCATTTTTTTAAAGAAATAATTATACGTACTTTGCCTATGACTTCACTATTGTAGTGTCAAATAAACAATTAAGTTATATTTTGGTCACACACTTTATAACAATTAAGTCGGAATATATATATTCATAAGTTATGGTAAAAGTAGCTATTGTTAATACAACTATATTTACATCTAGTTTTCTACTGTGCTACACTGTACTACATTGCCTTCACTGGCATGTGCGTACCTCGGCAATCCTCAAGTCTACACATACCCCTTTGGGTGACCATTGTACTTTTTATTTGTTTTTAAATTCTTTGTTTTTCTATAACTTCTGTTAGTTATATTTTTGTTGTGCCTATCATTCTCTATAATGGATGTAATATTTTTTATTAGTCTTCTATTTTGCTGTTCAGATTTATTGCCATTCTGATATTCAGAGCGTGTCCTTGATCTTAAAGGCTGAAAGTTTAGGAAATACGAGCGTATAACAGGTTTCGTTTCCCTTCCGGCCCTTCAAAGTGCCACCACAGCAACGGCAAATTTGTGAATATTGCAAGACCAGATCATTTAATTATCGAGGTTGTTGCCCTGCAAGTACTGAAATGGCTGCTGCCCCTTTTAAAGAACCACACTTTGGCCTGTCCACATGCAGTCCTCCAATATGACTGCATCTGCAGCACGTATATCTTTATCGTGTGTTACCTAGTAAATAACAATTTATTTTAGGTTTTGTTGTTGTCTGTGCTGCTGAGACCAGGAGGTGAAATTTAATTGGTTCTACCGTGAAATTTACTGTGAGTTTTGATCCAAAAATATTTATTCTTCTACATGTCATATATTCAATGAAATCTCCCGTTACTCACGTAGTCAGAATATACTTTTTCTGACACGAAGCTACACTGCTCCCCAGGTATGCCAGTTATATTAATAAAGTACCTGATGCTCTGAATAAACAAGATATGAGTATAAAATTTAAAGTAGGGTAAGGAAAAAACAATCGCATCATCTTCCTAGATTTAGCCATCAACATAAAAATAACCAACACACATTTAGAGTCTGTAGAGAAAATACAACAGATACTGTCACTCACATTTCATCTTGCCATCCAGGAGCACACAAACGTGCTGGTTAAAGTTCGCCCATTTGCAGATCCAAGAAAATGTTACTCAGTAAAAATTGACAACAAGAAGAACCCAACACAATCCGACAAGTAGCAGAAGCCAACATGTTGACACACTTATAGACAGTTTTACGTATAAAAATACAAGCAGCAAAAACCAGATGAAATATAGACCTTCAAACCGAAGCCCACTGTCAGTATAACTTTCATTGGTAAATTCTAGTACAAAATAGCTCATATATGCAGGGCACACAATATCAATATTGCTTCCAGAAAACATAATGAACTACAATAAATACCCTCAAACATAACATATACACACAAACAGATAAATGCACACTATCAGCCTAAACGAAATTGTTTGTGATGCTTGCAAAGCTCTGTGCATTGGACAGACTGCGAGAGACTTTAAAAACAGCTACCCTGATCACACAACCATCCGAAATCAATAATAGCCACTCACGTAATTGACACTAAGCATTTCCTCTGAGGTATTAAAGAAGATTCTTCTCTTATTACATAAAATGGACAAAAGTTATGAAACAGATTTGTACTAAAAACTTAAAGTTTTCGTAAGTTGTACGAAATATGGAAACAACTTGCTGAATATCAAACTAGAAAGCGATGATGTATTGATGTATTTCTCTTTTCTATCCTTTTTCTTTTTGTTTTTTTTTTTTGAAAAAAGAAGAAAACTCCTCCACAGTAGATCGTTTGTTTCATTAACATCGTTGGTACCTCGATATTTCTTAAGGTTTCGTTAATAGATATTATCTATAAGAAAAACGTTTATTCTGTTCCAGTAAGCATCATAACTTAACTCAAAGATAATAATTCTAATGTTCAACATGGAGGTAAGAAAAGAAGGGAGACGGCATGGAAGTAGAAACAAGGGGAGGTGGCATTACGTCACAAACTTGAAGCCGATATCCACCACCTTAACTAACCCAAAACATTAGGTTCACCGGATTCACCCCCCCCCCCCCCCCGCTCCTAGTTCACCCAAGTGACACTTCCCCGTGACATCACTCTGACTGTGTCGTATTACTAGAGCAAATACGCACTCAAGAACAGAAAAATGTTCGAAACTGCCCTCCTGACTTTATGTTTATCGTGTAAGCTCTATTTTTTTAGCATTTAAAACTGTTATTGCGCGCACACGACAGAAATAATGAACAAGAAGCACTAGTAAACAGTAGTCTGCTAATGTTTTGGGGTACAGGTATACTTAGATGCAGAATAGAGTTCTTGTTTTATTAGATTGTCAGTGCATTAGTTTCACTGTGCGTAACACATCTTCCCACTTCGAAATCTTACCTATGTCTGCCCATTCAGTGTGTGACCAATAATAGCAATATACAGATTAAAAAAGATATACTTTTTTTAAACATGTTCCAGCATTGAGCAATACTATAAATGTGATTAAGGGAATCATTTCAAACGGTTAGAACCCGTAATAATGGATATTTTGCCTTAACGCGCATGTAAGTCATGTTTGGGTATAACAGCCTAACCGGTGTAGCATTTAGGCCTACCTATGCAAGAGTAGCCTATTTTCTTCTTTTCTTGGAATATTTCTCTCTAGTAACTGTCAGTATTTCAAGAACAACCAATTATATTACAATTGGAATGTACGTCTACTTTGAACATCTGCGTCATTTTACATTTGAATTTCATTTTGAGGTTTTCAAGGTATGTGAGTCTATACCCTGCTCTGTCAACTACCTCTAGGTAGTTTCATGTTCCATGTATCGTTTGCACTATAAATCGTAATGATGTCGAACGAGTCAGTTCAAATTAGCATCAATTTTTAAATATGCATCCATGCTGATCATTTATTAATTTTTGTGTTTTTTAATTAAAGATAGAAAGACGTTAGTAATTTCTAGCCATGATCATTTACACATGACAATAATAGTCTTCCACGGAATGGGAGGAGTTGGTAGAGAGAAACGTTGTCAGCTAAGTTTCAAATTTTACTTTCCTGTCTTTCAGGCATTTTATACCGCTAGGCAAGTGATCAAAACTTTTGGATGCAGCGTCGTGAACCCAGTTTCCGCTACAGACAACCTTGATGTGTCGTAATGAATGTCGCCGGCCAGAGTGGCCGAGCGGTTAAAGGCGCTACAGTCTGGAACCGCACGACTGCTACGGTCGCAGGTTCGAATCCTGCCTCGGGCATGGATGTGTGTGATGTCCTTAGGTTAGTTAGGTTTAAGTAGTTCTAAGTTCTAGGGGACTTATGACCACAGCAGTTGAGTCCCATAGTGCTCAGAGCCATTTGAACCATTTGAACCATTCGTAATGAATGTCAGTTTTTTCTTCTTGTATTGCAATTTCCTACATCACTGTACCTTTTAAAATGCGGTGGAATATTTACAACAAACTTCATGAGGGAATAACGATACTGTGAAGCAGACTTATTGCTTTTCACACATAGAGGCAAGATGACAAGTGTGTTCACATACGTTTTCGCCCAACGTCTCCTTCAGAAAGGAAGGAAAGGAAAGACACACGTTGATACAATCTTACACCTAAAACACGCATAATACAGCTGTCTCAGCTGTTCTAGCCAGAATCTTTCTTATTTAATGAAGGAGGAATTGTGGGCAATGAATAATTGTCGCGTGAGGAACTAAGACAGGACATGCTGTACCAACAGTTAGCGCGGTCACGTAACCTGAGTAGAAGCTCTCCTGCAGGAGAGCACCTGTAAAGTTTGGAAGGTAGGAGGCGAGATACTGGCAGAAGTAAAGCTGTGAGGACGGTGCGTGAGTCGTGCTTGGGTAGCTCAGTTGGCAGAGCACTTGCCCGCGAAAGGCAAAGGCCCCGAATTCGAGTCTCGGTCCGGCACACAGTTTTAATCTGCCAGGAAGTTTCATATCAGCGTACACTCCACTGCAAAGTGAAGATCTCATTCTACACGAGAGAGGATTGTCAGAGCTTGTGCTTCGGTACGTGCCGATGTGATAAGGAGTACCACCCAATCCATGATAAGAAGATTGCAGCACTACACTGATACCAATGGTCATCACTTCGAACACCTTCTGTTAAATGGACGTTCGTACAAGCTTTGTGACGTTCGATGACCTTCAAAGACCTTACTTGACATCATTGGATTCGTCTCTATAGCCGCTATCAGAAAATATTACCAAACTATACCATCCCATTAAAAAAACAAACAAAGTTGACCTTTATATCTCTGAAGTGACCCCACCTGGCAACAAAAAACCAACGTCATATTACGACCCGCGTTGTCCCATGCAACTTTTATTCCACAAACTTTTATTCCACAAACTTTACAGCTCCTATCATACTTTCGGAGTTATTCTTGGTGGGAATAGTTAGTGACTCACCTTCTATATATAAAGAACACGGGACGACAAGATTAATTAATTTTTCATCCTGGCTATGTTTCACATTTCTGCTAGTTATTGTTTTAGTGGGACACCAAACGATAATTTAATCTCACGAACTTGTCGTACAAAAGTTGTTTCTAGCTTGAAAAACAAGATAAAAACATGAGAAAACCGAACATAGTAATAAACTTCAACTACTACATAATACATTTAATCATGTTTATAAAAGCAAACTTGTATAGCAGAACACTGAAGATGCTTCGTAAATAAATGAAGCGAAACGCGTATGGCAAAAACAAACTGCCCTTCATTTAGGTACAAAGACGGAACAAAATTCCACGAATTTAGAAGCAACTAAGGAACGACGGAAAAAGGGGAAATAATGACTTTAAAATAAATGTTTACCATTAATCGCTCATTCGGTAAAGGCTGTAATCGAAAATTATGTCACACTACAAAAGCCTTCAGTTTGACACTACTTCTTGTCCTCAGCTTAAAATCTTCTCAGAGTATCACCGCGAGGATAAAGGATACTGCCGGGGTTTGATTTCACCACACGGACGGTCCACCTTGCGTGTATGTTTTTGGTTGCGACGAGCGTTTAAAGTGGCGCCATAACGTGCGTGCAGGCAGCAGCAGAACAGTTGGCTGACGACTGGCGCGGCGGCCAGGTGTGGCCCGGTGTTTGGGGGCGGCCAGAGCCGCCGTCGTGACTGCAATCAGAGGCGCCCCGGCCCGGCCCGTGCTCATCAGCCGTGACCTGCCGCTGCCCGCTGCCCGCTTCCGTTCAAGTTACACTGCTCCGCTGCGTACCAGCCAGCAACTATCTGCCGCGGCCCTTTGTGTTCACTCTAAAGCAGTGGCCGTAGCCACTTGTTATAACAGAGACTCTGTTCTATTTATGTTAACTGAACTGCTGGTTAAAACTTGTGTACAGGTTGAAATCTGGCTGGCTGCGAATACGTGAAATACTGAAGGTCTGTGAAAAAAAAACGAGGTCTGTCAAACTGCTGAGAGAAATCCAGCTAGTGCCTACCTAAATGGTGGGGACTTGAGGTTCACTGTCGGTGTGGCTCGCACTGGCGAGCTGTGCACAAATGGTTGGTGTTGCTTTGCATCTGAACTGCCTCGCTGGAGGAACGACGGGCTCAGCAATGACGACACCAAGATACACTCGTCGTGACTACACTGCGGTGACAAAAGTCATGGGACATTGATATGCACATATACAGATGGTGGTAATATTGTGTACACAAGATATAAAACGGCGTGTACTCAGGTGATTCATGTGAAAAAGTTTCTGACGTGATTACGGCCGCAGGACGGGAATTAACAGACTTTGAACGCGGAGTGGTATTGGAACTACACGCATGAGACAATCCATTTACGAAATCGTCCCCGAGAACTTAGAACTACTTATACCTACCTAACCTAAGGACATCACACACATCCTTGCCCGAGGCAGAATTCTAACCTGCGACCGTAGCGGTCGGGCGGTTCCAGACTGTAGCGCCAGACTGTAGTGGACGTCATGTTCTCAAACCATGACGGAATTTTTATGGATGACAATGCACTATTTCACTGGGCCACAATTATTTGCGATTGATGTGAGGAGCATACTGGACAGTTAGAGCTAATGATTTGCCCACTCAGATCACCTGAGATGAAGCGCATTGAACTTTCATGGGACGTAATCGAAATGTCAGTTCGTACACAAAATGATGCACTGGGAACACTTTTGCAGTTATGGGTGTCTTAGAGGCAGCATGGTTCAATATTTCTGCCGAAGTCTTCCAACGATTTCTCAAGATTAGTAGGGCAGAACACACGTCACCCTTCATTTCAAGTTGCCTACGTCACGGGCAAGCATACATCCAGCAGCCAACTTGATTGATTTATGACTTTAACCTATTGTTCTACTAAGTGGTTTCTGGCCCCTGGGGGTTGATTTATGACCTCTTGAGGATAATCCATCGTTTTGAGAAACCCCACACCCCTCCCCCTCCTCCTCCTCCATCCCCACTGCTTCGGGAAATCCCCTAACCAATGAAAGCACACCTTTGATATCAAATTAATTGACTGATTAATTAAATAAGTTAATTAAACCAGCCCCATCTGGTAAATCTACCAGCCCACCTCCCCTCACCCATGTGAAAATTGGCAGAAAAAGGACTCTGGCTGTGCTGGAGATGGAGGATCTTATGACAGGAAATTCAAATCATTGTGAATTACATTACTGTTTATTAATATAATTTTATTTGCACAGGTTGGATCTTCCTTTTAATTGGTGGGGAAGGGTCATTATTCTGTGCACTTTCAGAAGATGCAGGTTTTGTAAAATACATCGAAAGAAATAATTAAATCGATGCTTTTTTCCAATCATGCAAGGAATACTGTCATGAAAACGACGTCAACATAACGCATCACACGGAATTGCACAGTTAAAAATCTTTTGCACTGACTGCAGAGGATACATGCCAGCCACTTCCTGTATTTCAGTGTGCACATGTTGGGAGAGAGGCCACACAATACCCAACCAGATAGCAACTGCTGTCATACTACCAGCCGCCTCATATATTGCTGCACGCACAGGTCAGGTGAAGCGTGTGCAGATCGCAAGTCGCGCCAATCCCCAAGCAACGGGCCTGATGTTGCCAATCCTTTCATATTGATACTTGAGAAATTCCTGTCTGCCGGCCGGAGTGGCCGTGCGGTTCTAGGCGCTACAGTCTGGAGCCGAGCGACCGCTACGGTCGCAGGTTCGAATCCTGCCTCGGGCATGGATGTGTGTGATGTCCTTAAGTTAGTTAGGTTTAATTAGTTCTAAGTTCTAGGCGACTGATGACCTCAGAAGTTAAGTCGCATAGTGCTCAGAGCCATTTGAACCAAATTCCTGTCTAAACAAACACACACACACACACACACACACAGACACACACACACACACACACACACACACACACACACTAACAAGGAGAGGACGCTTACTCGTCATCGTTGAATTCGTCCAAATTCATGGTACATGTAGGGCGTGGTGAGACATGAAAGTGACTCAAGTGGGAACTTCAGATGGCCTCAGCGTGTTCGGTCACAGGGCTGCCTGCTCTCTGTAATAAAAACACTAAGTCAAGGAACCAACGATCAACTTGAATGGATGTCTTGTGACGTCCGCCCAGACCAAACGCAACGAACTATATCGAACAAAATGGAAAAAAAGCGGTAAGAGAACGAGTCTCTGTAGAATGGGTTGCGGGTTCGACTCCGCCCAGCAGCAAATATTTTTATGATCCTTGACAAATCGTACTCTACTGACGTCACAATTAACCGCAACATCATATAGGTTATTTTACATTTCTATGTGCACAACATCAGCATGGGACGTCAGTCTTTACACCAAGCACATTATCTTGCAAACTTGGGTTTGTGAACGGTCCATAAGGTGCAAACACAAATAACCGTATACAGTGAGTTTACTTTGACCTTTGTGCCGCTGTCAGCACAAACAGCACCAGCCCCAACGACGCCGGCCTGAACGTCGGGCAGCTACAGATCATCCGTCACCATACATTCAGGTTCCGTGTACGTACTGAGTTGCCGACTCTATACTGTGTCACGAGTACTAGACTCTCTCTCGAGGATACTCGCTCTGGACAGGGTTATTTTCAAGCTCATTATGGGCGTGCTTTGAAATGGTATCGCTGTTCGTGCTGTGAATTTTGCGGTTGATGTGTGCCTTAATCGTCAGACTACGTCTTGTTGTATTGATTTACAATAGTTAAGGGACAACGCTAGCCAGGTAACTCATTCACCTGCCACTGCTTGACCAGGTAACGTGAATATTGCGAGATTAGTGGCGAATATTCTGGGAAATGTCGCAATCATTGCAGACAAAACAACTGTACGCCGAGAACACTGGAGGGAAATTTTGTGGAAAGATAGAAAATGTCGGAAAAAAGTAATAATCATAACATGCCTGGACAGTCGATAGATGAAGAACAGGAGCCAGAAGATAATAGCCTCCACAGCGATCCGTCGAAACGACGATTGAAGACGGATTAATGTTTACAGCATTTGACTGAAGAGGATCTGATGACATCACAAAGTTCCACGGTAATAACCGAAGAACACATTGAAATGGCAAATAAAATATACCAGAAAATACTAGACATTTTATCCGAATACACGTTTGTGTGCGACGAGGAGTTGATTCGATTCGACGACGTCGCTGAAGAATGTGAATATGCAGACGTGGAGGGTGGTATTTCGTCAGGTCATGACTACGAATCCGATGCCAAGAAAGTGAAAGAAGGTCCAGAACCTCTTCCACTTTATTACAAAATAATGGCGGTTAACACATCCAAAGTGGAAGCTGAAGAGTCTGAAAACAAAAGGTGGATCTAACTTGAAGCATATGCAGGGTTTGAAAATTTGGAAAGACCATATTAAACAGATTGGAACTCGGAACGACAAACATCACACAATTGTTTCCTGGACGAATGATCACCTCGTAGATGCACGGAGCTGTAATCAGAAAGTCATTACGAGACAGTTTCCAGATTTGGAATTCAAATCTTGAGCAACGTGGGTCAAGGAGCTTAAACAAAGGTACAAAATCCGAAAGAGAAAGTTTACAAAATTTGTATCGAAAAGAGAGACTGCTACTATTGAGGAAACCCTAGTTCATTTCGTGTCACTTTTAAAAATAGCGATGTTGTGAGTGTTTTCGCCAAGTGGATAAAGTAGAAGTCTGCAGCATCGTAACATTCTTTATTTAGGACACTTTATTTCCAACATAATTCATCAAAAACCGGCGAAGGTTGACAAGTCTATTCCTCCAGTTTCAGCATCTTAAATTATTCTCTTGAAGACGATCCAAATGAAAGACCTGCTAAACAGCAACCACGGAGGAAAACATCTAGAAAGTGAACAATACGGTATGGGATAATAATCGACGATTAAAGACTGATGAAATGGACGACACCATAGACATATTATTAGAAATGGTGTGATGGATTTTGGACCGAAAATAACCATGACAATGATTATGAACGATGAATGTCGTGTTAGTTAAATTTTGAAAAGAAAAAAGAAAGGTAATGAGAGAACAAAGTTTCTACGATGTTTGATCCATTTCGAAACAAATATAAACATTTTCTGCGCCATTTGGTTACAGTGGATAAAATGTGGGTCCAGTACTTAACACCAGAAATGAAGCAGAGAGCGGAAGTTTTGGCCCAGCTCCAAAAAAGTCCGAACTCGATTTAGTCTGCTAGGAAGTTTATGGCGAAGATTTTCTGGCATGCAAAAGGTTTCGCATTAGTAATTACTTAGAAAGATGTAAGATGGTAAGTGGAAAATACTGTGCATGTGTCCCTGAACAGAGCACTGACAAATTCATCAGAGGGGCGTGAGTTGCAGAAGAGAGAAAAAAATAATCGGCACACCTCAGGACAAAGCGACAGTCCACAAAGATTGTCTGGCGATGGAGAAACTGGATGATGTGTAATAGAATTTGTACTTTAATTATCGTTAATCTTGTGAATTATTTGCTATGACCCGATGTGATTCCGTTTCCAATATCAGTCGTATTTATCTCATGGTAGCACTTATACATGATGTCTTCAACGACATGTTCCTTTTATTCCAGTCTATGGACACAAAAATTGTCAGACTATCGATTTCTGTCTGTGGTGACCGTCTTCAGACTTGTGTGAAACGTATCCTAATACAGTCAAGGCAGAGCAGTATCGTCAGAGGTTACTCTGGCTTGTCTGAGAGTGGTTGTATTACTCTATGTTTCGTGTTGTCCGGTTTGATGACTGCGTCTTACAGGCTTTTTAACTTTGTGAAGATATTTTCACGGAAGTGGAGATAATTAAGATAAAAAATCGAATAAGCCATAATTTCATTTTTATTCTGCCAGGAGCCACTGGAGGCAACAGGTCCCTAATACCGAAATACTCAGAAAATATCTCTGAACAAGTCCTGAAATTTGATCAAAGGAGTTTGGGTTCACACAAAAGATCAAGGGATTTTCTACTGTGACTTTTTTCGTTGAAGTATCTCTATTGTGTCCATTTTTACTTGAACGATTAATATCGTTCGAAAGTTCTGTCTGGAGGGAAACACCGTCCTTTTTCACCCAAACATCTTTCGTTGATGTTACGACGTCATTACCAACTTTCCATTTATTTTATGTCCGTCCCAGGTAGCTGAGTGGTCGGCGCGACAGAATGTCCATCCTAAGGGCCCAGGTTCGATTCCCGGCTCGGTCGGAGCTTTTCTCCGCTCCGGGCCTGGTTGTTGTGTTGTCCTAATCATCATCGTTTCATCCCCACCGACGCCCAAGTCGCCGAAGTGGCGTCAAATCGAGAGACTTGTACCCGGCGAACGGTCTACACGACGGAAGGCCCTAGGCACACGACATTTATATTTTTTATTTATTTTATTTAATAGTACATTTAGTTTTGTTGTTGTTGTTGTTATCACTGTCTCTCGTCTGCTGCGCAGCTGATAATATAATACAGTTGCTATCTGCAATTTCTTTGTTGGCGGTAGTGGTTTCGACGTGGTCAAAGCTCTAAGGAATCTACACGCAACACGCACTCTTCCACTGTGTACGATACATTCATCTGCGAATCCTTCCCCAGTATCGGCTGTACTAGCCTCACTGTTGACCAAATTCATTAACTGTGCGTAAAACGCTGTGGATTGAAATATTACTTCTCGCAGAACATCTAACAATGTTTAAATCGACATGTGCTATGACTGATAAGGTTCGTCGTAGGCCACAATAATTAAGAATATGTGCAGGTGCATAGAAAGACGACGTATTGATTTTATAATTGAACTGTTCCATTCTGTTCGAGTCTTCAAGGAGAAAAGAATGTTCATTGCCACATACCGGACGGCAGGGCGAGAATAGACGACGTATAGTTCATAATTATTGTAGTGTACACAGGTGTGTCCTGAGGTGTGAGTGGGACATATCGTCTGCCAACCAAACTCGACAACCATACGAACACAACATTACACTGTACACATCAATGGCGTCTACCGGAACAGCTTCCACAAGCCTACCGGCCACACGGAAAAGAGAAGGCAAGTAAAATTTTGACAGAAAACTTCGATGCTCGATCAAGAGAGGAAGAAAAGGCAATATATCTCCAGCTGATTTCTGTCAGTAGGAAATAAAAGCAAGTATTGAAAATATTCTACTCGGGTCTGAAGCAGGATCATGACTTCTTGATGCGGCTGCAGACCCGAGAAGAATATTGTCAGTTATTACGTCAGGAAAGACTATTTAGTCATAAAAACGAGTATTACTTTGAGCTGTTGCGGTATGCAAGTGCCGCCTTCGTTAAACACCGACAGCAGTAAAGTTTTATTGCTGCAAGACCAAAGAGTGGTTACTGTGTTGTTAAGCAACTGTGCAGGCTTCACACGGTCTCTAGTTGCTGAAAAGCGGAATACACGGGCTGGCTGAGCATCACCAGCTCCCATTACCGGAGGTGGTCAAAGTATGGAAACCCTCAACGTTAATGACCGTCGTGAAGTAGCTTTGGTCTATGGTGAAGTCGGAACTTCCAGACTTACAACAATAGCAACGGTGAATCTTTGTGTTTGTGCCCAACAGTCCCGTATAATAGTGGTATCTATAGCTATTGCATCTGGTAGCATGACAGAATACGTAGTCACTGATAAAACGTTATTTGCTAAACAAAATACATCTACATCTACATGGATACTCTACAAATCACACTTAAGTACCTGGCAGAGGAGTAATCGAACCAGCTTCACAGTAATTCTCTTATTATTCCACTCTCGAACAGCGAGCGGAAAAACTGAACACCTGTATCTTTCCGTGCAAGCTTTGATGTCCCTTATTTTATTATGATGATGTCTTCTCACTGGGGGTAGGCTGGCGACAGCAATATACAGGGTGTTACAAAAAGGTACGGCCAAACTTTCAGGAAACATTCCTCACACACAAATAAAGAAAAAATGTTATGTGGACATGTGTCCGGAAACGCTTAATTTCCATGTTATAGATCATTTTAGTTTCGTCCACCTACGATCAATGGAGCACGTTATCATGATTTCATACGGGATACACTACCTGTGCTGCTAGAACATGTGCCTTTACAAGTACGACACAACATGTGGTCCATGCACGATGGAGCTCCTGCACATTTCAGTCAAAGTGTTCGTACGCTTTTCAACAACAGATTCGGTGACTAATGGATTGGTAGAGGCGGACCAATTCCACGGCCTCCACGCTCTCCTGACCTCAACCCTCTTGACTATCATTCATGGGGGCATTTGAAAGCTCTTGTCTACGCAACCCCGGTACCAAATGTAGAGACTCTTCGTACTCGTATTGTGGACAGCTGTGATACCATACGCCATTCTCCAGGGCTGCATCAGCGCATCAGGGATTCCATGCGACGGAGGGTGGATGCATGTATCCTCGCTAACGGAGGACATTTTGAACATTTCCTGTAACAAAGTTTTTGAAGTCACGCTGGTACGTTCTGTTGCTGTGTGTTTCCATTCCATGATTAATGTGATTTGAAGAAAAGTAATAAAACGAGCTCTAACATGGAAAGTAAGCGTTTCCGGACACATGTTCACATAACACATTTTCTTTCTTTGTGTGTGAGGAATGTTACTTGAAAGTTTGGCCGTACCTTTTTGTAACATCCTGTATATTCGCGTTCGGAGGGGGAGGTTGGTTGAAATTTCGTGAGAAGACCCCACCGCAAAGAGAAACGTCTTTGTTTTGATAATGCCACCCCAAATCCTGTATCATGTCCGTGACAAACTCTTCTCTATTTCTCGATAACACGTGCTGTCCTTCTTTGAACTTTCTCTATGTACTCCGTTAACCCTATCTCTTAAGGATCCCACACTGCGCAGCAGTACTTCAAAAGAAGATGAACAAGCTTATTGTACGCAATCTCTTTCGGGGATCTGTTACGTCTTCTGAGTGTTCTGCCAATAAATCGCAGTCTTTGGTTCTCCTTCCCCGCAACATTTTCCGTGTGTTCTTTCCAATTTAAACTTCTTAATTGTAATTCCTAGGCATTTTGTTGAATTTACGGCCTTTAGACTTGACTGATTTATCGTGTAACCGTAGTTTAACGGATTCCTTTTAGCATTAATGTGGATGACTACACCGTTTTCATTATTTAGGGTCAACAGCCAATCTTCGCACCATACAGATATCTTTTATACATCGTTATGCAATTTGTTTTGATCTTATGATGACTTTACTAGACGATAAAAGATAGCGTTATCTGCAAACAACCTAAGACTACTGCTCACACTGTCTCCAAAGCCGTTTATGTAGGTGAGAAACAGCAGACAGACTACAACGCCAGAAATCAATTGGCTATGGTTCAAATGGCTCTGAGCACTATGGGACTTAATTTCTTTGGTCATCAGTCCCCTAGAACTTAGAACTACTTAAACCTAACCAACCTAAGGACATCACACACATCCATGCCCGAGACAGGATTCGAACCTGCGACCGTAGCGGTTGCGCGGTTCCAGACTGTAGCGCCTAGAACCGCTCGGCCACTCCAGCCGGCCAGAAATCAATTCTCTAGAACTCGATGACTTTCTGTCAATTATTACCAACTATGACTTATCGGACAGGAAATCATCCAGTCGCATAATTGAGACGATATTCCAATGCACTCAGTTTGATTACAAGCCTCTTTGAGGTACGGTGTCTAAAGCCTTCTGGAAATCCAGAAGTACGGTATCAATTTGAAATCCATTGTCGATAGCACTCAACACTTCGTATGAGTAAAGAACTAGTTGTGTTTCATGAGAACGATGTTTTCTAAATCCCTGTTGACTGCGTGTCAATAGACCGTCGTCTTCGAGGCAATTTATCATGTTCGAACACAATGTTCCAAAATCATGCTGCATATTGACCTTAATGATATGGGCCTGTAATTTAGTGGATTACTTCTACCGCCTTTCTTGAATATTAGCGTGACCTGTGCAACTATCCAGTCTTTGGATACTGATCTTTCGTCAAGCGATGGTTGTATATGATTAGTATGCAGTATGGACCGGAAGATTTGCTTTTGTTAAGTGATTTAAGTTGTTTCACTATTCTGAGGATATCTACCTCTAAATTATTCGTGTTGGCAGCTGTTGTTGATTCTAATTCTAGAATATTTACTTTGGCTTCTTTGGCGAAGGAATTTCGGAAGACTGTGTTTAGTAACTCTCCTTCAGCAACACCGTCATCGATAGTATTTCAGTTGCTATCGCGCAGAGAAGATTGTTTGCGTGTTGCCGCTAGCACATTTTACATACGACGAGAAGCTCTTTGAATTTTCTGCCAGGTTTCGAGACAAGCTAAATTTGAGCTTCTGTAAAAGATCGCCAATCTTAGGGATTTTGTGTTCGTTTAAATGTGGCATGCTTTTTTTCGTTGTTTCTGCAAAAATGTTCCGACCTCTTCTCTGTACCGTGGGAGATTAGCTTCATCGTTTGTTAATTTATTTGGCATAAATCTTTCAATTCCTGTCCATACTGTTTCTCTGAATTCGAGCCACATCTGGTCTGTACTTACACTGGTAATTTGGAAGGAGTGGAGGTTGTCTCTGAGGAAGGCGTCAAGCTAATTTTTATTTGCAGTTTTATATAGATAAATATATGTATTTCGTTTATTTCTTGAGGATTTGGGAGTTACGGTATTCAGTCTCGTTACGCTAGCCCCGAGTTCACTGGTCCCTTATCTGTTTTGATGCTCGTTATAACCTCAGGATTATTTGTCAGGTAAGATTGTGGGAGGGTAACGAGTCCTACTGATGGACGTACAGGGAGAGACTGGTGGAAGGAGGGATGGGAGTACAGAAAAGGATTAGTAAGTAGGCTGCTGCCACGAAAGAAGGTGCTGCGGCTCATAGGCGCATACAGAACACAGTATCATTGGAAAAAGAGTGACATGCATTAAGCGAACTAAACACGGTAGCTGAACGCAGTTTTAATCAGATGAACACAAATAAAAGCGTCCATCGGTAATACGAGTCACAAAATATGTACTACTGATTGTTGTTAATAATTATGTCGATAAATCTAGTTACGTACTGCCACTACCACAGCACATGTACGCGGATAAAGAACGCCAGGGCAAGCGTACAGTCTACACCGTTTTGTTCCAAATGTGAAACAAGGTCGACATACAACTTTTTTGACACACGCAATATAGTGTACTGCCACGCAAATGATTCAACGCTTAAAATCTTTGCTCGATGATAAGGATTTCTTAGCGTGTTTACGATCACACTCAAAGCGGAACATGTCATTCCGACGACCGGGCTAGCCGCGCGGTCTTGGGCCTTGAGTGGCTCCTCTCCGGTTGGAGGTTCGAGCCTCGGGCATAGGTGTCTGTTGATCCCACCGGAACTTACCACCACCACATCATTCCAGGTGCCGATCGCCGGCCCATCTTAGGCTATTGTGAACGCCACAGGCGGTTTTCGGTATGTGGTGGAAGGGTGGCTTTGTCCAACCTGGAGATCAGCGGTGGGGCTTTATGTAATCTTAGGCGGCTTAGGGTCGTGGCTTAAAGACTAGTGAATGCCCCCTGATGACAGAGGTTTTTCAACAAATAAGTGTTATTAGTTGGAGCAAAAAATGACCACTGAAGTTGCCCTAATTGTGGTTCTGAATCTAGTTGGCAGAAAAATGCGGGTGCAAGCTGTTTCGTGCAGCGGTTTGGAGATCTCGAAATCAAGTAGTGTTCCTCGCTAGTGTAGGATTCACATCGTGTTCTCTTAAGCAGAGTTGGTTTTTATGTTTCTGACGTCGGTAGTCCTTAGTGATCAAGAGAGGTGTGTTTTCAAATACAGAAAGCCTACAAGAATTCGAAAAAGCATTTCTGTTCGCAGTTGTGTAATTTTGCTTAAGTTTCCCATTTTCTCAGTGAATGTCGCATTTAGTCACCGTGCGCATACTGTAACCAGAACATAGCAAAAGTAGCTATCTGGAGGTGTCATTTAATAAACGAAGCGGACTTGCCGATTAAAGACGATAAATTCCATGTGCGTGTGGAAACCTGAAGTGTCATGTGTTTGAGATTTTTAATGAACTGATCTGCAACTGTATTCCTCTTTTGTGTTTGTGGAGATTGTGCACTGATTCTGCCCGGAATCTCCAAGGACCTCTTCAGCAAGAAAGACTCATTTGAACATTACAGATGACCGCATTCAATCATTAGGAATAGTTAGCATCTCCTTCGAAGGTGTCTATATCCTTACCACTTGTCGCCTGTAGTGATGCCACATTAGGGAGAATATTAAGCACCAGATGTCCAGATGTGTAAATCATTTAATTTGAAAAAGCAACATATTTCGCAAAGGTTTGATCCCATTTGCAAGGTCTATAAGCAAGGAAACACAAATGTTTACTGAGCACCATTTCACATGCGAAAACAGAAATAATTGAAATTCATCTATACATTGAGGTGATCCCAAAAGTCATGCGATAGCGAACTGCACATAGCAGATGCGGGTAGTGTCGCGTACAGAAGATATAAAAGGGCAGTGCATTGGCGGTTACTCAGGTGATTCATGTGAAAAGCTTTCCGACGTGATTATGATCGCAGCACGGGAATTAACAGACTCTGAACGCGGCGTGGTACTCGGAGCTAGACGCAGGGGGCATTCCATTTCGGAAATCGATAGGGAATTCAATATTCCTCGATCCACAGAGCCAAGAGAGTGCCGATTATAACAAATAGCAGGCGTTACCACTCACCATGGACAACGCAGTGGCCGATGGCCGTCACTTAACGACCAAGAGCAGCGGCCTTTACGTAGAGTTGTCAATGCTAACAGACAAGCAGCACTGCGTGAAAACACTGCTGGAATCAACGTGGGTCGTTCGATGGCCGTATCCGTTAGGACAGTGCAGCGAAGTTTGGCGTTTATGGCAACGGCAGCGGAAGGCCGACGCGAGTGCCTTTGCTAACAGCACGACATCCGTTGCGCCTCGTGGGCATATTGGTTGGACCTTAGACGACTGGAAAACCGTGGCCAGGTCATATGAGTCCCGATTTCAGTTGGTAATAGCTGATGGTAGGGTTAGAGAGTGCCACAGACCTCACGAGCCATGGACACAAGTTATGGTGGTTCCACAGTGGTGTGGGCTCTGTTTACATGGAATGGACTGGGTCGTCTGGTCCAACTAAACCGATCATTCACTGGAAACGGTTAAGTTCGGAGACCATTTGGAGCCATTCATGGATTTCATTTTATGGATGACAATGTGCCATGTTATCGGGCCACAGTTGTCTGCGATTAGTTTGAACAACTTTCTGATAGTGCCCAACATCCTGCACCAGCAATACTTTCGCAATTATGGGCGACTATAGAGGCAGCGCAGCTCAGTATTTCTACAGGGGACTTCCAACGACTTGAGTGCATGCCGATTGGAGTTGGTGCACTATGCCGGGCAAAAGGCGGTCCGACAGGATATTAGGTGGTATCCCATGACTCTCGCTCTTCATTGTATTGCCCATGTAGTATTACGTTCTGTAAGTGTTATGCCTTAAAAGCCTAGTGAAAATGAACTAGACTTATCAAATGCATTTCAGTGCTCGTTTGCTATTTCCTTATTTTTGCAAGTTCCTATTGGCTAGTAAGACTTTTAAAGTACATAGTACTAGAATGACATTTTCACTCTGCAGCGGAGTGTGCGCTGATACGAAACTTCCTGGTAGATTAAAACTGTGTGCCGGACCGAGACACGAAGTTTGGAAGGTAGGAGACGAGATACTGGCAGAAGTAAAGCTGTGAGGACGGGGCGTGAGTCGTGCTTGGGTAGCTCAGATGGAAGAGCACTTGCCCGCGAAAGGCAAAGGTTCCGAGTTTGAGTCACGGTCCGGCATACAGTTTTAATCTGTCAGGAAGTTTCATACGTAGTACTACATGTACAATAAAGTCAGATTTCTATTATGTGTATGTTTGTACACGAAATAAGGCGAAGTAATAATTTGTGTTTATCTTACTTATAGATCTGCAAAATGGGATCACCTCTTCGTGAAATATGATGTGTTTTTAAATTATGTTAATCACACATCTGGACATAGGGTGCTTCGTGATCTCCACGTGTTTGTTTATCTCCAAAACGAGTTTGATGTGCAAGAGGATGAAACTTGAATCTTTCCTTCCGATATTTGAATGTTGTCCAGGATTCTTCTATCGATTGGGATTGTTCTACGCTTAAAACCTGGTGCAGGTGGTCAGCTGCCTCTTAACCCGTCTTGCACGCAGGCGGGATATCGAGCGTCACGAGAGACAGCGCCTCCGGCACACGGCGCTTGCTGGCTAACTCGATACAGCGCTCTCAACGGTCTTCAGCGGCAGTTGTCGGCTTTATTTGGCTCGCTAACCATACCGTTTGTTCAAGAAAGTTAACGCGTGTGAAATTCGTACGTGATCTCTATTAAAACGCACATTTACTTTCTTGACCATGTGCTGGTCACGTTATTCTCTCTGTGGTGTTGAAAAATAAAAGCTTCCATATCCGTGAATAGGAAATAATAGAAAAGTAAAAGATACATGTTTACTAGGAAGGTCATCAGCTCATAAAAATTCGCCAAATTGAACAAACTCATTTCTGACATAGCATCAACCATTCCAGAAATTATTAATTTCATACCACAGTCCCGCTACCTTCTAGAAAATGCGAAGTTTACAGTAGCACGCGAGCCCTTTATCGATCCAGTCTGTTCCGTAACGTGCCACCTCAACCAACTACGTTACGCTCAACATTTTGTGACCTCGTATTTTGTCTTATAGTCTTCTCAAGGCTTTAATCGCCGAAATGTTATTGACATTTAATTATAACGGATCTTAACAAGAACGAAACATTTTCATGAAGCTTTAATTTGTCGTCGCCTTACTCTCATAACACGCAGGTTCGCAGGCTATCACGCGAAAATAACTAAATTCGGGGATCCTTGAGCCACCAATAAGACATTTCCCGTCATCTTATTACAACAAATCGTACGAATAAAAATTCTTTCTGGAGGCATTCAATGTGCAGCATATACTCATAGGGTGTAATGTACACTACTGGCCATTAAAATTGCTACACCACGAAGATGACGTGCTACAGACGCAAAATTTAACCGACAGGAAGAAGATGCTGTGATATGCAAATGATTAGCTTTTCAGACCATTCACACAAAGTTGGCGCCGGTGGCGACACCTACAACGTGCTGACATGACGAAAGTTTCCAACTGATTTCTCATACACAAACAGCAGTTGACCGGCGTTGCCTGGTGAAACGTTGCTGTGATGCCTCGTGTAAGGAGGAGAAATGCGTACCATCACGTTTCCGACTTTGATAAAGGTCGGATCGTAGCCTATAGCGATTGCGTTGGTCGAAATCCAATGACTGTTAGCAGAATATGGAATCGGTGGGTTCAGGAGGGTAATACGGAACGCCGTGTTGGATACCAACGGCCTCGTATCACTAGCAGTAGAGATGACAGGCATCTTATCCGCATGGCTGTAACGGATCGTGCAGCCACGTCTCGATCCCTGAGTCAACAGATGGGGACGTTTGCCAGACAACAACCATCCGTACGAACAGTTCGACGACGTTTGCAGCAGCATGGACTATCAGCTCGGAGACCATGGCTGCGGTTACCCTTGACGCTGCATCACAGACTGGAGCGCCTGCGATGGTGTATTCAACGACGAACCTGGGTGCACGAATGGCAAAACGTCATTTTTTCGGATGAATCCAGGTTCTGTTTACAGCAACATGATGGTCGCATCCGTGTTTGGCGACATCGCGGTGAATGCACATTGGAATCGTGTATTCGTCATCGTCATACTGGCGTATCACCCGGCGTGGCGGTTACACGTCTCGGTTAGCTCTTGTTCGCACTGACGGCACTTTGAACAGTGGAGGTTACATTTCAGATGTGTTACGACCCGTGGCTCTACCCTTCATTCGATCCCTGCGAAAGCCTACATTTCAGCATGATAATACACGACCGCATGCTGGAGGTTCTGTACGGGCCTTTCTGGATACAGTAAATGTTCGACTGCTGCCCTGGTCAGCACATTCTCCAGATCTCTCACCAATTGAAAACGTCTCGTCAATGGTGGCCGAAAAACTGGCTCGTCAGAATACGCCAGTCACTACTCTTGATGAACTGTGGTATCGTGTTGAAGCTGCATGGACAGCTGTACCTGTACACGCCATCCAAGCTCAGTTTGACTCAATGCCCAGGCTTATCAAGGCCGTTATTACGGCGAGAGGCGGTTGTTCTGGGTACTGATTTCTCAGGATCTGTGCACCCAAATTGCGTGAAAATGTAATCACATGTCACTTTTAGTATAATATATTTGTCCAATGAATACCTTTTTATCACCTGCAGTTCTTCCTGGTGTAGCAATTTTAATGGCCAGTAGTGTATAACATAAAACCAACCGCATATGGGCTTCTGTTGAACAGGTCAAATATGGTATGTCGTCCTGCTTTGTGCTCGTGACGTAGGTGGAGTTATTGCTTCCTAATGGCTCTGTTTGGCGAAATATCGGGAAACTCCACGTGACGAAATGGCTCCTCAAAGTGAAATAGCAGGAAGTGGCGTCACGAAACTCGTAGAGGGCCACTTCAACGTAAGCTACCTCGTACCATGTGACGACGGATTTATGGTGGCATCTAGACGAGACGCAGAGGCCGCAGGTAGCGTGGCGCTGGCGGCAGGGCGAGACCGGCAGTCCACGGCCTCACCACACGCAGCCGCTCGGCCTCGTTAGCTGGTGCGTCTGTCAGACGGCGTGTGCGTATAACGTGAGGGAGATGCGCTCGGCCCGGTCGCTATTGTCTCGCCCTCTCCGGAAGTGGAGAACACGGACAGGCGAATTCCTCTGGTCGCCTAATCCGCGTTCTACTGCTCTGGCAGGAAATAGCAAATCTGGCGCGGAATGCCATTTTCAATCGGCGGAAGTACGTGTGAGGGCTGCTCAACGACGCCTTGCGGTGAGAGCGGCATTACACGAGGCGCCAAGTCTCAAGGCCCCAGCCGAAATAATGGCTGGCAGTTCCGTCTCGTCGTGCATTATGTTCATTGTTCTCAATACTGCAGAACCCCAGAACGAAAAGAGCCGACAAATTGTAATAACAGTAGTAATAGACATTTGGTATTAGAAGCCGGCCGAAGTGGCGGAGCGGTTTTAGGCGCTACAGTCTGGAACCGCGCGACCGCTACGGTCGTAGGTTCGAATCCTGCCTCGGGAATGGATGTGTGTAATGTCCTTAGATTAGTTAGGTTTAAGTAGCTCTAAGTTCTAGGGACTGATGGCCTCAGAAGTTAAGCCCCATAGTGCTCAGAGCCATTTTTTTGGTATTAGAATTTAATTCATTTTACAGATTTGGGAATGGACAAGTAGAGAGAAATGTGTCATTCATGACTTATAAGCAGGAAACATCCCAACGTTCGCCTCGAAAGCTAAGGAAACGGCGAATGGTTAGCGAAATAACAAACCGATGATGATAATAATAAAATAGGTTTTTTTATGTTAGCAATGACGAACATTTTACCGACTTTGCGCTCCTCTCGTACATTCACGTTCTCTCACTCTTACTTGTTATTTCGCTTACTACTCTCTTCTGGTCTTACGTGTAGGGTCGTTTACCTGTTTTCTAAATTTATTTCTGTTCAGTACATTCTATTTGTAACTTGGAAAAATCAGTTCTTACTTTTCGAAACAATTTTTACTCTGTTTTTCTTTGGTTAAAGAAGCTGAAAGTAATTGTCATTAGTCAGTTGTCCATTCTTAATAATGTCGAAAATTTGTTCGTTTTTTATTGTTAGTGCTACAACTTTTAGCTTCCACCGTACTTCTTTGTGAGGTCTCAGGCGCTTCTCCCATGCTTCATCTTCGGCCGCAAGATATGCGAATAATTTTTCTCTCTTATCGTACTATCCTTAAGGCTTTTTACCGACGATGTTACTGTGATAATAATAATAATAATAATAATAAATGAATGGGTCTGTAACGTCAGTGGGATGTAGAAGCCAATATAGAGTTGGTAAAGAAGCATGCAATGTCAAAAGGAAGGAGGAAAAAAATGTTATTGTTAAAATGGAATAACTTACTCTAAAGTAATCACGAAGAGTAAAGTAAAGTAAAAAAAAAAAAAACATTTGGGAGGAGATATGAGGTATTCCTCTTTACCAGGCTGCTTGAAAAGTTATTTTGGCATTAAGTGATAAAATTAGGAGCACCGTGATGAGAACAGAAAAGTTAAAGGCTGTTCTTAAATGTAGTTTGGTGACTGACTATTTAAACTGTGGGGAAGTAGATTCCAGAAAGGACCGAAAAAATAAACAAGGATCTCGAGATAGTCTTTACCTGATAGACAGGTACAATAATGTCCCACGCAGATCAGGTGTTATGGTGCAGTTGCAATGTAAATGTTTGATGTACGAGACGCGGTTGTGGGGTTTGTAGGCTGAGGAGGTGGTGAAGTGATGACTGAACGTTACGCCTCTTCGGAATAGTTTACACCATAAAGCCATAAATAAACCATGTGGACCCTACTTAGCACCCTAGAATCCTCAGACGTCAGCTCACAAAAGTGTCATTTTGAGAATTAGAAGATATTTACGAAACTCAGCAAATGTTGTTCTTAGTTCAGTAAAGGATCCGCCTATATTTGACCGTAATTGCATCATGGCTATGCGTGAAAGACGACTATCTGATGACTTGAAAACCATCATAAGAGCTGCAGTTTCCCGACATACAACACGTTGGAGACACAGAGCAAATACATTCCGAGCGTCGGTTTTGCGCATCCAACTTAGGTCTGTGCAATGATTCTTGTGGAAGATTTATGGCGAGGATATGCGTTGACAGGTACTGGTTTGACCATATGGTGGAATTTTTATGTGGAATATCACAATGTAGGACGCTGTACAGAAGTTATTCTCGTAAGATATGAGGTATTGCAAGTGCAGCTATCCAGCGAGACTTTTTTTTCCGGTCTTTTCTGGTTTCTGTCAGGGTAGAGCTGTTTCTGTTCTCACGGATGTGTTTCTCGCAGGGAATGGACAGCGAGGTCTCTGAAAATTAATTATATAAAATGCGATTGCTTTGCATAGGGGAAACGAAGTGCAGCCACCATGCACTTTTCTTGACTTGCTCTCAGTTATTTCACTGGAATAAACGGCACTAAATAAATAAAATACTCGTTTGAGACTGTTTTGGCTCAAATGGCTCTGAGCACTATGGGACTTAACATCTATGGTCATCAGTCCCCTAGAACTTAGAACTACTTAAACCTAACTAACCTAAGGACATCACACAACACCCAGTCATCACCAGGCAGAGAAAATCCCTGATCCCGCCGGGAATCGAACCCGGGAACCCGGGCGTGGGAAGCGAGAACGCTACCGCACGACCGCGAGCGGCGGACTTGAGACTGTTTTCTTAATACTAAGTTAATGTATATTGATCGCTGTTAATTCATAACCATGTTGTCCAAACATGAAGAGATCGCTCTGTAGCCGCCAAACACATGTGGAAAGAGAGATAAAAACGACCCTGTTGGATGTTTACTTGCTTTGGAAAACGGTTTCTGATTTTGTGACCTTTTGTGGTAAATTCAAAACTTACTGTATGACAAATGCACTTTTCCATCTTGCGAGTGAATTGTACCTTATTCTGTACCGGTTTGAAAAGTGGAAGTATTATTAATGTATTGCTGCTGTGTCTCTCTTTGTACTACTGAAGTTTGAAATAATTTGTCCTATCATGACGTTGTTAATTAACACCAAAGTTGTTAATTAGCACCAATACCAGCTAATTCACGCTCTCGTGACTCCAGCTACGCTGGTTGACCAGCATCTGCTGATTAAGCCAAATGTCGGCCGCTTCGTCTTATCTCATTTTTACAATTGTGTGTTTGTGAATTGTAGCTATCTGTTCCCGTGGTTTAGGGTAGCTTCTTTGACTAGTAATCAAAACGTCCTCGGTCCTGGATTCGAAACCCGCCACCGCTTAAATTATTGACTGATTAATCAGCTTTGGCTGCCGAAGACTTCCGGCATAAGAAGCCACCCTGATTCTTCCAACGGCCTTGCCAAAGAGGGCGGAGGAGCGGACAGAGGTTCAGGGCCCTTCCTTATCCTTGGGGTCGGAAACCATCCATAAAGGCGGAAGAAACAGCAATTACCAACAGTAAGAGGATGCAGAAGACAATGAAAACCACTGAATTAAAGACACAATGTGTATCCATAGGACATGTGGGCTGTAATTGAAAAAGTATCATGGTGATCTCTCCATTGTCAAACGATTCCGGAATAGAATGAGATTTTCACTCTGCATCGGAGTGTGCGCTGATATGAAACTTCCTGGCAGATTAAAACTGTGTGCCGCACCGAGACTCGAACTCGGGACCTTTGCCTTTCGCGGGCAAGTGATTTACCATCTGAGCTACCCAAACACGACTCACGCCCCGTCCTCACGGCTTTACTTCTGCCAGTATCTCGTCTCCTACCTTCCAAACTTCGAGTCTCGGTCCGGCACACAGTTTCAATCTGCCAGGAAGTTTCATATCAGCGCACACTCCGCTGCAGAGTGAAAATCTCATTCTGGAAACATCCTCCAGGCTGTGGATAAGCCATGTCTCCGCTATATCCTGTCTTTCAGGAGTGCTAGTTCAGCAAGGTTCGCAGGAGAGCTTCTGTAAAGTTTGGAAGGTAGGAGACGAGATACTGGCAGAAGTACAGCTGTGAGGACGGGGCTTGAGTCGTGCTTGGGTAGCTCAGATGGTAGAGCACTTGCCCGCGAAAGGGAAAGGTCCCGAGTTCGAGTCTCGATCCGGCACACAGTTTTAATATGCCAGGAAGTTTGATTCCGGAATATTCCCCCCTTAGGATATCTTGGAGGGGATTGCCAATGGGGAGATGACCATGAGAAAAAGACTGAATTACCTCAAAAGGATAACGTTCTACTAGTCGCGGTGCGGAATGTTAGAAGCTTGCATGTGGTAGGGAACTTAGAAAATCTGAAAAGGAACAAAAAAATGGTTCAAATGGCTCTGAGCACTATGGGACTTAACTTCTGAGGTCATCAGTCCCCTAGAACGTAGAACTACTTAAACCTAACTAACCTAAGGACATCACACACATCCATGCCCGAGGCAGGATTCGAACCTGCGACTGTAGCGGTCGCGCGGCTCCAGACTGTAGGGCCTAGAACCACTCGGCCACTCTGGCCGGCTGAAAAGGAACATTCAAAGACTTTATATATATATATATATAGTAGAGACCACTGAAGTGAAATGGAAAGAAAACGTAGATTTCTGGGCAGATGAGTACAGGTAATATCAACAACAGCAGAAAATGGTATAACGCCTGTAGGATTCGTTATGAATAGGAAGTAAGGGCAGAGAGTGTGTTACTTTGAGCAGTTAAATGATATGGTTGTTCTTATCGACAGCAAAACCTACACCGATAACGATAGTTCACGTATACATGCCGATGGAGCAGGCTGAAAATGAAGAGATAGGGGAAGTATATGAGGATATTGAAAGGATAATACAGTTCATGAAGGGAGATAAAAATATAAGTGTCATGGTGGACTGAAATGCAGTTTTAGGGAAAGGAGTAGAAGACAGAGCTACTGGAGAATGTGGGCTTGGGTAATGAATGAGTGAGTAGAAAGACTAATTGAGTTCTGTAATAAATTTCAGGTAGTAACAACGGATACTCTGTAAAAGGACCACAAGAGGAGGAGGTATACTTGTAAAAGGTCTGGTATATGGGAAGATTTCAGTTAGATTATATCATGATCAGACAATGAGTGGACGACCAAGAACGAAGTGCTCGTATTAAAAAGGGTGTAAGACAAAGATATAGCCTTTCGTCCCTATTGTTCAATCTGTACACCAAGGAAGCAATGATGGAAATACAAGAAAGGTTCAGGAGTGGCATTAAAATTCAATGTGAAAGGATGTCAATGATACAGTTCGCTGATGACATTGCTATTCTGAGTGAAAGTGAAGAAGAATTACATGATCTGATAAACGGAATGAACAGTCTAATGAGAATGGAGTTTGGATTGAGAGTAAATCGGAGAAAGATGAAGGTAATGAGAAGTAGTAGGAATGAGAACAACTAGAAACTTAATATCAGGATTGATGGTCACGAAGTAGATAAAGTTAAGGAATTCTGCTACCTGGGCAGTAAAATAACCAATAATGGACGGTGCAAGGAGGACATCAGAAGCAGACTAACAATGGCAAAAAGGACATTCCTGGCCAAGAGAAGTTTACCAATATCAAATACCGGCCTTAGTTTGAGGAAGAAATTTCTGAGAATGTACCTCTGGAGTACAGCATTGTATGGTAATGAAACATGGACTGTGGGAAAATCGGAACATAAGAGAATCGAAGCATTTGAGATGTGGTGCTACAGACGAATGTTGAAAATTAGGTGGACTGATAAGGTAAGGAATGAGAAGGTTCTGCGCAGAATTCGGAGAAGAAAGCAATATGTGGAAAACACAGATAAGGAGAATAGACAGGATGATTGGACATCTGTTAAGACATGAGGGAATGACTTCCATGGTACTAGAGCGAGCGGTAGAGGGCAAAAACTTTAGAGTAATACATCCAGCAAATAATTGATGACATAGGTTGCAAGTGCTGCTCTGAGTTGAAGAGGTTGTCACAGAAGAGGAATTCTTGACAGGCCGCATCAAACCAATCACTGGTGACAAAAAAAGGAGCTTTCTGTTTTTTTCATACGGATATTTACCAGTCTGCTGTGGAATTCTGTTGCGTGTAACTTCCTGCAAAAGAACGAATACGTCTACTACGACTTAATAGCTTTAGCATCTTAGCTGTATGTCATTCTCATGACGCTACAAGGCCCATACTGAGTGAAGTGCAGCACTGCTGAGGTACTAATGTTGTATTCCAGAGGAGCGGCGTCAAAATCATTGTGTCTGTTTCCACGTTTTCGGATGTCCGTGGTTTCGTCAAACAACTCGAAGCGAATTCTGGCATGCTCTTTCTAAAAGCACATGGAAGATTTATTTCGCTATCCTGAAACGTTCCTTTTGTCCTCATCGAAGCTTCTGTGGCATCGAGCGAAGTGACTGTTGTAGTCGCGGATAAAATCTACGCCTTATTCGCGATGTGCGACGGACGAGACAAATTAAACGACGTATTGTCCTGCAGAGGTAGCTTTATTGGCGGACCCGGACTTATCCTCTGCACTGCCGTGTTGTTAAATTAGTGTCACAACGGTCGCCAGCCTAGCTTTGACGTACGAGGCAGGGTTATCTAAGTAATGTCATAAACATTCCGAGAATTTACAGGAAAATGCACACCGGTTTGGGTTGATATAATACATACAGCTGTCTACTACCAATTTCCGCTGATAATCTCCACAACGACAGAACAGGAATGCAGTTTAAAGTCAGTGGGATAAAAGTCACACAAAAGCTCTACAGTTAGAGTGGTAGTTGCTGGCAGTGATGGCAAGCTTGTATGCTAAATTTCGCTCCCTGAATACCCAGGAATTAGCTATAGTTTAAATCACGCTTTCTTCCAGTTATGCTGTACTAAGATTAACACAATAAGAAAAATATCGTTATTTTCTAGCTTTCCTAGTGTATCGGTTTTTTATGGCCAGAGGGTATTTAGCTATGTACAGAATAATTGACTAGATGTATTTATGGTGTCTGAATAAATACTTGTTGAAAGACAAGAAGAACGGATTGTGGGCCGGTGAAGGAGTGTCGTTTTTGCAGCTGCGATGTGATGTCGGCGGAGCCCGTCCAGACCGACAAACCGGCAGAGAGTTGTCGGAGGGAGACGCCACATTCTGCCCCGGGAGAAAGTGAAGCTATTTGCATGCCAAGCGCGAAAACTGCCACTCAGCTTGCAACGTACGGGGCTTCGGAATTTCTAAATGCAAATTTCAGGCATAGATTAGTTTGGATCCCGCTCGATGTTAAAAGTCACCTTGTTCTGGCCTGTTTTGTACGCGGCACCTAGCTTCTTATGAACGGCCGACGTATTTCGCTCACTACACATAACGTGTGTAATATTTTGAAAATAAATTAGTCTACACCTCAGTGTTGCCAAGTTATTTCTTTCGTTACTTATCCTGTTAACCTGTTTGCTTTTTGTTGAATAAGTTATCAAGTTTTACGTTTTCCCTCACAAAATTTTAAAATCGAAAGTTTTCACATTATAGCCACTACAGTTCTTTCCGTTCGTACAGCAGCATGGTTGAAAAGCGTTATGATTCTTGATTTACTGAAAGCGTAGAGAGGAACGTTACTTGTGACAGCTTGTTCTCTGGTGGAATTATTTCCTCTGGTAAGTAGTAAAGCCAGGAATAGCTTTTCAAGTCTGACGGTATGTTAACTATTTCTCAACATTTCTTTACAAATAATGTCACGCCATGAAATTTATATTCGAAGCAATCTCATAAAATCATATAAATTGTTAGCAAAAATTGTATTTTCTCATGTTACATGAAAACTGTAGCGAGAATGGGCCAAGACAAGTTTGACAAATATTTCCTTGAAGACGTATTTCACTCTGGGGCTGACAAACACCTAGCTCTCGCTCTTTGAAACGGGATTTGACTGTTTCAAGTTTCACCTTATACACGATAAATTCAGGACGCGTTCTGCTAGCCTTGATCAAGAACAACAGTCAACTTTAACCGTTGCCTACTAATTTTGAGGGTGCATCCTCGACATCAGCTGCTTATACATGAAATCTTATTCATAAAGTGACTTCTTCTCTATGCATATGTCAGCTGTAGCTACGCAGTGATATTCTGAAGACCATTCTTTTAGCCACGAAAATTATATCCTTGAAGTAGATAGGTAGACAAAAAAACTCTTACAAACATCAATATTTTCGTTTGCAAATCAGTGTTTAGATCGGCATGTGCGCCTTATACACACATCAAAAATTTTTTTGCATCACCTTGGTTCCGAGAGTTCCGGAACCCGTACAGAAATTTGGAATAGAGGTCAATATAAACGTTATTTCCGCCCCCTTTTTATTGTTCATGAAAAACACACATTGCATGTTGTATCACCATACAGCGAGACCTTCAGAGGTAGTGGTCCAGATTGCTGAACACACCGGTACTCCTAACACCCAGCAGCACGTCCATTTGCATTGAGCCATACCTGTATTCGTCGTGGTATACTGCTATAAGCGGGAGGTCTCAATTAAAGGGGACCCAGTCCGTTGACCAAATATGACAACCTGTAAATCACTAGTGCAACAATTCCTTATTGTCTTTTTCGCGCCTGTTTTATCAGAATTTTTAAACTAAGGGATGAAGTGTTACGTCTATAAATCTACTTTGAGCCTGCGGCCAGGTCATCACTGTTTTACTCGCAGTACACAAGCGAGAAATACTTGTCACGTCTTTCTGTTATCTAACATGGTTGTGAAGCGATAAAACGATATATAAGGATCAGCCAAGTAAAAAGGAGACAGATGGAAAAATGAGAGTTCTGTACAAATTAATTACGTATATACAGGGTGAGTCATGTAAGACGTTATACCTCTTTAATTTTGTGAACGGTTACACATATCGAAACGCTGTTTTCGGCAAATGTTTCAGCTTCGAGAGGCACGTATGGATTTTTTTGGTTAATGCTTTTAGCGCTGGCATCATCTGAGATATTGAAGCAAGTACGTTTTATAAACGGGACCGTATACTTTTTATGACTGCATTCGATAGCTCTTGAGTAGACATTCCAGTGATATAGCGTTTATTAATGTTGACGTAAAAAAATTCGGTAAATGTTCTAGAATGTAAGAACACGGGGCCGCAAACTGCTTTTGCAGTGCAAACACTGCCAAGCAGGCGTCTCGGACCAGGCTGTGTAGTTTTATACAGTAAGGCAGGCTTGCGCTACGGGAAAAAAAACTTTATTTTCCCTTGAACAAACTTACGACCTTGATGCAGATTCACCTACGAATGTTGTTTATGGAAATACGACATAGGTTAGAATCTATTGTTTCACAAAGGCAGTCCCATATTTACAATTGGACCACATGAGCCCGGGCCCAAGGCGGCAAATTCTTAACGGCGGCAAAATCGTACGGGCGGCAAAATTATGAGCTTACAAATTTACGTGTGCAGAAAAAAAACCGCAGCAATGGTTGCGGGAATTATTATTAGGTTCGTTGGAGTTAGGTCGAAACCGTTTAGACTGCGCTAATGCTTTCGAGAGGACATTTTCCCCAGTTGCGTGGTTTCTAACTCGCCATTTGCTATTCGATTTATAGCCAATGGACGGCCGAAACTGTCTCCTGCTGATGAGCTGATTTTCCTCTGTTGGTTGCAAAGCGTTTCAAACCGTGCCCAAAATAAATCATCGCGCATGCGTATAGCATAGTTTTCTGAAGCGAGCAGAGGTGTCAACCAGCGCTACGAGTGGTCAAACTACGAAACATGCAAAAAGCGTTAGAGTTTGCAAAGGAATCGATACGAGCGCAACAGTTTCGATAGTTTGTGTTAACTCGAAAGAATCTGAGGGGGAAATCGTAGGTAGAAGGGTGGGAACTCAACATTATGCAACTGGCAGCATTGCCTATGCATTGTTTTTATGTGGCAAGGCACGAAAGCATCAAAAGTAGCGTTGATGTGGCTTGGTTTCAGTTTGGTGCTTTTATTATTGTTTGTGTGTATTTTCCCCCAGTTGCATTAATCTGGTTAGTTTTGACATAATACACTCCTGGAAATGGAAAAAAGAACACATTGACACCGGTGTGTCAGACCCACCATACTTGCTCCGGACACTGCGAGAGGGCTGTACAAGCAATGATCACACGCACGGCACAGCGGACACACCAGGAACCGCGGTGTTGGCCGTCGAATGGCGCTAGCTGCGCAGCATTTGTGCACCGCCGCCGTCAGTGTCAGCCAGTTTGCCGTGGCATACGGAGCTCCATCGCAGTCTTTAACACTGGTAGCATGCCGCGACAGCGTGGACGTGAACCGTATGTGCAGTTGACGGACTTTGAGCGAGGGCGTATAGTGGGCATGCGGGAGGCCGGGTGGACGTACCGCCGAATTGCTCAACACGTGGGGCGTGAGGACTCCACAGTACATCGATGTTGTCGCCAGTGGTCGGCGGAAGGTGCACGTGCCCGTCGACCTGGGACCGGACCGCAGCGACGCACGGATGCACGCCAAGACCGTAGGATCCTACACAGTGCCGTAGGGGACCGCACCGCCACTTCCCAGCAAATTAGGGACACTGTTGCTCCTGGGGTATCGGCGAGGACCATTCGCAACCGTCTCCATGAAGCTGGGCTACGGTCCCGCACACCGTTAGGCCGTCTTCCGCTCACGCCCCAACATCGTGCAGCCCGCCTCCAGTGGTGTCGCGACAGGCGTGAATGGAGGGACGAATGGAGACGTGTCGTCTTCAGCGATGAAAGTCGCTTCTGCCTTGGTGCCAATGATGGTCGTATGCGTGTTTGGCGCCGTGCAGGTGAGCGCCACAATCAGGACTGCATACGACCGAGGCACACAGGGCCAACACCCGGCATCATGGTGTGGGGAGCGATCTCCTACACTGGCCGTACACCACTGGTGATCGTCGAGGGGACACTGAATAGTGCACGGTACATCCAAACCGTCATCGAACCCATCGTTCTACCATTCCTAGACCGGCAAGGGAACTTGCTGTTCCAACAGGACAATGCACGTCCGCATGTATCCCGTGCCACCCAACGTGCTCTAGAAGGTGTAAGTCAACTACCCTGGCCAGCAAGATCTCCGGATCTGTCCCCCATTGAGCATGTTTGGGACTGGATGAAGCGTCGTCTCACGCGGTCTGCACGTCCAGCACGAACGCTGGTCCAACTGAGGCGCCAGGTGGAAATGGCATGGCAAGCCGTTCCACAGGACTACATCCAGCATCTCTACGATCGTCTCCATGGGAGAATAGCAGCCTGCATTGCTGCGAAAGGTGGATATACACTGTACTAGTGCCGACATTGTACATGCTCTGTTGCCTGTGTCTATGTGCCTGTGGTTCTGTCAGTGTGATCACGTGATGTATCTGACCCCAGGAATGTGTCAATAAAGTTTCCCCTTCCTGGGACAATGAATTCACGGTGTTCTTATTTCAAATTCCAGGAGTGTATAATCGTGAATGTAGACGGTAGCAAACGTCTGAGTGGCACAGGCTGCAGAAATTTAGTTGAACAAAGGAGGAAGAGGGGGAAGGAAGTATTAGATCAAATGCCAGAGCTACAAACTTTTCTCGTTAACCTGAAGGTTCTTCCTCTCTTGCGTACTTGACACCTACAAATGATTCACAGTGCAGCAGCAACTGTGGTGAAACGCTCGACGATAGTGATGACGAAATTAATCTCGGGTGACAGCCTGGTGTGAGTATGCAGTATGCATAGGACACAATATTTCGGCAATCGACCACGTTGCCATCACCAGCGCACCTGATGATGGCAACGGGGTCGACTGCCGAAATATTGTGTCCTATGCACACTCATACCAGGCTGTTCACTCGAGATTTATTTCGTCATAGAATACGCCTGGAGAAATTGAAGAATCACATAACATACTAACAATTCCACAGCAAGTGAACCAGAGTTGGAGAAAGGTGAAGTTTCATCGGACTCTACTGTTGATAAAGATCCTTTCTTTTGGTGAACCAGTGATAAAACACGAGATCACATAGTAAGATACGGATTTAATCAGAATAGAAACCGAGATTTTGTGACGTCAGAGCTTGTATGTTCTGATAAACGAAGATTTATTTCCAAAGATTTGTTTCAAAGGAAATTGTTGAATGGAGACATTTTGCAACGCGGTTACTTCATTTACTCACCCAGTCAGGGATTACTTTACTGTGTACCATATAAACCGTTTGGGGATTCATCCCATTTCGCTACAAGTGGCTTTAGTGATTGGAAACACCTAATCAAAGGGTAACTGAACATGAAAATTCCAGTGCACATCACGATTGTGTTGTAAGTTTCAGACAAAGGGGAAATACTCTATGCCGAGTTGACAAACAATTTATTACTCAGCTACAAGAAGTAGAGTTTTGGAGAAATGTACTACAGAGGATAGTGACTTTAGTGAAAAAAACTTTCCTCAAGGGGACTGCCATTTCGTGGAGATGAAGAGCAGTTTGGTTCCTTAAAAACTAAACTACGTCTGAACAGGCCTTGAAAGGCCCCACGGTACCGACCGACCGGCCGCCGTATCACCCTCATACCACAGGCGTCATTGGATGCGGATATGGAGGGGCATGTGGTCAGCACACAGCTCTCCATGCCGTATGTCAGTTTACGAGACCAGATTCGCTAATCAACAGCGGTCGGCAGACCGGATGGTCACCCATCCAAGTACTAGCCCAGCCCAAAAGCGCTTAACTTCGGTGATCTGAAGGAAACCGGTGTTACCACTGCGGCAATGCCGTTGGCTTTGCTTCCTTAAGGAAGGGCAATTTTATGATCTGTTTAGAGCTGATAGCTGAATTTTATCCATTCTTAGCGGCTCATGTAGCTAAATATGGAAATCGGGGTAAAGGATAGACCTCGTATTTATCATTTAGTATTTATGAAGAAATTATCAATATTATGGGGAAGACTGTCACAGAAAAGATCACACAGGAGATAGTTGATGCAAAGCATTTCTCCATTATTGTGGATTCTACACCTGATGTTTCATACTGTGATCACTTAAGTTTCGTTATACGATACGTAAATAGAGACGGTCAACCACAAGAGCGGTTTGTAGAATTTATGAGAAATGCTGGACATACCGGGAAAGAATTGGCAGAAGCTGTGTTTATGTTCCTCAACTCCCGTTTACTAGATATAAGCAATTGCCGTGGGCCAAAGCTGTGATAATGCTGCAAATATGGCAGGGATGTACTCTGGCCTACAAGCCCAAATCAAGTCATTCAATCCCTTGGCATTTTTCGTACCCTGCTCCACTCATTTCCTGAATCTGGTAGGATCAAGGCCAGCCACATCCTGCAAAATGGCTACAACATTTTTTGATCTGCTACAAACGACTTACAATTTTTTTCGGCATCTACACAACGCTTGAAAATTCTACAGAAAATTTTCGAAGATGGAAACTTGAGTTAAAAGTCTCTCTGCATTACAAGATGGTCAGCTGGAGAAGATGCCTGCAAAAGCTTAAATGCTAGTCGGGATGCAGTCAATCAAGCTCTTAAATGCATTTCTGAAGATAAAAGCGAGAAAGCTGTTACTAAATCGGAAGTAACAGGGACATTGCAACAGATTAACTCTAAAAATATTACATTCATGGCAACAATGTGGGGGAGTATTTTGGAGCGTTTCAGTACAGTTAGTACAGCACTAAAGTCAGAAATAGTTGACATATCTGCAGTAGTGAAACTTTATACTTAAGTTTTTTTACACTGCCAAGGAGCCTTAGACCTCAGCACATGACATAAATTTCATACTTGAAACGTCTACTCATTGCTGAGGAAAATTGCTTTTTAACGTCAGACAGACTGAGGTACAGAACCCTAAAAAGCAAGTAAACTGTTTATTCTTTAAAAGTAATCGTCATAACTGTTAATAAGCTAACCCCCCTCCCCGTGAGGTAAGACAGTCAGTGTTTTCAAGGAAAAATGTTTACATTTCCCTGCAAAACCATGATTGTACCAAGGCGTGAATGTATTCGTCCGAAGCAAATCGACGGCAACGAATGTCTCCTTTCAGTTCTCCAAAAATGCTGAACGCACATAGAGAGTACAGCTCATGACAAGTTGCTACAGAAACATTGCAAGGAAAGCAGGATTAGAAATTAATGAGAAGAAAACAGAGTATATGGTCGTGAGCAAGGCACTTAATGATGGTAGTCCACTGACAGTGGGTGATCTCACTTTTAAAGGAGTAGACACATTCAAATATTTGGGAAGCATCATCAATGAACAGAATAGAATGGAAATTGAAATTAAAGCGAAGATAGCAGCAGCATAGAATGGAAATTGAAATTAAAGCGAAGATAGCAGCAACATATTTTGGCCTACTAGATGTGTTATCTAGTAGAGCTGTTTCCAAAAGCTTCAGACTTAGGCTATATCAGAGTGTAATTCTGCCAGTAACTCTATAAGGGTCAGAAAGCTTCACATTTTGAAAAGCAGATGAACAAAAATTGTTAGTTTTTGAAAGGAAACTATTAAGGAAAATTTTTGGATCCAAACACAGGAGTGGAGAATTCTTAACCAGGAACTGAAGGAGCCATATCAACAGACTGATATTAGTCAAAGGATGAAGAGGAGAAGACTGATGTGGGCCGGACATCTAATTAGGATGGAGGGGGAACGACTACCTAAAGTAGCATTCTCTGGACCCATAGGGGCAGAAGGAAGCGAGGATGGCCACGAACCAGATGGTAGGATGACATCGATGAGGGCGCGGTGGCAATGGGCCTGAGTAAAGGAGAATGGACTACAAAAGCCAAGAACAGAGAGCACTGGAAGAGGAATGTAGAGAACGCGTATGGTTTCTAAGACCCAAGCGGCAGTTAAAAAGAAGAAGAAGAAGAAGAAGAAGAAGAAGAAGGACATGTGCGTATGTGAGCAAAGCCTTGGCTAAAAAGCTGCTCCTAAACTCTTGCATCGATCTGAATCAAACTTGGTACACATATTGCTTACTGGAAATAGATACTGTGGGAGCAAGAATCAACAAACTCCTACTGATGTGGTCTGATAACGTGGAGAGAGGTTGGAGGTGGAAGACTTGAGCAGACAGAGAGAGGGTGGAGGAGACGGATCGGATTTAAATATGGAGGAGGAGGTGGACAGAGAGACAGAGAGTAGGAAATGGAAAGAGAAATGGCAGAAGAGATGGACAGAGAAAGCGAGTACGAGGAGATGGACAGAGAGGGGGAGGAAGAGATATAGGGGGCGTGGAGGAAATAGAGGGAGCAGGAAGAGATGGAGAGGGAAAAAAGAGATGGACAGATAGACAGGGAGGGAGGGAGGGAGGAGATGTGCTAATAGAACTGGTATAAATACGTACCAGGGCAACACCAGGTGCTCAGCTAGTATTCTATTATAATTAATACTTATTTAAGAACGTTTTTTTCTGTACTGTGGAGTTTCGATTCCTAAGATGATTTCTTCCAGCAGGTTTCAGAAATGTCTCGTGTGCTCGATTCGACTACAGCTCCGAGAATTACTTCGTTCTACATCTACATCTACATCCATACTCCGCAAGCCACCTGACGGTGTATGGCGGAGGGTACCTTGAGTACCTCTATCGGTTCTCCCTTCTATTCCAGTCTCGTATTGTTCGTGGAAAGAAGGATTCTCGGTATGCCTCTGTCTCCTCGCGAGATATACTTAGGAGGGAGCAATATACTGCTTGACTCCTCGGTGAAGGTATGTTCTCGAAACTTCAAAAAAAGCCCGTACCGAGCTACTGAGCGTCTGTCCTGCAGAGTCTTCCACTGGAGTTTATCTATCATCTCCGTAACGCTTTCGCGATTACTGAATGATCCTGTAACGAAGCGCGCTGCTCTCCGTTGGATCTTCTCTATCTCTTCTATGTACCCTGTCTGGTACGGATCCCACATTGCTGAGCAGTATTCAAGCAGTGGGCGAACAAGCGTACTGTAACCCACTTCCTTTGTTTTCGGATTGCATTTCCTTAGGATTCTTCCAATGAATCTCAGTCTGGCATCTGCTTTACCGACGATGAACTTTATATGATCATTCCATTTTAAATCACTCCTAATGCCTACTCCCAGATAATTTATGGAATTAACTACTTCCAGTTGCTGACCTGCTATATTGTAGCCAAATGATATGGGATCTTTCTTTCTATGTATTCGCAGCACATTACACTTGTCTACATTGAGATTCAATTGCCATTCCCTGCACCATGCGTCAATTCGCTGCAGATCCTCCTCCATTTCAGTACAATTTTCCAATGTTACAACCTCTCGATATACCACAGCATCATCCGCAAAAAGCCTCAGTGAACTTCCGATGTCATCCACAAGGTCATTTATGTATATTGTGAATAGCAACGGTCCTACGACACTCCCCTGCGGCATTCGTAACGAATATCTCCAGAGACATGTAATAATGAATTTGTTCCATTAACTAATTCCTTTAATTTTTTTGTGATAAAGTGTTCCTAGTCGTTTTTACAAACTACATCTATTTGCTAGACATCTTTTCCGTAATAACTGTGAACTGTTGGGCGATACAGTGACTATTTTACCTCGCTACGTGTACAAGATTGGTTCCAAAACCAAGCGATTGGAACTTGAAAATTCTGAAACAGAAACAACCACCCTTCTCTCGTCTAATCGATGGCGAGATTCAACCACTACACCGAAGCCATACGACTCTGACAAACTGTTCAGGCAATATGAAACTTCCTGGCAGATTAAAACTGTGTTCCCGACCGAGATTCGAACTCGGGACCTTAGGTAGGAGACGAGATACTGGCAGAAGTAAAGCTGTGAGACCGGGCGTGAGTCGTGCTTCGGTAGCTCAGATGGTAGAGCACTTGCCCGCGAAAGGCAAAGGTCCCGAGTTCGAGTCTCGGTCGGGCACACAGTTTTAATCTGCCAGGAAGTTTCATATCAGCGCACTCTCCGCTGCAGAGTGAAAATCTCATTCTGTTCAGGTAATGACGACAGTTTATGAGAAAATGGATAAGAACTGTAAGAGACACTAACCGATTTCAGTGCGGGAATCTATCAGGAAAGATATTGATAGCAAATATCCGCGGAATTTCCCACTGTAACAGTAATTGTAGCTCGACATAGTGCAGCTCTAGCAGCAAACGCCAAAGAAGACGAAGAAGAAGAAAAAGGAAACCTGTTCCGTTGCTTGAAGTTATAAGTCAGCCAGCGATCAAAGCTATATACCGCTCTGCGATTTGTGATCTGCAAGGTAGCAATAACGAGCCACTGCAGGCTGCCTTCTGCCTGCAGCTGCAAGCTGTGTAATTATGGGAAGACCACAGAATTCCAGTAGCAAAGATACAGTAACACCTGGCGTTGAACCGCTAGCTAGATGATGTTTCTTATGTCACCATTTGATGAGCAGATTAGACAAGCCTTTACGGAGTTGTCTTCTATTAATGTTTTATTAATCGCAGTGTTGCAGCGACAGATCTTTACTGAGGGTATTTTAGTGTCTTATGCACTGTGTGACATCTCCTTTGCTGTTGGCAAGAGGCCTCGTAAGCCTTTTGTTACCTTTTAATCTCTTCTTTGTCTTTCCTTATTTTTAAATTTTCTCCAGTATGTTTCCATTATGTTTAAGTCCACATGCTATGTCTAGTAGTTAAGTAGTATAATGTGCTATTAATTTTCTGTATATTTACGCTTAATATTTGTTTCAGTGTGCAATTTTTCATAACATGTATGGATTAAATAATGGAAGGAAGGAAAGTCAGAATTAACTGTTTCGTTGAGAGCGAGATCATTACTGGCAAAACGTAACACACTTGTAAAAGAAAGGACAAACGTAATGGCCGTGCATTATTAAAAAAAAAAAAAAAAAAAAAAAACTGTTGTGACATTCGTATCAAGTGATCAGGGAAACAATACAAAATGTAACTTTGATTGGTCGGATGATGTTTAGAACCTTTTCTCCTCCTAAATGAGAGTCGAGTGTGTTAACCATTGGAATTTGTGTTCCCAGTATTGGGGCGGTTCCTTTAAAAGGACGCGGCCAATTTCTTTTCCTCATGATTGCCCAATAGAAACTTTTTCTCTAATGTACTTGTTCATACAGCTATAATCATGTCACTTCTATAATATACAATACGAATGTTCTATATGACAGCCGGCCGCCGTGGCCGAGCGGTTCTAGGCGCTTCAGTCTGGAACCGCGTGACTGCTACGGTCGCAGGTTCGAATCCTGCCTCGGGCATGGATGTGTGTGATGTCCTTAGGTTAGTTAGGTTTAAGTAGTTCTACGTTCTAGGGACTGATTACCTCAGCTGTTAAGTCCCATAGTGCTCAGAGCCATTTCTATACGGCAGAGTGAAGACGTCTAAAACAATAAATTCGCAAGAAACTGGAATCTTGTTTTATTTTGTTATTTACCATTGGGATTACGCATCTGTCCATGTGAATGACCGAGGGGTGTGAATCCCATTAGTGAGGAGCGCTATTGGAAATAGTAAGGAAAGTCATATTTAGGTTTTCCTTGCTTTTCATAAACCGCTTAAGGTGAATGCCGGGGTGATTCCTGTTCAGCTTGTGCACCTCGCGTTGGGAGAACGTTAAACCTTAATCTTGCCTCCTTCAGTACAAATGCTTTAAAAATGGTTTTTGACTTGTGAAAAATGGACAAGATATGCTATTTCAACCTCGGTTACTCCAAGACCGGAAGTGATTTACAAAATGGAAGTGACTTACAGAAATTGGAAGTCTTTCACAGTTGCCTTCACACAAATTGAAGTTGACATGGTTCTCATATACTTAGTGTGCCAATAGTACTGAAAAGACTCATTTTGTAAAGATTTTAGGACTCATTTAAACTTAGCTTCCAAGTCTATATGAACTACACCTACTAGTCAAAGACAACTACAGTGGCAGATGTTACAAGAGAAGCACTCTACATAAGAGCGAAAAGTCAGCTAGTATATTGTTTCCTCTCACGTATGTCTCGTGAAAGGACTGCGGAGGTAAAATGAAAGATACCTGAGGTCACACGCAGCCTTACCAACAATCGTTCTTCCCGCCGATCATTCGCGACTGGAACAGGAAAGGGAGGAATACAAAGCATCCTCCACTACACACCTAAAGTATAGATGTAAATGTAAATACGCGTTTGAAGTATAACGCGAATCCCCTTTTGCTGTCGTGTACGAAGTCACAGTGGAAATGGTATGCCTTTCTTTCCACTAATCTGCGTGAAGTGTCGAGTATGTGGATTCCGCAGATAAGAATGTGTGGCAAGCTTTACTGTTTAGTGCCCTTTCAGCGACCCATAGGTTAGTCTCATTGTTCATCTCTAACCACAAAACCTCTCATTTTGCATTACGAGATTGAATGGATGCTAGTGAAGTTTGAACTGTGGCGTTTGTATCGTTCTGGGTGAACGTATTTGAGAGAGTTAATCTCAGTGCAGTCACGATCTATGCTGCTCTGGAATAGAACCAATGGTGCAGCCGAGTTTCATTGCTAACAGTGCCGCATGCCCTCCCTCAAGAGTCACTGCCGAGGGATTCCGGACTTTACCAGAGCTTTTCCGCACGGTCAGGTAGTCAGGATAGGGAGCCCCTCACACCTCCGCCCCGCCCCATCTCCCCCACGGCCATCTTGATTTCGACAGGCTACCGAAGGCCGACGATCACCCTCCTTAGGGACTTCAAATTAAGGAGACAATAGTTTCTATAAAGAGCAAACTGACACTTTCTGCGATTTTCTAATTAGAACGAGCAACAGAGTGCTTAGAAACTTAAACTGGTAAAAAAATTAGCTCTGAATGTAGTTTTACGTGTAGAACTAAAAATTTCACTAATATTAATATTAGCACTATTCATGTGTTTGTATATATGTTATCTTGTAATCTGACTTGTTCCACATGATATCGATAAAAATAATCGTGAAAATGATGTACGGAACATGACATTACTAAACTACTAAACTAAATACATGCTACATTTTAAATGATGTGATGCCTCGTGTAACGAGGAGAAATGCGTACCATCACGTTTCCCACTTTGATAAAGGTCGGATTGTAGCCTTTCGCGATTGCGGTTTATCGTATCGCGACATTGCTGCTCGCGTTGATCGAGAACCAATGACTGTTAGCAGAATATGGAATCGGTGGGTTCAGGTAGGTAATACGTAACGCCGTTCTAGATTCCAGCGGCCTCGTATCACTAGGAGTTGAGATGACAGGCATCTTATCCACATGGCTATAACGGATCGTGCAGCCACGTCTCGATCCCTGAGTCAACAGATGGGGACGTTTGCAAGACAACAACCATCTGCACGTACTGTTCGATGACATTTGCAGCAGCATGAACTATCAGCTCGGAGATCATGGCTGCGGTTACCCTTGACGCTGCATCACAGACAGGAGCGCCAGCGATGGTGTACTCAACGATGAACCTGGGTACACGAATGGCAAAACGTCATTTTTTCGGATGAGTCCAGGTTCTGTTTATAGCATCATGATGGTCGCATCCGTGTTTGGCGACATCGAGTGAACGCACATTGGAAGCGTGTATTAATCATCGCCATACTGGCGTATCACTCGGCGTGATGGTATGGGGTGCCATTGGTTACACGTCTCGGTCACCTCTTGTTCGCACTGACGGCACTTTGAACAGTGGACGTTACATTTCAAATGCGTTACGACCCGTGGCTCTACCCTTCATTCGATCCCTTCGAAATCCTACATTTCAGCAGAATAATGCACGACTGCATGTAGCAGGTCCTGTACGGGTCTTTCTGGATACAGAAAATGTTCGACTGCTGCCCTGGCCAGCACATTCTCCGGATCTGTCACCAATTGAAAACGTCTGGTCAATGGTGGCCAAGAAACTGGGTCATCACAATACGCCAGTCACTACTCTTTATGAACTGTGGTATCGTGTTGAAGCTGCATGGGCAGCTGTACCTGTACACGCCATCCAAGCTCTGTTTGACTCAATACCCAGGCGTATCAATGCCATTATTAGGACCAGAGGTGGTTGTTCTGGGTACTGATTTCTCAGGATCTATGCACCCAAATTGCGTGAAAATGTAATCACATGTCAGTCCTAGTACAATATATTTGTCCAATGAATACCCATTTATCATATGCATTTCTTCTTGGTGTAGCATTTTTAATGGCCAGTAGTGTAATTACTACGACCGGTTTCACCAGATCTACGCTATCATACTGTTTGATGTACACGCCTGTTATAGTCACGGAAGTCGCATAATGGTGTTCCGCAACATTGTATTGTAACATGCATGTACAGCTAATAATGTTAAAAGATCCAGTGAGGATGGTTCAAATGGCTCTGAGCACTATGGGACTTAACATATATGGTGATCAGTCCCCTAGAACTTAGAACTACTCAAATCTAACTAACCTAAGGACAGCACACAACACCCAGTCATCACGAGGCAGACAAAATCCCTGACCCCGCCGGGAATCGAACCCGGGAACCCGGGCGCGGGAAGCGAGAACGCTACCGCACGACCACGAGCTGCGGACTCTAGTGAGGAGAGCGTAGATCTATCGAAACCGGCCATAGTAATAAAGCGAACTGTTAGCAGTCTACCATAGTTGATTATTCAAGAATAACATATCAGATCCTCTCCAACAACTGAAACAGTTTCAAACATCTATAAAAAAGTAGATGTTTATGTTGGCAAAATTACACGTAAATGTGGAACATTTTATCAACGTCTAGAAACATTTAGAAGAGATCTGTGCGTGTGCGAAGCGGCAGCTCTTCGCATCCCACTCTACTTCTCTATCCATTCCTCTTCAGCAAACAGATATTGTTGGAGTCGATTTCTTTTATTTTACGATGTCCCGAAGACTTGAACCGGCGATACGTAATTATCTGCATTTAATGGTAATGAGCCGTACCAAAAGGACTAGGTTCTTTTTTTTTTTTTTTTTTAACAAACGGTCAGTGCCCCAGTACCTTGAAACGGCATACCTTCGTAGCACGCAAGTAACAATACGAAAAACACAAAATAAGAGAAGCTTACAACCACCAATATGACATTTATCGTCATTTTATTACAACAAATCGTATAAAAAACGGCATGTTTTCAGAAGTTCCTCCGTGTATCGGATCGTTTAAATGTCATATATATAGAAAGTGAGTAAAACCCACCAAATTCGGGCTTCAGCGGGATACTACGTAATCCAGTATGGCGTCTCCCACATTCTGACGTAGAAATCGATTTCTGCACGAAGCAAAAATCTAACATGTGAATCCGAATTTCACACTTGGGGGTGATCCACAGTGAGAAATTTTATGTTGCGATGTCACGAACATCGTCCAGCTCCGCCCGCACGTTCGCTTTCACGTCCCGCGTAAGTACGGCTTTACAGTTGAATACTACTGACAACGGTCGTCAATCACCAACGCACGGGAACGGGTTCACCAATTCCGTTGCCAGCCCAGAATGACCGCCTGCTGGCCAGTTGAAATGGCCCGCTGCGTCTGTGGTTAATCGAACTGCCTAGGAGGGCGAGCTACAGCGACCTCAGAATAAACGTCGACACCTCTAATGTGTTTGTTTAAAGTGGAATACATAGTGTTTCAGAACGAGTGATCGGACCTGCAAAGGCTATATCTTCTACAAGAATGAAGATAGTAACTTGGGATGAATTTTAATTTGGCCATTGAAATTTAAGTTCACCTTGGTGCCAGATGTAAGTTGCCGGTTCGTGCGGTTGCTTCTGGTGTAGCTAGCTCGTTCGTTCATGCTCCGATATGCTGGAGTTGATACGGCGCTAGTAAAGCAGCAAAAGTGGTTTTGCGCTATCGTTTTCAGCAGGTGGAGTTAAGTTAAAACAGTGTGGCGCTGCCTCAACGATGGATTGGCTGTCAAGGTGTGTACCCATCTCGTATTGTGCAATTTGCCCCCGTGGACGCCAGATTTCACGAATTTCGATTCTCTTTGTGGAGGTTTATGAAAGGCTTCGTCTAAGTGCCTGCACTTTTAACAACTTTGGGTAACAATAGTGAAAGCAGCGATCCCAGTCATATTCGCAAAGTATGGATCAAGTTTGACTATCGTCTACATGTTTATCATGCGTCTGGTGGTGAAAATAGTTAGCATTTGCTAAATTTGGAAGGTTCGTTTGAAAATAAAACCTGTGTAGTCCAGTGCAAAAGCTAAAATTCCCGCCAAGCTTATCTCTTGATTCATGTAGAATCTGATGCGTCTTCTCGAAAAGCCATATTTATGTTTTAGACGCAATCAGAGCAGCTTAATGTGTGAAGGTCAACATACAGGAATTTTAAAAAGTCGATAATCCTAACACTTGTCAGAACATAAACAACATCCAACGAACATACACATTCACACGAAGATATTAGAATGCGCAACGAATTACAACATCTAACAACCCGAGATGTGAAGCTTATGCATTTTCATTTAGAGCAAGTTTGTTGTATAGTACAAGCGAAAGACTAGTTAGTAAAAATATAACAAACAAGATCGTATCTGATCCAACAAACAGCAGACAATGCTCATCTGTTCTATTGACGACAGTTGTAGCACTACTGGAATAGAGGCAATGTGAAATGATATATTGGATGCCCAGTTCTGAAAGCTCAGCGAAGAACTGCACAGTCATAAGAAAATAAGACAGCCACACACAAAGGAAGACGTCCAGGAAACTCAAGGGGCCGGGCGGTTTGGTCGAGCGGTTCTAGGCGCTTCATTCTGGAACCGCGAGACCGCTACGGTCGCAGGTTCGAATCCTGCCTCGGGCATGGATGTGTGGATGTCCTTAGGTTAGTTAGGTTTAAGTAGTTCTGAGTTCTAGGGGACTGATGATCTCAGATCTTAAGTCCCATAGTGCTCAGTGCCATTTGAACCAAACTCAAGGGAAGGGAGTCGAACTGCGAGCTTAAGGAGGGGGCAACAAAGCCGATCTAATTAATGACGTCTGCATGTTCCGCATATGTAATCTGACTCTCGGCCACATGCGCTCCTGGTTTACTCTCTCCTAGTTTACTCTTCTTATGTGCACCGCGGCTACATTCGCTTCCAACAAAACACTTGTACAGTGTGTTAACTGTAAGACGGTTGAGTTTGGAGGGGGCTGGGGGAGAGGAGGAAGCAAGCATCGGCTGGCGAGGGGAGAGGAGCCGTTGGGAAGGGGGACAAGGCACGCCTACCAGTTGCAGTGCTGGCACTACAAATTGCGCGTCATGCTTACACGAAAGTAGACGAAAGGCTTGGAAGTAAAACTCGCTTTAAATGTTGTTCGTAAACGAAACTGAAATCGTCATGTACATTAAAATCTATATATATACAAATGAATGTATGTATGTTTGTCTACTATGCGCTCACAAACCATTCATCCGATTGCAATGAAACTTTGGTGAGTTGTTCTCCGAACGCCCGAAAACAGTAATGGGCACTGTTTCTACAGTTAGGTCACCGTTTTATGCGTAACGCAATTGATTAGGTAAAGGCTTGTCACGAGTTCGATTCCCACTATTCGCAATTTTTTTTTTCATTTTATTTCATTCCCCGCAATGTTAAACTATTAATTATAAAATTTAAATATCCTTAAACAGGTCATATAGTATAACGTAACTGTCAATCTCTATATATAAAAATGAATGTATGTATGTCTGCCCTCTGTTCGTTCCCAAACCATTCATCCGATTGCGATGAAATTTTGGTGATTCCTTCAAAGTGATCGCGAACAAAATATCTGAAATGGAAACTCACCTTTTCTTGCCAGGCGTTTGTGGTGATACGCCAGGATGATTCTTGGAAAACTGTTTGAATTTTCCTATGCTACGCATGCTTTGTCCTGTGTATGTAGCAGCTCTCACTGAAGATTTGTAAATGGGGTGAAGCAATTTTTTCTGCTCCTTTTCCCTTTCGCAGCATTTAATCACACGCAATATAATTTTGCGAGCATCGCTACATAATACCTGTCTCCTTCTAACCGTAGGCCAACCGGTAGGGGTTGTTGACGACTCCCGAGATGGGCCAGCAACTGCCTCTTCACTCATTTTGATAATGTTTAACACAACCGCACAATAAAAACACGCAGAACAGTACAGCGCAAAACAATAACGAAGCAGACGACAATGGCTACCTTGTACAACACAGTCAGCTACGTAATGTTGGCAGCAGTCTAAACTGCGTGCCTACCGAAGCCTCCCGACGTTTACCGACTTCTGCCGATTCAGGACTAGGGAGAGGTCTGCCATCTAAAAGTTTACACACTGTACGTAGGATATATCGCAATGACATATTTCGCATTGCCTCATAGGCTTGTTCGTGTAATTTTGCGCGACATTTAGACTACTAGGGCAATAGTCGAAAATAGTGCAAAATGGAGTCAAGAATAGTAGCCTATTGGATGTAGAAAAAGTGCTTGTATCTCTGGATGCTTGGGCAACGCCCAAATATCCTGTATCTCATTTTTGTTTCAAGTTTCCCGTATACTTAATATTATTACTATTCTTGCTACTTCATTTCGTTCTTAAGAAGCACTAAACCTTACCAGATGGAATATGTCAAAAAGCGACAAGGTAAGATTTGGAAGAGAGGGTAGTAATGAATAAGCTGCCAAAAACTAAGTTGAGGATGTGCTAGAATCCGGAACTGCGACGTACTTCGATAATGAAAAGAACTGTGCTGAAGAAAGACTTTTATTCTGAAGCATGAGAGACGTCAGTTTGTTACCGGACTGCGACATCTCATTTTATTATGTAAATTTTAGCAATCACAATTAAAGACATGTTTCTACTGATTGATTTATTCTTGATTCTAACTACGGAAATAATGTGTAGCTATCTTCTCTGTTGTGTCTGGGAATTTTTGCGTGTGGAATAGTAGACATGGCTTGTGAGCCACGGTCTTGGGAGCCAGCGAAAAGCCACACCGGGGGCTGCGAGCCGTGATCCCCGAGACAGACTTCTGAGGCCTTGCCAATAGGGGGAGAAGCAGTGCCCTAGTCAACCGGGCTGCAGGTACACAGCCGACCCATATTATTCTGCTGGATGTCGTCTCGGTGGTCCCCACATTTTTTTATTTTTCGTGAACTATAGGTAGCTAGTGCATGTAACACTGGTCTGGCTTAAAACTTAACCGTGGAGAGAGCCGCCCAGAGCAAGTAGATGGCCGTTTATAAGACCAGGTCTAGATCCGTCCAGACGCGCTTTGCAGAGTGCACTGTACTCAGCCTAGTGCCTTCTTGGAAGGCAGATGGAGTGGGGAACAATTTGAACAGATCCCTGTGTCTTCATCTCCAGAGGGAAGCTTTGTTTAATGCGTTTTCTGTCTCCCGGTGAAAGTGAGTTGCGTCAACCAGACGCCGGTCTCACTGGCGAGGGTAATTCTTCGACCAAGAGGTGGGAAATGAGCTCATTGCGTTCTTAAGAAGTACAGGAGTGCAAGGCTAAAGGCTGGCTTTCTGGAAATTCTGTGTTCGGAAAGACCACGCATTGGCGGACTCATAAAGAAGTCGGCGACATAGGAACATGACATAGAACGCTCTAGAAACGGTATCGGCTGGATACCGGCTGATTGGAAAACATTTTATACGGATTCTTTGGTGGGAAAACTGACAGCGTTTAATAATCATATCATTGGCCAGAGTTTAGCGCACCATTTTGATTAGAGAATTGTATTTTGTGGAGCGGACTATGGTCTAAGTAGAGACAGGAGACAGGCGGATTAGAGAACTGTGGGTGGAGATTAGAAGTAGTACACACGCGCAGTGTTAATATAGGAGACTTCAGGCTTCCATGACAGGGTGGCAGTAGCAAGCGGAACTTGTGCTCGGAGAGGAAGCCTGTATGTGTCTGCTGAGCAGCAGTGCCAGCCGCGTGCGCCATACGCACCTTGCATTACCACTCAACGATTGTGGTGAGATCATCTGGTGGCATTGGCTGGATGGGAAGAAGTGAAATCAGACATATTTCGACAGTTAATTACATTATGAGGACGCATCCATGACCATACGAGCAGGGGTAGTTGTATGTTATTTTCACTTCACCGTCAATACGATCCTACAATCACTGGGTATCCACCAGTGGGTATGTTTCAAGTGATTAATTTGTTAGGATGACAATTATTTCTGAGGCCTGAATCCTTTTCAGAAACTTTGCCAAGTTAATCAGCGATAGTTTCTTATTTCTTTGTCCTAACTAGATGTTGTTTTTGCCGTGTGCTTAATGGAGACCCATGCTAACGTCAATATCACCCTTGTACACACAGTGAGAATGATTATAATAAACTTAGATACACTTGGGTAATGTTTTTAATTCAGTAGTTAGTGAATCCCTTTTCTATGCAGTATGATTTTTGTGAAGACCAACATCCAGGGTTCATTTAACAGAGTTACCCCCTTTAATATCGTTACATCCGTTAGAGTTCTTAATTCAGTGTCTGAGTTCATTGGGGAGTGGTTCTGGCGCTGCAGTCCGGAACCGCGGGACTGCTGCGGTCGCAGGTTCGAATCCTGCCTCGGGCATGGGTGTGTGTGGTGTCCTTAGGTTGGTTAGGTTTAGGTAGTTCTAAGTTCTAGGGGACTTATGACCTAAGATGTTGAGTCCCATAGTGCTCAGAGCCATTTGAACCATTTTTTTCATTGGGGAGTGATCAGGTTCTCAATGACCCAGCTGATGCACATCCTTATAGTTACCGGAAGACTCTTGTTCATTAGTTGGTTGGCACTTTGTATACTCTACCACGAAATCCAACAGAACATGAACAGTAACCTGCTAAGTAAATAATATGTTGGTTGTATCGGTTTTTTGCATTTGTACTAAATATGCTCATTTGTACGAATTCTTCAATGGCTTACTCCAAAGTATCGCCAGTGGTAAATTAGTCACTGTACTTGAGTGCTCTGTCAGACAACGATGAGAGTTTTTCGTCAAACACAAAACTCCACTACACTTTATATAGATACATGCTTTCTAAATACGGACAGTAAATATGTGCAGTACAGAGTTTCTAATTACGTACATAAACATGAAAAGTAGCAGTTTCCACGTTTTAATTTGCAGGAAAGATTTTGTGGTGATTTAGCTTCAAGAGAAATTATACTACTAGAATTAAAACTTTGGAGTTATAAATAACTTCATCAAGAAGATATTATTCTTTTAAGGCGTGACAATCCTTTCATGCGCAAAAAAAATAATATAATAAGTGTTGTGGGAAATGCAGCACCTCTCAGAAATCTAGAAAATATCTTCAGATTTCTGTATTATCAGACCCTCTTAAACAGTATCAACAAAATATCAAACTTTATGTTATATTACATGGAGTATTAATGCATTCCTTGTGCATGATTATAACTTCACTATTTTACATAGTGAGGTTTCTAAAATGTCGAAGTTTTACCTTGTTCAGATGAGCAAAGCTGCTTCGTTTAAAGTACTTTCATGTTCAGAAAAGGAATGCCGACATAATAAAACGAGCTAGGAACGTGCACAATTTTGTTCTTGAGGGTTTTTTTGTCTTGTGTATTAAACTTTGTATGCTGACAGAGATAACAAACATCCGAAAGTATCTAAAGACCAAAATGACAGGAGAAACCAGAAGATTTTTTTGCTCTTTTATTCTATACACATCGCGCCATAGAGATAAAGATTTTTCCCGTTATCATAAGTCATTTCAGCCGAATCTTGATATAGTCCAGTCCAAAAGAGTGCTGCCTGTTTTGTTTCGTCTATGATAATTATTGGTGTGGGTTAATATTCCGCCTCCGGTTACGTCGACGTTAGCGGAACGTTAAACCATTAATTTATTTTTCTGATTCTTTGAATCCTGAAATTATTAGTTAAATTAAAACAGACGATAAATTGTTAAAATCGTTTGCTTTATAGCAGTCACTGTATTTGAGTAAATTTCTTAAGTATACTAAGCAGAAAAATGTTCATACGTTTGCAAAGAACCGAAGTGTTTCGGACTTGGCAAAAGCCTAGCCTACAATGTCGCGCGATACAGGTTGCAACCGATTTGCCGGCGCTGTTGTTGAGAAATGACGACTTTGCAGTAAGTGTTGTTAGCGAGTGGTGACCACCGCCGTTATGATGGAGCCCTGGGAACTGGTTATCTTACGTTCTAATGACTGTGGTTACTACCGGGCCTACTGACTGCCATCACTGCGCGGCCAGTGGATGCCCCTACATCAGTCGCGGAACGACAGTGTTCCACTCTGCAGAGAACTCTGAAGGAACGAGGAAAACAAGTGTTCGTGTGCCTCGCTTCCAGTTCTAACACAAATTCGAATTTCTTACTGGAAGTTGTTTATGTGAGGAGCAAATGTGTGTTTAGATAAGCAACAAATGACACTGTAAAGGGTTTGTGGTCCGTAATTCCCTTATTTCATTGTGCTCCGGAACTGATACTAATTAAAATTAATGACATGCGACTCACACACACGAAACTCACGCAGGCCTCCAGTTTCTTTTGCAACAACGATTGTGACACTTTCTTTGGAAGCACGAATTCACTCTGTATGTCATTTCAACCGGCGTCCACTCCAAACTACTGGCGCTGATGACACGAACACTGAAGACTTAGAGATCATGGTCTTTGATGGTGGATGCTCGTTCATAGTAGTTTATCTAGAAAAAAAAGCTGAGGGGTACGATACCACGGAAAGGTTGTTGCTATGGGAATTACCACCTTGCACTATCCAACGAGAAAAAATAGGATCCCTTCAGGATTGGGCTTTACTCTTCTCACTCTTCAGCTATTTTCCGTAGATGTCCATTATAGTATGCCGTGGACAACCGACCAGCTTCACCGTTTCCGAGATGCTCATACCATGGCAGCATGTTAACTTGTGTATAACATCTCACATCTACCTTCGGACTCCGGGACAATCTTCAAGTGGGCACTTGTGCAAACATTACCAACTGAACCTCACACTTCAAGAAGAAAAAGCACACTTGCAATACGTCGACTCCAGAAATTTCTACCACGCGAAATCCGAGCCAAAATTCTGTTAGTACGCTGCTGAGACTCTCCGAAAGTACACCTTTCAAACTATCGCGCGCAACTATTGCCACTCGCTCAGTTCCACTTCAGCTACGTAATGCGCGGGCGCGAAGTACTGTACATTGGAGTGAGTAAGTGGTTTCAGCACTTGGCGTTGGTAAAGTCCTTTGTTTATCGTACGGTTCCTGACCTGTTTTACTGATTCCAGAGATCTGTCCGCTTTGAACAATTTGATGTTGCGATTCATAAATGTAGTTTAAATGAATGAAACAAAGTAGTGTATCATTAAGCAGCGTAGCGCTATTTAATTATTACCATCGCTTTTGTGCGTTATTTTCTTCGGATTCTGAAGCTGGCTCTGGTAGAGTGAAGTATATTTGCAGGAGATGCGCTATTCTTCACTGTGATTGGCTTTATTAAACTGTAAATATAAAATCATTAAGTTCATTTCATATTAATTCACCAGTTACGTTTATTCATTTTGATTTGGAGGCGCATATGTAGCTGTGAAGTATCAATAAGAGAATATTGTCAAGGTAATATTGACGTATATGTGCTTGAAGTTGACATAAGTACACATGTTGCTTACAATTTTTCACGCAGAATAACATATTTTCACGTAGCATAACATGTTCTCGAACAAGATTTGAAAGTACGTGGGGCGGCTGTGTCCACCTCGTCCCTTCTCTTCCACGGCCTTCAGTATATAGTGAATAGGCTTAGCAGTCTCAGGTAGCACCCGATGAGGACAGCGAGTCACATGGTGGAAATGTTTTGCATGGAAGACACTGGTATCCGACGTAACACGCGGCACTGATATGAACAGATCTCCGGGGATTCACAAAAGTGGAGAGAGACTTCATTACACCTACAGACGACGTTTTATTTTCTTTTTTTTGTTACTGTCGAAGAAACAATAAAAGAACAGCAAGGCTGTTCTGAAATTAAAGAGACTTTAAAAAGCAGGAAGGGTGTTACTCTGACTACCAGATACCATAGGAATTTCTCGTTGGCTCTTCCTAGTTTGTTCTTAATTCGCGTGAAAATGGACTTTAGGGATCTGCGCTGGCGAAACGTACAACTTATATACATTCCTGGAATTAGTACTTATTCCAGCAGGGACAATTCCTTGACTCATAATGTCTTTCTGTCACTTTATTTCTCGTAACAGTTTTGATAATAAGTGTGTCTTTTTTTGTGGAGGGATACCAAGACTTAAATACTGCTATTCAGTTGGATGTATGCTCCGGTGCAGTAGTCGTGCAGCAGTGAAAAAAAAAGTTCAAATGTGTGTGAATTCCTGAGGGACCAAACAGCCGAGGTCGTCGGTCCCTAGACTTACTCACTACTTAAGGGGGGTAGGACATCAAACGGGACGACTTGGGGTTGCAACAAGACTCTTGTTGCAACCCTTGTTCACAGTATGAGCAGCCCTTAGCGGCTCGCCATCTCACAATTATTCATGACGTCGCCTTTCCGGCTTAGATCTTTTTTAATATGTGACTTGTAAGTACTGCATCTTTTCCAGTCAGTACAAACTTTAATTTTATTAATGTATTGTATGCCTAATATGTTTTACAACAGTCAGACTAATTCTGGAGACGACGCTCATAGTAGCGTCGAAACCTGGTCAATTTTGACTTAATATTTGTGACCGAGGGCTTATTTGTTCTAATATAATTCTGACATGGTCACTGAACCTTAGCAGCTATGTTCAAAGGAAAAATATTTGTTTTGATGTCCCCTACAACCTCCCAGAGTTTGTCGGTTTAAATACTTTTCACCCTGTAGAAGATCTGGACGTCCGATGTATCAGGGCAATGTACCACTAGTCGAGATCGTAGAATGCTACGTCATCGTGGGAGTATCGATATAATTACTAAGAGGTATCGACGTTTGCAGTAGGTAGCGATGAGTCGTTGGCAGCCAGTAGCCAGTACGGAGTGAGCAGCGAGGCGCGGGCGCGTCCTTGCGTGAGTAGCGCGGGCCGGCGGCAGCCTTCAGCCTTGGTGGCGCTTCGCCTCGGCCGCTTTTTGCGACGCCGCCGATTTATTGAGTCCCGAAAGCGGGACCGACCGGCGTCTTCTTCTCTTTGGCGCCTGCCTTGTCTCCTGGCGAGGCGAGCAGCGGCCCGCGCGTACACACGGCTCCAAACGACCAGCGTTTCGGAAATTCTACCAGCCTCGGTCCGAAATCTAACGATCACGCCCCTTTCGACGTCAGACAAATCGCTCCGTATCTACTCTGCGACAACGACTGCACTGTTTTTGCGCGTCTGCCCTATACACTTATACACCCTCCAGTGCTAGTGCTGCCACCTGCGAGTGGTTGCTACACGTTGACGTCGAAGATAGGCAGTGCGACAGTCGAAGGATATGAAAGAGAGGTATTGTTATTGAGAAAGAGACAAAGATAACTGTACTCTATCCCCTTCTTATTCAGTCTCTTCAATAGGCAGGCTGTGAAAGAAACCAAGGAGAAATTTAGAAGGGGAATTAAACTTCAGAAAGGAGAAATCCCCCCCATGAACCATGGACCTTGCCGTTGGTGGGGAGGCTTGCGTGCCTCAGCGATACAGATAGCCGTACCGTAGGTACAACCACAACGGAGTGGTATCTGTTGAGAGGCCAGACAAACGTGTGGTTCCTGAAGAGGGGCAGCAGCCTTTTCAGTAGTTGCAAGGGCAACAGTCTGGATGACTGACTGATCTGGCCTTGTAACAATAACCAAAACGGCCTTGCTGTGCTGGTACTGCGAACGGCTGAAAGCAAGGGGAAACTACGGCCGTAATTTTTCCCGAGGGCATGCAGCTTTACTGTATGATTAAATGATGATGGCGTCCTCTTGGGTAAAATATTCCGGAGATGAAATAGTCCCCCATTCGGATCTCCGGGCGGGGACTACTCAAGAGGATGTCGTTATCAGGAGAAAGAAAACTGGCGTTCTACGGATCGGAGCGTGGAATGTCAGATCCCTTAATCGGGCAGGTAGGTTAGAAAATTTAAAAAGGGAAATGGATAGGTTAAAGTTAGATATAGTGGGAATTAGTGAAGTTCGGTGGCAGGAGGAACAAGACTTCTGGTCAGGTGACTACAGGGTTATAAACACAAAGTCAAATAGGGGTAATGCAGGAGTAGGTTTAATAATGAATAGGAAAATAGGAGTGCGGGTAAGCTACTACAAACAGCATAGTGAACGCATTATTGTGGCCAAGATAGATACGAAGCCCACACCTACTACAGTAGTACAAGTTTATATGCCAACTAGCTCTGCAGATGACGAAGAAATTGAAGAAATGTATGATGAAATAAAAGAAATTATTCAGGTAGTGAAGGGAAACGAAAATTTAATAGTCATGGGTGACTGGAATTCGAGTGTAGGAAAAGGGAGAGAAGGAAACGTAGTAGGTGAATATGGATTGGGGCTAAGAAATGAAAGAGGGAGCCGCCTGGTAGAATTTTGCACAGAGCACAACTTAATCATAGCTAACACTTGGTTTAAGAATCATGATAGAAGGTTGTATACATGGAAGAACCCTGGAGATACTAAAAGGTATCAGATAGATTATATAATGGTAAGACAGAGATTTAGGAACCAGGTTTCAAATTGTAAGACATTTCCAGGGGCAGATGTGGACTCTGACCACAATCTATTGGTTATGACCTGTAGATTAAAACTGAAGAAACTGCAAAACGGTGGGAATTTAAGGAGTTGGGACCTGGATAAACTGAAAGAACCAGAGGTTGTACAGAGTTTCAGGGAGAGCATAAGGGAACAATAGACAGGAATGGGGGAAAGAAATACAGTAGAAGAAGAATGGGTAGCTTTGAGGGATGAAATAGTGAAGGCAGCAGAGGATCAAGTACGTAAAAAGACGAGGGCTAGTAGAAATCCTTGGGTAACAGAAGAAATATTGAATTTAATTGATGAAAGGAGAAAATATTAAAATGCAGTAAGTGAAGCAGGCAAAAAGGAATACAAACGTCTCAAAAATGAGATCGACAGGAAGTGCAAAGTGGCTAAGCAGGGATGGATAGAGGACAAATGTAAGGATGTAGAGGCTTATCTCACTAGGGGTAAGATAGATACTGCCTACAGGAAAATTAAAGAGACTTTTTGAGATAAGAGAACCACTTGTATGAACATCAAGAGCTCAGATGGAAACCCAGTTCTAAGCAAAGAAGGGAAAGCAGAAAGGTGGAAGGAGTATATAGAGGGTCTATACAAGGGCGATGAACTTGAGGACAATATTATGGAAATGGAAGAGGACGTAGATGAAGACGACATGGGAGATACGATGCTGCGTGAAGAGTTTGACAGAGCACTGAAAGACCTGAGTCGAAACAAGGCCCCCGGAGTAGACAACATTCCATTGGAACTACTGACGGCCTTGGGAGAGCCAGTCCTGACAAAACTCTACCATCTGGTGAGCAAGATGTATGAAACAGGCGAAATACCCTCAGACTTCAAGAATATAATAATTCAAATCCCAAAGAAAGCAGGTGTTGACAGATGTGAAAATTACCGAACAATCAGTTTAATAAGCCACAGCTGCAAAATACTAACACGAATTCTTTACAGACGAATGGAAAAACTGGTAGAGGCCGACCTCGGGGAAGATCAGTTTGGATTCCGTAGAAATGTTGGAACACGTGAGGCAATACTGACCTTACGACTTATCTTAGAAGAAAGATTAAGGAAAGGCAAACCTACGTTTCTAGCATTTGTAGACTTAGAGAAAGCTTTTGACAATGTTGACTGGAATACTCTCTTTCAAATTCTAAAGATGGGAGGGGTAAAATACAGGGAGCGAAAGGATATTTACAATTTGTACAGAAACCAGATGGCAGTTATAAGAGTCGAGGGACATGAAAGGGAAGCAGTGGTTAAGAAGGGAGTAAGACAGGGTTATAGCCTCTCCCAGATGTTATTCAATCTGTATATTGAGCAAGCAGTAAAGGAAACAAAAGAAAAATTCGGAGTAGGTATTAAAATCCATGGAGAAGAAATAAAAACGTTGAGGTTCGCCGATGACATTGTAATTCTGTCAGAGACAGCAAAGGACTTGGAAGAGCAGTTGAATGGAATGGATGGTGTCTTGAAGGGAGGATATAAGATGAACATCAACAAAAGCAAAACGAGGATAATGGAATGTAGTCGAATTAAGTCGGGTGATGTTGAGGGTATTAGATTAGGAAATGAGACACTTAAAGTAGTAAAGGAGTTTTTTCTATTTGGGGAGCAAAATAACTGATGATGGTCGAAGTAGAGAGGATATCAAATGTAGACTGGCAATGGCAAGGAAAGCGTTTCTGAAGAAGAGAAATTTGTTAACAACGAGTATAGATTTAAGCGTCAGGAAGTCATTTCTGAAAGTATTTGTATGGAGTGTAGCCATGTATGGAAGTGAAACATGGACGGTAAATAGTTTGGACAAGAAGAGAATAGAAGCTTTCGAAATGTGGTGCTACAGAAGAATGCTGAAGATTAGATGGGTAGATCACATAACTAATGAGGAAGTATTGAATAGGATTGGGAAGAAGAGAAGTTTGTGGCACAACTTGACCAGAAGAAGGGATCGGTTGGTAGGACATGTTTTGAGGCATCAAGGGATCACCAATTTAGTATTGGAGGGCAGCGTGGAGGGTAAAAATCGTAGGGGGAGACCAAGAGATGAATACACTAAGCAGATTCAGAAGGATGTAGGTTGCAGTAGGTACTGGGAGATGAAGAAGCTTGCACAGGATAGAGTAGCATGGCGAGCTGCATCAAACCAGTCTCAGGACTGAAGACCATAACAACAACAAGGAGAAATAAATACTTTCAGGATAATTAATGGCCGGCCGTGGTGGCCGAGCGGTTCTAGGCGCTTCAGTCCGGAGCCACGTGGCTGCTACGGTCGTATGTTCGAATCCTGCCTCGGGCATGGATGTGTGTGATGTCCTTAGGTTAGTTAGGTTTAAGTAGTTCTAAGTCTAGGGGACTGATGACCTCAGATGTTAAGTCCCATAGTGCTCAGAGCCATTTTTGATAATTAATGACACTGCAATTCTGTGCGAGACGGCATTGGACATCGAAAGGCATATGAACGTAATGACTAGTATCTCGGAAAGAGGTTATGAGATGAATAACAGAAACAAATCTAGAGTAATGGAATTTAGTCGAATTAAGCGATATGACGGAATTAGAATGAGAAATGAAACGCTGAAAAATTACACGACTTTCGCTATTTTGGCAGCAAAATAACTGACGACGGTCAGAGTGAACAGGATATAAAATACAGACCCGCAGTGGGAACAAAAACATTCTGGATAAGTCAAATATGTTATCGTTGAATATAAATTTAAGCGTACTGAATTCTTTTCTGACGTAACCTTCTAAGAAAGCTACACGTGGACAGTAACTACTTCAGCCAAGAAGAGAACAGAAGGTTTTAAAGTGGTGGTATAGAAGAATGTTGAAGATGAGGTTGTTAGATCGTATAACTAATGCGTAAAAACTGAATGGAATTGGCGGAGAAACAAACTTATTCCACAATTCGACAGATGGAAGGAATTGGTTGATAGGACGCATTTCGAGACGTTATGTGATGTGGGTGGGTGGGGGGAGGGGGGGACGTGCAAGAACTCTAGGGAGAGACCAGCCCTTAACTGCAGTATGCAAGTTGAAATCGATATACGTTACAATAGCAATGTAGAGATGAGCTATCTTGCGCACGACTGCTGCGTCAAATCGAGTTTTAACAACAGAGTCCTCTGCCGAAATACAGGTCTGTGAAAAACCATCTGACTTGATAAAATACACAGAAGTACAAAATAAAGGTTAAATGAATAATTTAATAACAAGGGCTCTATTCTAACGTCCGTAATTGATGTAGACCACAGGGAATTATATTGAATGATGCTTATCCAAGAAAGGGCATCTTGGATAAGCGGGAAGTGATCTTGCAATATTAAATTAAAATACAGACAAAAAATACTTTTATCAAATGCAGTAAAGTTACGTTGACAGCGTTACGTGACTGGTAGCAAAATCTACAAAGTAAATAGTCGTCAAAGATACTTGAAAACTAAGACCATTTCGTGATCACAGTTCATGAAATATTCACCAGCTCATAACAGATCAGAGTTCAACATGAGATATATGAATTATCACACATTATACAAAGAGTAGTAGCCCATACTCAATCCTCATACCGAGCGAAGTGGCGCAGTGGTTAGCGCACTGGACTCGCATTCGGGAGGACGACGGTTCAATCCCGTCTCCGGCCATCCTGATTTAGGTTTTCCGTGATTTCCCTCAATCGCATCAGGCAAATGCCGGGATGGTTCCTTTGAAAGGGCACGGCCGATTTCCTTCCCCATCCTTCCCTCACCCGAGCTTGCGCTCCGTCTCTAATGACCTCGTTGTCGACGGGACGTTAAACACTAATCTCCTCCTCCTCCTCAATCCTCATTTCCATGACTTAGGCAGGAAAAGAGTTTTACTCGAGCACATTCAGACACCTTCATAACCGAATACTACTCGTTACCGCAGGCAGGTCTGTCTCTTCCCAGAACTCGCGTAAATGACCAGAATCGCTCCGTTGAGCTCTTCACTCGAAAAAGTCGCAGTCTCCACTTGACTCCCAGTGTTCCGCTACTGTGTGTTTCTCCAGTCCGTCGCAATCAAAAATCATCGTTATTAAGTTTTACAGACATCATGTGACTCACCTTGACCGTTTACCGGATTAAACCAATATAATACAGCAATGAAACTTCCTGGCAGATTAAAACTGTGTGCCGGACCAAGATTCGAACTTGGGACCTTTGCCTTTCGCGGGCAAGTGCTCTACCAACTGAGCTACCCAAGCACGACTCACGCCCCGTCCTCACAGTTTTACTTCCGCCAGTACCTCGTCCAAAATTACAGCAATATTTAAATAAAGAAGTGTTATAAACTTTCGGTCAAACTCGGCCTTTTAATAATAAATATAAATGAAAGTTTGTCCATAGTAAAATAATCCCGTGTTCTTGCGCAAGAGCGCTCACGATAAATGACAGCAGACTGTTGTAAAATATTATTTAAAAAATTATTTAGGGCTGTTTGTCAGAAACGTCTTTGGCACTCTTTTACAAAGGTGATGTTAGATGACACATCCAATTGATCGCTTCCAAAATTACCATGATTTTTTATTATTAGCTGTAATTAATATTTAGATAAAGTTACTCACTTCATTAAATAAATACTCAAGCATGAAAAAATATGGGGTATTCATGTTGTGTAATTGTGAGGATACGATGTTCTGACAAAAGTTTGCATAATTAAATGATATAAAAATAATTGTAATAAATGAAGAAATAAGATACAGATACCTAGTTTTCAAAGATGGTAGCTACAGTGCAATGCTATCTACATCTACATACATACTCCGCAATCCACCATACGGTGCGTGGCGGAGGGTACCACGTACCACAACTAGCATCTTCTCTCCCTGTTCCACTCCCAAACAGAGCGAGGGGAAAATGACTGCATATATGCCTCTGTACGAGCCCTAATCCCTCTTATCTTTGTGTTCTTTCCGCAAAATATAAGTTCGCGGCAGTAAAATTGTACTGCAGTCAGCCTCAAATGCTGGTTCTCTAAATTTCTTCAGTAGCGATTCACGGAAAGAACGCCTCCTTTCCTCCAGAGACTCCCACCCGAGTTCCTGAAGCATTTCCGTAACACTCGCGAGATGATCAAACCTACCAGTAACAAATCTAGCAGCCCGCCTCTGAATTGCTTCTATGTCCTCCCTCAATCCGACCTGATAGGGATCCCAAACGCTCGAGCACTACTCAAGAATAGGTCGTATTAGTGTTTCATAAGCGGTCTCCCTTACAGATGAACCACATCTTCCCAAAATTCTACCAATGAACCGAAGACAACTATCCGCCTTCCCCACAACTGCCATTAGATGCTTGTCCCCCTTCATATCGCTCTGCAATGTTACGCCCAAATATTTAATCGACGTGACTGTGTCAAGCTAATGTAGTATTCGAACATTACGGGAGTCTTTTTCCTATTCACTTGCATTAATTTACATTTATGTATATTTAGAGTTAGCTGCCATTCTTTACACCAATCACAAATCCTGTCCAAGTCATCTTGTATCCTCCTACAGTCACTCAACGACGACACCTTCCCGTACACCACAGCATCATCAGCAAACAGCCGCACATTGCTATCCACTGTATCTAAAAGATCATTTATGTAGACAGAAAACAACAGCGGACCTCCCACACTTCCCTGGGACACTCCAGATGATACTCTCACCTCCGATGAACACTCACCAACGAGGACAACGTACTGGGTTCTATTACATCATCTGAGACGCCGTCTGTTGAAATCACATGAAGCGTTTAAAAGTTGTTAATTCAGAAGTTCATTGTGACAATGTTCATTCACGGTGAAATATTAACTTCTGTAGATTTAAAGCTACTGAAAATATTGTTGTGGCATTGGATGATCCTCATTTTTCTCAGATCACACATATATTTCAGATTTGCTTTAATACTTGACTGTGAATTACAGATTCTTGAAGATCTGTAAGAAGCTTGTCTGCCATTTCGCCAATTCTTGGAGCATTGTCTGTCCTCTTAGACGAAGGCCATGCGAGCAGCAGCCGTGCAGATTCCTAGCTTTGGGATTTACGCATTTCCGGCGTCGCTGCTCGTGTTTGTAGCCGGACTTGCGCTCGTAGCGGCGACCTAGCTGGACCTGCCGCGGCGCGCCCTCTGCCCCGCGCCGGCTGTCGCTCTGCCGTACAGGTGCTTCACCTCCCCTCGTACCACATCCAGGTGGCCACATCGCTCACCCACGTACGTGTCACCTTACAACCCGTCCGAAAAGTCGGAGACTGATTTTAATCTTGGTGTATAAGCGACGTCAGCTCAGTAACTACGGTGGCAGTTTTAAGTAACAGCTGTAAACAACAGATGTGCATTCGACCATTCTATTGCGAACAGGCAGTGTTAAGTAGCTCACGTCCTGCCTGAGTGTGGCAACGTTGTTCTCTTACAAATTTCAATGGAGCAGCATCTCTAAATCAAGTGTTCAAGACATTCTCCAGAGTTTTTTGAAGAAAACAAAATTGTGTCCAGTGTTTGTCTTACACACCTTGACTCCTATACAAAATCGGGGACTCCTGCCGGGACTGGTTGAAACGCAAAACGGAAAAAGTCATCACTGGTGACAAGATTTGGTGTTATCAATACGAACCTACCACAAATCGACAAAGTGCACAAGTTCACATGAAGGGACAATGATTTGACGACATAAATGACATAGAAGCCCATGTTCCCATCTCTAACGGCCACGCTGTCGACTGGACGTCCTTCTTTCCTTCAAGCTTATGTTATGCGCAGGTTGAACAACGGCCCAAAGAAGGACTTCTATGACAGTGTCACATGACTGTACGAACTGTGCGTTTTACTCAAGACGGGGAGATTGTATAGAACATTTGAAGCATTAACGTTTACACTGGACTCGCATTCGGGAGGACGACGGTTCAATCCCGCGTCCGGCCATCCTGATTTAGGTTTTCCTTGATTTCCCTAAATCGCTTCAGGCAAATGCCGGGATGGTTCCTTTGAAAGGGCACAGCCGACTTCCTTCCCCATCCTTCCCTAATCCGGTGAGACCAATGACCTCCATCCATTAACGTTTCTCTATTTTTTGTTAGTGGAATATGGAATGGTTTTAGACAGACGTGTCATGTTAGGCAAAAGTGTGTATCATGTTTTGGTGTTAATTCACTAGCTCCAAGGAGGTGTTCTGAGGTCCACCCTCTCTCTGTCTGGTGCAAGTACACCGGATAGGATGTTCAAATGTGTGTGAAATCTTATGGGACTTAACTGCTAGGGTCATCAGTCCCTAAGCTTACACGTTACATAACCTAAATTATCCTAAGGACAAAGACACACAACCATACCCGAGGGAGGACTCGAACTTCCGCCGGGACCAGCCGCACAGTCCATGACTGCAGCGCCCTAGACCGCTCGGCTAATCCCGCGCGGCACACCGTATAGAACCCTTGACCTGTGAGGTAAGGCATAAGTCCCATCGTAAGTTTGAAATGATTCAACTTTACTCGTTTCTTTTACGCTGGGTAGGAAGTCTCGCGTCTAGAAGCGTATCTGACTCGCGCGGACATCGGTATCAACCTGATCTCGTTTCACCCGCCTTCGGCAGCTTTCTCTGTCAGCTGTCAGAGCGTTCTGTATTCCTCTGGCGTGGGGAAAGCTCCAACCTTTCTCTGCCTGTTGATATAATCGTCCTGTCACTAACTTCACTCTGACAGAATCGAGCTATCGATAGGGCGCCATTCCCCCTCTCCCCCAGGTGGTAGTGACGAGTTGTGGCAGCAAGAAGAGCAGCACGTGAAGCGTGCCGCGCTGATGTGTGAAGGGCAGCGTGCAGACGGCCGCCACTTTCCCTTGCCAAGTTGGGCAGAGCGGCCACGCATCCTACCTAAGTCCCTGCAATGTGCAGCTGTTACAGCGCAGGACTGCGAACAGGGGACGGGAGGAGGAATAAGGTTGGCAGTCTGTGCAGTAGTAGAGGTGTAGGTAAATGGTTCAGAGACAGTGTGCTAGGAGCGACTCAGTAGAAAAAGTGAAAATATAAACAAAAACCGTTAGGGTTTCATTTCCCGTCGACAACGAGATCATTAGAGATGAAAGACAAGCTCAGGTTGGGGATCATAACGGAAGTAATGAAGCTTTCACTCTCCAGCGAAGTCTGCCCTGTTTTGAAACTTTGCAGCAGAGTAAACCTGTGCGTCGAATCTCGACCCGACCTCAAGATCTTTTGAAGGTAGAAGAGAACTGCCGGTGGAAGTAAAGCTAGATTGTCAGTCGATAAGAGGATACCTTCGAAAGGCAGGGGTCTCGGCATACAGTTTTAATCTGACGCTTTCAATAGATATGGAGTCATCCTGGAATTGGCCTTTAGTGATTTACGGAAACGGTGGGAAACGTAAATCTAGATGGCCTGCCAGGGTTTGAACTGGCGGCCTCCCAAATTGGAGTCCAGTATGTGAATCTCTCGCTCGGTGATTTTGTTAGGAGAGGATAACATCAAAGCCTAATATTTCTGAACGATATTATCTGCTGCAATGACTACTGTTAACTGGACTAAAATATCATTTTATGTCGTATTTTATTTTTATTTATTTACACGTCAACTTCCGTAGGAACACATTAAGGAGCAAATCTCCAAGGTCATGGAAGGTGGCAGTACATGAAATTACAACATAAAACTAATAACAAATAAAAATAAAATGTTTATGAATCCGAAAAAAGTCAAGCCATCAGTTTAAGTAAACTCAGTCAACATTACAACAAGAATCAGCTTAACTTTTCAAGGAACTCTTTGAAAGAATAGACGGAGTGTCCCCTGAAGCCGGCCGGTGTGTCCGTGCGGTTCTAGGCGCTACAGACTGGAACCAAGGGGTCCGCTACCGTCGCAGGTTCGAATCCTGCCTCGGGCATGGATGTGTGTGATGTCCTTAGGTTAGTTAGGTTTAAGTAGTTCTAAGTTCTAGGGGACTGATGACCTCAGATGTTAAGTCCCATAGTGCTCAGAGCCATTCGAACCATTTGTCCCCTGAAGAAACTATTGAGTTTGGATTTGAAAGCGTGTGGATTACTGCTAAGATTTTTGAATTCTTGTGGTAGCTTATTGAAAATGGATGCAGCAGAATAATGCACACCTTTCTGCACAAGAGTTAAGGAAGTCCGATCTAAATGCAGGTTGGATTTCTGCCGAGTATTAACTGACTGAAACCTACTTATTCTTGGGAGTAAGCTAATATTATTAACAAGAAATGATAGAAAGGAATATACAGGGTGTCCCAAAATAATGTATACACTTTTTGAAATTGAATATCTCTTTAATTAAAGGAGACAGAAATGTAGTTAACTTCATCAGTTAACTTAAACGTCTATCAAACTTCAGAAGATGACAGCTTAATCTGTTGAAATTGGTAAAGTGAGATTAAAAAATGTTTTGTAGTTGATACTGACTTTTATTTTGGCGTATAGAACATTTGTTCTCATATAATAATAAATTAATTGCAATAAACATATAAAATACACTCCTGGAAATGGAAAAAAGAACACATTGACACCGGTGTGTCAGACCCACCATACTTGCTCCGGACACTGCGAGAGGGCTGTACAAGCAATGATCACACGCACGGCACAGCGGACACACCAGGAACCGCAGTGTTGGCCGTCGAATGGCGCTAGCTGCGCAGCATTTGTGCACCGCCGCCGTCAGTGTCAGCCAGTTTGCCGTGGCATACGGAGCTCCATCGCAGTCTTTAACACTGGTAGCATGCCGCGACAGCGTGGACGTGAACCGTATGTGCAGTTGACGGACTTTGAGCGAGGGCGTATAGTGGGCATGCGGGAGACCGGGTGGACGTACCGCCGAATTGCTCAACACGTGGGGCGTGAGGTCTCCACAGTACATCGATGTTGTCGCCAGTGGTCGGCGGAAGGTGCACGTGCCCGTCGACCTGGGACCGGACCGCAGCGACGCACGGATGCACGCCAAGACCGTAGGATCCTACGCAGTGCCGTAGGGGACCGCACCGCCACTTCCCAGCAAATTAGGGACACTGTTGCTCCTGGGGTATCGGCGAGGACCATTCGCAACCGTCTCCATGAAGCTGTGCTACGGTCCCGCACACCGTTAGGCCGTCTTCCGCTCACGCCCCAACATCGTGCAGCCCGCCTCCAGTGGTGTCGCGACAGGCGTGAATGGAGGGACGAATGGAGACGTGTCGTCTTCAGCGATGAGAGTCGCTTCTGCCTTGGTGCCAATGATGGTCGTATGCGTGTTTGGCGCCGTGCTGGTGAGCGCCACAATCAGGACTGCATACGACCGAGGCACACAGGGCCAACACCCGGCATCATGGTGTGGGGAGCGATCTCCTACACTGGCCGTACACCACTGGTGATCGTCGAGGGGACACTGAATAGTGCACGGTACATCCAAACCGTCATCGAACCCATCGTTCTACCATTCCTAGACCGGCAAGGGAACTTGCTGTTCCAACAGGACAATGCACGTCCGCATGTATCCCGTGCCACCCAACGTGTTCTAGAAGGTGTAAGTCAAGTACCCTGGCCAGCAAGATCTCCGGATCTGTCCCCCATTGAGCATGTTTGGGACTGGATGAAGCGTCGTCTCACGCGGTCTGCACGTCCAGCACGAACGCTGGTCCAACTGAGGCGCCAGGTGGAAATGGCATGGCAAGCCGTTCCACAGGACTACATCCAGCATCTCTACGATCGTCTCCATGGGAGAATAGCAGCCTGCATTGCTGCGAAAGGTGGGATATACACTGTACTAGTGCCGACATTGTGCATGCTCTGTTGCCTGTGTCTATGTGCCTGTGGTTCTGTCAGTGTGATCATGTGATGTATCTGACCCCAGGAATGTGTCAATAAAGTTTCCCCTTCCTGGGACAATGAATTCATGGTGTTCTTATTTCAATTTCCAGGAGTGTATTTTGGCATTACATTCATAATTTTTAAATCTGTGCTTAGTAAAATGGTTCAAATGGCTTTGAGCACTATGGGACTTAACTTCTGAGATCATCAGTTCCCTAGAACTTAGAACTACTTAAACCTAACTAACCTAAGGACATCACACACATCCATGCCCGAGGCAGGATTCGAACCTGCGACCTTAGCATACGCGCGGTTCCAGACTGTAGCGCCTAGAACCGCTCGGCCACCTAGCCGGCTAGTGCTTAGTACATTACTTTAACATAATGTGCAAGAAATTACAATCCAGAAAAATGGAATGTTTGAGAAGCATACATTCGAAAATTTGAGGGGTACACGTGTCAGACAATTAATTTAAGAACTTTAATAGCTAATAGCAAAGTACTCACACAACTTCAAAAATGATTTAACTTATACAACATAAAATGTTAATGAGAATTCATTATTATCAGTGTTGCATTAGGCGCTAGGACGGTGAGCACGAGTGTGCAGATCGGTATTTGCGAATGTGTGAACAGGCTACGTTAGAGCAGTCAGTCTTTCCGCTGCTTTCTTCTTACAAGGGGACCGTCGGAACTGTTAATCACAAATTTCGATGAGTCTTAGATATGTTGCAGATTGTAGAGCGACCTGATCTGAGTACCTCGCTAGCTGCTTTTTATTTGACGGCCCCTGGTTTCCGAAGAAATCGATGTTGAACGTTTATGTGTATTAATCGAATGTCGACTTAGCGAGCGTTACACAGTGGGTGAGGTTCGTGGCTACGCCCTGCAAATGATGAGGCAGTCTTGCGGTGTATCTGATGGTGTTAGTGAGTTGGCCTCCGATTGGTCATCACACTCCTCCACAAGTGATGGATCTTCTTTTGGTGTCCTTCTGTAGAAACGTTTGCTTCTTCCATATCACTGTACTCTTTTGACAGACACGGTACTGACGACGCGTTTGCTCACAGATGCTGCTGGTTGGGAATTCCGTAACGGTCCGTGAGGGACAGAGGACACGAGTTGAGGTCACTTCTAGGAAAGGCAGGAATCCAACGTTTTCGAAATAATCGGAATTTTATCTGTGAAACACAAACGGAATACACATTGGAAGAAAGTGTGTTATAATGATAGATTTATTAATTAACTATTTTTGAATAATTTTTGCACGAAATTTACTGTTTCATGGCATTCTGTATGATGAAACTGAAAGAAAACACCAAGAGCAGGATTTGAAACAGTACCGCCACCACTGTGGTAGCCCCTAACATTAGTCGCTGCGCTACACTCGGTTGGTCAAAACGTTGTTAACGTTACGCATTGAGCGACGCATAGGTCTTCAACATCGATTTTCTCGAAAATTAGGGGTCGTCGCATGTAAAGCTCTTACCGTGTACTCAAAGGTCCCCAGCCTTTGTGAAACCATTACCTCTGGGAGTAGTCAGATATTACCTGGTACCCCCCTCCTCCACCCTTCCCCCAATCCCCGCCCCGACGCCACCATCATCAATATAAGTGCCTAACTAAACTTCGGAACGACATAAAATTTTCTTTTAACTCTTTCATTTTTGAAAGGGCGAACGATAAGTGATATTTAGTTTTTGTAGGTATTTTATTAAAGCACGAACTAGCAAGTTAATGAAAACATTGGTACTGCTAGATTCTAACAGTGACGAAGCAACTCTCAGTGCATCGCGAATGCTATCTACAATACCTCCTCAGAAAAGAAAGGCAGCTACCCGCATTGACGGCAAACACTTGTCTGAAAATATACTTCCTCTCCGTAGCGACACTTGGGTCACCTAAATGCCATACCAACTTTTAAAATTTACCAAATTAAAAAAAAGCCCTTACACCTACGCCTACTGTTTATGAAACAATTGACACTTCTGAAGTGGCAGAAATTAGAAGACTTCAGGTGCTATGCTTTGTGTCTCATTTTTGCCATTATTATTATTATTATTATTATTATAACACAATGTAGGCCCTACAGCAGTGTAGTGGCCATTACATAGCTACTTTTATGTTCTGGAGTCAATTATTTCGTTTATTCGTTGCGATGTGAATAATAAAGCATTTTCACTTCCATTCAAGGTTCAGCTATGGTCATCAGTCCCCTAGAACTTAGAACTACTTAAACCTAACTAACCTAAGGACACCACACAACACTCAGTCATCACGAGGCAGAGAAAATCCCTGACCCCGCCGGGAATCGAACCCGGGAACCCGGGTCCATTCAAGGGACTTCCTACAACTCGGAGAAGGAATTTTCATAAGATGTTTAAGCACATGTGTTGTATATGTCTCAATTTGACTGTCATAGATGCGTGATACAGAGTATGTGTGTAGTAGGTGGACTGTACCAGAAAAATTTTGTTCGTACATTCCCAAAAGATATGGTACGTAGGACATCTGCAACTGAGAGGAATGATAATTTAGAGAGATCCGCTTCAGTTGGATTGATTATTTATTCAAACCACGACTGGTTACGGGTTTTTAAAGTCGAAAGTCGCCGTCGGGCACCGGTGTGGAGGTGGGTTCCTACTGTGGCGGCTGCCGGGCGGCGGACAGTTTCGGCCAACATGCACTGATTGGAGCTCTAGCACTGACTGGCCGAACGTATGTTGTGTGTTACCAAGTATAATAATTTCAAACATCTGAAGTTGATATTCTAAAATCCCAAAACCAATAGTCATGTGAATAAATAATTGAGACGCCTGAAGCGGAACTCTCTAAATTAATTATCGTTGTCGTTCAGTTCACAAGCTATAACCTCCAGCACAATGTGCCAAGCGTTAATGCTAGTATTTTGGAAAAAAATATGTACTCTTTAGTGACGTACGTAATCAGTATTATAGTCTTACGAAATATTGATAATTGCAATGTTCTTGTAAAAATAATTTAGTTTCATGAACGGAAGGAACACTTTCGTTTTTACCCCTCAGAGAATTTCATGTTGTCCCTTAGGGGATAGTTACCCCCAGTTTTTGAACGAGTGCTCTACGACATACGAAAATCGGTGATTAACAGGTGTGACGGTCCCCCTGCTATTGGAATACCTTTCAGTTTCTGGCTTACCTAGCTGTACTTGTAGTGACTTGCCGGTTTGACATGAAGGCTCACTAACCGCGTAGGATTTGTTGTTGACAGCAGGCACGACCGGCTTTACCTGTCTGGAATATTACCAGTCAGCAAGCCTGTCCGCGTGAGCAGATGGAAAATATGCTGCAGCTTGTAATTTGTAGAATTGCTCGCAATTTTCGGTATCTGACTTTTCCTGCTGCTTTAATCTGCGGATGTTCGGCGTGAAAGTTGAAAATTAATATACGTAAATACACATCTACTAAAATGTTGCCCCCTCGGATACGTACCTGTGTGTACACTGGTAAGCCAAAACATTAAGACCACTGCCCACCGTGACGCTGCGGTCACGTGACGCGGTATATGTATATAAGCGGAACAGACAATGATTTGAATCACCCTAGCGAAGATACGCGCTCCAAATGGGGAAATCCATTGAGATAAGCGAGTTCGACAAAAGCCAGATGAGTCTTTGTTTTTTTGAGATGGTTGTGAGACTCGGATGTTCGTCAGGGGATGTCAAATAAAACACCTTTTAGCCGTCAATTTTCTACCTTATTTTATTTGGCAACCAGTTTCAGCGTTTTACTACGCCATCTTCAGGCTCCTGACTTACGTATAGAAAGAATCTACTCGTACTTCGGGTGTGACAAAAACAGGTGCCAGCAATACTAGTATTACTACTTGTAGATGTTTGCTACAGTGAACACTTCAACCATCACCTGCGGACCTGCTACTGTGGCTTGAGGAGCATGATAGTGAACTCACAAACGCCGTCATCGAGGTGAATGGCGGGTGAAACGTGCAGAGAGCTTCCGAACGAGTATCTTGAAAACGGCGAAGGTAGTCGAATGTTCGCGTACTACTGTCGTACCTACGGAAAGAGGTAGAGGGCAGTGAAACTACCACCAGGTCCTAAATGGTTGGACTCCACGACCCTTCACAGAACATGGGGTTCGGAGGTTTGTCTGCTCTGTAACGTAGGCTAGATGGTTAACTGTGTCATCTCCGCCGAAAAAGCACAGTGCTGGTACACGCACAGGTGTTTCGGATCACGCCGTTCATAGTGCATTGTTGTACATGGAGCTCCGCAGCAGACCAGCCATACGTGTCCACATGTTGAGCCAACGACATCATCAGTTACGATTGCAATGGGCGCGGGGCCATCGGGATTCGATCGTCGATCAATGAAAACTTGTCGGCTCTTCGCCTGAGTCACATTTTTGTTACACTATGTCAACGGCAGTCTCCACAAACGCCGTCATCGAGGTAAATGGCGGCTCGAAACGTGCAGCACGTCGCAGACGCAAACTGGTGGGAGCACTATTATGCTATGGGGGACATTCTCCTGCGCTTGCATGGAACCTGTGGTAGTAATCGGAGAAATGCTTACAGCTGCGAACCACCTGCATCCCTTCGCGCTTAATGTCTTCCCAGACGGCGATGTCATCTTTCAGCAGTATAGTTATCAGTGCCCCAGAGCCTGAACACTACTACAGTGGTTTGAGGAGCATTATAGTGAACTCACGTTGTTGTCTCGGCGACCAAATCTTATGGGAGCCAACTGGGTCGCTATTGGGCGCCATCACCGCATACGCAAATCGGCGGTCAGTTATTAACGCGAATTGCAAGACCTGTGCTTAGCCATCTAATGCCACATACCTCCACGAAACTACCAAGATACCGTCGCATCCCTCATACGGACAATCAGTGATGTATTTCGTTCCGAGGGGGGCCATATAAGTTATTAAGCAGGTGGTCATAATGTTTTGGCTCGTCAGTGTGGATGATTGCAGACTGAGGGCCTTTGCAGTTTTGACAAGTGATTGGCCGTGGTGGTGTCGGCAGAACGAGCTGCTAGGGAAAGAGAAGCGCCGTCGGCTGCGCGGGTATTAGGTTTACGTGCGCGCCAACTTTGGCGACTGGCAGGTTAGCTGATGAGAGGCAGGTAGAGCCGCCAGCCCGTTTAGCCGGCGAGGCCTTTGAGCCGCAGCCGCGGGCGGCCGTTTTAACGGTTCAGCGCCTCGGCACGAGCAGGCGCGCCGAGCTCTGCTTACCCTCTCCTCTCTCTCTCTCTCTCTCTCTCTCTCTCTCTCTCTCTCTGTGTGTGTGTGTGTGTGTGTGTGTGTGTGTGTGTGTGTTCGCGCCTGGTGCGGCCCACGCTGCGCTCAGTGGGCGCCGGCCGGCCTCCGCACTCGTCACGCATCTGGGATACTTCGTCACCCTAGGTCACAGCACTTCAGTAACACAGCTCGAGCGCTGCGCCTTCTCCCTAAATCATTGGAACCTAGAAGTTACGAAAAATGGTAAGTACTGGTGAAAACCCAAAACAATTTACGTCTACAAGGTGCAGTCACGTTGATGTGACCACTGCCGATGCTCGAAGTCAATGTCGATAACCATCGACAGACGGCAGGTGGCAGGTGGCAGCCCTAGCAGTGGAGCCTATACAGGGTGGTCCATTGATCGTGACCGGGCCAAATATCTCACGAAATAAGCGTCAAACGAAAAAACTGCAAAGAACGAATCTTGTCTAGCTTGAAGGGGGAAACCAGATGGCGCTATGGTTGGCCCGCTACATGGCGCTGCAATAGGTCAGACGGATATCAACTGCGTTTTTTAAAATAGGGACCCCCATTTTTTATTACATATTCGTGTAGTACGTAAAGAAATATGAATGTTTTAGTTGGACCACTTTTTTCGCTTTGTGATAGGTGGCGCTGTAATAGTCACAAACGTATAAGTACGTGGTATCACGTAACATTCCGCCAGTACGGGCGGTATTTGCTTCGTGATACATTACCCGTGTTAAAATGGACCATTTACCAATTGCGGAAAAGGTCGATATTGTGTTGGTGTATGGCTATTGTGATCAAAATTCCTAACGGGCGTGTGCTATGTATGCTGCTCGGTATCTTGGACGACATCATCCAAGTGTCCGGACCGTTCGCCGGATAGTTACATCACATAAGGAAACAGGAAGTGTTCAGCCACATGTGAAACGTCAACCACGACCTGCAACAAATGATGATGTCCAAGTAGGTGTTTTAGCTGCTGTCGCGGGTCAGTCCATTTGGCAATATCCTCTCTTTCCAACTCCTCCCCCTGTGCACTTTGATGCGACCGCGCACTGTCATCCATAAAACTGAACTCAAGGGCGAATGCACTCGAAAAAGACGCAGATGGTGAGGGAGTATCGTGTCACAATAACGTTGACCCGTGAGTGTACTGTGTTCAAGCATTTGGAGATCAGTAAGCACATGCAACATTTTGTCTCCCCACATCACAACACGTGGACAACCAAGACGACCGTGTTCGATGGTGTCATGGGTGCATTGCGTACCCTCATGACGAGAGGTGGGGACAATGAAAAGGACAATAGCTTATTGCAATCACTTTTTTTTAGGAGAGGGGGAAGGGTAAGGTGGTTCATCAGTCGTGTGACTAGCTGGTACAGACTTCCATCAGTTCTTCTCCTGTCCTGATCTCCTCACCCAAAAGTAACACTTACACCCTAAATCCTGAATTATTTGTTAGTTGTATTCAAATCTCTGTCTTCCACTAAATTTTTACCCTCTACGGCTCACGCAAGTCCTTGGAAGTTATCCCCTGATGTTTTAACACATGTTCCATAATCCTGTCTCTTCTTTGTCAATGTTTTCCTTACGTTATCCTCCTCGGCAATTCTACGAAGATCATTTCTTATCAGTCCTACTTTTCAGCATACTTCTGCAGCGCCACATGTCAAAGGCTTCGGTTCTCTTCTTTCCTATAATCAGCGGTTCACATCCGTACAATGCCGTGCACCGAACGTACATTCTTCGAAATTTCTTCCTCAAATTTACGCCAAAGTTTCATGCTATTGGACTTCTTTTGACCACGAATGCCATCCTTGCCAATACTGATTTCCTTTTTATGTTCTCTTGATTTGTCAGTTATCTGTTGTTTTGCTTGCAAGGCAGCAGAAATCTTTCATCTGTTTACGTCGTGGTTCGTAATTTCTATGCTACCTTTATCGTTAATTTCATTTCTGTCTCTCCTCATTACTTCCGCTTTCGTCTGTTTATTCTCAATCTATAGTGCGTGCTCGTGAGACTGTTCATCCCCTTCCAGAGGTCTCGCAAAACTTCTTCGAGTTCACTAAGAATAGCAATATCATCAGCACATTTTATCATTTAATTTCGATCATTTTGCTTCATTTTACATTCCTCCTTCCTCCCTATTGTTACATCATGAGCCAAGTATCTCGTAGAGGCATCCAGTGTACTTTTTCCAGTTATCCGCTATCTCATCTTCGTTCTTAGAATTCCTCTTGCACTCTTAATGTTGACGTTTTTGCTTTTAATTTCGTCAAAGATTGTTTTGGGTTTCTTATTGGTGAATCAGTCCTTCCAACGAGTATTTCTTTTTCGATTTCTTCGCATTTTACTGCAGTCATTTCGCCTTGGTTACCCTGAAGCTCGCATTTATTTCGTTGCTAAGTGACTTTTCTGCTGTTGGTCCTTTCCTGAACATTTTTATTCTTCCTACTTTCGTCGATCAACTGAAACATTTCTTCTGTTACACATAGCTTCTTCTCAGTTACCTTTCTTGTACCCATATTTGTCTGTCCATCTTCTGTAATTAGAATCCATTGTTCTTCAACTGAAATGCCTAATGTGGTATCCATTATCGTAGAGTCTACAGCTTTAGAGGACTTCAGAAGCATCTTATTAAGCATCCTATTGTTCCTGTGATCAGTATCTCACTTCTTTCACACTAATTCCTCTGGACGATTCTCTTAAACTTCATTCTGCTCTTCAGCATCAGTAAATTATGATTTCAGTCCGTCTCTGCTCCTGGATACGTCCCAAATCCAACTGGCATTCTGCAAGTATATCTCCTTCTTTCGTGATTTTCTCCTCTTTCATTCCTGGACAGAACCCATATTTTCCGGTAAATGTCTTCTGTTCAGTCCCCTACTGTAGCGTTCCAAATCATCTCTGATTGGTAGATCTTCACCTCCGTTTACATATTGAAATACAATTTCCTCGCATGCTTTTCCGTGATCTTCCTATCCTGCTTGTTACGCTGGTATGAACTACTGTTGTTGGTACTGATTTGCTGCCGACTCTGATGAGAACAATACTGTAACTGAACTTTTACAATAACCAACTCTCTGTCCTATCTTCCTACTCATTACAAAACCCACTTCGTTTGCGCCATTTTATGCTGTTGTTGATGTTACTATACATTCGTCTGACCAGAAGTCCTTATCATTTTACTTCACTGAGCTCCACTGTATTTAGCCGTCGCCTTTCACTTTTCAGGTTTTCCAGACCCCTACCACACAGAGGCTTCAGACGTACTGAGCTGCGTAGAATGTTACCTTCAGTACGTTATTCAATCTTTTTCTCATGGGCACGTCCCCGTCAATAGTCCTCTCCCGTAGGTCCGAAAGGTTGACCAATCCGGAATCTTTTGGCAATGGAGAGATCATCATGACAGTTTTTTAACTACAGGATACATCTCTTTGGGTAGGCGCTAAGCATCGTTAATGCAGTTGTTTTCGTTGCCTTTTAGGGACAGTTTCCTACCTAGGGTAAGAAGGTCTCCTGAACCTCAGTCTCCTCCTTTCTCCATCATTGTAAAGATCGTTGGCAGAAAGAGGTTGAGTCGTCATACAGGAAGTCTCCGACCGCCAATTCTGATGATATCATTCAGAATTTAAGCAGTATCTGTAACGGAGTCCGGGACTCAACATATATTTGTTACTAGTCAAAGACGCTACCACTGAACCATTGTGTCCACCTACGCTTATTACATCGAAATGAACTGATACACTCATCGCTATTCTTCCAAAAAGGCCCGAGGACCGCATAAGTGCTACTAATAAATAAAACTTTCGGAGCCCCCTTTAGACAGTTTAATCTTGAATAACCCATACACTAGATGAATGCGTGGTGTCTGCTTTTTCGGACTTGTCTGAAAGTGCGAAAGAACAGAGACCAAGCATTCGTATAATTGATTCACATCGATGGGCAATGAAACCACCACCTTCAGTGCTGATGCACAGTTACGTCCGACCTCCTGCGGGAATCTGAAAGTAGCGCGCATGGAGAACATGGGCAGGGACTGTGGACAGGTGGCGCTAGATGGGAATGTGGGTGGGACAGGAAGCGTCTCGAGATAATACGCCCAATTGTCATAAACTCTTCGTCCGGTGGCACAGTGGTCAACGCAATTACGTAGTAAGCAAGAGATCCTAGGTTCGAATCCTGGTCCGGCACGCATTTTCACTCGCCGCTGCTGTTTCCATATAAAGTCCCGATGCAGCTGATATCAGTAGTTCCTCTCCTTTCGTTTCCCCACCCTCCTCCTTCCTTTCCTTTCCATTCGTTTTTCCACTTCCCTCCTTCAATTTACATACACTACTGGCCATTAAAATTGCTACACCGAGAAGAAATGCAGATGATAAACGGGTATTCATTGGACAACGTATTATGCTAGAACTGACATGTGAGTACATTTTCACGCAGTTTGGGTGCATAGATCCTGAGAAATCAGTACCCAGAACGGCCGGCCGATGTGGCCGTGCGGTTCTAGGCGCTTCAGTCTGGAACCGCGTGACCGCTACGGTCGCAGGTTCGAATCCTGCCTCGGGCATGGATGTGTGTGATGTCCTTAGGTTAGTTAGGTTTAAGTAGTTCTAAGTTCTAGGGGACTGATGACCTTAGAAGTTAAGTCCCATAGTGCTCAGAGCCATTTGAACCATTTGTACCCAGAACAACCATCTCTGTTGTTAATAACGGCCTTGATACGCCTGGGCATTGAGTCAAACAGAGCTTGGATGGCGTGTACAGGTACAGCTGTCCATGAAATTTCAACACGATACCACAGTTCATCAAGAGTAGTGACTGGCGTATTGTGACGAGCCAGTCCTCGGCCACCATTGACCAGACGTTTTCAATTGGTGAGAGATCTGGAGAATGTGCTGGCCAGGGCAGCAATTGAACATTTTCTGTATCCAGAAAGGCCCGTACAGGACCTGCAACATGCGGTCGTCCATTATCCTGCTGAAATGTTGGGTTTCGCAGGGATCGAATGAAGGGTAGAGCCACGGGTCGTAATACATTTGAAATGTAACGTGCACTGTTCAAAGTGCCGTCAATGCGAGCAAGAGGTGACCGAGACGTGTAACCAGTGGCACCCCATACCATCACGCCGCGTGATACGCCAGTATGGCGATGACAAATACACGCTTCTAATGTGCGTTCACCGCGATGTCGCCAAACACGGATGCGAACATCATGATGCTGTAATCAGAACCTGGATCAATGACGTTTTGCCATTCGTGCCCCCAGGTTCGTCGTTGAGTACACCATCGCAGGCGCTCCTGTCTGTGATGCAGCGTCAAGGGTAACCGCAGCCATGGTCTCCGAGCTGGTAGTCGATGCTGCTGCAAACATCGTCGAACTGTTGGTGCAGATGGTTGCAAACGTCCCCATCTGTTGACTCAGGGATCGAGACGTGGCTACACGAACCGTTACAGCCATGCGGTTAAGATGCCTGTCATCTCGAGTGCTAGTGATACGAGGCCGTTGGGATCCAGCAGAGCGTTCCGTATTACCCTCCTGAACACACCGATTCCATATTCTGCTAACAGCCATTGGATCTCGACCAACGCGTGCAGCAATGTCGCGATACGATAAACCGCAATCGCAATAGGCTACAATCCGACCTTTATAAAAGACGGAAACGTGATGGTATGCATTTCTCCTCCTTACACGAGGCATCGCAACGTTTCACCAGGCAACGCCGGTCAACTGCTGTTTGTGCATGAGAAATCGTTTGGAACCTTTCCTCATGTCAGCACATTGTAGCTGTTGCCACCGGCGCCAACCTTGTGTGAATGTTCTGAAAAGCTAATCATTTGCATATCACAGCATCTCTTTCCTGTTGGTCAAATTTCGCGTCTGTAACACGTCATCTTCGTGGTGTAGGAATTTTAATGGTCAATAGTGTAATTACATAGTACAGCTTCGTTAATTTCGTCGGCTTATTCCCAGACATTTCGACAAATTGAACTGCAGTCGTCGACGTAGTTATGTGGTATCTTTTGTAAGAATTGACGCTGCTGTCTCAGGACAGGACAATCTCTGGCTGTTTCGTCGTGTCTTGCCGTGGCGGGCAAGCAGCGCTAACCTTTGCGCCTGCTTCCCGTTACTGCGGCGCCGTTATGCCGAGTCTTCCCTCTGCTCCTCGGGATTCACCGCAACGGGGGAAGAAACCCGTAATTTATGTCGGCTCGCCGCACCTCCTGACGTTTGCAGATGAGGTGACGGCGGCGCCAACCGCCGGGACGGAGCTGCCGGCCGCAAGCAGCTCCACCGTGCCGCCCGTCGTGAAAAGCTCTGCGAGTGGCGTAGCGGTCGTGTGCGCCCAACGTATCACCCGCGACAGCCAGCGGTACCAGCTGTTTGCTTCGGTAACGTACAGGGAGAGGGTGAGACAGAAAGAGACAACAGATGTTTTTTGAACTGTACACCTTGCCTCATCCATTCCTTTTTTACCTCATTCATTACGTGTGTGGAGGCTGATGGCCGGTGACTGAACGTGTACATCTACATCAATTCTCTGCAAACCACTTAAGTAAATGGCAATGTATCAGGTTATAATTAAGCTGACAGTGTTGCGAGTGCTACAGTGCGGGCTGTGTATATCACAGGACGCTGATACACCGAAGGTATGTTCATTAACCAGCAGGTGAAAACACGGCACTGTAAGCAGTGAAAATGTAAAATGTTTCTTGTTTTGACGTCGGTATGCTGTTTGTCGCTTGGCGACGGGTGTTGACTTCTTTTGTTGCTGTCGGTAGTATCGCGTACCTAAGGTTTAAGAGGGCAGGGCATTGGCAGAGCTGTAGTTTGTACTGAAGTTATTCATGTGAAGAGGTTTCACACGTTGTTATGGCCGCACGACAGGAATTAACAGATTTTAAACGCGGAATGGTAATTGGAGCTAGAAGCATGGAACATTCCATTTTATAAATCGTTAGGGAATTGAATATTCAGAGATCTGCAGTGTCAAGAATATACAGAGAATACCAAATTTCATGCATTACCTCTCACCACGGCCAACGTAATGACCGACGGCCTTTAGTTGACGACCAGGACCAGCGACAATAGCATAGAGTGTCAGTGCTAAAAGACAAGCAACATGAAATAACCGCAGAAATCAACGTAGGACGTACGACGAGCGTATCCATTTGGACAGTTGCTGTAAAGGGATAAGAAGGTTGAAGTTTTGCGTACGAAACGCAGTGGATGTTGAGAAGAAAGACCATGCACTACTGTTTTATCACAACGGCAGCAATAACAGCGTTGCATTGCAGAAATACATGAGGCGCATTTGGTAATGATATCCCTACTAGATTCAGAATGCGGACCAAATGAAGTCCCACCAAGATAAACTAAGACGTTGTGGCCTCGCTTTTTCGCGCGCGTGGAAATGAACGACATGTGGCTGGGGATCATTCTTTGAACGGAAGAGGCACATTTCACTCTGCACGCTACTGTGGATGCACAGAACTGTCGCATAGGGAGTTGTAAATGAACGTAGACTCATCAACTGCACTTACTTACCTTATGTGACTTTGTGGTGTGATTTCACAAGCTCCTTCACTCTCTGTCTGGCTTTTATTTATTTATTTTAGGCGTACAGTGACATCTGCACGTTGCAAAGTTCTTCTTGTGCAACATATGATTCCTCATCGTTGTGTCCACAACAGTATTTTCGTGGGAGATGGGGCGACACCACATGTCCTTTGCCAGGTGAAAGATTTGCTTCGAGAAACCTTCGGCAACGATAGCATCTTCTCTAGGCAATATCAAGATGTGTGGCCTTCGACCTAAATCCATGTGACTTCTGGTAGCGGGGATATGTGAAAGACCGTACCTATCAGGGATATATCTTGCATGATCCTGATGTAAAGGACAGCATACGACGAAATATCACTCTGATTGCAATGAATATCCAGCGAGCAACTGTCGAACATGTCGTGTTGCGGATATAGTATGTTGCTGAGTCGGGAGTTCATATTGAACACATGTCACCATAGCATAAAAAACATACCAGGACCACTTTTATGTTGTATTTGATCGTTCCTCCCATTTTCTTGCATGCACACCACGTTCTGACTGCTTACAAGACTATATTTTCAGCTAGTAGCAAGAAGAGCAACTATCATTTTTTCAGCATACTCCGCCAGTCCACCAATTAATGTACATAACTACTACGTTTCAGCGTCCAGTGATGTAAACAGCCCACACTGCAGCACTGGGAGCTGGCCGCAGTGGCCGAGTGGTTCTAGGCGCTTCAGTCTGGAACCGTGCGACCGCTACGGTCGCAGGTTCGAATCCTGCCTCGGGCATGGATGTGTGGAATGTCCTTAGGTTAGTTAGGTTTAAGTAGCTCTAGGGGACTGATGACCTCAGATGTTAAGTCCCATAGTGCTCAGAGCCATTTGAACCATTTTTGAGCAGCACTGGGAAAACTGTCTATGTAATTATAGCCATCCGGCATTAGGGCTTCTTTCCGTTCCATTCACGAAAGAAAGACGGCTAAAGGTCACTGTGTGCACTGTAACTAATGTCATATTATCTTCACTATCCATATGGGTTGAAAGAAATTTTTTTTAATATTTTAATCACAATTTTGTTATTAAATTTTGATTTGCACTATACAAGTATGGGAGACACACTCAATATCAGAAAGCTTTGCGTAGATTGTGATTCCATAGTAACTGTTAGATGCAGTTTTTTTTGTTTCTGCAGGAAGAAAAAGAATCGGGTTTATGATCAATTCACATATTATTTACATATATGACTCTTCTATGGCATACAGATTCCTAGAACAGTGACATAAAAAGATGGCGTATGCGTATAAGCTCACTGTTCAAAATATGAGGGGCAGTTAATTGAAAACCAAACATCCGCCACCACGGGACCCTGGAATGGTTCCATTCAAAAGTAATCAACACACTCGTTAAGGCATTTATTTCGTAGAACGTAGTCGGCTGCTGACGGAACCACAGCCTCACTTACTCCTACACTTTCTCGCCAGATTAAAACAGACGACCACGCATGTCTTTCTTCTGGTCACCAAAGATGTGAAAGTCTGACGGTGAAAGATACGGACTTTGCGGAGGGTGTTGCAGTGTTTACCAACCAAATCGCTGAAGCGATCCTTCGGATGTAGAAGAGTGAGTACGGTTGCGGATTCGTCAGCGGCCTACCGTGTTCTACAAAACATGGATTGATCGTCTTGTCTCTCAGTGGGATAAATGTCTTCATGCGTGCTGTGATAACTTTTGAATAGAACCATTCCATGTTCCCGTTGTGGCTGGTGTTCCGTCTGCGTTTGACTGCCCCTCATACTAGTCACTCCTTTAACAGAGCACACTGCTTGCATTCGAGAGCTCTAGATGGAACAGTACTGCCACCGATCTATCACGTGACACTCCACCTCTGACGTAGCTCAGTACGAGAGCCGACCGATAGAATGAAATCAGTTTCTCTACTAGACAGTGCGACAGGTTACCACAAAGTCGTAACACAGCACACACATGTTGGCTGAGCATCTCTGGTACCTATCTGATGATGGAGGTTGGAATCTTTGAAATACCTTGTGGGAATCAATGAAACAGTGACCGGTAACAGTAGCAGTAAACTTGTTTCATTCGACAGTAAGATGGGCCCAAACGCAAACATGGCAGAATGTCAAAAAGAAACAATCGTATTAGAACAAATAAGCCCTCGGTCACAAATATTAAGTCAAAATTGACCAGGTTTCGACGCTACTAGGAGCGTCGTCTTCAGAATTAATTCTGAATTAATTCAATTTTGACTTAATATTTGTGACCGAGGGCTTATTTGTTCTAATACGATTGTTTCTTTTTGACATTCTGCCATGTCTGCGTTTGGGCCCATCTTACTGTCGAATGAAACAAGTTTACTGCTACTGTTACCGGTCACTGTTTCATTGATTCCCACAAGGTATTTCAAAGATTCCAACCTCCATCATCAGATAGGTACCAGAGATGCTCAGCCAACATGTGTGTGCTGTGTTACGACTTTGTGGTAACCTGTCGCACTGTCTAGTAGAGAAACTGATTTCATTCTATCGGTCGGCTCTCGTACTGAGCTACGTCAGAGGTGGAGTGTCACGTGATAGATCGGTGGCAGTACTGTTCCATCTAGAGCTCTCGAATGCAAGCAGTGTGCTCTGTTAAAGGAGTGACTAGTATGAGGGGCAGTCAAACGCAGACGGAACACCAGCCACAACGGGAACATGGAATGGTTCTATTCAAAAGTTATCACAGCACGTATGAAGACATTTATCCCACTGAGAGACAAGACGATCAATCCATGTTTTGTAGAACACGGTAGGCCGAGGGCTTATTTGTTCTAATATAATTCTGACACGGTCACTGGACGTTAGCAGCTATGTTCAAAGAAACAATCGTCTTTGTACGGTGAATGAAGTTTCTCGAATTTTCTGAGTGTCCAAGTGAACTGTCCCAGGTGTTTACAGCGAACGGTGCATTGCTCTACCCACGAAGCATGACGTAACAACGATGATTGTAAATATATCTTAACTGACAACGAGTAAGGACGACTGTCACGTCTTGCCAATCAAAAATGGTTCAAATGGCTCTGAGCACTATGGGACTCAACAGCTTAGGTCATAAGTCCCCTAGAACGTAGAACTACTTAAACCTAACTAACCTAAGGACATCACACACACCCATGCCCGAGGCAGGATTCGAACCTGCGACCGTAGCAGTCCCGCAGTTCCGGACTGCAGCGCCAGAACCGGTAGACCACCGCGGCCGGCTCTTGCCAATCTCAGTCGCTTTGAAACCCAACAGGAGTTACTGCTGTCCGTGACTTTAGGTCCATTTCAGTTTCCAAGAGAACACTGTGAAGGGAACTGCATGCAGTGGACATTCATAGTTCGGTACCTCGCGGAAGACCACTGGTCACAGCGCAACAAAACACTGCAGACAGTCAGTGTGCAAAACTCACAAACTGGTCACTGCCTAATCGCGATTTTCCGACTTTTCAAGTGAAGCACGTTCCCGAGCACATCGACGGGCCAACCGTAATGCCCAGAGACGTAGTTCAGTCTGGAGGCATTTAGGATCACTCACTCAGTGTACTGCGAACGAGAAACACGATGTTTAATCCGAATATATCGTTGATAAAGTGTTACCCTTTCTTCTGTACTGTCTGATGAGTGTTCAGTGGACACGTCCGTCTTCCTACAGGCCTTCAGCAATGTTCATAGGCCTGTTCGCATACTTTGCTGATTTGACGTACCCCTGTGCACCGTGTGGCACCTCCAGTGATCTACATCACCCGACGTTAATCCTACAGAATGTGTTGTAGGGTGGGATTTTGGTGGAGTGGGTTTTGCAAACGTGGGCCTCAGTTTAACGATTATTTTACTTACAGTCACAAATTTCAATTAATAGAAAAGGAACCACTTAAAATAAAATATATTTAATTCCCTGTAGACCGAAAGGACTGAAGTAGGGCTAAAATAATCACCCACAATATTTCCTTATGACAAGAACACACAATGTTAGGTATAGAACAATTTGAACCTGGCCATACAACGGGCCACGAGGAGACAACGTTCACTTTAAAATTTATAGCGCTCTGTCACAATGCGAAATGACAAGCAGAAGTTGTTCCTTCGGCTCGTCTGGAATTGCTGTGCATCCGGATAGACAAACACAGCAGACACTCCGCCAGGTTGTTGTCCACACGACAGCCCTGTCCGTCGCGTCGCCCCGCACTCCAGTTCTTGACTTGGCTCCACCCAAGACTTCCTGCTTCGTGTTACTCTATCAACTGACTAAAACACCTCTCGTCCAGCTCGTATGCTGTACAGCCTCAGACTTCACTGTACGTCTCCAAGCGCACCCCGAGCCACCATCACTGCTCACCGTGTCCCGCGCTGACTGCCGACTATTTCCGAAAGATTTTACTACTTCCGATCGCTGCAGCTGACTTCTTGCTGCCGTCGACGCCTCTCCCCGGCCTGGCCTAGGCGGTCCTCGCGTCCATCACATGACCCGCTCCGTCCTGCCTCTTGGAGCACGAGTGTGACGCATAACTCGAAAGGAATCCCTGGAGGTGGGGAAAATCGACCGTGCCTTTCGACACGGCTCAATGTCAGGACTAGTGAATGAAACACGGCAGGCATTTGGTAGCTATACGGCAACTAATTACCTATAAATGCGTATACTGAATACAGGATACAATACCTTAAAATGCATCGGTCGTAGAATGAGACTATTGTCGTGACTAGGGCAGTATTAGGGTCGTGCCTCCTGGGGGTGACTAATTTTTGCCTAGCGTGCGTACAGGTGAATGCCAGTGGCAATGTCAGGTGGCAGATGAATGAGACGGTCGTATACAATGAGGTGACGAAAGTCATGGGACACCACCTAATATCGTATCGGACTTCCTTTCGCCCGGCGTAATACAGCAGCTCGGCGTGGCACGGACTCGACAAACCGCTGCGACCCGGTGGCTGGGAACGTGACGTCCATGAATGGCTGCAAACGGCCCCCAAGTAACCAGTCCATGATCGGTTGGACCAGAGGTTTCAGTCCATTCCATGTAAACACAGCCCACACTCTTATGGAGCCTTGTCGACAACATGGCTCCTTGGCTTCGTGTGGTCTGCGTTGCTCTCGAACCCTACCATCAGCTCTTGGCAACTGAAATCGTAGCTCATCTGACCAGGCCCTAGTTTTCCAGTCGGCTAGGGTCCACCCGATATGGTCACTACCCCAGGAGAGGCACTGTAAGCGATGGCGTGCTGTTAGCAAAGGCACTCGCGTCGGTCGTCTCCTACAAAAGCACATTAACGCCAAATTTCGCCGCACTGTCCAAACGGATGTGCTCGTCGTACGTCCTACGTTGATTTCTGCGGTTATTTCATGTTGCTTGTCTTTTAGCACTGACACTATATGCTATTGTCGCTACTCCTGGTCGTCAAGTAAAGGCCGTCGGTCACTACGTTGTCCGTGGTGAGAGGTAATGCATGAAATTTGGTATTCTCTGCACACTCTTGACACTGCAGATCTCTGAATATTCAATTCCCTAACGATTTATAAAATGGAATGTTCCATGCTTCTAGCTCCAATTACCATTCCGCGTTTAAAATCTGTTAATTCCTGTCGTGCGGCCATAGCAACGTGTGAAACCTTTTCACATGAATAACTTCAGTACAAACTACAGCTCTGCCAGTGCCCTGCCCTCTTAAACCTTAGGTACGCGATACTACCGGCATCTGTAACTCAGGGTATGTCTTTGCACCATAAAGAACAAGTAAGAAAAGTGTAGTTTAATGATGGTAGTGTATTACAATATGGAACGCTAAAGATTAGTTTACGTATATGCTGAATAACGTTTTAAGACGGACCAGTTGTGCTAAAACGTTAATCACGATTTCTAGCAACGGCGTGAAATTCTATCATCCGTTGCATACATTAAAGGGTAAATCTATAACACAGAAATTCTCAAATAAAAATAATGAGTTCTTTGTGTGCGGTTGCCTCGTCTCCAGTGTCATGGGCACGTGAGAATATGCTTTGGCTGCTTACTGTTATGTGCAAGAAGCCTACAAACCACACTCAGATACATTTTGATGTAGCGACAGTATTCGTCGCTTGAATACGAGACAGCATGTAAAGGTAAAAAAGTCACGGGAATGCCGATTACTGACTGCTGTTCTGCGAGCGCGCAGTGATTTTCCAGTCGATTCTGCAGGGTGAGCCAAACGTGACGAAGTCAGCAAGTAACTATAACTGATTTTCAAAGTTAAGTTCCACAGTTTCAATCGTTTAACGGTGCAGAATTTATCCATGGTCAATTTCCCGTTATTCTTCTGTCAGAATATGAAAAAAGAAAATATAAAAGAATAAATAAAAAAGTTACATTTATAATCCCTTCATGACTGTTGGCCCACTCAGTAAAAAGGCTTGTCAGTCTTCTACTAGAAGGATTATTCCATTTCTTGTTGACTGCTGGTGCGACTCCTGGGACGCACAGTTAAGCTCTTGTAATGATACCTGAGGAAAGTTTCCAACCGATTTCTCATACACAAACAGCAGTTCACCGGCGTTGCCTGGTGAAACGTTGTTGTCATGCCTCGTGTAAGGAGCAGAAATTCGTACCATCACGTTTCCCACTTTGATAAAGGCCGGATTGTACCCTATCGCGATTGAGGTTTATCATATCGCGACATTGCTGCTCGCATTGGTCGAGATCTAATGACTGTTAGCAGAGTATGGAATCGGTGGGTTCAGGAGCGTAATACGGAACGCCGTGCTGGATCCCAACGGCGTCTTACCACTAACAGTCGAGATGACAGGCATCTTATCCGCATGGCTGTAACGGATCGTGCAGCCATTTCTCGATCCCTGAGTCAACAGATGGGGACGTTTGCAAGACAACAACCATTTGCACCAACAGTTCGACGACGTTTTCAGCAAGATGGACTATCAGCTCGGAGACCATGGCTGCGGTTACTCTTGACGCTGCATCACAGTCAGGGGAGCTTGCGATGGTGTGCTCAACGACGGATCTGGGTGCACGAATGGCAAAACGTCATTTTTTCGGATGAATCCAGGTTCTGTTTACAGCATCACGATGGTCGCATCCGTGTTTGGCGACAACGCGGTGAACACACATTGGAAGCGTGTATTCGTCATCGCCATACTGGCGTATCACGCGGCGTGATGGTATGGGGTGCCATTGGTTACACATCTCGGTCACCTCTTGTTCGCGGCACTTTGAGCAGTGGACATTATATTTCAGATGTGTTACGACCCGTGGCTCTACCCTTCATTCGATCCCTGCGATCAGGAGGATAATGCAATACCGCATGTTGCAGGTCCTGTACGGGCCTTTCTGGATACATAAAATGTTTGACTGCTGCCCTGGTCATCACATTCTCCAGATCTCTCACCAGTTGAAAACGTCTGGTCAATGGTGGCCGAGCAACTGGCTTGTCACAATACGTCAGTCACTACTCTTGATGAACTGTGGTGTCGTGTTGAAGCTGCATGGGCAGCTGTACCTGTACACGCCATCCAAGTTCTGTTTGATTCAATGCCCAGGCGTATCAAGGCCGTTATTACGGCGAGAGGCGGTTGTTCTGGGTACTGATTGCTCAGGATCTATGCACCCAAATTGCGTGAAAATGTAATCACATGCCATTTCTAGTATAATGTATTTGTCCAATGAATACCCGTTTATCAACTGCATTTCTTCTTGGTGTAGCAGTTTTAACGGCCAGTAGTAACAATTTTTTACCAATTAGGAGACAGTTTCATACTGAAATCCGTGCTGGTTCGTAACTATGAGTTCGCGACTATCTAGCTAATGGGTCGTTTGCACACTCGTTTTTTTTTTTTCTTTTCTTGCCGTGTAAGTTCACCCATGTCCGTTTTCCCTATTGATAAAGTTCTCCTATCTGTCGTAAAAACTAAGAAGATAAAATTGGAACGATTCGAGCTCATGTGGAGGTTTATCAACAGACATTCATCTCGCACACCATTCGCGACTGACCAGGAAACGTAGGAATTGACAGTGGTCCATGAAGTACTCTCTGCCGCACATTAGAATGTGCTTTGTCGACTACAGATGTAAATGTTTAGGGACGACCGGAGGAATTCTTGCCAAAGACATCAAACTGAGAAAGCATATGTCAGAGGAAACTAGCACGCAGGTAAAGGAGAGTTGCGCCGTGCCAGACGGGCTGTCCGGAGCAAATGGGTCAGGCAGCTAGGCGAGCGCCTGTGGTGTTGGCAGCCCGCGTCCCGCCGGGTCGCCAACCTCGGCGCGGCGCCGCGCTGTCAACCCGACAGGTGCGAGAGGAGGAGGAGGAGGAGGAGGAGGGGGAGGAGGAACCTGCTTCCGGGAACTGCCGAGATCTGCCGCGAACGTCACGTAAGCGCTAATTCCTTACCAGTTTATGTCCACACTTTGCTACAATGTTTACAGCTCTCTTCTGTCGAGCTGCCGCTGAGCTCAGCAACCCACGCAGAGAGGTGTCTCCGTGGGTCGTACTGTTTGTTTTCGCGCGCGTCACCAGCGCCACATCAGTGTCTAAGCCCAAGAGCAGACAATTTTCAAACAAGAGTTGTATAAGCTGGTACTTTTTTTTGTAACAAAAATTTCTTGGAAGGAAAGGAAGAAACATATCTGCCCAAGCAATGTAGGGTAACTGCGAAAACCACGAATTAGGACAGTCTGATCAATATGTTAAGACATGAAATGTATTCGCAATTGCCGATATTGACAACTGTCAACTGTGTAATGGAATGGCGGGAATGAAAATTTGTGCCAGAGCGGGACTCGTACCCGGATTTGCCACTAGTCGCGAGCGGTTGCCTTACCTTTTGGCTATCCGAACACGACTCACAGCCGGACCCAAACTACCAAATGTCGTCAACCATGTGTCTACAACCTGTACTCGTACATCTTGTACAGGCGACACATTTTACTTGAAAGTCGCTTGCCCGATGTCGGCGGATAAATATGATATTGCACCGTCTGTGTTATTCCGAATTCTGAATAACACAGGCAGTGCGTTATCGTGTCGCATGAACAGTATATTAACGTGAATGAGATTTTCACTCTGCTGCGGAGTGTGCGCTGAAATGAAACTTCCTGGCAGATTAAAACTGTGTGCCGGACCGAGACTCGAACTCGAGACCTTTGCCTTTCGCGGGCAAGTGATCTACCACCGTGGTACCCAAGCACGACTCACGCTCCCTCCTCAGAGCTTTACTTCTGCCAGTACTTCGTCTCGTACCTTCCAAACTTTACAGAGCACTTTCCCGCGAAAGACAAAGGCCCCGATTTAGAGTCTCAGTCCGGCACACAGTTTTAATCTGGCAGAAAGTTTCAGTATATTAACGTCTTCGACCTGCACGCAAGTTCTGTCTGCTAACCAATGATCAGAATTGAGGTCCACTATCTCAGATATTTTATGGATGGCGCACTTGCTGTGTCTTGCAGTGAGAGAGAACCAATACCCCGTACACAGGCTCTGAATACTGATGACTTTCGTAGGTGGCGTATCGGTCATAGCCGAGAAAAACTAGACGAGTTAGCAGCGGTCTTGCAAGAGTTCGGAATGCCTTCGGCAGACTTCCCCGAAAATCGTTGCACCATTTAGCACCTGAGACTGATTGAGTGTTTGAGCAGCATTTGTTAATAGAGCTCAGTATAACACCGGAAGGTAGCGGATAAATGAGAGTCTGATGCTCAACGACCGCACTGCAGTTGGCTGTTGCAAGCTGTATATGATGGAGAAGTTGAAAGTGAAACGCTCTTTTTCACTGATGAAGCGTGGCTATCTGTGCCGGGGTATATTATCTCGTAGAGTAGTTGACGTTTCAGTTCAGGAAAATCCTGGTAAGTTGCATGTAGAGCCTTTCCCAGTTGTGAAAACAGTAGTATGCAATTAATGCAACACTAATAAATTGTACCAACCTTTTTTTGATCGAACCATAGCTTCTGATGCGTATGCGAACAATGTACTGCAGTTCATTAGCTGCAACTTACGGACTATAAGGAAATGTGATCAGTACATGGGACCACTTTCGATGTTTCATCGTCATCTCCTGGAGACATCCTCGGAAATAAACCGACAACTGCATCGAAAGCTCAACGTGATTCCGAATTCATAGAGATGTGGAGAGGGTGTCACCATTCACCACCCAATGTCCAATACGTGATTATCTCTCTTAATGACATGGTTCTCCGTCTGAAGTAATCGATCATCACTGTTTTTGGCACAAAGTCTTCATCAATATTTTAACAACCTCCTTTTTACTGTTATTATTATTATGGTATTATTTTATTTACACATTTTTATCCAATATTTTCAGATATCATGATAATTCTAAATATTTCTTTTTGTGTTAAATTTTAAATTCATTTTCATATCTCTCATTTCATCTTCATCTACATCCTCTTCCATTTCCATAATATTGTCCTCAAGTACATCACCCTTTATAGACCCTTTTTTTATATTTTCTCCTTTCATCAAATAAATTCAATATATGTCCTGTTACCCAAGGATTTGTACTACCCTCGTCTTTTTACCTACTTGATCCTCTGCTGCCTTCACTATTTCATCCCTCAAAGCTACCCATTCTTCTTATACCGTATTTCTTTCCCCCATTCCTGTCAATCATTCCTAATGTTCTCCCTGCAACTCTCTACAACCTCTGGTTCTGACAGTTTATCCAGATACCATCTCCTTAAATTCCCACATTTTTGCAGTTTCTTCAGTTTTAATCTACAGTTCATAGCCAATAGATTATGGTCAGAGTCCACATCTGCCCCTGGAAATGTCTTACAATTTAAAACCTGCTTCCTAAATCTCTGTCTTACCATTATATGATCTATCTGAAACCTTCGAGTATCTCCAGGCCTCTTCCATGAATACAACCTTCTTTTATGATTCTTGAACCAAGTGTTAGCTATGATGAAGTTATGCTCTGTGCAAAATTCTACTAGGCGGCTTCTTCTTTCATTTCTTACCCCATTCCATATTCACCTACTACGTTTCCTATCTAAAGATAAGGAATAAAAAATTGTAGAAAACGTAAGACGAGAAGAAAAGATGAAATAAAGTAAGATATAGATGCTAATTTTGCACCAAGAGTGTAACATTTATTAGCCAGAGACAATCACGCATTCGGCATCGCGTGACGAACGGTGGTGCTCTTCTACAGAGCCCCCTTGAGATTTCTATACAGTTGTCTCTTCGTCTCCGAAATATCTCCCGCAGTTGGGAACGAAACGTCAGTGAGTATAGATCGATATCGGTCCCTGTAAGACTAGAAGTTTTAGCTTACGTAAGCTCCGGCGGTGAAAGCCCAACTGTAGTATTAACACGCTGCAATATATTTTCAGGGTGCTAACGGTTATCTCATGCGAGACAATGCAAGAGCTGGCCAGTGTGACCGAGCGGTTCTAGGCGCTTCAGTCTGGAACCGCGCGACCGCTACGGTCGCAGGTTCGAATCCTGACTCGGGCATGGATGTGTGTGATGTCCTTAGGCTGGTTAGGTTTAAGTAGTTCTAAGTTCTACGGGACTGATGACCTCAGATGTTAATTCCCATAGTGCTCAGAGCCATTTGAACCATTTGAACAATGCAAGAGCACGCACTGCCAGTGCGATTATGGCAGTATTGAGAGGTGTTTTAGTTGATTGGATAGTTAGAATATATCTTACTTACAAGGTCGCTACTACCTAGTTGTTCTCCGTTTAAACAGTTACGCCATCTGCCACAGTCCGAACAACGTGCCGGAGCGTCACGGATCTGCTCAGGCTAACTACAGAAGTGTCGTTTCCCGCGCAACGCCGGGCACAGCGTCTACGCGACAAAATGGTTCAAATGGCTCTGAGCTCTATGGGACTTACCTTCTGAGGTCATCAATCCCCTAGAACTTTGAACTACTTAAACTTAACTAACCTAACGACATCACACACAGCCATGCCCGAAGCAGGATTCGAACCTGCGACCGTAGCGGTCGCGCGGTTCCAGACTGTAGCGCCTAGAACCGCGCGGCCTCTCCGGCCGGTTCTACGCGACACGTCTTTTGTTTAGTATAACTGTTCTTAACTAACCAATTAGCTAAAATGCCAGTGTAATGTCCTGTTCTTAGCTAAAAATTAGGTAAAACCTGTCAATGTAATGTCCTCATCAAGCACAAAAGAACGATAGGAGTGCGATCAGTCAATAGTGGAAGAAGATCTCAGCGGAGGGGTCGAAATGTATATCTTTTCTAAGAACTATGACGCGGCTTAACAACGCAGAAGATTTTAGCTTAAAGGGGGACACAGTTTACGTCTTACCAATTTGACGTGGAAACTATGATACGTCTGCACTTTGTGAGCAATTCAAGCTATATACACGCGAAGAACCTTCGCTTACATCCAGAGATACAGAAAGTGTTAACAAATCCGCAATAATCCTTACACACAAAGAGATTGGGTTGATTTGGGGGAAGAGACCAAACAGCGAAGTCATCGGTCTCATTGGATTAGGGAGGGATGGGGAAGGAAGTCGGCCCTGCCCAGTCTAAGGAACCATCCCAGAATTTACCTGAAGAAATTTAGGGAAATCACGGAAAAACTAAATCAGGATGGCCGGACGCGAGATTGAGCCGTCGTCCTCCAGAATGCGAGTCCAGTGTGCTAACCACTGCGCCACCTCGCTAGGTACACATAAAGGTCTTCTTTTTAATATGATATAGTCGCTAGTGTACGTTGCATGACGTAAATTGTTAGATTAACTGATAGACAGTAGCTGCTAATGAAAGTCGATTTAATTAGGTTGTGTTCTCAGACACAGTGGGAAAGTCGTCTCATCAGTTTTTGTACTAGCATCAATTACCCTTTATCTTCATATCTCTAAGTTATGAAGTTGCTGGATAAGACGCTTTATGAATTTGAGGCAACTAGTTTACCGAGAACTTTCTATCCAAGGATTCTATCGCGAAACACTTCCTAGTCATATTAACTAGCTGCTCTGCAGCACACACATTGTAACGGCAGATTTAAAAGCCTTTCCATGCCTGATATGGACTCGAGCCACTATCTTTGTTCGTTTTACAAGACAGCAACCGCTGCTCCGAAATGTGAAAAATATTTTGTACACAAATTGCTTCGATCCGCCAATCAAATACGCTGAATGAGAAATACTCAAACTCACAGGAAAAGTGTCAGTGTGTTTCCAAGAGAAGTGTGACGACAGCAGAAACTGGATTAACGTTCTCACAGGTATAACAGATGATAAATGTAAATGTCGTGTGACTAGGGCCTCCCAGCGGGTAGACCGTTCGCCGGGTGCAAGTCTTTCGATTTGACGCCACTTCGGCGACTTGGGCGTCGATGGGGATGAAATGATGACGATCAGGAGAACACCCAGTCCCTTAGCGGAGAAAATCTCCGATCCAGCCGGGAATCGAACCCGGGCCCTTAGGATTGACATTTTGTAGCGCTGACTACTCAGCTACCGGGGGCGGACATAACAGATGATATTTGCAAGAGAGGTCACCAGGAATTCGTCTGTCGTTTTGTAATGTTTTCATTTGCTCTTGAAGCGTATTTCGAATAGCATTTGCATTGGATCAAGGCTATTCTGTCCTAATGCTGAGTATAATGGAACGTCAGTTGAAGATTTGAACTATGTTTTTTCTCCTGTAGGCAGTATGATTGTCATCAAAAGTATCTACTGCCCACAGTAAAAAATTCTTTTCGACAGTTCATTATCCACGAATGATAGGCTTATGTATAAAATATTACCTAAACTTGTGTGAGAATGCAGTATATTTATTTACATAAAATGGTAGCCTAAGCACGAAAAGAGAAATCTTATATTACACAGGTGTAACGGATTTAAGTGCAGATATTTTATGTGGACTGCCCTAATACGTACACGCATCAATGTGTCTGTTACTTTTTCTCTGTGTCGCCCAGTCCTCCCACAAACGTGAAGTATAATTTACAACGTGATGTTTTCTGCTTGGTCTGCAATAGGCAGACTACTTCTGTCGCTGTAGATTAACCATTTTGCGTCCACCGGTTACACTCCAATTCCTGACCTGCTGCACATGGGAAATTTAGCATCAATGGCTTGCTGCATGAACTTGGAGGTACTAACCAACCAAAAAACATTACTCCTAATAGCTATTATTATTAGCATGCATACGACGTAAATATTGATGTTATGTTGTTCAGTCCACCGTCTTCAGTCACCAATAGAAATATCTGCCCTTACATCTGATACACCCTGTATTTGTGTTAAACTTTGTAATACACAGAGGTCATAATGTCACTATGACTGAATGCCAGAATAAATAAATAAACTACAGGTAACATGCTGTGTACAATACTGCTTCAGTTATGCTACAGATATTTCCACTTGACCCTATTATAAGACCCATTACGAGCGGACAACGGTTCACTTCTACTTGATCGCTCCACAACCCTTTAAGTATCCGTGAGCGGTTACCTGCCTACGATCCTCTACGAGGCGCGTAAATCATCGGTCGCTATTGCTCATGCCTTCTGTCGGGCCTTATTGGGTGACAGTCGCTGACCCTACCCACGTCATCCCACGGGACGCCCCCAGCCTCCTGCCTTGGCAGCTAACAATTAAAAGCTCTCTTGGCTCGGGCGGGCGTAGGTTTAAAGGCCGATCAGTCTGGATAGTTGTATTTACAGGCCATTGTTCGGTGGGCGAGAGCTATCATACAAGCTGTCGCCTGCGGGACCACTAAGGCGGCGACTGCAAGAAATACGTCAGAGCTCCACGCGCCGTTCACCATTATCGACTACCTGTTCGCTTCAGCATTTCCCTGGCATTACTGTGACCTCTCGATGTAAACTCCGGTACGACATAGGCACCTATCCGACGTGGGAGGGATCATTTTTACCCATGTCACTTTCGAGACTTTTCAGTTATCTGTTATTGTGGTCTTCAGTCCGAAGGCTAGTTCGGCGCAGCTCTCCATGATACTCTATCCAATGCAAGCCTCTTTATCTCCAGACAGTCTCCCTCTACGACTTTTACCTCTCCATACTTCCCTCCAGTACTAAAGTCGTGATCCCTTGATATTCCAGAATGTGTACTACCAACCGATCCGTTTTTCTAGTCAGATTGCACCACAAATTTCTTTTCTCATCAATTACATTCAGTGCCTCCTCATTGTTTTCGTGATCTACCTATTTGATCTTCAGTATTCTTCTGTAGCACCACATATCAAAAACTTCTATTTTCTGCTTGTGTAAACTGTTTATAGCCCACGTTTTACTGCCATACATGGCTACATTCCAGACAAATACCTTCAGAAAAGCGTTCCTAACACTTACATCTATATTCGATGTTAACAAATTCCTCTTCTTCAGAAACGCTTTTGTTGCCGAAGTTCGAATCCTGGGCCTGGATGTATGTGATGTCCTTAGGTTAGTTAGGTTTTTAAGTAGTTCTAAGTCTAGGGGACTTATGACCTCAGAAGTTGTCCCATAGTGCTCAGAGCCATTTGAGCCATTTTTTCAACTTCGATCATCATCAAATATTTTGCTGCCCAAATAACAAAACTCATCTAGGTCTTTGTCCCATTTCCTAATCTAACTCTCTCAGCATCACTTGATTTAATTAGGCTACATTCCATTATCCTTGTTTTGCTTCTGCTGATGTTCATCTAATATCCTCCTTTCAACACCCTGAGTTGAGTTGCGATTCCAGTTCCTTTGCTGTTTCTGACAGAATTAAAATGTCATCGCCAAACGTCAAAGTTTTTATTTCTTCTCCTTGCACTTCAATTCCTATTCATAGTTTTTCTTTGAGTTCCTTTACTGCGTGCACACTGTAGAGAGTGAATAGGATCGGGGAAAGGCTACAAACCTGTCTCACGTCCTTCCCCAGTAACAGACCTCCTTTACCCCTCTGGAGCCGATACTTGATTCCTATGGGACTTCTTGGGCTGTGCACGTGTTGCACCGAAAGTGAAACTAAAGTCTCAAAAAAGAAAAAAAAAGCTTTATTATTGTTCTTTCTGCACTAGTGCCGTTGCCTCTGTTTCCTGGCAAAGTGTCATAGTTCCCAACAGTTTCGTCAGTGAGTTCGCCGGTTTCACATCCTAAAAAAATGTGAAGTTTGTGAAATAATTCGTTTTCTGTATGTGAAAAATAAAATATTTGCTGAACTTCATGCGGACAGTAAGAAGTTACGCGAACATCATCGAATGCTAAAGGGTGTAACAAACTATGCACATTCAGAATGTTTAATTAACTTCGTCTTGATAATGTACGTCGCCAAAGGGAGGGAAAGACATGGATTTGAGTCAATCCTTAAAATTGGTGTTTATGTATGCTGGACGCCACGCGACATTGTACAAGTGACGTGTGACTGTTTCTCCCCAGTAAGCCCTGTTACATAAAACAATAAAACAAGCGTTCCTATTAATTTAATTTGGAATGGTATAACCTCGTTATCTAATATGGCGTTATGAGATATGAAAAACTGAAATAAATTGCGAAACAAAAGTCACAAACTTAGTTTCGTATCGTCCATCAGTCGCTGTGAGGAAATTTGCCTGTTGGTTCACAATAAGTGTAGTTGCTGATTACTAAATGTTGCCTAGGCGGGGTAACAACTGTGTTGTTGATATCAGTATTACTTTACATTCTTGTGTTTCTGGCAAAGTAGCGGTCAGTAACTGGAAGCTTTTATTAGTTAGTGACCTGTGGCTAGAATTGCTCCCATTTGATACTAGAACAGGAATTTACATTAAACCGTTATAATAGAGAGTACTGTGTTGATACTTCTCTGTGACGAAACTCAGCGGACCGCTTAACTTAGCATTCGCACCCTCTGGACAAACCACCATCAACATCTTTGCCTGCTCTCACGCCGTAGGAATGTGTAGAGAAGTTTTGACATTGCTGGAGATGTTGGTGAGCAGAACGTATACACCTATACGTCTCATTTCCCATTAGGCAGATCAACATCTACATGAATAGTCTGCAATTCACAGTTAAGTGCCTAGCAGAGGGTTCATTGAACTACCTTCAAGTTATTTCTCTACGTTGAGAGTATTTTTATCCTGTAGTTGCAACTATACCCTCAAGAATTATGAAGCAGCTACGGACACTACGGCCACACAAATGAAGAATTTATTTCTCTACCTTTCCACTTTCGAACACCGCAAGGGAAAAACGGGCACTTAAATATATCCGTGCGAGCTTTGAATTCCATTATTTTGTTACGATGATCATTGAAGCTGCAGCGATCTATTCCACGCCCTTCCTAGCTGAGAAATGCTTCTTATCCGCGTCCATGCAAGGGATATCTTCTGTGTCAGCGTAAGTGGTGGCGGGATAGTGTAGTTTCGATAACTTAGAGTATACGTACAAAAGTTTAGGAACTGAAGTTAAAGATTGTTTTCTATGACCTAAGTGGAAAAGTCTCTGAATGTTACTACGTAAATAATTTTAATTAAACGTAGTACCAAGGGGCAGCAGAAGAGTAGCCGAGAGACCCAAAGGAAATGTCCGTTACTGTGGCCTAAAACCATAAAATTGATTGACTGGAAGATTGAATGTTACCCAGTTTCTAGAGTTGACTGGGCCTCAAGATTTTGCACAATTGGTTGCAACCCCGAGCTGAGAGTACAACATATGTTTTGGTGTCATTTGTAAAGTGTTTTGGCGCAATATAAAGCTGTAGTAACAAACTTGGCTATGAACTTCCGTTCATTTCTGACACAGTCACTTTAGTGCTACAGTCATAGCGTGCTTCGTAAGAATAATAAATATATAAAATCTGGGGGTCCACAAAATACCATGCCATTACCGTGAAAAAAAGAAAAAAAGCTATATCGGCCAGACACGCAGGTCCTCTGGGTTGAGATTGAAACAGGACACTTACGCCAGCAACAAAACAGCGCTAGGCTTACGTATGCAAAAGAAGAGACATAATATTGACAAAATTGAAGACCAACTATAAATTTTACAGAAAGTTTCAAAAAGTAAATCGTTAGGTATTGTAGAAGAATTGGACGGAAGGAATCAGACAGAATGTGTTTGCAGCGGTCTACCTCGTTGAGGTAGCCGCTGTGCTCCAGCTGATGATGGGGCCTTGCTGTGTCCGGGTGCCCATTGTGCCTACCGGGCCGTGACTTCACTTCCGAGCATCTACCCAGCTAATGTAAGAAACCTCGCAGGCGGAATAGAAGTGCGATGGCCAGTGATGTAATGATTTCGCAGGAGGAAATGCAGCTCCATCAGCCGCCGGAAATGTGCTTCAAATGGTTCAAACGGCTCTGAGCACTATGGGACTTAACATCTGTGGTCATCAGTCCCCTAGAACTTAGAACTACGTAAATCTAATTAACCTAAGGACATCACACACAACCATGCCCGAAGCAGGATTCGAACTTGCGACCGTAGCGGTCGTGCGGTTCCAGACTGAAGCGCCTAGAACAGCTCGGCACACGGCCGGCAAATGTGCTTCATACTGATCACTTGTTTTAACTATCGTTTTACTGCATCAACGATATAGCATTTATTGTAACTTTAGTACATTTTATGGTTTTTGCAATTAAAGATTTGTCGTATAGAAGATGTGCGCCAATAGCGCACAGAGTGGGAAAGAGAAGTAAACTTAGCCGTATCTACATAATTCCATGATGTTTTGTATAATGTTCAGTTTGACAACGCATGTCAGAAATAAGCAGAAGAGTGCAATAAGTCAACCACTATTCTCTTTAAATTTTTTTCCAAGAGCTTGGCTATGTTTGCTAAAGTTAAAACACGGTACTGTTTCTGACGATATTAAGGGCTTAATTGTGTATCTTTGAGTCCTCTGAGACTTTTTTTTCTGTTATACAAAGACATTACCAGGATCCTTTTCGGAGAATAAATGGAGACTATTATCGATATATTATTTTCGACTTGCTGAATACACAGCTTTGCCCAGCTATATACAGGGTGTACATAAAGTCCAGGAAAACTTTCAGTGACGCGCGGAGTGGCCGCGCGATTTGAGGCGCCTTGTTACGAACTGCGCGGCCCTCCCCCCCCCCCCCCCCCCTCCACCGGAAGTTCGAATCCTCTCTCGGGCAAGGGCGTGTGTGTTGTTCTTAGCATAAATGAGTTTAAATAGTGTGTAAGACTAGGGAGCTATGACTTCAGTAATTAGGTCCCTTATGAATTCACACACATTTGAACGTTTGGACACTTTCAGTTATTTATTGCAGAAGAACCAAACATTGCACAGATATGTCATTTTGAAGAGAAACCCTGAAAGTTTTTTTCATGTATACCGCCGCAGCATAGGTTGGTAATTTGCCGATAGTCAGCGCTACGCGCAAACATTGCGAGTCCAGGTGCGGAGCGAGCTTTCTCTGTGTTGGAGTTCCGACAAAAACAAATGTGCTACAGCTGTTCAGCGAATGTGTGACTTTTTTCTGTGGGGACACATTAAAGATCTGGTGTATGGACCGCCTCTACCACGTGATGTAGCAGAGCTCCGGGAGAGAATACGGGAAGCGACTCCCACAGTCGATGATGCCATGCTGGGACGGGTATGGCAAGAATTCGATTACCGTACTCGTCTGCCGGATCACTCATGGTTTGCATATCGAACGTTTGTAAACGATAAAAAAATAAAAAAAAGCTTTCAGAGTTCCTCTTCAAAATGCAATATGTATGACATCTATACACTGTTTAGTTCTTGTGCAATAAATAATTGAAAGTGTTCTTGGACTTTATGTACACCCTGTATTTATTTCCCGCCTTCCACCTCACACGGTCTTCCTCTTCCACCTGACCCCTAACCTTCTCTATGTGCCTCCTACACATGTCCCTCTTCACCTTTCGCATTGTCCATCTCGTCCTCCCCCTGCGTTCATCCTCCTCTTTATGTCTTTCTTCTACTCCACCGTCTCCCTATCCTTTTCTTTCTCATCCCTCTCTCTACTAATCACCTCCTCGTCCCGCTCTCTATCCATCACCATCTTCTCCTTCTTTGCCCCTCTCTTCCTCCGCTCTCTCTCTGGCCACCTAACTTCTCATTCTCTGATCATTTCCTCCTCGCCCACTTCTGCCCATCTTCTCCTCACACCTTCTCTGTCCATGCTCTCCTTCCTCCTCTCTCTATCCAACTCTTCCTCCATCATCTCTCTATACATTTCCTCTCCTCTTTCCATGTATTTTGGTGCACGGGGCCCACGGTCTCCAGTGGCCGTTATAGAGTGCATTATAATTATGACTCTTTTTTTCTTTGAAAATACCTTCAAAACAACAAAAACACCAAAATATGCAATGCATAACCAAGGAATTTCAACAACTCTAACAAAGACGCGAAAGTATAGTGATGTGGTTGCTGTCGTTGTGTGGTTTGAATTCAGTACAACCGTACAGGAGTTGGATATTGCTCAGCTCTTCATGAGGTAAACCTATTCGTACTGCTGTGTATCACTGCTAGTGTACAACTAAAATTGTTGAGAAAAACAAACCCGAGAGAGACATGAGCAGTACTAAATGCAAGCTCGAGGGTGGAGAGTACACTGGGCATAATAGTTGTCAGCAGCAGTTGCCATTAATGAATGAAACAAATTTTGAAACTTCCTGGCAGATTCAAACTGTGTGCCGGACCGAGACTCGATGTCGTGACCTTTGCCTTTTGCGGGCTTCTGTAAAGTTTGGAAGTAGGAGACGAGGTGCTGGCAGAAGTAAAGGTGTGAGGACTGGGCGTGAGTCGTGCTTGGGTAGCTCAGTTGGCAGCCGGCACTTTAACTCAGAGTGTTCGGTCAGAGGGTTACCTGCCCTCTGTAATAATAATAATAATAATAATAATAATAATAATAATAAACTCCGTTAATGGATCAACTCCGAACTGAAAAAAGCCGGCACGGTAGCTCAGCGTGTTCGGTCAGAGGGTTAGCAGCACTCTGTAATAAAAAAAACTGAGCTAATCGATCAACAACGAACTTAAACGGATGTCTTACGACGTCCGCCCCGAGCAGATGCAACGAACAAAATGGAACAAAATTAGATTTTAAAAAAAAAGTTGGTAGAGCACTTGCCCCCGAAAGCAAAGGTACCGAGTTCGAGTCTCGGCCCAGCACGCAGTTTTAATCTGCCAGGAAGTTTCATATCAGTGCACACTCCGCTGCAGAGTGAAAATCTCATTCTTGAAACAAATTTTGTTTCCAAATAAGACAGTGCATACCGTCGACTTTTTCTCTGTTGCGCAGACATTTTCAGTGCAATGCAGACAGATAGTTGAACGAATTCCAATTACTCGGTAACGAGCTACTGGAAGTCATGGACCCTTGCACAAAAAAAAAAGGAAAAGAAAAGTGGAAAATGTCCAAGAACAATCTACGAAATTTGCCTATGGAATTTCGGTACATCTTGTAGAAGCTGGAGCCAGGTCAGCCACTGACGCACGCTTCCTTTACCAGCCGTAGGGTAACAATGACGCGCATTAAATTCGCGTGCGGCGTACGTCGCCTGCGGCATGTGGGCGCTGCCAGCGGACGTTGGTGGTAACTCGGCGGGCTAAGCAGGTACTTGAGGTGAGCAGCGGCGGTGGCGGACTTTGGCGCCGTTTGGCCCTGCCAGTTGGTAATTACTGGGGCCGGTTCCCAGCCGAAGCCCCGCCGCGGGGGCTGCATCGCCTAACGGTGCTGTCGCTGCATCCACAAAAAGAGGAGCCGCCCGCAAACTTCCTGGACCGCCGCGAGTGCAGTGACAGACTTCAAGTGTTCCGCCGGAGCCTTGCATACAAAACGATGCCATAAACGGCTGACCCCCCAGCCGGCAGTGCCCGTCGGGCGCAGTGGCTGTCGCAGCCTGCGCATCGCCTTAACGACTTGCAAAGGCATGACCCTCCACATTCATATAGGGGCAAACGAGTTCCCAAGTTCCTCGAGTTGTCAGACTAATTACTGCACACCTGCGAGAATAAGAAATTATACAGTGACGAGCCATAACATGAACAATGCGTAATGCTGCTGGCTTTTCAGGCGCGTGACGCGGTCAGAAAAGCGTACAAGAGGAACAAGATATGGATGAGGAATCGCTGTAGTGACGAAAGCGCCGGAAATGTGGAAATTCGCCGACAAAGGGTGCACTGTTAAGGCAGGTGCCTGGGTATGAGCACCTCGGAAATGACGAAACGCCTCGGATGTTGACGTGCTTTTGTCGTGCGCATCTGTGGAAAGTGAAACCATGAGTGGACGACAAAGTTTTGGACATCCGTGTCTCACAACATAATGTGGAGAACGAAGGCTTGCTCGCTCTGGAAAACTGGGTAGGCGGCTGTCTGTTGCAGATATGACGACACATATAATGCTCGTGCTGTTCCAGAACGTACAGTTCAGGACATATTATAGAACATGGGGCTTCGGAGCAGGCGATACCCGATTTATTCCCATGTTGACCCAAGAACACCGTATGGATTGGAATACAGATCAATGGAAACATGTCACCTGATTGGATGAATAACGTTTGCTGTTATACCTCGTCGACGGTTGTATATACATCGTCATCCAGGCGGACAGCTGCACGAAACACACAACGCGTCATGGACGCAGGGCAGTGGGGTACTAATGTGCTTTAGGGACATTCAACTGAGCTTACATGGTGACCTTTGGTATTAGTCTAAGGCACTATGACAGCTGTAGACGACGTAAAGATCAGAGGCTGGATTGTAAGGCGTACCCAGGAGAAGATATAGACTCAGATCACAATGCAATATTGAAGAAAACGCGGTTCAAATGGCTCTGAGCACTATGGGACTGCCCGAGGCAGGATTCGAACCTGCGACCTTAGCGGTCGCGCGGTTCCAGACTGAAGCGCTTAGAACCGCTCGGCCACACCGGGCGGCCAAATAGTGAATAAGAGTTGGCTGAAATTTGTGATTAGTCAGGAAGAATCAATAACCAGAGAAGTGGCACACGGAAGGAATGACAAGATACGCTTGAAGTTCTCTAAGGCTACAGATACAAAATAAGGAATAGCTCAGTAGGCAGTACATGTGTGTGTGTGTGTGTGTGTGTGTGTGTGAAATCTTATGGGACTCCCTAAGCTTACACCCTACTTAACCTAAATTATCCTAAGGACAAACACACACATCCATGCCCGAGAGAGGACTCGAACCCCCGCTGGGACCAGCCGCACTGTCCATGACTGCAGCGCCCAAGACCGCTCGGCTAATCCCGCTCGGCCGTAGGCAGTACAGTTTAAGAGGAATAGACATCTCTAAAAAGGGTAGTCACAGAAGCTGGAAAGGAAAACATCGATACAAAGAAAGTATCTGCGAGGAAACCATGGGTAACAGAAGAAACACTTCAGTTGATCGATGAAAGAAGGAAGTACAAAAATGTTCAGGAAAATTCAGGAATACAGAAGTACAAGTCGCTGAAGAATGAAATACGTAGGAAGAGCAGGGAAGCTAAGACGAAATGGCTGCATGAAAGATGTGAAGAAATCGAAAAAGAAACGATTGTTGGAAGGGTGGACTCAGTATATAGGGAACTTAAAACGACCTTTGGTAATATTAAAAGCAAGGGTAGTAACATTAAGAGTGCAACGGAAATTCCACTGCAGAGGAGAGAGCGGATAAGTGAAACAGTGCATTGAAGGCCTATATGAGGGGGAAGATTTGTCTGAAGTGACAGAAGAAAAAACAGGAGTTAATTTAGAAGAGATAGGAAATACAGTATTAGAATTAAAATTTAAGAGAGCTTTGGAGGACTTAATATCAAACAAGGCAACAAGGAGAGACAACATTGCATCACAATTTCTAAAATAATTGGGGAAGGGTCAGCTAAACAACTATTTACGTTTGTTTGTAGAAATTACGAGTATGAGTCTGGCGACATAGCATCTGACTTTCGGAAAAATATCGTACACACAATTACGAAGACTGCTAGAGCTGACAACTGGGAGAATTATCACACAATCAGCTTAATAGCTCATGCATCCAAGTTGTTTGCAAGTATAATATACAGAAGAATGGAAAAGAAAATTGAGGATGTGTTATATGACTATCAGGTTGGCTCTAGGAAAGGTAGAGGCACAAGAGAGGCAATTCTGTAGTTACGGTTGATAATGGAAGCAAGGCTAAATAAAAATCAAGACACATTCATAGAAATTGTTGACCTGTAACAGGCGTTGTACACAGTAAAATGATGCCGAAATTCTCAGAAAAATAAGGGTAAGCTATAAGGAGAGGAGGATAGCCAAGAAGGAATAATAAGAGTGGACGAGCAACAACGAAATGCTCTGTTTAAAAAGCATGTAAGATAGGTATGTATTCTTTTGCCGTTACTGTTCAATCAGTGTATCGAAGAAGCAGTGGTGGAAATAAAAGAAAGTTTCATGAGTGGAATTAAAATTCAAAGTGAAAGGATATCAATGATGACATTGTTGTCCTGAGTGAAAGTGAAGAAGAAATACACGATCTGCTGAATGGGATGAAGAGTCTAACGAGTACAGAATGTGGAGTGAGAGGAAACCTTAGAAAATAATGAGAAGTAAAAATGCAAACAGCGAGCAGCAACAGCAAAGCAGAATTGATGATCACGAAGTAGATGAAGTTAAGGAATTCTGTTACCTAGATAGCAAAATAACTCATGCCGTATGGAGCAAGGAGGACATCAAAAGCTGACTAGCATTCCTGGCCAAGAGAAGTCTACTTGTATCGACCATAGGCCTTAATTTGAGGAAGAAATTTCTGAGAATGTACGTTTGGAGCACAGCATTGTATGATAGTGAAACATGGACTGTGGGAAAACTGGAACTGAGGTGAATCGAAGCATTTGAGATGAGGTGCTACACATGAATATTGAAAATTGGATAGACTGATAAAGGTAAGGAAAGAGGAGGTTCTGCGCAGTCTGAGGAAATAAATAAATGGAAAATACTGACAAAGAGAAGGGTCAGGATGATAGGACATCAGTTAAGACAGCAGGAGATGAATTCTATGGTACTAAAGGGAGCTGTAGAGAGCAAAAATTGTAGATGAAGACGGAGATTGGAATTCATCGAGCAAATTATTGAGGACGTAGGTTGCCAATGCCATTCTGAGGTGAAGAGGTTGGCACAGGAGGGAATTCGTGGTCAGAAGACTAAAGGAAAAAAAAGACCGCTGTGGTCTACGTGAACATTATTGCGGACTTCCTTCATCCCTTCGTGCTTGCTGTCTTCCCCGATGAAGACGCCACCTTTCTGAACAACTTTCTGTGTCACAAGGCAGTAGCTACAGTGGTTCGAGGGGCACGCTAGTGAACCAACTTTGATGTTTGGACCACCAAATTTGCCGTATGTGAAGCGGGAGGAACACACCTAAGACGCTATCGGGAGCCGGTTCTCACTCTCATACTACCGGCGCCTTATTTACGGGAATGCGGGGATGTCTGGTGCCAAAGACTTGTCTTTATGTCATGCAGAATCGTTGTTGTATTGAGTTCCAAATGTGGGCCAGCGTGCTATTAAGCAGGTAGTTCAAATATTATGTCCCGTCAGTGTATACTCCGCACGTCCATGGTGAAGGATAGTTGGTACCATTGTCAATTACTTCCCTATCCTGGTTTGTACCTTTGAGTCATTCCCTTTGCAGCACTCTCGCAAATAATGGGAGGGAAATATAATTGCAAAGTAATTTAAAAGCACCGAAATGAAATGAATGGTTCGATTTGAATGAAATCATCAAAGAAGCATAAGACATGAGTGAAACCGTTCGTATGTGCTGAACTTGTGCTGCAGCAACCGTGCAGTAACAATTGGTAATTTATGCTGCACTGGAACTGGAACCCGGATTTCCTGCCTATCGCGAGCAGTCCTCATACTATAACGCCATCATAAGACGCCCCGAGACCAGATTCAAACTTAAATTGTCGCTTTTGTGTGCACCTATGATTTCCGGACACTGCAATCAGAAGCTCTCCGATGGTCTATGTGATAAGTGGCACTGCTGGGAGAACGGAATCGGCATAGGAGCTTGGCTTGTCGTGCCGCTGGCAACGTGTTTCGGATGGTCAAATAGTAAAGACGATTGCGCCCTATAAGCACCCGTTATTGCATATTTATTGCACAGTGCGTTTAGTATATGCGAGCGGTATGTAATAAGAGAGGGAAGAGTCTACATATGGGAGATGTAGCTCACGTTTTGTCGAAAATAAATTGAAGAATGCTGCAGTAAACCATACTTTGAAGTGTCCTGCTATAAACCATTATGGTGAAATGTAACTCACTCCCACAATTACTTCTTATTTTGGATTTAAAAGAATTGGCTGGTTAACACAACTTACAGGTGTGGTCTACATTTGGGATATTCCTAAAAATACTGAAGTATAATTTAAAAGAAAACTCAGTAAAATGAACGATAAACAATTTGTTTAAAGAATAAAATATTAGAAACGTTTAGCAGTTTAAAAGTAGTAAGGCATATTTTTATTTTTAAATCTGTGATTTATCAAAAAATGTGGTCACATAATGTAAAACATTCTGTTCTCTTGACAAGTCACAAATATAAATGACTTTATCATTCCCTGCCCATTCGTGATTTATCCACAGGTTGCGCACGATGCACGTGACCTACACCGCTCCTCACACGTCATCAGGAAACTTTGTTTCACAAAAATACCTTCTACACCATCAGTGTCTGACTAGTTTTTTCTTACAAAAAAATGGCTCTGAGCACTATGCGACTTAACTTCTGAGGTCATCAGTCGCCTAGAACTAATTAAACCTAACTAACCTAAGGACATCACACACATCCATGCCCGAGGCAGGATTCGAACCTGCGACCGTAGCGGTCACGCGGTTCCAGACTGAAGCGCCTAGGACCGCACGGCCACACCGGCCGGCTTTTTTTCTTACAGGGAAGTATAAATTACTGAAGTCATCATGAACGAGTGGCGTGGCTAATTCATCTATCTGAGAATGATCTGAATTATATTTTTGCATTTTTCTCCCATTTCCGTTTGTATTTTTTTAATTTAACCTTAATTAAACCTTCGCTTGTTTGGTCTTCTAATGACGCAGCAAAAATAGACCATCCCAACCTCTTCCTTTCTCTCTCAAAAAAAAAAAAAAAAAAAAAAAAAAATGGTTCAAATGGCTCTGAGCACTATGGGACTTAACATCTATGGTCATCAGTCCCTTAGAACTTAGTACTACTTAAGCCTAGCTAACCTAAGGACAGCACACAACACCCAGTCATCACGAGGCAGAGAAAATCCCTGACCCCGCCGGGAATCGAACCCGGGCGTGGGAAGCGAGAACGCTACCGCACGACCACGAGCTGCGGACTCCTTTCTCTCACTTGCATACTATTTCTTGTCGTTAACTGCTGGTGTGCTATTCGATATAAGTCACCAAAAAAGTTCTCTGCTATGTTTTGTTCCAGTTTTCCGTGAAATTAATTTTGGAGGAGAAATTTCAACCTTTTTAAATGCTTGTAACGTCGATCGTAGGACATTAAATGTTTTAGCGTCCTTCAGTGCTCCCCATACTTTTGTCTGACGGCACGAATCGCCTGGATCATATCTGTTTCGTTCCATTTCTTTCTCTTTCCCTACGGGATATGTTCTGGTTTTGTTCTCGACAGAACAAGACTGGCACAGGTTTTATTGAAAAATCAGATATGACAAACGGAGTAAAAAATTTTGAGAACGTAAGTTCGGAGCACATTATTCTATGGTATGAGTTATGGACTTTGGGAAAACTGGGAAAGAACGCAACATAAGCATTTGAATGTGGTGAAATAGAAAAATGTTGAAAATTTGGTGGACTGATAAGGTAAGAAATGAGGAGGTTCTACGCGCAATCGACAAAGACAGGACCATATGGGAAACATTGAGAAAAATAAAGCACAGGGTGACAGGAAATGTGTTAAGACGTTAGGGATTAACTTCAATGTTACTACAGGGAGCCATAGAGGGTACAGTCTAGAGGGGAGGATAGAGGTTGGAATAGATTCCATTAATAATTATTAGAGACGTAGGTTGCAAGTGGTAGGTATTCTAAGATGAAGAGGAATTTCTGGCGGGTGGCAGCGAAGCATTCGTAGGACTGATAATTCAAAAGGATAAATAAACAAATAAAAAATTGAGGGTGCAGGGGAAATATTTGGCGGCTTCTGTAGCATGAATAAATCGCGACAGCCGCAACTTTTACCAGCGGAATGTCACTGGTGTTTGTTAACACGCCTGGGTTCACCTCTTGGATAGCCTGAAGACATAAGAACGGAAATGAGACGAGGCATGTTTACATTCTGTGTTTCTAGGTGAGTATGAAACTAGCGAATTCTCATCTCTGACGCGTATACCTAACCGTCACAAAATTTTACACAATAACTGTTGTATATTGGCAACAGTCTGTATCTGGATAGTTCCTCCTTAGAGGACACTTCTGAAACAGAGAAATTTGGAATCAGCATCAGTCAGAACGTGTTACATTTTCTTTGTTGGAAATTATGATGAAATTGGATGCCAGTTTTTAAAAGTACGACGCTGACACAGTGCTAAGTAAAGCTTGCAAAGAGCAAGCTGTTTGCCCTACATATGGGGCATAGGCTATAGTGCTGACCCGGCAACGAAAGAATGTTGCCGGGATTTACTCCACAGCGCCACAATTGGGTTCTGATGGGGAATGGAACATGTTCAGTACTGAGAATCATAAGGTGTAAGACTATGTGACATTGTAGAGAGTTGAAGCCTAGGCAGGTAGGCTAGTTTTTTTCACTATTAAGAGGGGGACAAGAGCAGTGATAGAATGAAGTACTTAAATTGTTTGAGAGAGGAACTGAAATATAATGTGTTTGGATCTGTTTGTGCACGACGGTAAACTTCTTAAAGTGCCTTCCTTTTTAAATTTGAGATACCCTCTGTAAATGAAAGGCGTGGAGGCGATGAAAAACATTAGATTTATTGTACGAATTTAAGAATATTGAATAATAGTAAGGGGCGGGACTATTTAGCAGTATGTATTGGGGCCCAGCATAGCACTAAGAAGGCAAGTGGGAGGGTTCGCCAGTCGCCCCTGAACTACAGTGTAGTAGGCATCCAGCTAAGCATTCGCGAAAAGCACATTCGAAAACACATCGAAAGTCAGGGGCTGCTCGTAAATGTTGTGAGTAAATGTTGTGATGATGTTCGAGACAGAAACAGTTAAAAATACACTGCCTCACTGTCTCAGTTGCAAAATGAAATTTATTAAATAACTAATTTCAGACGCTAAGCATCCACTTTCAAGTTTGCTACGGAAAGATGTAAGATCACCAACATTAACGTGAAAACTCTACAAAAATTCTAGTTGTATAATCGAACTGGTAGGATGACATTTAACGGTGAAGCCATCATCTCGTCAACGAGATTTTACAAGGACTTAATAAAGTATATTAGCACGACATTTTATACTCAGAAAAAGCTCACGAGCTGCAAAAGTGCTGCTCAAATTCATTATATACTTTACAGGACGATATTTGCCCAGATGCCCACAATGCTCCTGATACTCGAATATATCCTGACACAAAACTAATCTTTTGCCATTCTGTCCAAGAGCGTGGAAATAGACCTCTAAAGCTTCTAATGAAAACTACAGGATGAACATTCCTTTTATCAGGATTAAAGATTTGGAATTGTCTTTGATTAATCATTTTTTCTTCTACCGCATTACGATTCCAAAAATCATGCTGTTCAGAATCTTCACGGTGACAATCTGGTAGATCAGCTCTAACCTGGGACGTTATACTTCTGTCTGCGTCTGGCCTTGACGTTGACGGAATGTCACGCATAGATTGAGAATTTTGTTTCTTGCTTCGCGCGGTTTCCAAATCCTCCTGCGAGAGATTTAACGATCTTTCAATATTTTCCTTCCAACGCTAAATTTCCTCACCAAGTTGGTCACGGACTTTCTTCAACTCTTTGTTAAAGAAATTCTCTCCGGAACTATCAGAAATCGACTGCAAAGCTACTTTCACTGTTTCTTCTATCTTTTCAGAAGAAAAATTCTGCCGTTCTAATGTTATTTCTGAAAATTTTCCGGTACGTACATTGATTCTGTGTTCAACATTCGTCTGGTTTTCCTTGACTTCGTCGAACTACTTCTTTAGATTGTCTTGTGATTCTACTATTTCACGTATCATAGCTACGGCACACTGCATGTCCTCTTGTGCTTGTATTAATTGAGGAACAAGTTCGACTTGTTTTTGTATCGTGTCTATCGTGACAGATACATATTCGGTTAGTTCCGCCTTTAATTTACTGGTAGATTCTTGACATTGCTGACGGACCTGCTCAATTTGAGCAATGAGATTTTGTTCGGTTCTTTCTGCCTGTTCTTTTATTTCCTGTGTCTTGATATTTAACCTGTGATCTAGTTCATTAAAGCTTTCTCGTAATTGATTCTGTAATTCGGTTTACCCTTCTGATAAGAGGGATAGCTGCTGCATAATCACAATTAACGGGTCCACAACATTTTGATATGGTGTCGTACGAACATTGTCTGAACCAGCGGGGGTTTCTATATCGCTACCGCTATCCACAACAGTCTCAGAATTGCTCTCTGTGACCCCTACTTCGGCGCAAACAGCTGAAGGCTGTTGCACGTCTTGTTGCTGATGCATGGACATTTTATATGTAGCTCTAGCTAATACCATGAAATAATTATCTATCACAGTTTATAAATCACTGAATATTGTTTCAAAATTAATGTCTTAACCAAGTTTAACGTGCAGATTAATTCACTGGTGTAGTCAAGTTAAATGCTCACACACGAAACAATAATCACACAACATTAAAATTCTACAAGCTAACTACTCTCTGAAAAACTGCTTTCCAAGATACTTCAAATTCTATTTCAACTACAAAATTAAAAATTGGTTTGTTCTGGCCTTTATCTAGAGTGTACTTCTTGTATAGTAGGTGAAACCTTTCCTATCGGCAACCTTTACTGTCAGCACAGGATATCTCTGCAGCTTAGTTCCAGCTCGTTCTCGTAGTTTATCATGAAACAGAAAATACATGTATTATAGAACAATCCAAGAGAATCCTGTCACACTGGCGCCAATATAATTTTATTTAGTATTGTGCTTATACTGGTTGCTGGTGAAGAGGAAATTTAGTTATTAGTATTTTATTAATGATCTCATTCATAAGCAGCCATATCACAGTCGTCACAGTCGCTCAAGAAAGTTATAATTAAGTTTACTTGTTTAATCAGAATCGGACGATGACTCTCCTTGTCCACAGTCTCGATGATTAGAAGCGATCGGCAATCCTGTGTAAATAAAATGTCTTGGTTTTCTTGCGTCGGGAAATCTCAGATCAAGCGGAAAGTTTGCTTTGATAGAGTTTAATTATCCTATGAAATAATGGAGCTCTTGGATCAAATAATTGCAGGTTCGTTTCCAATTCATCGGAAGTTCCCTTCTGATTATCAACGAAACGACAACTTTGTGCAAATTTCCAATTAGAGAATACATATATGATGACATTCGTTACAGACCTTTGATGTAAATGCTCAGTATATACAGTATTCTCTTGATCAGCATACAATATATTTCCAATCTCTTTCTTCCAGTAATCTCGATAGCAAAATTACAATTATTCAATGCGGCTATTCGGCACAGAGAAAATCCTAGAAGTCCTCTCAACACACACACCAGGGAGAATATTACAAAGAGTAATTATGCGCTCATGGAATAGTAATAGTACTGTACTACTTTTCGCATCGATTCTGCAAGTATATAGATGGTCAAGTAGGAAACGTAATTCACTCATAGAATTGTGCAGGGACAATTAGTAGAATATAAAGAGATATTACAAACCGATTTCCAGTGGCATGGCGTGCAATTGCTGGTCGTTGCCAGGCAAGAATTTTTTTTTCTTGCGCCACATTGTGTGGTTGCAAGTAGTACATCATTCCTTCTAGACACGATGGACAGTAGGCATTCATAAAGCGACAAATTGGGCAGCTGCAATCACAATATGGTCAGGGACTCATGGAAATGCACGTGAGCTTCTTTCTGTCGCGTCTCCAATTCGACGCGTCTTTATTCGTTGATTACATACAGCTGAATGGCACACATACCCAACTTCACTGCTTGTGACTCCAGTGGACGGTCACACGACCACAGCGCTCCAAGTGGCCTGTGTTTTCTTTTAAGTAGATGAGATTAAATAAAAAATAGGAGTGGAGAATTTCTTATTTCGGGGAAAGTGGTGATAATGTCGACATGTGGACAGTTCACTGTCGAAGTGTGTTTATCGATATATTTTTCATAAGATTATTTCTTTCATATCGATTTATCGACAATGTTGTTGTTGATGTGGTCTTCAGTCCTGAGACTGGTTTGATGCAGCTCTCCATGCTACTCCATCCTGTGCAAGCTTCTTCATCTCCCAGTACTTACTGCAGCCTACATCCTTCAGAATCTGCTTAGTGATTCATCTCTTGGTCTCCCTCTACGATTTTTACCCTCCACGCTGCCCTCCAATACTAAATTGGTGATCCCTTGATGCCTCAGGACATGTCCTACCAACCGATCCCTTCTTCTAGTCAAGTTGTGCCACAAACTCCTCTTCTCCCCAATTCTATTCAATACCCTTTATTAGTTATGTGATCTACCCATCTAATCTTCAGCGTTCTTCTGTAGCACCACATTTCGAAAGCTACTATTCTCTTCTTGTCCAAACTATTTATCGTCCATGTTTCACTTCCATGCATGGCTACACTTCATACAAATACTTTCAGAAACGACTTCCTGACACTTAAATCTATACTCGATGTTAACAAATTTCTCTTCTTCAGAAACGCTTTCCTTGCCATTGCCAGTCTACATTTTATATCCTCTCTACTTCGACCGTCATTAGTCATTTTTCTCGCCAAATAGCAAAACTCCTTTACTACTGTAAGTGTCTCATTTCCTAATCTAAATCCCTCAGCATCACCCGATTTACTTCGACTACATTCCATTTCTGTGTGTAAATATCGATAATTTTTCTGAAGAGTCATCGGTATTTCAGCGTTGCCACATGTACGTGAACAGCGTTAGCCAGTGGATGCTCCCCCTGTTCCGTACACTAAGTTAGTTGGAGAGTTGTCCGCTAGGGACCGGCAGGTGGCTCGTCCCCTGCGAGGGGCGACCGCTGGGTGGTCCCTCGCCTGGCCGCTGGCCGCCCTCGCTCGGACACCGCGGTGCCGGGCTTTTAATCTGATGCGGCCCGTTAATAATTAGCGGCGCAGCGCGGTCCACATGCGCCGCCACACCAGACGCCAGCCCCTCTCGCCAAATTGGCAGCCGCCGCTTCCGCGCACCCGCTATCTGGAGCGGCATCTCCCCCTCTGCCTAATGAACTAATCCTCCAGTTCACAACCGCGATCCAGTTTTACAGCGACTTCATCGCTGAAACACCTGTGGTCTCTCGATCCGGATATCGCGAGTTACAAAGAAAATTCGCCGACCCTAATTTCGCTGCGTGGAAATGTAATTGCGTGACAAGTACCGTGAAGGGGAAGGTCAGACAGCAGCTCTGCAATTTCAAGACTTGCGTAAACGGCGCCTTGTGACTGCCGGCGTGGTGAGGCGCGAAGGTTTTCACGAATTTTTAGGTGGACAGCAATCTACAGAATGCGTCAGTAACAGTTGGACGTTTTGAAATGCTCTCTGGGCTTTCAGCGCTAGGTAACGCTCTAATTCACATGGTGCTAGAAACCATAATTATAGAACAGTGGTTCCCGGCGAGGGAGTTATTACCGCCTGAGGGGTGAGATGAAGTTCTTCTGGACTAAAAACAAAAAGTTCAGTTGCGTTTCTGATACGAAACTACTGCTATTGACATTATTTCGTATGACTGTGGTACTGATTACATAAGTTACCAATAACGACTTTTTTTTATTTCAAATACGATCATTCAAAATGGTTCAAATGGCTCTAAGCACTATGGGACTTAACATCTGAGGTCATCAGTCCCCTAGACTTAGAACTACTTAAACCTAACTAACCTAAGGACATCACACACATCCATGCCAGAGGAAGGATTCGAACCTGCGACCGTAGCAGGCGCGCGGTTCCGGACTGAAGCGCCTAGAACCGCTCGTCCACAGCGGCCGGCAAATACGCTCATTAACGCGTTATCAGTGTGCTGGACGTTACAGTTGTGAGACGGAATGGATGGCATCTGCCTCACATAGTCCACATACTACACACATACTATGTACTGTGTTCAGTGCATTTATGACAGTAAAATGGAGACATCACATACTTAGATATGAAAATGTCCTGTGTGAGTTTTAGGTAGTTCCTGAAATAGGTTAGAAATTGCTTCATTATTCACTTCGGAATACTAAACGAACTACTTGACAGCACAACACAGTGGTAACCATGCAATCAATTGCTACTGCACTGCTGCAGGCATACACAGAATTAATATTGTTATTATTATTCCTATTATTATTATTATTATTATTATTATTATTATTATTATTATTATTAATGCTGGCAGTGGTCAGACAAAAAGCATTCGCACTCTGAAGTCTTCTTCCCGCCATTTCAGAAGTAAGGAGTCTAGCAATCAAACGATTTACAGACTGTGAGTGTGTTGCTAGGGAGAGGAATGGTGCAATTAGACAAGTGTCTACCCTCAATGTGGAGCGTTAGCTTTCTCTTCTGAGGGTGGTTTGTAGGTGCAGCACTCACGATACACAGACAAATGCTTCATCATTATATAGAAAATGTTGTTAGAAATTTCAAGTCTCAGTTGTCTCATTGATTCATTGGTTCATGATTTAATAAAACATCTACAAAAACTAAATATTACTCGGTCTACAACTTTGCCTTCACCGTTTTTTCTCGAAGTTCGGGGCTTTATTGAGAAAAAATTACAAATAAATTATGATTCATAGTTTTGCCCATCGCTGGCCACTATATTCTCCCATCTTTCGGATAGCATAGGAAAGCCTTTCTGAAGAAGAGAAATTTGTTAACATCGAGTATAGATTTAAGTGTCAGGAAGTCGTTTCTGAATGTACACTCCTGGAAATGGAAAAAAGAACACATTGACACCGGTATGTCAGACCCACCATACTTGCTCCGGACACTGCGAGAGGGCTGTACAAGCAATGATCACACGCACGGCACAGCGGACACACCAGGAACCGCGGTGTTGGCCGTCGAATGGCGCTAGCTGCGCAGCATTTGTGCACCGCCGCCGTCAGTGTCAGCCAGTTTGCCGTGGCATACGGAGCTCCATCGCAGTCTTTAACACTGGTAGCATGCCGCGACAGCGTGGACGTGAACCGTATGTGCAGTTGACGGACTTTGAGCGAGGGCGTATAGTGGGCATGCGGGAGGCCGGGTGGACGTACCGCCGAATTGCTCAACACGTGGGGCGTGAGGTCTCCACAGTACATCGATGTTGTCGCCAGTGGTCGGCGGAAGGTGCACGTGCCCGTCGACCTGGGACCGGACCGCAGCGACGCACGGATGCACGCCAAGACCGTAGGATCCTACGCAGTGCCGTAGGGGACCGCACCGCCACTTCCCAGCAAATTAGGGACACTGTTGCTCCTGGGGTATCGGCGAGGACCATTCGCAACCGTCTCCATGAAGCTGGGCTACGGTCCCGCACACCGTTAGGCCGTCTTCCGCTCACGCCCCAACATCGTGCAGCCCGCCTCCAGTGGTGTCGCGACAGGCGTGAATGGAGGGACGAATGGAGACGTGTCGTCTTCAGCGATGAGAGTCGCTTCTGCCTTGGTGCCAATGATGGTCGTATGCGTGTTTGGCGCCGTGCAGGTGAGCGCCACAATCAGGACTGCATACGACCGAGGCACACAGGGCCAACACCCGGCATCATGGTGTGGGGAGCGATCTCCTACACTGGCCGTACACCACTGGTGATCGTCGAGGGGACACTGAATAGTGCACGGTACATCCAAACCGTCATCGAACCCATCGTTCTACCATTCCTAGACCGGCAAGGGAACTTGCTGTTCCAACAGGACAATGCACGTCCGCATGTATCCCGTGCCACCCAACGTGCTCTAGAAGGTGTAAGTCAACTACCCTGGCCAGCAAGATCTCCGGATCTGTCCCCCATTGAGCATGTTTGGGACTGGATGAAGCGTCGTCTCACGCGGTCTGCACGTCCAGCACGAACGCTGGTCCAACTGAGGCGCCAGGTGGAAATGGCATGGCAAGCCGTTCCACAGGACTACATCCAGCATCTCTACGATCGTCTCCATGGGAGAATAGCAGCCTGCATTGCTGCGAAAGGTGGATATACACTGTACTAGTGCCGACATTGTGCATGCTCTGTTGCCTGTGTCTATGTGCCTGTGGTTCTGTCAGTGTGATCATGTGATGTATCTGACCCCAGGAATGTGTCAATGAAGTTTCCACTTCCTGGGACAATGAATTCACGGTGTTCTTATTTCAATTTCCAGGAGTGTATTTGTATGGAGTGTAGCCACGTATGGAAGTGAAACATGGACGATAAATAGTTTAGACAAGAAGAGAATAGAAGCTTTCGAAATGTGGTGCTACAGAAGAATGCTGAAGATTAGATGGGTAGATCACATAACTAATGAGGAGGTATTGAATAGGATTGGGTAGAAGAGAAGTTTGTGGCACAACTTGACTATAAGAAGGGATCGGTTGGTAGGACATGTTCTGAGGCATCAAGGGATCACCAGTTTAGTATTGGAGGGCAGCGTGGAGGGTAAAAATCGTAGAGGGAGACCAAGAGATGAATACACTAAGCAGATTCAGAAGGATGTAGGTTGCAGTAGGTACTGGGAGGTGAAGAAGCTTGCACAGGATAATCATGGAGAGCTGCATCAAACCAGCCTCAGGACTGAAGACCACAAAAACAACAACACGAATCCCGTGGCGGAAGAACCGGGCGTCTTCTGTGGGGATCCATGAATCGTTTCAATTTTGCACTTGTTCATATGATCGGAAGTACTGGTCAGCCAGACTGTGTGCCACTGGTCGAAAAAGGTGGTAGTCAGATAGAGCAACGTATGGAGAAAACGGCGGTAGGGACAGGACTTCTCATTTCAACGTTTCCATGTCTATTTTGACGGGTTTTGCGACATGGGGTCGAGCACTGACCTGCTGCCAAATTACCTTTATGTGCCTATCGCTGTATTGTGGCCGTTTGTGTTTCAGTGCAGGGCTCGAATGCATCAATTGCTTTCGGTAATGATGTCCTGTGACTTTGTCTGTTTCAGTAGCTAAGAAAACGTTCTGTCTTCCACAGCCATGCTGGTCTTCGCATCAATATCACCGTTCTTAAGGCGTTGTAAACATTCTCTGCACGTTCTTCCAGTAATAGTTCCCTCACCATTGGTGTTACACAGCATTTTAAGAGCCACAGCCGCAGATTTCTTGATGTTAAATCAGAAAATTAAAACTTCCCGCAAACGAATAGAAATGGGTACGTAAGTTGACGTACTTAATCGAGAATAGTCTTAAGATGCAATCATAATCGACTAATATTTTTATGGCATTATGTTTATAGATGCCTTAGCTTATTGTACTACACCTATGACCAACCACCTCAACTCCACTTGCCGCTACTGCCGTCTAATGCAAAACGGCGGTTGTAGACCTAATATTTCTTTGAATGTTTTAAAAACAAAGGGCTTGTACAGTTTAGTTTGGTGATGGTCGGGGAGGGGGGGGGGGGGAGGGCAGATGGGCTACTAGCTACAATCTGATTCACTCATGGGTAGCCACCGCAGAAATGTTGGGAATCACTGATGTAGCTAACTTTTTAATGTGTACGGAAGCACTGCCTGCAAAAAATACAGAATTTGCAGACGGAAGCGCCTCTTCCAGTAGTTTGTTTGGCCAGTGATTCATTCCATACTTCCACCAAAGCTTTTTCTTTACAGAAACGGCAGTTGGAAGCCGCCACATCAGGCAGCCACGCGAATGTTCAGAAGCGTGGACGAAGCCAGCATAAGCGCTGTACACTGTCTCCAAAGTTACTACTCTCTTTCGAGTGGTCCACTATCGAAACCTTTCGTGCTTTTTGCTTTCAACTTGCTGCATTTAGATGAAGTAGTTCCATGAAACTGTTATAGTGCAATAATTTTCACACGAATTAGTTTCATGGTCCTACATGTCGTTGGTGTGCTAAAGAAAAGTTTCTTTAGCTGCATAAATGTGGTGCATAACACTTTAACGCCTTTCATCATTATCTGTAAGCAATGTGATTTTTTGTACTTACCAAAAAAGTCATCAGCATGTTAGACTGTGCATGTGATGTCCAACTAGGTAGTGCAACAGTGACATACACAGATCAACTGAAACGTTATGACCACTACCCACCGCGACGTTGGATGCCATCTGGTGGCACTGCGGGCACCTGACGGAGTAACAAGAGTATGTATGCGGAACAGACATGGACGGCGGATCACCACAGCGAAGATATGGGCTGAAAATGGGGAAGTCCATTGAGATAATCGACTTTAACAAAGAGCAGATTATTATTAAGCAGAGCTGGTCGAATGTTCACGTGCAACTGTTGTGAGCGTCTACAGAAAGAGGTAGAATGACAGTGAAACTACCACTAGGCGCTAAATGGTTGCACGTCCACGGCACTTCACAGAACGTGGGGTTCGGAGGCTTGTCTGCTCTTTAACTTAGGATAGATGGTGAACTATGTCGTCTTGACTGCTGCGAACCACCTGTATCCCTTATTACTTGATGGCTTCTCCGATGGCGATGTCATGTTTCAGCAGTATAATTGACGTCTCTCGGAGCCAGAACTGTGCTGCAGTGGTTTGAGGAACATTACAGTAATTTCGCGTTGATTTTTCGGCTACCAAATTTGCCTGGTGTAAATCCTATGGAACACATCTGGGTCGCTATCGGGCGCCATCACAGCGTATCCAAATCAGCGGTCCGTTATTTACGCGAATGACATGACCTGTGCGTAGACAACCGCAAACGTACCAAGAAACTGTCGAATCCCTGACGCGCAGAGTCTGTGATGCATTTCTTTCCAAAGATGGACAAACAAGCTATTAAGCAGACGGTCATAATGTTTTGTCTCATCATTGCAGGTGGCCACTTGTTGACTGAAACAAAACTTGGTTTTGCCAGTGATGCCAAAGTAGTACATCCACCTTATTTGGTAAACGATTGAAGCAAATACCCTTCTTATGTGGTAATAAATTACATGTGGCAGTAAATGAAAGCCTGCCGTGGAGCAATATATTTGCCTGACGAACGCCAAGAATAGCGGATTATTAGCCATGCAACACGATGTCCATTAGGCTCTGTAAATAATAGGAATCGATCAGAAAAAAAACAATTATCTCTAATTTCATATTGTCCCTCCGGGGTGCACATCTTTGTAGTTAGTTGTCTCTGGTCTGCAACAGGTGAAAATCCGTCCACAGAAAAGAACAGTTTATGTTTTCGAAAGTCATATTAACAATGAGTGTCACTCCGAATAGCATTCAGTGTCCACTGCTTCCATCTTTTTTAGTTCTTGGAAATATTAACATCATGAAGCAGTCTTCACTTTCAGAATTAACACTGGAACATTCTGGTGTTACTCTTGATTGTCCTTCGTGAATCAAAATTTAATTGGTATGTTGGAACCATTTTCTCCTCGAGGTATTGGTGATGTTAATCTACATACATATTCCGAAAGTGACCGTACGGCGGAGTGCACCTTAAACCACTACTAGCTACTGAGTTTCCTGTTCCACTCTCAAGCGAAAGAAAAACGATTGTTCATATGCTTCCGTACGGGCCCTAAGTTATCTTATCTTCCTGATCCTTACGCGAACTGTATGTTGGTGGCAGTAGAATCGTTCAGTAGTCAGTTTCATACGCTGGTTCTCTAAATTTTCTCAATACTGTTTCGCGAAAACAGCGCCGTCTTCCTCTAGAGATTTTAATTGGAGTTTCCGATGCACCTCCGTAACTCTCGCGTCTTGGTCGAACACTCTGGTAAAAAACCTAATAGCACTCCTGTGAGTTACTGTAACATCTTTCTTTAATCCGACTTGGGGGTGGGGGTCGAATACCAAACAGTCAACCAGCACTCAAGTATGGATCACGCTAGTCTACTACACTCGGTCTCCTTTATAACAAAGCTTCCCTTACCTGCAGTTATCACAATAAGTCGAATTTGACCATTCGTCCTTCCTTCCATTTCATATATCGCTTTGCAAAGTTATGCATAGATATTTACTCTTCGTGAGACTGTGTCAAGCAGCACATCAAGCAGCGCAGTACTGCCTGCTACAGTCATTCAACGACGACCGCTGACTGTACGTCACAGTATCGTCAGCTAACAGCTGCAGAGTGCTACTCAGCCTGTCCCAGTCAGGCTGTTCGTAAGTGCAACAGGAGAATGTCTTGAACCAAGTCTGTTGATTCTCAGGTCAGGAAAGTTAGACTGCAGTGGTATTGCAGGGTTTGGTAAGATTTTGTTGTACTCCATGGTCAAGGGTTCTTCGCTTCGCAGGTTTAAGAATAGTATGTGACTTAGAAAAGGCTGTCAGATGTTGGGAGCAGACGTAATTGCTTCCGAAAGGATACGCATTGTATTATTAAGTTTTACATAGATTTTACTTGCGTAAGTGGTGTTGAATCATGCCGGTGCACAGAACTCCGCGGCGGAGTACAGCAACGAGTGCACAAGTGCGCATAGTTGTCGCTGATGATCTCCACGTGGTTCGACAAAGCTGCTGAACGAGACTGCTTCTTGTCCTCAGCTTTCCAACAATTCTTGGTTCTTCTTCATTCTCCCATCTGTATCACACACAAGGACATAAGTGTTTCGCAATGTTTTATGCATTTATTCTCGTAACATAGAAGATATTGTGTCCATAGGGCGTCAGTGGAACTAATGTTGACCTACGTACCTTGGTTTCAGTTTTCCTAGAGATAGTACGAAGAGGTGGTGTGCTTCTGAATTAAACTCTGGGTAATCACTAATCCGTTGTTCTATGTGAAGTTTTAATTTGTTGTAGTTTTTAATACTGAGTTCCAGGTACCTTTAGTCCTACACTTTTGAAAATTTCGAATGGTCACTTTGGACTTGGCGCCGATCATCTGGAAAGAACCAGCAAGCTTTGTGAGCATTGCTAGTCGAGTAGCCATTACTGGCTCTGGAGACTAGGCCCTCGCTGTCGCCACTAACACACTTTCGCACACTCCTAGGGCAGGAGTGTCATCTGTTCACGCTGAAACGTGGCTTTTCTCATTTCAGCTGACCCCTTTCCCATTTATGTTCGTTTCGGAATAGTTTATGAAGGACTATGCGAAAATATTCTTAGGATATGCGTAAGACGTCAAATTTTTCATACATATTTATTAGTCGGCAGTTAAATGATACATTCTCTCTCTCTCGATGTTTTTGTCTACTCTTGTGTGTTTTGGACATGTTTTATGCGGATCATCTTCAAGAGAAGTTGAGCATTTGTGAACTGAGGCAGCCATTTATCGACTGTTGATACTGAAGCAGTAGATTCCCTGTAAACTGTCACCAAATTCAGTGGAACCGTCAAAAATATAGAATTGTATAACGTAACGGTACATCAGTTCATCCATTTTAAATGATCACACAGACAACTTTAAAGAATGACTTAAACCAAATTATTTTACTTACCGATTTGAAACTTGACTGACTACACGTGCAATATAATTTGGTTCTTTGCGAGGGGAGTGTAGATCATCGGGAAGGAAGGAAACGGTAGTAATCTGTTATTGCTGGTTTACCCAGTACTTAGTGTCACATTTAGTTAGAAAACAATATTGATAGCACTAGCACTGTATAGCAGTAGATTGTAATTTTGGCTTTGACTGGTCAGAATCATATGAGCCATCCTCACTTCTGTGTATCTGCTGCGTCTTCGTAGAATCATAGGTGCAGGTTTCTTTTGTATGTATTCTTACCTGCAAGAGCCGGCCACGGTGGCCGAGTGGTTCTAGGCGCTTCACTCCAGAACCGTGCGACTGCTACGGTCGCAGGTTCGAATCCTGCCTCGGTCATGGATGTGTGTGATGTCCTCAGGTTAGTTAGGTTTAAGTAGTTCTAAGTTCTAGGGGACTGATGACCTCAGATGTTAAGTCCCATAGTGCTCAGAGCCATTTGAAACATTTACCTGCAAGAGATGTGTGGAACAGGACTCGCTTGTATCACTTTATTGGGAAACGTATGCCAACATAGCAAAAACGAAATCTGATGTGTATCACTGTCACACCAGTGTCAGTGTGAAAGTCTCTCTGTATAATCGTAACTGCGTCACCTGCAAAATTTTTGAGGTTACTAATAATAGACCCAAGACAGATTATTTACCGTTTCCTTCCCTCCCGCTGATCCACACTCCCCTCGCAAAGAGCCAAATTATATTGCAGGCGTAGTAAGTCAAGTTTCAATTCGGCAAGTAAAATAATTTGGTTTAAGTGATTCTTTAAAGTTGTCTGTGTGATCAGTTAAAATGGATGAACAGATGTACCGTGACGGTATACAGTTATTTATTTTTAACGGTCTCACTCAATCTCCTCCTTCAGTGTCAACAGTCGATAAGTGGCTGCCTCAGTTCACAAAATGATTAACTTCTGTTGAAGATGATCCGCATAAAGCATGTCCAAAAAACACAAGAGCGGACCACAACATCTCTGGAGTAAAAGAATTTAAATACTTAGGTGAACGTATTGCAGAAAATTGTAATGAAAAGAAATCTGTCAGATCAAGAGACCAGAAAATGGAGACGGCGTTTCAGTTAACAAAAAACATTTACAACAGAAAGAGTCTCTCGTGGAACCGCAAAATACGACACTACACAACAGTAATTAAACCTGGAGCTCTCTACGCATCTGAGACACTAAACCTTCAACACAGAACACTGACAGGGGAATTAGAAGTGAAAGAACGTAAAATAATGAGACAAATCCTAGGACCAAGAACTAAAGATGGTGTGCAATATCCAAAACCCAATGCAGAAATATATAAAAATATCTCCCAAATAACAGACACAATGCGCATGAGAAGAATCCAATTCATGGGGCATTTAGAAAGAATGGACTCAAACAGGTTAACGCACAAAACCCATACATTTTTAAAGAACAAAACTACAAGACCGAACTGGTACAAACAGACGGAAAAAGACCTGAGAGAATTACGGTCTCCAAATCTACATGACAGAAATGAAGTCAGAAAAATCACAAACACACGGGGTTTCGAGGAAGAAGAGAGAAAAACTAACCGACGTACGTGGTCTACGCAACGAAAGCTAGCCCATTCGTTGCTTATGAAGGAATACTGGGCGAAAAGGAAGGCCAAGAAATGTTGATTACGCGTGGTCCTAAGTGATCTATCCGCGAAGAAGAGGATCCACGAAACTGTCGGAGGTTTAATTACGCGGTAGAGCATAACTTGGTGCCGGTAAGTATGACCCGCTTGAACAGCCACATGTGTCAGTAGAGTGATGTGAGGGTTTGGGCCGAGGTGCGTCGTTAGCGGATGCGGGCCTGGGTTGGCGCGACTCCAGCGGCGGCGGCAGCGCGACCAGGATGCGGCCCGACGTAAAACGTAACGGACACCAACGGTCGTGCCGCGCCGCGCCGGTACTGCACCGAGCTTTGGCAGCCGCAGCCTCCCGCGAGGTGGCTCGCCCATGCACGCGGTCCTACGCGGCCGGCATTCTGTGCAGGGTGGCCTTCGTAGTGTGGATTACCGGCGGCGGCGGTGGTGTTGGAGGGCGGGAGAAGGGGGGGGGGGGAGAGCGGTGGGAGCATGCTTAGCAGTCATTTTGAATTATTGATGTTGTACCTTGATTAGCTCCAATTTTTTATGTGGCATTTTTTCTGATGCATTATGTCCTTTCCGGAGAACGAAAAAAAAACCTGTACAAATCAACATATGGAGATCTTGTGAAACTCAGTTCGACCTTTCCGTCCAGAGGCAATAGAAGTGTTCTAGATATGACTTTCGGGTGAGAGGCGAGATGTCGTGAAATTTCCACAGTATTTCATCAGCGCAACTGGCCGACGTTTTGAGGCGCGGCAAACACACTGGTGAGGCTGTTACCGAAGCCTCCTATTTATATCAATCCAAGAAGAAACTCTGCAGGCATGAACGCTCCAAATTCGGTGACCAGTAAGGTAAATATCCATTGTTCTGAAGCGAGACAGACAGCAACTCACAGATTTCCTGATTTCCATTATCTGCCGCTGCCGAGACCCTTGTGCAAACTGCCATAATTTTAGTAAACTAAAATTCCTCGCAAAATATTTAAAGTCGATTTTACTTTCTTCGGACTACTTGGGGTGATTGATAACTGAGTTCCGAACTTCAAGAACCGTAAATATAAAATGCACAAAAATCGGATTGCCGGGTGGTTAATGGATAAATGGCGAACTCAGAAATCAGTCACAGGCTTGAACATAATAGGGATGGCCGGCCGGAGTGGCCAAGCGGTTCTGGGCGCTACAGTCTGGAACCGCGCGACCGCTACGGTCGCAGGTTCGAATCCTTCCTCGGGCATAGATGTATGTGATGTCCTTAGGTTAGTTAGGTTTAACTAGTTCTAAGTTCTAGGGGACTGATGACCTCAGAAGGTAAGTCCATTTGTGCTCAGAGCTACTTGAACCATTTGAACAATAGGGATGGTTCCCAGGCGAAATATTGGTACCTGTGTTATTGACTCCTACTGTTTGTTCGAAAAGTAGTCGACGATCAGTGGGAGACTCCGTGGAGCAACTTTACGAAGACCAGTGGGAGCGAAAACAGCTTAAAAATTGCCGGGAACTATCAGTTTCTCTTCATTACTGGCATAGAGCTGATAAATGTTTATAGAATTTGACTTAGTCTCAGAACAATGCTTATAAGCGATCGAAGGACGCCGATGAAACTAGGGGAATTTGGAAGCCTTCGAAATTTGGCCTACAGATGGAGGATAAAATTAGGGAGTGAGATTATGTAGAAAATGAGGAAGTACCAAATGGAAAAAAACGTTGAAAGCATCACAAGGAAAGCTTTCAGAAAGAAGGGAACGCTTTTTGGGCCTCGGTTAAGCATGCCTCAAACTTGTTGGCTAAGGAAAGGTGGCGATTACAATTGGAGTGAACAGGTCGAGCGTAGGTTACCTAGTACAGGAGGAAGCGTTCATGTGGATATAAGTAGTCACAATGCGATCTGCTTAATCTACGAAGGTTGACAAGAAAGTAGTGTAACGCTTTTTTTTTCTCGGCCGGAAACAACGCTACGAATGTGAAACGTTACGTACAGCATGTGTTATTTGAAGTCTCGTGAGTGAGTGCGCCAAGTTTCCGTCGCTTCCGACAGATAGTGTAGCTGCAGGACAGTGTCAAAACGGCGTATGTAAGTGATGTACGTTACAAGCAACGTGCCCTCATTGAATTTCTCACTGCAGAAAAAGAAACTCTGGGAAATATTTACAAACGCTTTTGCAAAGTCTACCGAGTATCCGCTGTTGATAGGAGTACAGTTAGTTGCTGGGAACGGAGGGTGAGTTCATCAGAAGGCGGTTCGGTGGAGCTCCACGATTTGCAGCGGTCGGGGAGACCATCCACGGCTATCACACCTCACATGTTGCAGCGAACTGATGTTGTCATTCACGAGGACAGACACATTACGACTCGGCAGTTTACGCTGAATCTGTCAGTCAGCAAAGGAACTTCACACGATGAAGCACTGGCTCTGCCACCAGGACAAGGATTGGTACCGACAGGGCATACACTCCCTTGTTTTGCGCTGGAGGAAGGTCATAGAACGGGATGGAGATTACGTGGAAAAATAGGGTGTGTAGATAAAAATACCATTCTTTCATGTGTGTAATTCTCATTATGTTCAATAAAGAATCGTTGAATAAAAAAATACTGTGCATTAGTTTCTGGGCAACCCTCGTACTTACGTTTATTTTCTGGCATATAATCCACCCATCAGACAACTCCCGTGAATATACTAATCTAGTTGGCATAATTCCGTTCTGGGTTGCAAGTACATGGCTTCGTTTGATATTTGAAGTGTCAGAGATGTTATAATAACAAATAACTTCATGTATATAAATTATAGAGTGCAGCAATCAGTCGTCCTTTTTAGACTATATTATGCAAATCCAGATTTCGGTTAATAGCTAGCCATTCTCAATGTGCTAGTTTTTATTCTCAATGCATGTAAGTCCCTGTTGTTCGGGCGTCAGTCACATTGCTTTGAATACTACTAGTATAAAAAAATAGCGCATTGAGAATGGCTAGCTACTAGCCGAAATCTGGATTTGCATAATAAAATCTATAAAGGACGACTGATTGCAGCACTCTATAATTTATAAGTCACATAGAGTCGCTGAGTGCATCCACTTTCCGAATGGAAGGTAACCTGATGAAAAACTTCATGTGTCGTGTGTATGTAATCAACACCCGGCAGTCCAATATGTTCTTCGTCAGTGTCGTCATGAATCATTATCACAAAATAAATTATAGTGCCACCTGATGCTGACAAACCAGTCACACCTGTGACTGATCACTCTATTAGTTGGTGGTGGGGATGGTGGTAAGTGGTAAACTGCTGAGGTAATCGGTCCTTAGACTTACTCTAACTTTAACTTACTCTAATAACAACACATACACCCACGACCGAGGGAGGACTCGAACCTTCGAGGGAGGGAGCCGCGCGAACCGTGGCAATGCACCCAAGACCGCGCGGCTACCCCGCTCGGCAATCTACTAGTAGGAATGAACTTCAAAAAGTGAGTTAGACATTATTAATGCAGGTCAAGTAATTTTTAATGAATGTTACAGTAGACTTCCAAGTGACACAGATACATGATACTATTTTTGAACATAGTCACCAGGTCTTTGTAAAAAAACGGTCAGAACGCGGAACGTCCTACAAGTCGTTCAATTCCCCGCCAATAGAAATCCATTCCTTAGTCGTGGAGCCGTTCGATAACCGCAGTGTGGATGTTACCACTGTTGGAAAATCTGCGATTGCTCCCAATCAGTTCGTCGACTGCCTGGACATTGTCATCTGTGGTCAATGTCAATGGCTTTCCTTCCCGACCAGCATCACCCATGTCTGTGCGCCCTTTGTCAAATTGTTGGCACCATTTCGCCTCACTGCAGCTGGACGCGACGTTCCATTTGAACTATATACACCAGGTGAATCCGTGTGCAATTAGACGTTCTGTCCGTAAGAAAATTACCGTGCAGCATACTTCAGCTTTGGTGTACGTTTACAGTTGCCGCGTCATTGCTTTCGGGCACTGTAACGTCCTTTCTCCGCACCGCTGCAGAGCTGTGTCTTCTCTGACGACGCGCTACTTTCGTTGGCATTGGTGTCAGTGTGGGACGATATGAGTAACTTTCTTTCTGAAGTGCCTTGCTAACTGCCTTCTAGTTGCCCGTCTTCCACCGAGCTAGGTTCTTTTATAACCGTGGCCTGTGTCGATCGAGACATACATCAAAATTACAAAATGTCTTTTGAATCAAATTACCTTTTATAGAGTTTCATTTTAAGCTGAAGGCCACTTTCAAACAGTGCATAAAGTCGAATTCGGGGCCCCTCACGGATTCTTGGTTCTGTTCACATACAAATCGTGTCTGTAATATATTTACTGAACTGAGATAAAAACACTAAACCATACAAAAATTAAAATCACTATAAATACACGAAACGAAAATAAAACTGAACAGAAGAATCAAAAGGTTGTATTTGATTAGTAGAGTACAGACCTCAAAATCACGATTTTATAAATCACTTCGAAAGTTATCGATGTTTTAATTAATTAATATCATTTAGAGATCTTTAAGATGAAACTAACTACCTGAATCGATACATTCTGTCCTCGCACTTCCTACTTCGACTGAGATACCTGAATTGGTTCAAAATGTTCTTTAAACGAAGTCCCGGACAGTAAATCGAACAAGTGCTATCGTATCATCATCATCCTGTGTGTGGGGGGGTGGGGGGGGGGGAGAGAGGACAGTTAGGAGATGGAAGCTCTTTCTCAGAAAGCCTATTGCGTCACTGAGAATAAATGTTACTAATGTCACCGGTGTATAATTTCTAAAAACGAAATCGAGAACAAAAACTTGAACCACTAGATGAGAACTGATAGAGTAAATATTATATGAGCTTTGTTTTTCGGAAGTTTCAGAGCGTGTAGAATATTCCTTCATTTATCGCGTGTACATCTGGTACAAAATTATTTCTTCCGATAAGCATACATCCATCTTCAAGATGAGTCAGTGACTGAATTAACAAACCATTTGACATACATATACTCTACTAGATATTTTCGTCAAATTCCTTTAATTCAATACCGACTGGCCTTGAAGATGAATGCACGGTATCATCCGAGATATCGAAAGAAGAAATTGCCCCAGGTGTCCACCGGATAGATAATGAAATAAATCTCAGTTAAAAGTCAAGTGGAAAGAGACGAATAATTCCATGAAATTTATGTCGCCGCCAAAATTACACCAATACCAACTTTTACTATGTAAAAATTTATGTTATTATGAACGAAGACCCTCTCGTCTTAAGCAGTCGATTATCTGTAAACCGGCACTTCAGTAGAACCACATGACAACAGCAGAGGTGGAAATGTAGACAGGGTCAGACTAGTAGAACGACTGTTCTGCGAAGAAAAGTCTACAGTGACATGACTGAGGAGGCTGTTTCAGTTACATTCGACGCAGTCTGTAATAATGATGCTCGTACAGAGCGGTATGTTTATTTTCTGTCAAAAAAGAAGATTCCAGCGGTACTTCAGCTGTGCACTCTGCACCTAATGGGACTGTTCAGGAGAGGGTAGCAGGCAAGACCAGCGATAATACTCTTCTCTCAGTGTCAGTCATTAATTGGTCAGCACGACGGCGTGCTACGTGACACGATGTACAGTGCACTGTGTGTTCTGCCCGGTTGTGGCTTGATCGCACGAACATCGTGGCTGACACTCAAACCTCCAGATGTCAGACACTCAGGTCTGTACCAAACGTTGTATGTCGATAGAGCATCAACCAAAACTCCGATTTAGCTCGTACTGTCTAATGTCGTCCATCAGAACAAGCGTAAACGTTTATTAAAAGTAACAACAGAACTACGGAGGACAGGAAAGGCGTATCTGTGAGTAAGTACCACATGTGGTTTCCATGAGTGGGTTGATGCCAGTACGGTAGCTAAGCGTGTTCGGTCAGAGGGTTAGCTGCCCTCTGTAATAAAAAGCTAACTGAATGTATCCAGGATGAACTTGAATAAGCTTCTTGGGACGTCAGCTCCGAACAAATAGAACGACCAGTAACGGACAAAATCAGATTTAAAAATAAAAAGTTGGCAGAGAGTTAGGTCGTTATACCAAAGGTCGTAGGTTCAAACCCAATCACTGCTGATAATTTCTTTAACTGTTTACGCGTGAAACTGTCCTCTTGGCAGTCTGCTTTCGCTTTGTTTCTTTGAAAGTAGTAAATCTACAGAACACATTTGTAGTTTCGAAAAGTTTATAATCAAAACAGAAAAATAAAGAAACAATTGCATCACACGTGAGGAAGTAATAGTAATGACAATTATAATAATACACATAAAAATCTAATATTGATATTAATAAACAAATTAAAAAGATTAATAATAAGTACATAACGTTCAAAAATCAAGGAAAACACGACCCCCTCTCCCCATACACACACATACTCAGTGTCATTTATTCAGGAATAATGGCTTCATAATAATAGTTGCATACGAAGAAGTGTATGAAGCAAATTACTTTCATACACCAAACACATTTGATGAATCCCACATTTGCGCATCCGCCCTTTAGGTTGTAGAATGAAAGCTTGTGAGTGAAACAGAACTTTATCGAAGTTTCAAAGGGTCTTCGTTCATCAACAAGTTTAGCCCTTATCCATTCTTGGCGGTGAGAATTATAGAAACGTGGAGAACACAACTGATTGTATGTGAGGAACTGCAGCTTAAGAAGATTATACTATTGTTGCAGACCAATTTCTTCCGAAGAAGCCAGAGCAGCATCGGATATTTTACGAATCATATGCTAGTACATTCTGAAGAAATGAACATCAAGGGGTTGACAACTGGAGGTTGTGTTTGCTGAAATTATGTGATTTGTGATTTTGTCTTCTGGTAGGTTATTTTGTACGTGCAGGACAAAAAGAAAATAGCAGAAGTTTCTCTCCAGTGATTTGTTCCACTACCGCTTCTTCTGGAAATGTGCTGAACAGTTCTTTGATCATTTTGCCGGAGGAGTGAGAGTGGACGATTAAATTTGGTGCTGGAAGCGTGGACTGTCGTGTATGAGTACTCACAGAGCGAGGCTCTTGAAGGACAACAGCTTTGGAGCAAGTCTCGCCGTCTGTGAAAGCAATAGAATAACTGTGTGAGTATGGCTTGTCGCGTGAGCCGACTGTGTAACCCCTAAAATAGCTCCAGAACCTCTACTTGCAAGAGTGCGGCCCATAGTCATCTCCTTGTTGAATCCACTTTCGTCGGTGTTGTACATATTTGTGTGTGCGTAGGCTGTCATGAGTGATTAGTTGCTTGTTGCCAGTCCCTCTACCGTTTTCTGGATGTCGTTTCTGTTGTGGTACATTTTCACTGCAACGAAAGATTCGAATTTACGGCTTACAATATTGTTTTTACGTTTCCAGCGCAAGACCCAGCTGTCACTGGCGTCAAATCTTAGGAAATTTAACTGTCACGCTTTTGTTTTCGCCCATAATTTGTTGTCTACATCCTGAACACATCGACCTTCTTGGCGTCAGGGTTTGAAAGTCTTCATCACATACATTGTAATATGCTTGTACTTCTCCTTCACAGACTTTAACTATCCACTTTCCCACTGCCATTTCTGTTCATACAAGACACACCGTGCAGGACATCTAGTGCGAAATCTGTTTTTCATTGCAGACATCGTGCGTGGTGCAAATGTTTGGGTTGGCTTCAGCTGCTTTTTAACGTTACGACAGTATCTGAGCATTTCGATACTCTCATTTCTTCAGTAAAACACTAGCCTTTTCTCGTTCTGTGGTATTTCGTCATTTTCATCGTTTGAGGACCCTTCTGGCGACGATATCGAACACGCCTACTGTAGTCCATTCAGTTGATCACAAACGAAGGATTCCACCTGGCGTGCGCTTGTCGATATATAGTGTTTCCTACTCTGTGAAGTTTGACGCACTCCACTGATCAGTTATGTCCAGTAGGAAGGCTGCACACATTGTCTCATATTCAGTTATTTCCGTTGTTGTACGCACACAACAGCCGCTATGGAACAGTTCGACGAGAATATCAATAACGTTCCACGGATTCATGTCGGACAACAGCAGTACTTGTGGTGTGCAGACTGGATAGCAACTGCAGACCCACTTGTCTGTGTGCGTACGAACACGAGACTCCAGCCTAATGTAAGCGGCGCTGACATCAGCAGTCAATTATTATTATTATTATTGTTCTTCTTATTATTATTATTATTAATACTTCCGCACGTGTGATGTAATTGTTTCTTTATTCTCTTGTTCCATAGTTTATGTTTATTCTGTGAAACTACAAATGCACTAGCTGCTTCATTACGAGCTGTGTCTATTCTGTCGCACGTGTCCGACAGATAGCCACATCTATCTAACCACATGTACTGTACAGATTTGCTGCTTTCAATCAACGAAGCGAAAGCAGATTGCCGATAGAACATTCCTACCAATTCCGAAAAGTCTTTTTACATGTCAGGAAAATGTTCTCCCATGTGATAGTTTTAAGCTTTAACAGTTAAAAAATATGTGATCAGTGAGGCTTGAACCAGCGGCACATAGTACGATTACCTAACGCTGTACTAAATTTTTTTCTGGTCTGGGCGGACGTCACACGACAGCCGTTTAAACTAAGTGATGATTCCTTTACACAGTTTTTTTATTTACATTGATTCCTTTATACAGTTTTTTTATTATTATTATTACAGAGGACAATCGACCCTCTGACCGAACACGCTGAGCTACTGTGGCGGCAACTGTGCCACGGAAGCCATCAATATTGCTCACTTGCAGATACGCGTTTCCTGTCTTTCGTAAGTCTGGTGTTACTTTTAATTAACGTTTACGCCCATTCTGCTGGACGGAGTTATGGCTGGTGCTCTATCGACATACAACGTTTGATAGAGAACTGAGTGTCTCACATCTGGAGGTTTGGGTGTGCGTTCCAACCAACTTCTTCTTCCCAGTCTGCTGTAAAGTTACAAAATACGCGCGACCAGTGTCACCTGCAGACCAAGCTTACAAGTGGTCACAAAGCTGAATGTCCAATCCAGCAGTGGTGTACAAGTAAGACTGCGGGTGCGCGATACGTTCTACGCAGAAGGGGACGGAGCATGCTTAGAAGCGTCGCTAGTGTGCTCTACCTGTTCTCCACGCCACTCTCTCCAGCTGTTGCTGATACTGGCAATAGGCAACGCTGAGGTAATCGTGAACGGTATATAATCAACATAGAGGGCTATGTATGCGTTGAAGCGCTTTAGTGGCCGCTAACAAGACCGCCATGTTTTATAACGTAGTTATAGCAAACATGTAAGTTGGATGGATGCAACAGATGCTGGAAAACCATATGCTGTTTGGGACATAAATATAACTTAAAAGTATTTTCGTTGTCATAAATCATGCACTGTGTATGTTCACCATACAGTTGTACTAATCACAGTAATGAAACAGTTGGAATATTTTACTTGGGTATGTTTCAAAACTATCCATAAGTTTTCATTTCTAACATTTTTTATAAGTACCCATCCTATTTGCGACATTCCTGTATTGTATTTTTCTGGATTGTCATTGTAACCTACAACTCCAGGCAAATGACTATTAAAGTATACCTTTCTGCTGCGCGAGCGTGTGTGTGTGTGTGTGTATGTGTGTATATCAACGCATCGACAATAAATCTGTGTGACCAGAGTAAAATTAAGTGCTAAACAATAACTACAATAGGGACGTAAGTATATAAACAGCAGTCAAGCAGGTTTTAATTTTTTTGGTACAGAATTCCTTTGGAAAACAAGGAACTAACACGATGACGGTTCGACTATGAGAGGCTAGATAAGTGATAGCCTACTGATATTTGTTATGTGTACTCTTCTAATTTTGAAGACAGATTTAGAAATGTAACAAATGATAAAAAGAAGACTTATGGCCAACGCAATTCCGCCAATATTTTCATTTTATGACCACCTACTGAAAGCCTGTAATTGTAAAAGACAATGGTTTTGCTTATTATACAGTAATGTCCGGAGGAAAATTTAATTATAAATAAAATTTGTTTTTATACAGTAGCAGCAGCAGTTTGAGACCGGGTCGTGGTGTCTTGTACAATACTCAAATGTATGTATAATGTAAATAAATGAATTTATGTTCAGAATTCTGATAATTGTTCTCTTCCAAGAAGCAAATGACCTAACGCAACATGACGTAAAACGTGAAATTTTTTACTTCCATTAGAACTTCTCAAAGCCACACAAATACAACATAAGACTAGAACAAAAAACTCAGATTACATATGTTATTCTCCTAAAAAGCAACGATTGTCAAACTTTTGAATCACATCTTAAAATTTTTACGTCTGCTATCGTTAACATTTTCTACAAATACCAACGACCTATGTAAACATAACTCTTTGATAAATGAGGAAGACAGCGCTTACTAGCGTGAAACACGTAAAATGTCATTAGAGTCAGAATGTAATAACTGTAAGTAAAAGTTATAAACATATTCGCCAGAATCTGTAGGGAAAGATACATCGGTAATTACAAATATGCGCTTCACGCTTAGGATACTTATTAAAAGGAAATCACACTTCGTAATGGGACTTATTTCCTCAAACACGAGGTGCGGGAAATAAATAACGAAAAGTCGGTACTAGCAGCAGCAAATGATGTATGACAAAAAAGAAGAAGAGAAGCCACATCTTTCGTGGTAACAGACGACTAGTATCATCAGCCAACATGAAACTGCAAATATGAAGGCTAAGTTCGCAATTGCTTCAAATAAGGTGACGTGTAGGCCAGTCTAAGTTGCTTGCATAGGTCGCTCTGTAAACGTCAGTTTTGGGCCACTACTTTTGCTTCTGGCTTTCTCTAATACAATTTATAAGCCTGGAAGATTCTCGATGTCGCTTCTTAACAAATAACCTGTCATCTTTACTTTATGCCAAGCATAAGTACTGTCACCATGCCTAAACTGACGTGGAAATCAACGCTCAATGTTCCACGCCCACTCTGAAGTGCAGTCCACAGCCTGGCGCCGCAGAACGCTGTTGTTGGCTACAGTATCACGTGACATATCGCCCAGCACCACTACACAACGCGTCGTCACCCGCCTTCTGACGTACACACTCTTTACTGTGCGTCAGAACGCTTCAAATACGCTGGTAATTGCCGTCATAGGTCGAACGGCTACGTACTGTTCATGGCGCACCTTCCGCGGACTTTTGGCTCAGTGTGTAAGTGCCAGACTAGAAATTCTAGGGTACGGGGTTCAACCGACACCCCCGGGATAACAAGGCCGCCCAGCAGTGTTAGTGACGTCACACTAAGCGGCCCATAGCCGACGCAGCAGTCCACGGACACCTCCGTACAGACGCGCCTGATACTAACGATCTTCTGTCCGTCGCACAGAAAGGAGCGAACTATATTTCGAAAAAGACCAAATTATATATATTCTTGTAAACAGCATAAAGGTTCATAACGAAATACCGATTACATATACGGGTAGGAATAGGTTCTAGAACTCCTCTGAAAAGTGTTTATCTTCAGTACCAGAATGAACATAAAATTGTCAGGTTTTCTAAATAGAAAAGCACTTTGTTAGTAACAGACAGCAATAATGAGACTTGCAGTAGGTGATTTCTACGTGGAAAAGGAAATGAGCTGTAGAGAGATTGAAAATGGTAAGTAAAGAGAGCCTCAGCCTTTTGCTCACATTCTCACATGTAATGCACTTGGTTGTTTTTCATTTCCTTACCTTTCATAACATTTTTAATATTGTTTCAAGAGGTGTATCTTCAATAGCAGAGTGAACTACAAATTGTCAGGCTTTTCTTAAAGGAAAGAGCAGTCCCTTAGTATCACAGTGCAAGACAGAATCTTGTGTTCAGTAATGTCTATGTTAAAAGGAGAATATCTGATATCTATATTTTGTTTCCATTCTTTATTACTGGGGATACACTTGTAAAAATTCTTGAAAAGAGCTGTCACCATGAGCATATGAGTAAATTCACAATTGTCATGTGTTTTATGAGATGAAGCGAACTCTTCTTACCTTATTGTAAACGAAAGTTGTGAGGGTTTTGCTATGTATGACAGTGTTTAAGATAGTTTACTTTCAGTATAATAGCTTGAAAATGTTAAGTCCTACTGTCAGTTGGCATTTGTCACCACCTGTATGCGAGTTTTAAAGCTAAATAGTGTTCTGACAATTATAAAATAGTGGCAAAGTTCCTCAATCGATTAAACTTATTCCTGCCCGTATATGTAATCGGTATTTCGTTATGAACCTTGATGCTGTTTACAAGAATATATATAATTTGGTCTTTGGTTCGCTCCTTTCTGTATAATAATTTGGTCTTTGGTTCGCTCCTTCCTGTATGACGGACAGAAGATCGTTAGCATCTGTACGGAGGTGTCCGTGACTGCTGCGTCGGCTATGGGCCGCTTAGTGTGACGTCACTAACACTGCTGAGCGGCCTTGTTATCCCGGGGGTGTCGGTTCAACCCCCTGTCATTCACGGCTTTTATTTATGAACCGCGATTTTCACTTCCGGTAATGATCCGCTCTGTGTAAAAAATGCCTAGCTAAAGCGATATTCGGAGTCCATTTCAAACTGCCTTGGTGAATAAATTCATTTCAAAGATTGCAGAAAGGCACGTGCAAAACAGCTCCATTTGAACCAGACCTAGCGCTGTGATCTTCAGACCAACCTTCAGGTTGAGGACACACTTACGATGAACACTACCTGCATAATGAGTCGTGCGTTGCTCGTGTTCGTGCCATCTCTTATTTAATACCCTGTTTTTACCGTACTGCCGCCTCGTTATGTTAATTTTCCATTACTGGAGTCACTGAGTTGCCTGCCCGTGAGCGCTTATCGATATAGGCCCTGCCGTATTATCTTTGCTGGACTGCTATTACTTCCTGGTCATTGTGTGTCATCCAACGAATTGGAACGCGCCAACAGTTCAGTTCGGACCAGCCAATGAAGTCAGTTGGAACGCGCCAGCAGTGGAGGTCGGACCTGGCAGTCAGACAGTTGGGACGTGGCAGAAGTTAGGTCAGGTTGGAGCGGCAGTGAGGTTCGGATAGCCCGACCGTTGCCGGCACACGTGGCGGGGACGGTCTCGGTTGATCGTCCGTTGGTCGTCTTACTGGACGATGTGTATTTGCTCGCCAATCGCTCATGGGTTGGCGGTGTGTATGTCTCAACTCGTGGTTCGTTCTGGTGATTGCACAGTCACTGCTTTTAGCATTGGTCGCTTTCTTCTTGTGAAATTGTGTGTGGCCTGTGATGTTCACTGCCCATTTATTTTAGCGCTGTCTCCGTGCTGATGTGTAGCAGTTGGTCGTTTGGCGCGGTCGCGTTGTGGCACCAGTGGGGCGTGCAGCGGTGCCTGCACTGGTGAGATGAGGATAGCCATCACTTGCCGGACGATTGCCGACAAACACACACGTCTGAGTGGCAACGACCTTGCTTGGCCGTTTGGTCGGTCGTCTGTTTAGACGACGTGTATTTGGGTCATCCACCGCTTATGGGTTGTCTGTGATCCGTTCTGGTTGTTGTTCCTGTCTCAGCTGTTAGCATCGTTTGAGTTTTGGTGCAAGTGTGGAGCGGAACTGATCTTGATCATTGGTCTGTCGGTTTGCTTCACAGCGGATTGAAAAGACTGCCTGTCTCACCTAAGCGAGTGTTAGTGTTTGAATTCCAGGCCGACCCTTGAACATCTGAGCGCCCTTGGGTGTACTGCCCTGTTTCTTTTTTAATTTGTTGTTGTTGTTTGTACTTGTATGGCTTCTAGCCGATTTTTGTTTTAAATTAGAGTTGTTTTGCTCTTAAGGGCTTCAGCGTAGTTTAAAGTACTGTTTCACGTAAGCCCTTTGGCATTTTAAAAATTTTAATGTTGTTGAATTTTAAGTCTTCGGCCTTCAGCGGATTTTTAGTTTGAGTTATTTGCTCTTAAGGCCTTCAGCCTAAATTAAAGAACTGTTTCACGTAAGGCCTTCAGCCGATTTGAATTTACTTGTTTACTTCTGCCTAACTAAAGAACTGTTTTAAGATAAGGCTTGCCTTTTAAATATCTGATTACACTTGCGTTTTAAGTTATTGGCCTCAGCCGTTTTTAAATTATAGTGGCTTTTAGCCGGTAATTAAGTCCCAAAGATTAAAGCTGTGTGTTTAAAAAATTTTTTCTTTGGGCTCTTGTACTGTTTGATCAAATAATAAAGTTGTATGTTCGAGTGTAACTGACAGCCCCTTAATCGGCCCCCTTCCACAATCTAACTACCTGTCCTGTTCTGCGAGTGTCGCAGGGCGTTTCACATGCTGGTACCATTATCGTTTTCAGATGTATTACGAATACTATTGGAGTTTCATTAAGCATTAACTTCGAGTTATTGTAAGGAGTGGTCGGGTGAAAAATTTGCAACTAGGAATCCGTGTGTACAAACATCGTGCAAGGACAAAAAATCTTGACTTGATATTCCCCAGCATAACAGGAAATGAACAAACTCCGACTGAGATAGTGTAGTGAGGGGTGTCCTTCAAGATTTCATGCCAGGACCGCTTCGTTTCCTTATTTCCGTTTAATATTTCCTTTCAACTAGAGCAGATTACTTTAAAACCGGTAATTTACGGGTGACAATAGCAACTGTTAGAGTTTCAGTTCTCCGACTGAATAATAAGCCAAATAATCTCATGCAGGGGAGCTTTTGTTGGTTTTCAGCTAATAAGTTGACTCTACATTACATCCAGCTTTACATCTACATTTACATGCATACTCTGCAAGCTACAGTACGGTGCGCGGCGGAGGATACCCTGCATTTTTACTAGTAGCTTGCCTTCCCTTATCACTAGCAAATAGAGGGAGGGAAAAACGACTGTCTATATGTCTCCCTACGCGCCGTGGTCTCTCTGATTTTATCTCCGTGGTCCTTACGCGAAAGTACGTTGGCGGCAGTAGGATAGTTCTGCGGTCAGCTTCAAATGCCAGTTCTCTAAATTTTCTCAACAGTGTTCCTCCACAAAAACGTCGTCTTCCCTCCAGGGATTCCCATTTTTCCCCAAGTATTTGTCTAATAATTGCCTGTTGTTCGAACCTACCGGTAATAACTCTGGTAGTACGCTCTGAACTGCTACGACATCTTCCTTTAATCCGACCTGGTACGGGTCCCAAACACTTCAACAGGTACTCAACAACGGGTCGCACTATTATCCAATATGCAGTCTGCTTTACAGATGAACCACACTTTCTTAAAATTCTCCCAATAAACCGGATTCGACCATTCGCATTCCCTACTACGATCCTTACATCCTGAATGTATTTCATATTGCTGTGCAACGTTACGCCTAGATATTTAATTGACTTGAATGTGTGAAGCAGCACAGTACTAATGCTGTATTAGAACGTTATGGGTTTGCTTTCCTACTCATCTGTATCAATTTCTTATACATCATTCTACATTGGCTAACGTTTAACTCTAAGACAGTGATGGCACGATTGGAACAACAGAAGAAACAAAGTTTGTGACGGTGAGGGTGTCGGGTAAGGTTTCGTGGAAGACACTTGTTCGAAACCTCTGTTACGATTAAAGTAGTATTTATAGTATGTATCAACGCTGATGTGAAACTTGTTTACTTCGCGTGCTTGGATGAGATATGAATTATAATTTGAGTTTAGGTCAAGCAGGAATAATGAACGAGGGCGAGCAGAAAAGAAATGCCTTCGCATTTTTAGCTGAAAACTCTTAAACCTTTTGGAATAGAACAAACTTAATTAACATTCTACATCTTTATTAGCCTACATATTTATTTCTCAACATAGTCACCCTGGTGACGAACACATTTCTCCCAACGAGATATCGTTTTTGATACCTTCATTGTAGAATGTTTGTTGACTCAGCCACGACCTCACCTCTGCTTGTAGCGCTTCATCACTATCAATGTGCTGTCCTCGAAGGATTTGTTTCCATTTTGGAAACTGATAAAAATGGATGGGGCCAAGTCGGGAGTGTATGGTGGACTTTCGATGATAGTGCAAATATCACAGCGCTCGTGTGTGGTCTGACAATGTCACGCTGAAACAGAGGACGAACTCTTAGAATTCTTGCTTTCAATTTTCTGAGGGTTTCTCAAGCACCGACATAGTTACGTTACGCGTTGCCATGGTACACACGGTTCAGAGCCCTCAAGCGGCAGAAGGCTGCAAGATGCATCAGCGAAGCAGGAAAGTCGACTGAGTAATATGCGTGACATGTAAAACCTCAACCGATATTGAGAACAGAATAAAAAATTCGGAGGCATTACTTTTCAGTACTCCCTTATACTAACTTGAAAACTTAGCCTTTGGGACCGCACATGGTGATAACTAATGAACATGAATTGGCCACTGTTTAACAAGGTGTGGACACGTCAGCTGCTAGCTTGTGTAGCTTGTTCTTGGCAAAAGTAATTGGCAGCACACGCCATGTGATCAAAAGTATCCGGACACCCCAAAAACATACGTTTTTCATATTATGTGCATTGTGCTGCCACCTAACGCCAGGTACTCCATATCAGTGACCTCAGTGGTCATTAGATATCGTGAGAGAGCAGAAAGGGGCGCTCCGGGGAACTCACGGACTTCGAACGTGGTCAGTTGATTGGGTGTCACTTGTGTCGTACGTCAGTACGCCTGATTTCCATATTCCTAAACATCCCTAGGTCCACTGTTTCCGATGTGATATTGAAGTGGAAACGTGAAGAGACACATTCAGCACAAAAGCGTACAGGCCGACCACGTTTGTTGACTAACAGAGACCGCCGACAGCTGAAGAGGTTCGTAATGTGTAATAGGCAGATATCTATCCAGACCAATACACAGAAATTCCAAACTGCATCAGGATCCACTGCAAGTACTAAGATAGCTAGGTGGTAGAGCGGCTGCTCATAAGCCACACATCACGCTAGTAAATGCCAAATGACGCCTCGGTTAGTGTAAGGAGAGTAAACACTGGACGATTGAACGGTGGAAATACGCTGTGTGGAGTGACGAATCACGGGTACTCTATGTGGCGATCCGACGCCAGGGTGTGGGTGTGGGTGTGGCGAATGCCCGGTGGACATATTCTGCCAGCGTGTTTAGTGAAAACAGTAAAATTCGGAGGCGGCGGTTTTATGATGTGATCGTGTTTTTCATATAGTTTTGCGTGGCACTGTCACAGCATAGGCGTACATTGATGTTTTAAGCACCTTTATGATTTCTACTGTTGAAGAGCAATTCGAGGATGACGATTGCATCTTTCAACACGATCAAGCACCTGTTCATAATGTGCAGCCTGTGGCGGAGTGGTTACACAACAGTAACATCCCTGTGATGGAGTGGCCTGCACAGAGTTCTGACCTGAATCCTATAGAACACCTTTGGGATGTTCTGGAACGGCGACTTCGTGCCAGGCCTCACCGACCGACATCGATACCTCTCCTCAGTGCAGCACTCTCTGAAGAATGGGCTGCCATTCCCCAAGAAACCTTTTAGTACCTGAGAGAGTGGAAGCTGTCATCAAGGCTAAGGCTGCGCCAACACCACATTGAATTCCAGCATTACCGATGGAGGGCACCACGAACTTGTAAGTCATTTTCAGCCAGGTGTCCGGATACTTTTGGTCATATAGTTTATGTTCGCTGCGCATAGGAGTGAGGCTTCATTTTTACTTTACGAACACGCCCTTAATTGCCGTTCAAAGAAAGTTGCATTAGTCTGCAACATAGGCTTTCAAAAGGTTTCCAAAAGAAATGAAGAGCCTTGCTGATAAAACGCAGGTGTTAAAATCGTAGTTACAGGATCTACTCCTGTTCTCTCTGGAATACTACACAGGGTGTAATGAACATAAGAGCAGATGGTACCTTAACATATACGCACATCAGTGTGTTGGTTGTTTTTTCTCTATGTCGAACTGTCTTACCTTAAACCCGTCACAAGTTTTGCAGCCTGATGTTTTCTGGATGGTCGTAAATGTACGACTAAATGGACTATGATTAGTGGTATAGACAAACCATTTTGCATCCAAGCATACACCCTTCAACACCCAGCGTACTGCCTAGGGAAAAATAAACATGAATGCTTGCTCTTGCCACACGTACAAAAATACGACTTGTAATAGATGATATGATTCGTCTGCAACGTAAATGTTGGTACAATGTTATACAGTACAGCGTCCTCAGCCACAAATAGAAGTATGTACACTTGTACCAATTACACCCTATAAATCCATTTAATTATGTTATAGAGATGTAATTAATAAAAATACGATGCTACTGCTACGATACTACTGCTGTCTACGTACTTTAAGGCTGCTTAATTGTGCCATTGTAATTGAAGTTACCAGAAAGTTCCAATGTACAGGCTGTATGCGCTCTGTGTGTTTGTTTATTTGTGCTGTGAGTGATCATGCAGGATGATTGAGTGCTGAACGTATGACATGAGGCTGCAGACCGTCGCTGCCGGTTGGCTTCTAATGGCTTCGCCTGTTGTGTTTGCAGGTGACCCCCGGCCCGTCTCCGAGACGTTCGGAAAGTGCGGGTGACGTCAGAGGCCGCGCCGCTGCGAGCCGCAAGGTCAGTGAGGCAGCCGCAGACTCTTCTCACCAGTGCAGGCACCGCTCTCCGTTGTCATTTGACCCTCACTCCATCTCGCCGCATCAACTGTGTTCCTGACACGCATTTTATTGTTCAGTTAGCAAAAGGAGAGCTCTCACCAACAATACACGAATCCTGTGTATATATTTATCACATGCCTGTTGGTTGTGCACGATTACGGGGCTGTGGTCAAAAACTATGGCACGAATATGATGCCCTGAAGTATCTGACACAGTGTTGCCATGTCTTCGCCTTAGGTAAAACTGTACAGCGCCATCCTGAAAGCGTTCACATCTGTAATTGTCAAAGCTTCTGCTAGCTGAATTTATCGATATAGTGTCAGGAGTTTCACCACAAATGCTGAAGCTGCCAAGCTGAGATACTTGTTCTCTTGGTGCCTTGTGAAGTCATTCCCACGGCGTCAAGCAAGCCCTGCGCCAGAATTACTACATATTGTATGAATAAAATTAAGTTTGGTGTAATTTAAAGTTCTTTTGGTTGCCAATTATACGGATAATTCAGTGCATCCAAATGACATTAGGAATCCCTCACCAAGTGCCACTCTGCTCGCGTGTAAATCATGCAGGGTGACTATTATTGACGTATATGAAGAAAAATTGTCGTAACCCCTGAACGGTTTGCATTAGGATGTTCAAATTGCACGGTTGGCTGTGGGGCATGGCGGGAATTAGTATGCGCATGCGCGTTTGGTTTAGCGACGAAGCCCACTACAATTTGGATGGGTTCGTCAATAAGCAAAATTTGCGCATTTAGGGGACTCAGAATCCGCATTTCGTGCTCGAGAAGTCTCTTCACCATCAACGGGTGACTGTGTGGTGTGAAGTGTCCAGTCACGGAATAATCGGTGCGATATTCCTTGATGGCACGGGGATTACCGATCGGTACGTGAAGGTTCTGGAAGATGATTTGATGCCCATTATCCAGAGTGACCCTGAATTTGACAAGATATGCGGAGCTCGACCCCGTCGAAGCAGCAGAGTGTTTGACGTCATGTAGGAGCACTCTGGGGACCGCATTCTGGCTCTGGGGTACCCGCTTTCTGACATAGGCCCACTATTGCTGGCCATATTTTCCGGATCTTAAACACATGCGACTCCTTTTTGTGCGACTATATTAAAGACAAAGAATACAGCAATAACCCCAAAATCACCCCTCCCCCTCATCACCATAAAAATTATTACGTCACTGTGAATAAGAGCCAGTTCTGACTTCCAATATGTGTTATTAAAGCTGGTGACGATTTGTTAAAGAGAAAAAGGAAAAACATGTAAAAAGATCTTTATCGAAAGGGTCGGATAATTTCAAGCGGTGTTTGTTATTTTCCATCAGAACTAACTTCTATTACGCAGAACTTTAAGTTACAGTATACAAAACAGTTTTCGTAAAATGTAAACTTTCACTGCAGGGAATTGTCACAATTAATAAAATACTCGGGGCTATTATGCCGTAGTCGAAGGGATTTCACTTTAAAACTCGACGTTTCGTCCCCATCTGCGGAGGACTTTTTCAAGATTCAAACCACCACCCACAACAAAATCGAGGAGTCATAGAAACGTTGGTGGACAGTGCAAGGAAAATCTGCGAACCAGAGCTACTTGACGCAGAATTAAAACATCTCACCACTGCATTGCTCAAGAATGGTTATTCGTTGGCTGAGGTGAAAAGACCTTTAAAATGACCGCGTAGCGATCTTATTGATGCTCAAGCGCCGGTGAAATCGAAAGTTCTCCTTCCATTAATTACGGACCTGACTGGCCGCATAGGAAAAATCTTGAGAAAGCGGAACAATGCGGTAATTTAAACACCCACACTAAAGATACAAGATCACCTAAAATCTCCCAAGGATGCTCGCCAATCGCTAGGAAAAGCTGGAATTTATAGGATCCCGTGTAGCTGTGGGGAGGTGTACGTGGGTACTACAAAACGAACTGCCAAAAAACGACTCGAAGAGCACAAGAGCAATTGCAGAAGAGGGGAGATTGACAGATCAGCTGTTGCGGAACATGATTTTCAGCCAGGAGACCACCACATTAATTCGGCCGGACTCAAGTATTGACAGCCACAAACGGATACCACGAAAGGCTACACAGAAAAGCTGTAGAGATTGTGAAACATCCCAGTAATTTTAATGGGAAGTAGGAGCGCGTGAAACTGAATTAAATTTGGATTCCGGTGTACCAGCCTTCCGCTATGGGATGATAGTAACAGCGGACGACGGCAGTCGACAACGTCCAGTTGCGCTCGCGCATTCAAAACATGTGACGTCACGCCGCTGAGCGGAAGCAGAATTTTGCTCTAGTCAGTATCGAGCCAGGGTGTGAATCAGACTTTCATCAAAGCTACGATCCTCCTTGAAAACGTCCTCCGCAGATGTGGAAGAAACGTCCGGTTTTAAAGTGAAATCCCTTCGACCACGGCATAATAGCCCGGTATATTTTATTAATTGTGAAAGCAATTTTCCTCTGAAGAAGTCGATTTCAAATAAATCGAGTAGTCGCTATCGATTTTCTATATTTGGAAAGAGCGGCTCCTGCGGTAGAATCATATCACAAATCTTTTAATAAACAAACTTTTCTGAGCAGACTTAGGCGACCTCTTACACCCTATCCTTCATTCAGAGATACCTTTTTGGTTTGTAATGTAGTCGTAACTCAGGCTCCATTGAATTCAAGTTTAGTTCAGAAAAATGTGAAGTGCGCGACTACAGTACTATATGCTAGACAGCCTACAGACAATAAAAGTATGTTTGGTAGCAGACTAAAGTACGAGAGGCGTTCGATAAGTAATGTAACACATTAGTTTGCTCGTCCAAATTCGGTTGGAAAAGATGCGGTAATACACTACTGGCAATTAAAATTGCTGCACGAAGAAGAAATGCAGATGATAAACGGGTAATCATTGGACAAATATATTATACTAGAACTGACATGTAATTACATTTTCAAGCAATTTGGGTGCATAAATCCTGAACAATCAGTACCCAGAACAACCACCTCTAGCCGTAATAACGGCCTCCCATACTACTGGGCATTGAGTCAAACAGAGCTTCGATCGCGTGTACAGGTACATCGCAGGCGCTCCTGTCTGTGGTGCAGCGTCAAGGGTTAACCGCAGCCATGGTCTCCGAGCTGATAGTCCATGCTGCTGCAAACGTCGTCGAACTGTTTGTGCGATGGTTGTTGTCTTGCAAACGTCCTCATCTGTTGACTCAGAGATCGAGACGTGGGTGCACGATCCGTTACAGCCATGCGGAAATAAGATGTCTGTCATCTCGACTGCTAGTGATACGAGGCCGTTGGGATCCGGCACGGCGTTCCGTATTACCCTCCTGAACCCACCGATTCCATATTCTGCTAACAGTCGTTGGATCTCGCCCAACGCCAGCAGCAATGTCGCGATACGATAAACCGCAATGGCGATAGGCTACAATCCAACCTTTATCAAAGTCGGAAACGTGATGGTACGCATTTCTCATTGTTACACGAGGCATCACAACAACGTTCCACCATGCAACGCCGGTCATCTGCTGCTTGTGTATGAGAAATCGGTTGGTAACTTTGCTCATGTCAGCAGGTTGTAGGTGTCGCCATCGGCGCCAACCTTGTGTGAATGCTCTGAAAAGCTAATCATTTGCATGTCACAGCATCTTCTTCCTGTCGGTTTAATTTCGCGTCTGTAGCACGTCATCTTCGTGGTGTAGCAATTTCAATGGCCAGTAGTGTAGTTATGAGACGTCGTGAAATATTCCCGCTTCAGTCCCTGTAGTTTCATGAAGTTAGGATAGGTGGCGTCGCTATACGTAGGCTCCAAAGTAGTTTCTGTAAAGGGGGTACGTTCCAAGCAGAGAGCGGTCATTGAGCTTCTTTTCCCGGAAAACCATAGCATCACAGATATTCACAGGCGCTTGAAGAATGTCTACGGGGACCTGGCAGTGAACAGAGGCGTCTGTCATCATCGAAACAAGGTCGCATAAACCTGTCTGATCTCCCGAGCGACGGCCGAGCTCACAAAGCTGTGACTCAAGCAATTTTGGAACGTGCTGACACTCTCATTCGATGTGAGTCAAGAAAGTATTGATCGTATGGTGAAACTTTACATAGTAGTGCACGACAGTCAGCTGGACGGGACAGCACAGAACTCAGTCTCAGCAGGTGATCAGTGAGAAGGATTTTGAAGAATGATCTCCACTACTATCCATGCAGGATGCAGCTTGCGGAAGCCTTCCAACCTCAAGATTAGAGTAGCCACATATGCCTTTGCCGCGCGATGTTAAGTGGTGTTGTTGAATAAAATGGACACAGTTCTCAACTTACGGTATTGTTCACCAATAGGATTATAGTCTGATAAAAACCCACGTCGTCTCTAGTAAACCCCTCTCCATTCAGAATAAGTTACTGTATCGTGCGCAATCTAATCTCGGGCAATACTTTGACCTTAATGTTTTGAAGATGAACACGATAACAAGGTGACGGTAAACTCTAAATATTGTGTTGACACTCTGGTAATATTTTCTTTGCTTGAACTCCGTAACTATGTTTCTGATGAAGAAACGCTTTCTCAACAGGATGGGCAACAAGCCATACTGCTGCAGTGTCAATGGATTTGCTTAGATTCAAATCCCTGGTCGTTTTCCGCGATTTTCCTAAATGGCTCCAGGCAAATGCCGGGAGAGTTCTTTTGAAAAGGGCACGGTCGATTTCTTTCCCCATCCTTTCGCAACATGAGTTTGTAGACCGTCTCTATTGACGGGGACATCAAACTCCAATCTTCCTACTTCCTTTTGAACAGCGCCCATAGTAAGCATTAGTGGTACTATAAAGCTTGTTTACTTCGCACAATTTCGCGGTAATGTTTTGAGAAAAAGCGTTTCAAGCACATATTTTGTAATTTCAAAAGGGAGCCATTCGGGTCATAAAAGCTGATAAATAGTCAAAACATATCGACCGGTTTTTAATGAGTTGTCGACTATTAGCCTGACGAGAAGCACAGTTAACCATTTATAAATATCGTTTTATCTTTTTACACACTTTTACTGGGAAAACGGTGGAGGAAATGTATTTCACTAAAAGAATACTACATTCAAGAATAGGACTTAAGAGCATGTGGGCACTTTTCTCCTGCGTCTCATAGATACCCTCCCTCACATTTGATTATACATCTTATCGTTTACAACTTAAACGTATACGTTTTTCATAACAACCAACAACTGATAGAGTTTTCAATTTATTTTGAATTAATTGTAACATGAAACAAACTGAACAGAAAAGAGAATGTGGGAAGAGGTTAAACTGTAGTAATGTTTATAATTTGGAACAGCAACCACCCACAAATATGATTTTAAAGTGTTTACGTAAATCAAACGATTGTCTGCTCGAATTTCTTATAAATTCGTCTTCACGTGACTCTTATAGACTTCCTTGCTTTTCTGCTGGTCTCTAGTTTGTAGCCCTTACTCGTTTTTGCCCTATGCTCCTGCCACCACGATTCTAGTGTCTCTTTTCTACGAGATAAAGTTGAAATATCACTGAAGACGATCTATAAGAGATTACAGTTAGCATTATATAGGAACTTTAGTGGATATGCTCTTTTATTGTCTTTTTCGATTGAAGAAAATTGTAAGTTATGGAACGTTGTCAAGTTACTTATTTTATGAGTATCTCCAACTCAGAAAGAGACTTATTTGAGTAACTGAAATATTGTATTATAAGTTAGAACAATTTGTGGACGATATTCTCTTCATACGTCATACAACTGAAACCTGCATCGTCATAATAGGCTTCAACCTGCTTGCTTTTACTTGTGGTTGACGGTAGGTAAATGACATCACTGTTACCGGCACCTGTCTGTCGGAGCGGCTGTCGATACGTGAACGAGAGAGGGTCTAGTAGTGCAGATAGGTACGTGACGTGAGCGCTACGATGTGTGACCGTCGGAAGAATTACGCGAAATTACTCGGAGGAAGTGATGCGTAGCGGCGGCTGAGCGAGCCGACAGATTCGCTGCGAGCGGAGCGGGGCTGGGCTGCTAACGCAATCGCCGGGCCGTTTCTCCAAGTGGCGCCCAATAAGAAGACTGGCGCGCGTGCTATCTGGCGGTCCGGTCGTGACCGGCGCACGCACGACGCCGCCGCGCCGGCCGGGCGCCAGCCGCCTTTGTGCCCAGCCACAGCCACAGCCACAGGCCGAGCCACCTGCCACGCCACAGCGCCAAACCCGACTTCTGCACTTTGTCTCATCTGACCGCTGCTTGTTGTTATTATAAGCGTTTTCCTCTCAACTTTGCCCACCTATACGCGCTACACATGTATTGAACACACACTCCCTAACCCCCTTTGTCCACGTCTTCCTCCCTCTGTCTGTCCACTTCATCCTCCCACCTCTATCTGTCTCTCTCCTTCTCCTCATTCTCTCTGTCCCTCCCCTCCCATTGTCCTTCTCCTCAACCCTCACTCTCTGACCTTATCCTCTCCCCTTTTCTAACTCTGCCTCACCCATCTTCCTTTTCCATCTGTTCACAGCCGTTCTACACCTTCCACCTGCCTCATGTTTCTCCCCTTCCTCCTCTCTATCTCTGTCCATTTCTTCCTCCCCCTCACTCTGTCCATCCGTCTTCTCTATCCATCTCAACCTGTCCCCAGTCACACTCGCTGGCATGTGTAGCCCTTGCAATACGGTTAGTAGATCAGGCTGATAATATTCGCACGTCATGCCAGGCGGTCTACACATAGGGGAACTGAAAATCCTTTCGACATAAAAGTTTCCTGGGTGTGGAGAAAAAGCAGCAGTAGTTTTATACATTATGACGGAGTACCATACCCAGAAAACTTTTATGTCAACTGCCTCTGGCAGTGGAAGCCTAAGCAAGTGAAAATCCTTTAATTGTCTCTGATGTGCAGGGCGATATGCAAAGCAGGTGGATACAGAAGGCTGATATTACTCCTGAACAACATCCCTGTAATACATGTTGAAGCCCAAAAAGCTGTTTCTAGCGCCTGACATGTAAGGTGCCCTACAAAACATGTTGATTTGACAGGCCAACACCGTTCCCACACAACATGCCCATTATACAGGGTAACCTATATGTCAGGTGTGGAAAAGCGCATTTTGAGTCGGCACCCCACCACGTTTATTAGCTAAAGTACGATCATATAGAGCATTGAGCCGGTACGGCTCGCTATTTAAATTTTTTTGTTTTTTGAAACCACCCGCCTTCTCAGTACTCGCCGCGATGTCAATATCGAGGTCGCACTGGAGTCTCTGGTCGCCGCTTAGCTTTGGCGAGTTGGCTTCGCGCGCTCCACCAGGCGGACAGAACGAGGATGAAGGGGGTTACTGGGCGTTAGGGCTGGAATGTGCGTGACGAGCGACGCCGGTGTCGGAGGGCAAGGCAGCTTGGTCGATGGGCCCCGTGGAAGCAGTCAGTTCGGGACGGAACGCCGTGATCTCGAAGATCCCAGCGTGCAGGGCTTGTGTTGTCCCGATGGCGATCATCGTGTGGTCATTCAACGGCTGAGAAGTGATTTTTTTGGTTCCACCCTTGGATTCTGACGAAGAATTACGGCAAATTTGGTGTATGAGCTGAACATAATAATTCTAAAAAGGTGCACGTTGGTGGCGCATACATCACACTTCTGAGTGGTGTAAGCTTTGCTTCAGTACTGCAGTGTCCAGTTGGAGCGCTGCTTGGAGGAGGAGGAGGAGGAGGAGGAGGAGGAGGAGGAGGGGGAGGAGGAGATTAGCGTTTAACGTCCCATCGACAGCGAGGTCATTAGAGACGGAGCACAAGCTCGGATTAGGGAAGGATGGGGAAAGAAATCGGCCGTGCCATTTCGAAGGAACCATCCCGGCATTTGCCTGAAGTGATGTAGGGAAATCACGGAAAACCTAAATCAGGATGGCCGGACGCGGGATTGAACTGTCGTCCTCCCGAATGCGCGTCCAGTGTGCTAACCACTGCGCCATCTTTGGGAAGAGAGCGTTGATATCGGCACTGTCATCTATGTAGCTGCTTTAAGGTAAATTGTTTTGGATCGAAGGTGGATCCAGGTTAAGGACCAAATCATTGCTTGTCTTATTAATTAACCTAATTCGGCCCCCAGTGTATTACACTTATCTGCATTTATGACGAGTAACTGACACACTGGCAGTGTCCAAGAGTGAACTTTGGAGGTACTGTTAAGTGTTTGTAGTAAGGGAAAGATTGACTGTGGAGCTTTTCAGTCGGATGCTTGTGAACTGTGTTAATTGCAGTTCACTACTTATGGAATTTTACGGTTCTACTTGTGACGAAATCGCTGATACTACTTTCATAATTTAGCTTGGGACATCATTCTGTGGTTTGGTGTGGCCCTCCCTAGAGTTTAAAGCCATAAATATTTTGTTACTGCCGTGCTGAGGTTGTCTCGCAACAGTTGTTGATTTGTCTCTTGTCGACCTCACCGCACTGCTGTTTGGTGCGGTGCGGTATAGTCGAAGTGTTTAGTAGAACTGCATCTACTCCCTCACCCGTTTTTAGATTTGCGAGCGGCCTACACATCGACGTATAATCCTAGTATGCAAGTCGTGTAATTTGGTTGCGCCCTGTTAACGTTTTATCCGTCGTGGAAAATCTTTCTCGTTCCGCATATGATTCTGAAGGACAGCATGGTGCACAACAGCCCATGACCACGACGAAATCAAAAGATATGTCTTGTATATTTTTTAACGGATGTAACCACTTAGCTTAAGAGTTGATTTGTGTTTTTGAGCCGGCCGGTGTGGCCGAGCGGTTCTAGGCGCTACAGTCTGGAGCCGCGCGACCGCTACGGTCGCAGGTTCGAATCTTGCCTCGGGCATGGATGTGTGTGTTGTCCTTAGGTTAGTTAGGTTTAAGTAGTTCTAAGTTCTAGGGGACTGATGACCTCAGCAGTTAACTCCCATAGTGCTCAGAGGCATTTTTTTGTGTTTTTGATTTTGAAAGGAAATGTTTTACATTCCTGGTTAATTATAACATTTATGCATAATTATTTGTCATAATCCTTTGGCGGTAGTATGCATCACATGTAAGGATGTTTATGGAGTGTAGTGTTTAAAAGAAAGGAAATTATTTTGTGATACGGTGCGCATCGTAGAGGCTACGGGGTTTGAGTATAAGTTGATAGTAATCAGATTTTATTGCTTTTAATTGGTTTAATTAAATTTTTTTCAATGTTTTATTGCCTTTAGAGATTACAGGTCATATATACGAAAAAATTGGTATTTCCATGTGGCGTTAGAATCTTTTACGTAACCTTGCATTATGCAATTTGAATTTTTTCTTTGCTTAAAAAGGGATTTTGAGTTTTAAGCGTTGTAAATTGATTCTGAGAGCTGTTCTTTGATCTGTTAAAATATTCAGGAACTTTCATTAACAAACTATATTGAGGATCTTATTGTTCATGGTAACGAGGGTTCAGTCAACATTGTTAAACAAAGTTAATAAAGTTGTAAAATTTTAAAAGTTAAAAAGAGCTTTTATTAGAGAGACGTTGCCTGCCATTACCCCCCACAACTTCCACGTATTGAAAGCATTGGTCTTCGGGCATTGTCTGATGTTTTCCCCGGTATCTGTCCCAGCCGACGTCACGGGGCCATGTCAAGCATCAAACAGAATTTGTGATTGAATTGAGGATATTTTGATAGGGAGGACACAGCATGTTACCTATGATGGAGAGTCATCAATAGATGTAGAAGTTCTATCGGACGTGACTAGAGGAAGCATGTTAAACCCCCTGCTGTTCATGTGATATGTAAATTATCTCTCTGACAATATCGATAGTTATCTCAGACATTTTGCAGATGACTCTGTCATCTACAGTGAAGTACTATCTTAAATAAGCTGCACAAACATCCAGACTGATCTTCATAAGGTTTCAGCGTGGTGCAAAGATTTCAAAAAGCAGAAGAGTGGTATTGTACACTACTGGCCATTAAAATTGCTACATCACGAAGATGGCGTGCTACAGACGCGAAATTTAACCGACAGGAAGAAGATGCTGTGATATGCAAATGATTAGCTTTTCAGAGCATTCACACAAGGATGGCGCTGGCGGTGACACCTACAACGTGCTGACATGAGAAAAGTTACCAACCGATTTCTCATACACAAACAGCAGTTGACCGGTGTTGCCTGGTGAAACTTTGTTGTGATGCCTCTTGTAAGGGGAGAAATGCGCACAATCACGTTTCCGACTTTGATAAAGGCCGGATTGTAGTCTATCGCGATTGCGTTTTATCGTGTCGCGACATTGCTGCCCGCGTTGGTCGAGATCCAATGACTGTTAGCAGAATATCGAATCGGTGGGTTCAGGAGGGTAATACGGAACGCCGTGCTGGATCCCAACGGCCTCGTATCACTAGCAGTCAAGATGACATGCATCTTATCCGCATGGCTGTAACGGATCGTGCAGCCACGTCTCGATCCCTGAGTCAACAGATGGGGACGTTTGCAAGACAACAAACCTCTGCACGAATAGTTCGACAACGTTTGCAGCAGCATGGACTATCAGCTCGGAGACCATGGCTGCGGTTACCCTTGACGCTGCATCACAGACAGGAGCGCCTGCGATGCTGTACTCAACGACGAACCTGGGTGCAAGAATGGCAAAACGTCATTTTTTCGGATGAATCCATGTTCTGTTTACAGCATCATGATGGTCGTATCCGTGTTTGGCGACATCGCGTTGAACGCACATTGGAAGCGTGTATTCGTGTTCGCCATACTGGCGTATCATCCGGCATGATGGTGTGGGGTGCCATTGGTTACACGTGTCGGTCACCTCTTGTTCGCATTGACGGCACTTTGAACAGTGGACATTACATTTCAGTTGTGTTATGACGCGTGGCTCTACCCTTCATTCGATCCCTGCCCTGCGAAACCCTACATTTCAGCAGGTCCTGTACGGGCCTTTCTGGATTCAGAAAATGTTCGACTGCTGCCCTGGCCAGCACATTCTCCAGATCTCTCACCAATTGAAAATGTCTGGTCAATGGTGGCCGAGCAGCCGGCTCGTCACATACACCAGTCACTACTCTTGATGAACTGTGGTACCGTGTTGAAGCTGCATGGGCAGCTGTACCTGTACACGCCATCGAAGCTCTGTTTGACTCAATGCCCAGGCGTATCAAGACCGTTATTACTGCCAGAGGTGGTTGTTCTGGGTACTGATATCTCAGGATCTATGCAGCTAAATTGCGTGAAAATGTAATCACATGTCAGTTCTAGTATAATATATTTGTCCAATGAATACCCGTTTATCATCTGCATTTCTTCTTGGTGTAGAAATTTTAATGTGCAGTAGTGTAGCAATTATTTCTAGAGAGTGAACAGTACTACTGATATAATTGTTTCATTTAACCATAAGGAACTTCGCATGTGTGTTTCAAATTGTTAATTGTTGCATGATAAGTAATTAAAATTAGTTTTTTTTTATAATAAAAGTTGTGAACCAACATCTATTCCTGTTGTCAATACATACAGAATTTAAATCAAATAAAATAAAAATTGCTAGTGAAATTCGAACGAGCGACTTTACGACTCCGAAACTACCTTGTAATGAGCTAATCTTCAAATACGATCTTTAGGAGTTTTCTTTCGAACTGGATTTTACTGATGTAGGAGACTGACGTCCGGGCATTGACATTAAAATCCCTGTGGCGGATCTCGGAGACGGCCAGTCAGTGTGGTCGCGTTTAAATGGTGAGACGTTTGTGCAGTGAGGGAACGGCGCTGCCGGACTGCGATCGCGGGCAGAATCGGCGGGGCACGTAGCGCCGAGTGCCGTGCGGCGACCTTGCGGGGCAATTTGGTGGCGCGCTGCAGCGCGGCCGCAGGCGGACGTGCGCCACTGCCGCCGAGCGCAAGGACGGCGCCGGGCGCCACACAGCCCCCCAGCCCCGCCAGCGCCACCGCTGCTGTTGTGGTCGCGGCGCCGGGCACGTGCCGCAGCAGGCGCTTCTTGTGCTCGCCAGCCCTACTACTGCTGCTGCCGCGGTAACCTGACCTCTCATCCGCCTTACACAGCCGCTTCTCGACTGTTTCTAGCCACTGCGTAAAAAAGTGGCGAATAATTTTTTGTTCTGCTTCTAAATCTAAATAAATTCTCCACAAGACATAGTGCAGTGCGTGCGGGAGGGCACATTGTACTCATGTTATCAGTTTTGTTTCCCGTTACACTCGCGTAATGAACAAGGGAAAAAATGTATATGCGCCTCTTGCGACGATTTTGATGCTTATTTCAACTACAACCCTGCCCTTACAAGTGTTACCACTGTATCTGTGGTGAGCGTACCGTAAGACCTTCGGTACACACACCATCAGATTATTTGACTTGTCGCTCTAACGAAGTAGGCGAGAGTCAGCAATATGTCTCGTGGTCTTATCGTGGCTTGTTTATCTTCTGCCGTTAGGTCATACAATAGAAATTCCACTTGCACGCTTAGAGTAGCAGATTGACGGTGACCAACTTTAAACAGAACTTGATTAATTTTCACACGCATTCATTAAAATAATAACAAGCATAAAAATTACTTAACTTGGTTCTGGATGCTATTGACAATCTGAAGTTCCTTTGGTATTGGTACGTTAATCTTATTCTCACATATATCTCTGATACTTGACAAAAGTGTCTATACATTTATCTTCATGGCTATGTACAGGAATATGGTAATCTTATTAGGCACAGACTGAAACTTGACTATAGACTGATACAGACAAATGTAGAACTCGTACAGACTGGTGCAGACAAATGCAGACTGGTACAGACTGGTACAGACAAATGCAGACTGACTAATCGGAAGTCTGTACACTCGTTATAATACCTCATGCATTCATGTATCACTGCGCGAGTGTGATCCGCAAGGAGAAAAGGTTCTACGTTAGCAGCAATCTCTTTGGCTGCGTTACGTATTAATACGCGGATCGGCGGAAGCAAAATTTGGTCCGTCTCTAAGGCAGCGCCATTTCGTAGTGCGGAGACGGACGAGCACTGCGCCTGCGCTGTTGCGCTATAGTGGGAAAGTTGTGTACGCTCTGACTATGCGGAACTATGTACACAACAGTATCCACAGCACTGATCTTACTTTTTACTCATTACTGCAGTCCTTGTGAGAACTTGTGTTGGACATTAACACGTCGGAAAAGATCACAAGATTCTATAAATTGTACTAAACTGGTGTCCTCACTCCAGGTACGTTTTCCCAACGCTGTGATAAGTGAAGTGTCGGTTGTGACTGATATTCAGCTGAGAGGGACATAATAGAAATTTCACAAGAGCTGCCTTTTACTTCATTTACGACTTTCGCGTTGGTTAAGACAACAGATCAATATTACAGAGTCGTGCGTTCGCGACGATAAACGATCTGTAATTCATACACAGGATAATCCACATTACAGGGTTATTCAAAAGTCATGTCTCACAGGACAAATAGGGTGATCAAGAACACCACCGACAAACTTTCAGAGGTGGTAGTATGGACCGAAACAAGAAAAAATTCCAGTAAACATAGGCTCTAATATGCGCACCGTAACAGCTATGAGCACTTTTCCAGTAGTTTCACATTAGACGCCACAAACAGTTATAATCATAATTTAGGCTTTATTCCCATGATTGCAAAAAAAATAATAATGAATTAAAGAGGCTCCACCTTCTTGTAAGAACGGACGATAGCACAGACTGCGGTAGCTATGCTTAGATGAACAGGCCTGGTTCGTTGGTTGATTTGGGGAAGGAGACCAGACAGCGTGGTCATCGGTCTCATCGGATTAGGGAAGGACGGGGAAGGAAGTCGGCCGTGCCCTTTGAAAGGAATCATCCCGGCATTTGCCTGGAGCGATTTAGGGAAATCACGGAAAACCTAAATCAGGATGGCCGGAACAGGCCTGTACAGGATGGACAACGTGGGGAGGTGCATGAAACCACGCTTCCCACATAACAGCGAAAAATCTTGATGAAGACGTGCTACTGTTTTTACAATCACAAGTAAAATGGTGTGCAAAACTTAAAGACGAAAGTAACTTTCGTATCATGTGCGTCTACCAAGTGACATAGATCGATGAAACTTGGGCCGTACACAGAAAGAACTGTTACAGTATAACACAGAAAAAATACACAATGAGACGAACAGAAATGACACTTTTATTCAAAGACAATGACCGAGTGAGGTGGCGTAATGGTTAGCACTGTGGACTCGCATTCGGGAGGACGATGGTTCAAACCCGCGTCCGGACATCCAGATTCAGGTTTCCGTTATTTCCCTACATCGCTCCAGACAAATCCGGGACGGTTCTTTTGAAAGGGCACGACCGATTTCCTACTCCATCCTTGACACAGTCCGAGCTTGTGCACCGTCTCGAATGAACTCGACGTTGACGGAACGTTAAGCCCAATCTTCCTTCCTTCCTTTAAAGACAACGATTGCACCGAAGTCATCGCGATTCATGACGGTCTCCTGCGGATTACAAACGCTTTATAGAGTGTCTGCTCACCACACACGGAAATGCATTCCCTGCAATGTGCTCCCATTCTGGGAGTGCTTGCGGTGTAGCGTTCCATTCCACCACGAGCGCGATGAGCAACTGCTAGATGGTTCAAACGGCTCTGAGCACTATGGGACTTACCATCTGAGGTCATCAGACCCCTAGAACTTAGAACTACTTAAACCTAACCAACCTAAGGACATCACACACATCCATGCCCGAGGCAGGATTTGAACCTGCGACCGTAGCGGTCGCGGAGTTCCAGACTGAAGCGCCTAGAACCGCTCGACCACACCGGACGGGTGCTAGATGGTCGTCGGTGCAGTGCGTCTCCCCATCGCATCCTACCTGCGCCCTCTTACGGTGAGAGGTGGGAACACGTCATGCAGCCAGGAACATTGTAAAGCTTGATCGTTTTGGGGTCTGGGAATATTCCGTGGGGAGGCACAATGTTACGTGGGCGTACTGACCTCCAAATCTTTGAGCACACCACACTCACCGGTCGTCGTTATTGTGACACTGTACTGCTTTCGCTGAACCGCCGATCCTGTCGCAGCAACTCAGCAACGACGTCTGCAGCAGGGGAAAGATAGGCAATCTGGAAACCAACAGGCTTCCCAACAGCCTAACCGTGTACCCAATATCGACAGTCCGCCGCAGATCAAATCATAAGTTCTTTTCCCAGTTACTTGAAAAATCCATTAAGCAAAACATTGAGCTGTAGCAGATTCAACATAGAAGATACGGATAGACGCAGCAAAATTCACCAGTCTCTGTTGTAGACAAGTTTTATCGTAAAAAAATTTTTTTTTACCGTTCAACAAAGTCACAGAGTTTCTATATATTCGTTGTGCGGTCTGACACTCCTTGATATCTTTGCCAGAATAAATTGAAAATCTCCATGATTTTTCCTTAAATAATTAATTAATGTCAATAAAGAACCAATCCTGTTCTCATTCAAAGAAATATTCCACTTCAAAATCGATCCTCCCGACCACAATCGCCGATAGTTTCAAAACAGAATCCTAACACACTTCACAGTATCGATTATTTTCAAAATATCAATACGTGTTGAACTCTCGCCAATAAAACTTCAAACCAGTCAACCATTGAAGATCGTCCACACTCTCGACAAAACCCTGCCAGAACCTCTTCAAGAAGTCTGAATTTTAATAAAACTTGCAACTCTCACACATAAGTAATATTTACGATGCATGTCGTAACAACAGAGTCAACTGACTGTTCCAATTTCCAACTCGGAGTTTATTTAACGGTTGATAACCAATTGGTCTCCAATTACAAACTTTATCCTTCCACATACATTGAACTTATTTTTCTTTTATAAAAAAAACATAAAACATATTTTAATAATGGTCAGCATGATGTTTCAACGGTTCTTCCAGGCGGCGGCCGCCGACTACAATGCAATAGTGGTTAGCTCTCGTCGTCCGCCACGTCTGGAGTCCCCACTGGATCATCTTGCTTCCATGCTCGACATGAAAGAAAAGAAACAAAATCTTTTTAAATAAGACTCCACTTAACATGCTACAAATAAATAAATAAATATATATATATATATAACATTTCTTACCTGGCATCGCTCAAGCGGTGAAGAAACGCGATGTTTCCCGATTAGACTTTTGAAACACCACCTGCTTCTGCGTGTGCGCCCCTTCAGGGGTGCATTCGGCCCAGACTGTTTCTGTGGCTAACAATGAACGACCGCATCGAAGAGCGCAAATGGAGGGGCTCTTGGAACGAGAGCATATTCAGCAAAAGGATTGGCCTGCGCGTTAGTAGTGGATGTGAGCTAGTTACAGTTAGGGGAACTTGTGGGAGTGAGAGATGAGCTGCATGTTAAAAAAGCGCCAATGTTTTCGCATGCCAAAATTTTTGGAAAAATATTTCAAGGTCCTGAAGAATGTAGAATGAGGCAGCTGGTACCCTACTTTTCAGTCTGACTCTTTTAAACAAGAGCATATTCTCATTTTTTCTGCTCTGATAGGAACATTTTTACGATGGTCTTCAATAGAAGCGAATACCTAACATTGTCCAAACGTCTCACCCACTCAGGCTAAAACGTATAAAAGTTTCTCCAATCGTCAGAGGATCCCTCTACGTCCTTGAATTGTGGTTCTGCCGTTGCCTCCGGTCTACAACTCTAGCCTTGGAAACAGTAAAACTATAAACAAATCAATCTCGTTCTGTTGGATGCTCAAACTCATAACGCACCACCCGTGCTCCATTCCCAGAATTCGTGAATTTAACCCAAATAGTATTCAACATTCAGCGTTTCAACCAGTCAAGACTGGATTTTCGCAGTAATCAGCTGTTACATGAGGAACGAATGCTTCTATTGGCGTTTCTCCTCTTCCCGTAGTTGTAAATCTCTGAAGAGCGGTGGCTTCTAGCAGAGTCTCGTGGAAATATTATTGCGTTAAAAAGTCTTGAAAAGTTTGTCCTGGTGTCATGAGAAACCATCTGTCAGTGACGGCAAGCCCAAATCGACTGCAAAAGCACTCTTATGATGACATGGGGCGGAAGCGCCTAACACTTAGCGCCAAGACACCGGCATATGTCAGACCAACGAGACGAAACAAAAGCTTTAAGCTATACAGTATTGTCGACCGAGAGATATAAAATGTAAACAAAGTAATCAAAGTTTCAATTCCTCTCTTCTTTTATTCCTCAGTTTTCTGGACATCTTTTTGAATGAGGTAATATGTAAACTGATCATTATTTGAAATCATAAACTGCAGCCATTATTTTGGTAATTTTTTTCTGTTTACAGTCTGGCGATTAATAATTAAATGGAATAATAAAATTATAGCACCAATTGATGGTACAATAGCATAATGACACATTTGTATAAATTAAAACTGGACACCAAAATAACACAGAAAAATAATAACCCCTTAGACTATATGGCAAGAACATTTTTCATTGTTGATTATCGGTGGATTCTTCTTCTCAGAACGGAGGTATATTACCAAGTAGTCGTGTTTGTTACATAAAGTTTTCAGAGTGAATACTGACAGTCTGCGGCGTCTTACTTAAAACGGAACAGTCAACAGAAACAGGTAATTCCACCGTAATCAGTGTCTGTAGAAATTCCGGATCCAGAAGAAGGTAGCGAACTATATACAATGGTGTTCAAAATTAACGCAACAAATGGAAATTTTTCAAGGATGCGTTTATTTTGCCACAAAACAGTGTAATCAGGTGACAGCAAAGTAGAAACAATGTAAAGAATAGAGAACGTGAACAACTGCAACGTGTATAACACTAGACGAAAATGTTTTTCGTTCTTGCGCGCGCGCGCACACACACACACACACACACACACACACACACACACATTCCGACAACTGGTTAATGTGCTCACTGCGGGGTGTGACCACCTCTGGCAGCAATACAGGCCCGACAACGACGGAGCATGCTGTGACTAACGCCATCATGTTGAGACAATAACGCCCACTATTCCTGCGAAGCTGCTCGAAAGTCTTGGAGAGTGCTTGGTGGATGCTGGCGTGACGGAATACCTCTCCCTAGTGTAGCCCAGATATTCTCTATGGGATTCAAATCGGGAGTGCGAGCAGGCCACGCCATGAGTGGAATACCTCCCGTTTCTAAGAAAACATCAACCACTCGTGCCGTATGAGGTCGAGGCATTATCAATACGAGTCTGGACGTACAGCACAGAACCTCACAACAACCGTACACGAGGTCCCAAGACCTGGTCACGAAACCTGATAGCAGTTAAACCTTTCCGATGTATCCGTACAACTTCATGAAAGGGTGTTCGTATGGTCAACATAATCCCTGCCCACACTATTAGGAATCTTCCACGGTATCGGTCTCTTTCCACAACGTTTGGGTCTCGAAATCGTGTTCCACATTCCCTTCAGATGCGAATACGCCGAGAATCACTCTCCAGACCAAATCGGGACTCATCTGTGAAAAGGACATTGGCCCACTGTTCGACTGTCCAGGTGGCTTGTTGACGACTCCACTCTAGACGTTCCCTTCTGTGAAGATGCATCAGAGGCAAGTCTCCGACAATAAAGGCCACTCTGCCTCGATACATGACGTCCAGTGGATGCTGCGAGGTCAGATGCCTGTTGCTGCGTAGTACAAAGATCGTACCGTCGTGCTCTTACAGCCAAGTATGGGTCCTCTCTTTCTGATGTCACACGTCGTTGGCCCTGCCCTGGTATTCAGGACAAAGTTTCGGTCTTTATAAACTATCGCCACATCTGAGAAACAACAGAACGATTCACGTTAAGCCATCGGGCCAATTGAGTTTGCGAATTCTTCCTATGGCCATCCATTGCAGAGAGGCTGATAGGCGTTTCTCTGTGCCATACTGCACAGTCTGTGACTGCGTACACAGCGACCGTGGATGTGGGAGTACCTGGCAAACATTACTCCGTTTGACAGGTGCCATCGTTTTCCGCTGACCGAAATGCCATCTTCCGTGCAGAACACGATCATACGGACATCTTTTGACAGTTTGTATGATTATACACTCCTGGAAATTGAAATAAGAACACCGTGAATTCATTATCCCAGGAAGGGGAAACTTTATTGACACATTCCTGGGGTCAGATACATTACATGATCACACTGACAGAACCACAGGCACATAGACACAGGCAACAGAGCATGCACAATGTCGGCACTAGTACAGTGTATATCCACCTTTCGCAGCAATGCAGGCTGCTATTCTCCCATGGAGACGATCGTAGAGATGCTGGATGTAGTCCTGTGGAACGGCTTGCCATGCAATTTCCACCTGGCGCCTCAGTTGGACCAGCGTTCGTGCTGGACGTGCAGACCGCGTGAGACGACGCTTCATCCAGTCCCAAACATGCTCAATGGGGGACAGATCCGGAGATCTTGCTGGCCAGGGTAGTTGACTTACACCTTCTAGAGCACGTTGGGTGGCACGGGATACATGCAGACGTGCATTGTCCTGTTGGAACAGCAAGTTCCCTTGCCGGTCTAGGAATGGTAGAACGATGGGTTCGATGACGGTTTGGATGTACCGTGCACTATTCAGTGTCCCCTCGACGATCACCAGTGGTGTACGGCCAGTGTAGGAGATCGCTCCCCACACCATGATGCCGGGTGTTGGCCCTGTGTGCCTCGGTCATATGCAGTCCTGATTGTGGCGCTCACCTGCACGGCGCCAAACACGCATACGACCATCATTGGCACGAAGGCAGAAGCGACTCTCATCGCTGAAGACGACACGTCTCCTTTCGTCCCTCCATTCACGCCTGTCGCGACACCACTGGAGGCGGGCTGCACGATGTTGGGGCGTGAGCGGAATACGGCCTAACGGTGTGCGGGACCGTAGCCCAGCTTCATGGAGACGGTTGCGAATGGTCCTCGCCGATACCCCAGGAGCAACAGTGTCCCTAATTTGCTGGGAAGTGGCGGTGCGGTCCCCTACGGCACTGCGTAGGATCCTACGGTCTTGGCGTGCATCCGTGCGTCGCTGCGGTCCGGTCCCAGGTCGACGGGCACGTGCACCTTCCGCTGACCACTGGCGACAACATCGATGTACTGTGGAGACCTCACGCCCCACGTGTTGAGCAATTCGGCGGTACGTCCACTCGGCCTCCCGCATGCCCACTATACGCCCTCGCTCAAAGTCCGTCAACTGCACATACGGTTCACGTCCACGCTGTCGCGGCATGCTACCAGTGTTAAAGACTGCGATGGAGCTCCGTATGCCACGGCAAACTGGCTGACACTGACGGCGGCGGTGCACAAATGCTGCGCAGCTAGCGCCATTCGACGGCCAACACCGCGGTTCCTGGTGTGTCCGCTGTGCCGTGCGTGTGATCATTGCTTGCACAGCCCTCTCGCAGTGTCCGGAGCAAGTACGGTGGGTCTGACACACCGGTGTCAATGTGTTCTTTTTTCCATTTCCAGGAGTGTATTAGATACGGGACTAGGAAATAGCGCTTTGTCGCTTTAACTTTGGACGCCAGTACACTTTGTTTCGTTGCGTCTAGGCTCGTGCCGTGCATTCGTTTGCTGATACATCATTTCCTTGTGTAGCGGATCTCTCCCTCGCGGACAATTCCGTTCCACGATGGACCACACCGTGCGGCTATCGCCGGAGTTAACAGCGTTCAAATTAATAACACAGTTCTCGAATGACAGCAGTCTATTAAGCGTGCGCTATTCATATAGGGCGGCGAAGTGCCTCCGCTGGACTGGGATGGAGCGACGGGAAGCTGTGTGAGACGGAGGAGACGAGGAGGGGGGGACTGGGCTGCATGAATACAAACGGCTGCGGGTCACGCGGGCCTAAGTAGCGCCTCTTACTCCGACATGGGACTTTAATGGCGGACGCCGCAGGCCGCGGACCTCCGCCAACCGACGCATTATTTATGTCCCACTTTGTGGTTTAACACGCACCGTAAAGCGCCCCGCGAACCCTCATACAGAGGCTGCAAAGTATGAATTTAAAGCCGTTCTGCTCGGGGAAGCTTTTCTCCGGAGCGCTGGAATATATGGGGAAGTCATGTCAGCCAATAAAGATGGTATTTCACAGGTCAGCCGCGTATAATTCAGGAAGTAATCTCGGTTCCCAAGACTAACTGGCCCTTCTTCTCACGGGAATAATTCAGCGGGCTAATGCTATTTAGTGTCTCTGACCCATCATTTGGGGATCGTGGCCTCTGCCGCTGGTTGCTCACCTAAAAACTGTACTTCCATTGTTCAGGTGAATGGGTCGTGCGATGGCTGCATTGCATTTCACAAGAAAGGTCCCTTCCGTTATACCAGGAGCCAGAGGTTTGGTGGCCATAATTCTCTGATCAGCAACAAATGGGAACGACAGAGGAAATACTTAATGAGTACAGTGTAAGCCTCTTGGTGTTGCTTTCCAGGTCCTGTCGAAAAATAGTACAAAGTAGTTGGTCTAGTTCATACACTATTATGCGACGTTTGGCGTATGATGTGAAACTATACTTTTCTGTGAGATTTTCCAGTCATGTTAATGCCGTTATGCGACAAGCTTTTCGAATAGTAGCACTGCAACAGTGTTACACTATAGATAGGGTTACCATCAGTCCCGTTTTTTGCGGGATGTCCTCTGTATTAAGGCAGTAATTTGTCTCGTGAAATTCGATGAACCCAAGATTTGGATAAAAGATAACATTTAAGTTGGTGGTATTCTCAACTGGCAGATCGCAGTATTTTGTTTAATAATACTGTGAACTCTATAAATGAACATCTAAACTTCTGGAACATAAGAAAATTGTCTCATTTGCAGGGTCTGCAGTGAAACAGCAGTCGAAACTTGTTCGACGTGTGTTGAAGATGTGCGATTCTGACGAAAATGAAAGAATGAGTTTCAAATAAATGAATGACTTTCCAGATGTCTTGGGAGAAATCTTGTACTTGGGCAAAGTTGGTGAATGGCAATAAGTTTAAAGCAAGATGCGTGGCATACAACAGAACTATATCAGCCTCTCATGGAGATGAATTAGATTTGAATCATCATGCTTGGAGTGAAGGTCACAAACATAAAATGCGTTCACAAATTTCAGTATAAACAAACAGGCCACTTTTTTCACAAACTAAATCGCCTGAAAGTAATCCTATTTCTGCCGCAGAATTAGCCCTTGTGTTTCACAGTGTCAAACATAATCTGAGATACATGCATGGACTGTTACAATAAGTTAATGACTGATATATCTGACGATTCGAAAAACGACATTGTACTCTTGAAAGCAGTGAAAGCAGCTAAATCTCACAAGAAATACTCTAGGGAACATTTATAAATTGATGGCTGTCAACTTGAGGAAGAAAACAAACATTTTAAGGGTACTTTTCTTTCATTATTTTCTTTCTTTGTTGTTATTAATGAAGTAAAACCTTCAATTCTATTGTTGAATATCTAAACTTTATAATTTGTGATATTTTTGAGAATTCTGGAACATTTCCGAGCATGTCCCTTATTTTTGTGAAATGTTCCTGATTTATAAGCTTGTGTCCGTGATTTCATTGTTGGAAATGTGCCAACGCAAATTAAGATTTTCTCCTTTAATAAGCTCTCACATGTCATCTTTTTGAAAGTTAATTTAATCTTTCAGTATATAAAGAAGTTAAAATGTTAACTGTAAGACAAAAATACTTGAAAATTAAAATATGCTGTTGGGTTCCTGAATAATCAAGTTTAGAGAGCCATGAATGGGTATCTAATAGGTGTTTATGTTGCAGAGTCAAACCTTTTCAGTGGTGTAGCAACAAACATGTTCAGCAATGTGTTTATCTCTCCTGAATCTGCTGAGCGAAAGAGCGATAATATAGTACCGTGACTCTGGTAATTGTTGCATTTGTTATCAACCAACTAACGTGATAACAATGACCAGCGTTAAGGTACACGTGAAAAGTACACTGATCGTTTCTCATATTAAACTCAGGGTGTCTCTGTTCCACTGCACTGTTAGGTTATATTTGCAGGAAAAATTCTCAGTACTAAAGCATTTATTTAACTGTAACTCAATTTTCAAAAGGTCTCTTATTAAGAAAGAATAACAGGAAACGCTGCTGAGTTATTCTACACTGGTTACGAATAGTGTTAAAAAGTGAGTGATACATGTATCACCCTATTTTTCTTCGCTGTTTGTCACAACAGCAAATATTTTATTTTTAATTCTACTAACAAATGGTCCTACTGGAGCCTCGACCGACATTTAACCTGAGGGGGTATACAGTGATTTTGAAGCGACCACGGGGAACTAGCTCTGTAATTACTTACATATTTACCGAAACCAACTAAAAACTATACTCATTGCACGGTATTCCAAACAAACCCTCGCTGGAAGCTCGTTTTCATTTGTTTCACTCGCATGTCTCTCAAGCCAGGGCGCTGCATGTCAATGTATACGAGAAGATCTGAATAATACACAGACGTCTTTGCAGATCGGCTGGTGGTAAGTTGAAAGAGTTTCCTTGCGTAGGTCTCAATAATGGTACACGACGCCCCTCCACAATTCCTTTCTCTCCCTCTCCACCCCACCCTTAATCCCTAAAAGAGGGTGCTTCCTTCCTCTTGCAGTGACATTTTTCAGTGAACCATGTGCCTAGAAAATTCTCCATCTCTCGTCGCACGGATATAATTGGAATGCATTGCCATACGTGCTTCTTATAAGAACATTGGTAACAAGATGAGTTTTGATCTCTCTCCCTTCTTAAGGAGCCAGTTTATGACTTCTGTAGAGTGGTGACTCATTTTAGGCCTTGCGTGAATGAAGTCCTGTCTGCTGCTTTTGGATCATGCAGTAGGCAGTGTCGCTACAGCACTGGTGCGGCATGTGCCACCGTTAATATTGCACTCTCTCTTAAGCAAACGTTTTAAAGACATTTTATGGACAAGAGCGTTAGAGTAGATAAAAGTGAGCTACTTCCTTGTAAAGCATTGTTTCTCAATGTTAACGTAAAGGAGACTGGCTGGTGCGAACGACTTTGACTTATTGTCTACACCCCTACAATTTGTTGGAATCGTATTAAAGTGATATTATGTACTAGGACAAAATATACAAAATTATATCAAAAATTTTCTTTCATTGCCAAAGGTGTTTGCCAAGGTAATTCACTTCCGACCACAGGCTCACGAGAATGAAGTATTCAGAACGTACCTCATATCTTTCAAACTGTCTGAGATACTGGTACGAGATTTTGGCAAGTGATAGCATGCAAACAGGAGAGTAGCTTGCTATATACTTAATATGCAGAACTTTCTTATCTACGGCCATATAGCAGAAGCTATGGTTTTTATTTTTTTGTCAATCCAGTACTGTAACTTTTTAAGAGACTCCGATAGATATTGAAAACAGAATTTGCTAATGTGAAGATAGGCATGAAGTTTCTTCTGTTACGTTACTGCAAACTGAAACAATGCCGTTTTCTGTAAGCTATTGATCACTCTGGTCGCCAATAGCTTTTTTAACATGACGCTTTCAGAATCATATCACAATAGCTGCTACAAGGTGAATTTGTCCAAATTACACTATGTTTTGGCAAAAGAAGCAAAATTAAATCTGTCAACAAGATAAATGTAGCCTTTACTCATAAATGATGATGCTCCTTCAGTTGAGAAAAGGTTAAAAATTCAGACAAAAATAACTCGCCAATTCTGTTGCAATTTTGACAGATTATCATAACCCATCGTATTTTTAGTAGTGAACGACTGGAGTGGAGCCGTACTGAAGAGTTTTCTCCATGTTATTATTCTGAGAATTATGAAAATAATTCACGGCAAATAGTGTACTATGTTTTTGTTCCTATCCACATTCAGAATGAAGCGGTGGTCTTCTTCACCTTAATTGCCTTTCATGTGCTAAAGATAGATTATATATATTTATAATCTGTTTTAACCTTAATAAGCAGTGTCAAGTGGTTCATGAAGTAATGACCATCATGTTGTGGTGACCTTGTTATCCACAGATACACACGCACCAGAACTGATATTTGTAATAGAAAAATGCTACATGTTTTCTGCAGAGTAGAACTGACCCAATAATATTTTTTTGTAAATCTGAATCTGACCACACTGACGACTTGTAGGACCTTGCCAGCTATTCGTCAAAGTCAATATCACTACTGAATTAAAAGGTGTTTGTAGTAACAAGGTTCACTTTCTCATGCTGTGCAGGGATAAAAACGTAAAGATGGTACGCTATTTGCTGTACTTGTTTATATGTCAAATATGACTGAGGAGTAGAAAGAAAGTCCTTTGGTAAGTTTCAGTCCCAGCTGTTCATTATTAAAGATACACTGGGTTACAGGATTCCCCCGAAACTGCAACAGAATTGACGATTCATCAGAAGTGTCATCAGGGATGAGTTCTGAGGAATACATACAGTATCTAACTCCTAACTTAAATTTCGCTTTTTTTTTTTTTGGTCAAAACAAAGCATAAACTGCGTAACCTCGCCATGCAATAGCTATTGCAACAGAATCTTGAAACACAGTGTTTTATTGAGGAAGCAATAGGCGACCTTACAGAAAACCTCATTGTATCAGTTAGCTGTAGCAGAAGAGGAGAAATTTCGCATGTATTTCCACACTAGCAAACGCTCTTTTCACTAGCTATCAATGACTTTAACATTACAGTACTAGATTTACAAAAAGACTATAGCTTTGGCTACTTAGATACAAAGTTTCCATATGTTAACCATATGCAAATTACTCTCCTCATTATGTGCTATCTCTTTTTGATATCTCGAACGGTTTTGGTGGTAGGAGGTGTGTTATGAATACTTAATTCTCGCGCGTATCGGAAGTGAACGCGCTGTGTAAATTCCATTTTCGTTATCCTGGAGACAGAGACCTCACAAGCCTAAAGAAAAATGCAATGTGTTAGCTAAATTTCATTCACAGCAACATATGGTGAAATACACTCCAAATATAAAATCTTCGGGACGCACATTTTTCCCTGCAAAATTTTTTAAACTTACCGCAGCGTCTAACTTAAAAACGAAATATGATAGTATGTATGGCCATTAGCGAGATGATCACTTCAACATGGAGCTAACACATAAAGCTATGTTTTTTTGAATCATCCGTATTCTGACGGTTTTGATGCGGCCCACCACGAATTTCTTTCCTGCGCCAACCTCTTCATCCCACAACGTGCGTCCTCAGTTATTTGGTAGATCCCTGATGCCTTAGCAGATGTCCTATCGTCCTGTCCCTTTTCCTTGTCAGCGTTTTCCATAAATCCCTTTCCTCTCCGGTTACGCACAGAGCCTCCTCATTCCTGACTTTATCAATCCACCAAATTTTCAACATTTGTCTATAGCACCACATATCAAATGCTTCGATTCCTTCTATTCCGGTTTTCCCACAGCCCATATTTCACTGTCATGCAATGCTGCGCTCCAAACGTACATTCTCAGAAATTTCTTGCTGAAGTTAAGACTTGTTTGATACTAATAGATTCCTCTTGCCCAGGAATGCATTTTTTTCCAGTGCTAGTCTGCTTTTGATGTCCTACTTGCTCCGTCCGTCACTAGTTATTTTGCTGCCTAGATAGTAGAATTCCGTAACTTCATCTACTTCGTGACCATCAGTCTTCTGCATCTACAACAACATGTATACTCTGCAAATCTCATGTAAGTGCCTGGCAGAGGGTTCATTGAACCATTTTCATAATTCTCTATTATTTCAATCACGTGTAAAGCGCGGAAAGAACGAACACCTCCATCTTTCCGTGCGAGCTCTATTTTTCTTACTTTATCGTGGTGATAGTTTCTCCCTAAGTAGGTCTTGTTCAAAAAAATATTTTCGCATTCGGAGGAGAAAATTGGTGATTGGGGTTTCGTGAGAATATTCCTCCGCAACGAAAAACGCCTTTGTTTTAATGATGACCGTCCCAAATCCTGTATCATTTCAATGACACTCTCTCTCCTATTTCGCGATAATACAAAACGTGCTACCCTTCTTTGAGATTTTTCGATGTTCTCCACCAATCCTATCCGGTAAGGATCACACACCGCGCTGCAGTATTCTAAAATAGAGCGGACCAGCGTGGTGTAGGCAGTCTCTTTAGTAGATCTGTTATATTTTCTAAGTGTTCTGCCAATAAAGCGCAGTCTTTGGTTAGCCTTCCCCACAATATTTTCTACGTGTTCCTTCCAATTTAAGTTGTTCATAATTGTAATTCCTAGGTATTTAGCTACATTTACGAGCTTTAGATTTGACTGATTTATCGTGTAACCAAAGTTTAACGGATTCCATTTAGCACTCATGTAGACGATCTCACACTTTTCGTCATTTAGGTTCAACTGCCAATTTTCGCACCATACCGATATCTTCTCTAATTGTTTTGCAGTTTATTTTGATTTTCTGATGCGTTTACTAGTCGATAAACGACAGAGTCATCTGCAAACAACCTAAGACGGCTGATCACATTGTCTCCAGATCGTTTATGTAGATAAGGAACAGCAAAGAGCCGATAACACTACCCTTCGGAACGCCAGAAATCACTTCTGTTTTACTCGATGACTTTCCGTCAGTTACTACGAATCCAGTCACATCACTGAGACGATATAGACCATAAGCACGCAATTTCGCTACAAGTCGCTTGTGTGGTACTGTGTCAAAAGCCTTCCGGAAATCCATTTATACGGAATCAATTTTAAATCCCCTGTTAATAGCACTCAGCACTTCGTGCGAGTAAAGAGCTAGTTGTGTTTCACAATAACGATGTTTTCTAAATCCGTGTTCACTGTGTTTTAATAGGCCGTTTTCTAAGAGGTAATTCATAATGTTCGAACGTCCGCCCCCGGTAGCTGAGTGGTCAGCGTGACAGACTGTCAATCTAAAGGGCACGGGTTCGATTCCCGGCTGGGTCGGAGATTTTCTCCGCTCAGGGACTGGGTGTTGTGTTGTCCTAATCACCATCATTTCATCCCCATCGACGCGCAGGTCGCCGAAGTGGCGTCAAATCGAAAGACCTGCACCAGGCGAACGGTCTACCCGACGGGAGGCCTTAGCCACACGACATTATTATAATGTTCGAACACAATATATGTTTCAAAATCTTGCTGCATATCGATCTTAATGATATGCGTCTGTAATTTAGTGGATTCTGAGACGCCCTGCTAAACCGCAGGACAGGACAGGTAGTTTAAATTGTGGAAAAGGGCCAAAATAAGCGGCTGTCAGTTGCACTCGAACGTACAACTTAATTTATTTGACGAAACATTACAAGAGCCAAGAAAATTTAAAAAAAAACACAGCATTAATTTTTGGAACTTAATTACCGGGTGAATCCTCCATACAGGCTCGTGCCTTAAGGGCAAGGCTAATTTAAAATCGGCTGAAAGCCAATAACTTAAGACTCAAACCAAAATCAGAAATCTAAAAGGCAGAAGGCCTTATCTTAAATCAGTTCTTTCAATTAGGCTGAAGGCCCAAACAGTCTCACATCTTAAGAGCAAAACAACTTTAATTTTTAAAAAATCGGCTGAAGGCCGCTCTCTTGACTCAAACGAAAATAAATTTTTTAAAAGGCTGAAGGCCCAAACAGTCTTACGCCTTAAGGGCAAAACAACCTTAATTTAAAAATCGTCTAGAAGCCATACAAATACAAACAACAAGAACAAATAAGAAAAGGCAGTACACCAAACGGTGCTCAGAAGTTTCCGAGGGGCGACCTGGAATTCAAAACGCTAGCTTAGGTGAGTCTGGCAGTCGGTTCAAAAATGGCTCTGAGCACTATGGGACTCAACATCTTAGGTCATAAGTCCCCTAGAACTTAGAACTACTTAAACCTAACTAACCTATGCCCGAGGCAGGATTCGAACCTGCGACCGAGGCAGTCCCGCGGTTCCGGACTGCAGCGCCAGAACCGCTAGACCACCGCGGCCGGCAGGCAGTCGGCCTAACCATTCTGGATCTGACGACAATCCCACCGACAGACAGTCAACGGACCCACCGACAAGATAACTTCCGCTCCATCCGACCAGCAGACAATAGGGAGTTCAATGAAACAACGTAGAAGGTATTGGCGCCGACAACCAATTATACATTGAGCTGTCAAACTACACGCCGTGCTGGACAGTGACAACACGATGAGGAAAATACACTGCCTGAATTTACATCAATGGCACAAGCAGGTAACCGGAACGTTAACGGCCACAAGGCAGAAGATTCCGCTGGTGCACTTCAATTCAAAATAACCAAGTACAGTTAAACTCCACCGCAGGGTGGCTAAAATTTGCCAACTTGAAAACAACGTTGTTGCTCGCGGGAATGTCCCAACAGCCGACAACGAAATCCAAACGACACAATGTGAACAGTCGTGACTTGCTGGTAGATTAAGTCCAAACTGAACTTTCGTGTCCAGGATCGGTGAGCCACGGACCTATTAGCAATGGGAACAGCACCACACACTCCGACCGCGCGTGGACGCCGCAAGCGGCCCCGGCCAAAGTACGCGGTGCGGAGATTTCCTCACTGCTCCACGCCAACCGACCAACTAATCGCACACCGCACAGTCGGAACTTTAAGCGCCAGGCCAAAGATAATACAAGGTGCGAATATCGATACACAACGCTGTTGCCACTCGAGGAGAGAGAGGATAACAGCGTAATCGCGATAACCGCGGGAGACTAAACACCGAATGACAACCAAGGTTTAATCCAGCGCATAACATGAGCCAGCCATGGCTCAGATTGCTCCTTTACCTTTCTTGAGTATTGGTGTGACCTGTACAACTTTCCAGTCTTTGGGTGCGGATCTTTCGTGGAGCAAACGATTGTATATGATTGTTAAGTATGGATTTATTGCATCATCATACTCTGAAAGGAAGCTAACTGGTATACTGTCTGCTTTTATTTAGCAGGACTTGCTTTTATTAAGTGATTTAAGTTGCTTCATTACTCCCAGGACATCTACTTCTATGTTGCTCATGTTGGCAGCTGTTCTTGATTCGAATTCTGAAATATTTAGTCTTCCTTGGTGAAGAAATTTCGGAAGGCTGTGTTAAGTAACTCTGCTTTGGCAGCACTGTCTTCTACAATGTCTCTATTGCTATTGCACAGAGAAGGCATTGATTGTGTCTTGTCACTATCATACTTTACCTACGACCAGAATCTCTTTGGATTTTACGCCAGGTTCCGAGACAAAGTTTCGTTGCGGAAACTATTATAAGCATCTTGCACTGGAGTCCGCACTGAAAATTCGAGCTTCTGTAAAAGATCGTCAATCTTGGAGATTATGCGTTCGCTTAAATTTGGCATGCTTTTTCTGTTGTTTCTGCAACAGTCTTCTGACCCGTTTTGTGTGCCGTGGGGGATCAGCTCCGTCGTTTGTTAATTTATTTGGTATAAATCTCTCAATTTCTGCCGATACTATTTCTTTGAATTCAAGTCACATCTGGTCTACACTTACATTGTTAATTTGGAAAGAGTGGAGATTGTCTCTCAGGAAGGCGTCAAGTGAATTTTTATCTGTGTTTGTTTTTAATAGGTTCAGTTTTCGTTTAATTTTGGAGGATTTTGGGGGTTATATTGTTCAATCTCGCTACGACAACCCTGTGTTCACTAATCCCTGTATCCGTTTTGATGCTCGTTATTAACTTGGGATTATTTATTGCTAAGAGATCAAGTGCGTTTTCATAACCTTTACTATTCGCATGGGTTAGTGAACTAATTGCTCGCAATAATTTTCAGAGAGAGCGTTTAGCACAATTTAGGATGATGTTTTATGCGTACCTCCGGAATTAAACGTGCATTTTCGCTAATATATCGAGGGTAAATTAAAGTCACCGCCAACTAGTATAATTGTGTGAGTCGGGTACGTGTTTGAAATGAAACTCAAGTTTTTTAACCTTTCAGCAGTTGTATCATCTGAAATGGGAGATCGGAAAAGAATTCAACTATTATTTTATACCGGTTGCCAAGAATGACTTTTGCCCATACTAACTCACAGGAACTACCTACTTCAATTTCCCGACAAGATAAACTACTTCTAACAGCAAGAAATACGCCACCGCCAACTGTGTTTAGCCTATTCTTTCGGAACACCGTAGTTATGACAGCGAACCGATAGTTCTGTACTGACAAGTTACTCTGTAACTGCTATATATGATCTGAATATAGGCAGCTAGCCTGAAACCGGTCATTGAAAATAAAAAATAGCGATCAAAGACTGAAATGCCATATTTTTTATTTTTTTTACCGTTAGGTTCTTCGCAAAGACTTCGGCTGAACGTATTTCCGGCTTTAGCCAGATTTCAGTGCCTGTAACGATTTGAGCATCAGACTTTCTATTAGTACTTGGAGCTCCTGGTACTTTCCCAACACAGCTACAACAATTTACATCCGTTGTACCGATGGTTCCTGTATCTACGTCCTTCCTGTGTTCGGCCTGTACCCTTTGTGAGTGGAACTCTTTTTGTGTTTTACCGAGACTGTCTAGCCTAAAAAACCGTCCAGTCCACAGAACACAGTCCCTGACAGCCGTGTAGCCAAGTCCTGCGATTAAAGGACTCCTGACCTACTCCGCGGAACCAGAAACCCAACCACCCTACGGCGCAGGTCGAGGAATCTGCAGCCTACACGGCCGCAGAACCGTCTGAGCCTTTGATTCAGACTCTCTACTCGGCTCTGTACCAGAGGTCCGCAATCGGTCCTATCGACTATGCTATAAACGGTCAGCTCTGCTTTCATGTCGCAAGCAAGACTGGCAGCCTTTACCACTTCTGTTAGCCGCTCGAAACCAGAAAAACGTGAGCCACTACCTGCAGTTAGTTGCACCCTGTGCTCTTCATGGCATCCGGAAGGACCCGTTCCACGTCTGAAATGACTCCACCCGGTAAGCACATGGAGTACACATTGGCTTGCTTGCCCTTCTTGGCAGCATGTCCTTAAGGGGCCCCATAACGCGCCTAACGGTGGAACTCCCAACTATCAATAATCCCAGTCTCTGTGATTGCCCGTATCTCACAGGCTGAGAGGTTTCCTCTGAAACAGGACAGGCAACTGCAACTAGCTGAGCCAAAGACAGCCCTAGAACCTGTTTGTCAGACTAACCAGGGAAGGCCTCAAATACAGCCTCCTGATGTTAAGTTTCTCGCTGTTCTCATTTCTGCTACTGCTCATTACTTCGTCCTCCTTCGATGTACTCTCACTTTCACTCGGGATAGCAATGTCATCAGCGAATTTTATCACTGATATCCTTTCACCTTGAGTTATAATTCCTCTCCTGAACATTTCTTTTAATTCCATCATTGCTCCTTTGATGTAGAGATTGAACATCAGGGGCGAAAGACTGTATTCCTATCTTACGCCCTTTTTTAATCCGTGCTCTTCTTTCATGATTCTTATTATTCCCTACTTCCTTCTTGATCGCCCACTTTATTATTCTCTCTTTGCTCTTGTAAATATTATATCTTACCCGTCTCACCCTATGGTTTACCCCTATTTTCTCAGATTTTCAAACACCACGCATCTTTTTACACTGTTGAACGCTTTTTATAGGTCGACAAATCCTATGAACGTGACTTGATTTTCCTTTACTTTTGCTTCCATTATTAACCGCAACGTCAGAATTGCCTCTCTCGTGCCTTTACATTTCCTAAAGCCAAACTTATCTCTCAGGCCGTGACATTGTCGCGAATAAAACAGTGACCCGTATATAGAATAAATTTCCTTTAATTTACCTCTATGGTCACAGACATTTTGTTCACAAATTACCGTTTCGGTCTATAATGCCCATCTTCAGACCTGTGTTTTATAAAAACAATGTCCTAATGTACACAGATCTGAAGATGGTCATTATAGTTCGAAACCGGTACTCGCTACGGTCGCAGGTTCGAATCCTGCCTCGGGCATGGATGTGTGTGATGTCCTTAGGTTAGTTAGGTTTAAGTAGTTCTAAGTTCTAGGGGACTGATGACCACACAAGTTCAGTCCCATAGTGCTCAGAGCTATTTGAACCTTTTGAAACCGGTACTCGGTGAACAAAAAGTTTGTGACCATAGACGTAAATTAAGTGAAATTTATGATCATCATTTAACACATCCTCACTTTTCTTTTCCGTTCTTCTGTATATTATTATTGTAAGCAACTTGGATGCATGAGCTGTTAGCTTATTGTGCGATAGTTCTCGCACTTGTCGGATCTTGCGGTCTTCGGAATTGTGTGGATGATATTTTTCCGAAAGTCAGATAGTATGTCGCCGGACTCATACATTCTACACATCAACGCGAATAGTCGTCTTGTTGCCACTTCCCCCAATTATTTTAGAAATTCTGATGGAATGTTATCTATCTCTTCTGCCTTATTTGATCCAAAGTCCTCCAAAGCTTTCTTAAATTCTGATTCTAATACTGGATGCCCTATCTTTCTAAATCGACTCCTGTTTCTTCGTCTATCACAGAAGACAAATCTTCCCCCTCATAGAGGCCTTCAGTGTACTCTTTCTACCTATTCGCTCTCTCCTTATGCATTTAACAGTGGAATTCCCGTTGCACTCTTAATGTTACCTCACTTGCTTTTAATTTCACCGAAGGTTGTTTTGGCTTTCCTATATGCTGAGTCAGTCCTTCCGACAATTTTATTTTCAATTTCTTCACATTTTTAATGCAGCCATTTCGTCTTAGCTTCCCTGCACTTCCTATTTATTTCATTCCTGAGCGACTTGTATTTCTGTATTCCTGAATTTCAGCGATCAATTGAAGTATTTATTCTGTTTTGCATGGCTTCTTCACAGTTACTTTCTTTATATCTATGTATTTCTTTTCAACTTCTGTGATTGCACTTTTTATAGATGTCCATTCCTATTCAGCTGTACTGCCTACTGTGCTGTTCTTAATTGCTGTACCTAAAACCTTAGAAAACTTCAAGCGTATCTCGTAATTCCTTAGTACTTCTGCATACCATTTTTTGCGTATAAATTCTTCCTGATTAATCTCTTAATCTTCAACCTGCTCTTAGTCAGTATTTTGTTGTGATCTGAGTCTATATCTGCTCCTGGGTATGCCTTACAATCCAGTATCTAATTTCGGGATCTCTATCTGACCATGATGTAATCTCACTGAAATCTTCCCGTATCACCCGGCCTTTCCCAAGTATACTTCCTCCTCTTGTGATTCTTGTACAGAGTATTCGTTATTACTCGCTGAAATTTATTACAGAGCTCTGTCATTCTTGGTCCCTTGCCCAAATCCTCACCTAACCTTTTCATCTACTTATTCCCCTAGAACTGCATTCCACTCCCACATGTCTATTAGATTTTCAATTACCTTTACGTACTGTAATACCCTTTCAATATCTTTATATACTTTCTCTATTTCTTCATCTCCAGCTTGCGACGTCGGCGTGTGCACCTGAACTATCGTTGTCGGTGTTCGTTTGCTGCCGATTCTGACAAGAACAACCCTATCACTGAACTGTTCACTGTAACACACTCTCTGCCATACCGTCTTATTCATAACGAATCCTACTCCACTTATACAATATTTTGCTGCTAGTGATATTACTCTAGACTCATCTAACCAGAAGTCCTGGTCTTCTTTCCATTTCTCTTCATTGATCCCTACTACATCTAGATTGAGCCTTTGCATTTCCCGTTTCAGATTTTCCAGCTTCCCCACTACGTTCAAGATTCTCACATTAATCAGCCACCCTCGTTATTTCTTCGTTGGTTATTCAATCTTTTTCTCAAGGTCACCTCCCCCTTGTCAGTTCCCTCCCGGGGATTCGAATGGGGGAATATTCCGGAATCTTTTGCCAGTGGAGAGATCATCATGACACTTTTTCAATTACAGGCCACCTATACTGTGAATACATGTTGTGTGTCCTTAATGCAATGGTTTCATTGCGTTCTGCATCCTCATGATCATTGCTGATTCTTCCGCCTTTAGGGGCAGTTTCCCACCTCAAGGACGAGAGAGTGCCCTGAACCTCTGTGCATTCCTCCGCCGTCTTGGACGTTTTCAGAATGAGGACGGCTCTTATCAGAATGCGGGCGGCTCTTATGTCGGTAGCGGGTTTCGAACCCGAGACTGATGTCTTTCCAGAATGAGATTTTCACTTTGAAGTGGAGTGTGCGTTGATATGAAACTTCCTGGCAGATTAAAGCTGTGTGCCGGACCGAGACTCGAACTCGGGACCTTTGCCTTTCGTGGGCTAGTGCTCTACCAACTGAGCTACCGAAGCACGACCCACGACCCGTCCCCACAGCTTCAATTCTGCCAGTACCTCGTCTCCTACCTTCCAAACTTCACAGAAGCTCTTCTGCGAACCTTTCGGTACTAGCACTCCTGGAAGAAAGGATATTGCGGAGAGATGGCTTAGCCACAGGCTGGGGGATGTTTGCAGAATGAGAGTTTCACTCTGCAGCGGAGTGTGCGCTGCAGGTTCAAACTCCTTAAATACAATGAACAGTACGGAGAATAAAACAAATTGCATACGGCAGAAAACGACCAACACAAATGATTTGCTACGGTTGTGTTAGTTAAGTTACGAAGTGAGCTTATTGGTATTGTTAAGAAGAACACAGATTGATGTAAGGTCACTGCAGAAAATATTTGTTGCTCATCTAAAGAGACGCTCTTGACTGTGTAGCACAGGTACCAAGGGCTCAGTCACGTGATGCTTCACTGCTGTCGCAACTGTTGCCAGTGAAGTGGCGGGGGGGGGGGGGGGGGGGGGCAGTTGCCAGTTGGAATCAGCGCTGACTGTCCAGTATGTCCACAAGGAACGGTGTACCACTTTTAACGAAGCAACAAAGTGTAAAATAGTAAAAATGTCCTAACCGACAGCAGCCGAGGACAAGCGACACGTCTTGTCAGTGACAGTCGGTTTAAACTTGACAAGAATTCCTGGTGTAACTGACTGGTGATCTATCTCAGCTACTTTCCGAGCAAATATAGCAATTGACATTTGGCCATGGCTAACATTAGTCGGTTTAAACTTGACAAGAATTCCTGGTGTAACTGACTGGTGATCTATCTCAGCCAGTTTCCGAGCAAATATAGCAATTGACATTTGGCCATGGCTAACATTGGCACATAAAGCTACCTAGCTTCAGTGGTCCAAACAATGCAGAAAATAGGCAGCAGCTGATTGGAGGCGGGTAGTGTGGTCCGACTATACCGATTTCGCAAAATATGAAACGTGTTGAGTACACCGACTAATGTCTGTGCGGTGCACCAACGTTAAACGCCGATTAGCAAACCGTTGTCAGCCAACCGTTCATTTTACCGTGGTTAGCTCTGTGTACTGTACTGGAAATAGGACTGTTGATATTTTTAAAAATACCGGGAATCCGATATCTCGATATTTAAAAAGTTATCATCAACTCCCGATATCTCGAAGTAAGATATCTATATCGCGTCGAAGAAATATCAATGGATCGGCCTATAAATGTATCGGCTGCATAATGTAAATATACTGCCGTTTTCAGAGCTGAATATTTAAGTACACTACTGGCCATTAAAATTGCTACACCAAGAAGAAATGCAGATGATAAACGGGTATTCATTGGACAAATATATTATGCTAGAACTGACATGTGATTACATTTTCACGCAATTTGGGCGCATAGATCCTGAGAAATCAGTACCCAGAACAAACACGTCTGGCCGTAATAACGGCCTTCATACGCCTAGGCTTTGAGCCAAACAGAGCTTGGATGGCGTGTACAGGTACAGCTGCCCATGCAGCTTCAACACGATACCACAGGTCATCACGAGTAGTGACCGGCGTATTGTGACGAGCCAGTTGCTCGACCACCATTGACCAGACGTTTTCAATTGGTGAGAGATCCGGAGAATGTGCTGGCCAGGGCAGCAGTCGATCGTTTTCTGTATTCAGAAAGGCCCGTACAGGACCTGCAACATGCGGTATTGCATTATCCTGCTGAAATGTAGTGTTTCGCAGGGATGGAATGAAGGGTAGAGCCACGGGTCGTAACACATCTGATATGTAACGTCCACTGTTCAAAGTGCCGTCAATGCGAACAAGAGGAGACAGAGACGTGTAACCAATGGCACCCCATACCACCACGCCGGGTGATACGCCAGTACGTCACATATCGGATTTGTCCAGAACACTTCATGTCGAATTCCCTGTTTTTCTCATTTCTGACAATGCCAGTGACCTAGCAGTTGTAGTATGAAAATTGCGTACTGAAGCTAAAAGTCGCAGTTTCGGTTGGTAATGCCGAGCGCCGATTATGTCAGCATTTCTCCTCACATGGCTCCAGCCACCACAAATATTCTTACCATTTAGTTTTTTGTTCATTTTTAGCAACTGTTTTAGAACAATGCCGATGTGAAGAAATAACACACTATTGAGTTAAAAATTGTTTTTAACGCAACTGTTGTGCTATATCTTCACATCGGGAATGTTGTTCCATTCACACCGCCACTTATTCTTTTGTGCCACAGTCAAAAGAGAAAGATTGGACGTGATGAAAGCTCAAAAAGTAGTAAGACTCCTTCACACAGTGAAAGTAAAATTATGTTCTACTACAACTTCAAAAGAACAATCTCAAATTTTGAAAAAAAATATAAAATAAAGATATCGACACTCGATATTGCCTTATAGATATCCACATTTCGATATACTCGGGGGAAAATACCACCGATAATTATCTACATTTCTTGGAAAAACATTGATACATCGATATTTTATCAGCAGCCGTAAACGGAAGGCTCCGAGGAGATACCAAGATGTTAACATACATACGAATTTTCTCACAGCTGCTTAATACGTAAGTTTTCTAGACTCGCTGGTGAGTGACGCCACTGTTGCGTGCTCTCACTTTCGTCAACAAGCAGAGGTGCGTTTATAACTCTCTACTAGTCTGTTCGTTTATGTTTGGTAAAATGGAAAACAAAAGGCATGGATATACTTCTCGAATTTGTTGGTTCGAATGCGTCAGTTCTTGAAAATAAAAGAACTGACAGCTGCAGTGCAAAAAGAGAAATGTGCTGTGTTTCCTTTCGGTCATTATTTTCTCATTTCTTTTTTTCATTCAATTCGCATACGTAGGTCATTTATAAATAAAATTCATGAAATATATACTAATTACCACATTTAATTGTCATTTTTATAAAGAAATTCACGTCTTCTTGTTTATAGCTTTACACTCCGTACAAAAATACAGTTTTCATTGCAAAAAATTCTTAATTACCGATCTTTTATAAAATACTATTAATGAAGACTGTATAGTTAAAAAAAACTACAAATTAAACATTTTCTGTCTTTCTATATTTTACGCTTGACGTAAATGCTCCCAGAACGTGCACCTTTGTTTACAAATATGAATCCACCTGAAGTTGAACACTGGCCACCCACCCACACAGTGAGCAAGAAGGCTACCACAGAGACTCTGCTTGTTGAAAGAAGTCTACTTCATTTTAGTACCTTCAAGATGGTCGGGAGACTTAGAAGTGGGTTAACTCAAGAATTTTTTGAGTGGTTCTTTATCTACTTTGGGGAAATCATATTTATGTTTCGAACATCACGTACCGTAAAGATAAAAAATTACAAAAATTCGATTTTCGTGTGACCCCCAGATCAGAGAAAAACAGCCATTGTGGTCACATGTGGAAGCACAATTTATTACTCCTGGTAAGTTTGATTCGTAAATTAACAAACTTTCTGCGTTACGGTATAGGGCACGGTATATGATGCCTCGAGTCTGTCTCAGTACAATGAAACGTTCCTCCTTAATAACGTACGCTTATAAAACCTGGTTATCGCGTGGCAATCTGGCGTGAGATATAGTCAGATTTAACCGTTGCCAGCTCCCTCGTTTAACTCTGATCGAGGAGGGTGCACCAGAAAATTTTTTTCGACAAAGTCGGTACAAATGTTCGTTTTTTGAAAAATCTCTCACATCGAAATTAATGTATTTCTGCTCAAAGTTTGATATATCATTATTACAAACATCTGTGGAACAGAATAGTGATATCTTCTTTTTCAAGATTTTAACAGCTCTCCAAATTTCTGTGAAAAAAAACCATATCTTAAGCACTTGTCTCACATAAAATGGCTTACTATAGTAGTAAATGAAAATTCCTTCCACATAATGTTTCGTTATAGTATTGGCTTATTTGCTTGCCAAATTTAATAGTATAATGTCAGTCGTTTGCCAGGACAAAGGTACATGAAGTTGAGAAAATTTAAGTTACGGAAAACTTGAATCGAAGATTTGACAGTGTTTGTATTACGCCTTATCTGGGTGAATGAGTGCAAGCCATATGCATTCTCCTCTTCATTCTCAAACTAATATTTTCCTACTTGTTCTCTTAGGTTAGCCTGATCTTCAAATTAGTAACTACAATGTTAGCTGCGTCAATTTTCCTGTTGTCCGCGCGACGGCTACGGTCGCAGGTTCGAATCCTGCCTCGGGCAGGGATGTGTATAATGTCATCAGGTTAGTTAGGTTTAAGTAGTTCTAAGTTCTAGGGGACTGATGACTTCAGATGTTGAGTCCCATAGTGCTCAGAGGCATTTGGACCATTTTTTTCCTGTTCTCGATTATTTTCCATATCGACAGTGTGCGAACTCCTGTATCAAATCCTAACCACTGTAGAGTCCATAGTCTGCCAAGATTAGCGCAGTTAAAAACTAAACAAGCATTATACGCTGCAACTTCATCAGCAGTTGTGGAAACGAATGTTTTTTGAAGGCATGGATTTCATATCAGAGTTGTAACTTTCATTAGGATTTTGAATTTTTCCATGCACATACTTTAGTAGTAGTTCTATATCTGCTAAACATCGAAATACGAGTATTTCCCATACTGAGACTGCATAAAACTGGAAGAAAACGGCAGAGAAATAAATAATATGAGGAAATACATATAACTAAGGGCGTGACCACGTGCACGCTTTGTTCAAAATGGCTCTGACCACTATGGGACTTAACTGCTCTGGTCATCAGTCCCCTAGAACTTAGAACTATTTACATATAACTAACCTAAGGACATCACAAACATCCATGCCCGAGGCAATATTCGAACCTGCGACCGTAGCTGTCGCGCGGTTCCAGACTGTAGCGCACGCTTTTGTTAATTATTATTTTTATTATACGTAGGAGTGGACTTGGAACATAATATTCCGGAATTGAAATTTCAGGACCGTGAAGTAAATGAAGACCCGATAATTTTTTTTTTCAATTTTGGTCCTTTGCGCTTACGTCCCCACATTTACTCTGTTCGAGACTGGTGCACCAGAATTTACCGCGGATAACTTTAAATCGAGTTTGGTACACTCGGCCATTCGATGAACACTCGAGCACTGTAACGGAGCTCTACGGATTTCGCAAAATCAGTCGATCTTAATCACATAGAAAATGTTTTGGGGATTTTTTGGAAGAGAGGATGGAACGTAAGCAATCTACCAGGTGATCAAAAAGTCAGTATAAATTTGAAAACTTAATAAACCACGGAATAATGTAGATAGAGAGGTAAAAATTGACACACATGCTTGGAATGACATGGGGTTTTATTAGAACAAAAAAGAAACAAAGTTCACAAAATGTCCGACAGGTGCGCGTCGTTTGGTGATGCTCGTGCGCTCAGCCTTCACTTTTCGTCATGCTTGGCCTCCCAGGTCCCCAGACCTCAGTCCGTGCGATTAATGGCTTTGGGGTTACCTGAAGTCGCAAGTGTATCGTGATCGACCGACATCTCTAGGGATGCTGAAAGATAGCATCCGACGCCAATGCCTCACCATAACTCCGGACATGCTTTACGGTGCTGTTCACAACATTATTCCTCGACTACAGCTATTGTTGAGGAATGACGGTGGACATATTGAGCATTTCCTGTAAAGAACATCATCTTTGCTTTGTCTTACTTTGTTATGCTAATTATTGCTATTCTGATCAGATGAAGAGCCATCTGTCGGACATTTTTTTGAACTTTTGTATTTTTTTGGTTCTAATAAAATGCCATGTCATTCCAAGCATGTGTTTCAATTTGTACCTCTCCATCTACATTATTCCGTGATTTATTCAGTTTTCAAATTTATACTGACTTTTTGATCACCCAGTAGATCCTCGTAATTCGCTAAAGAATAATTTAACCCTTTATTTGGCAAATGGTGAAAATAAAAACAAAAAATTTTTTCAGCGCTTATATTTATTTATTATGCTTAAAGAAATATAATTCAGTCAGTTTTAGAAATTTTTGACAAAAATTATGAAAATTATGAAATGTTGCTTACAAGCAACATTGCCAGCAGTAGACCACATTTATACATACTATAGAAAAAAAGTTTTTGCCAATAACCTCACGCAAAAGGTTTCCTGTACGTGAATAATTTAATTTATGAACACATTTATGCATTCCTGCTGTGTAATAGAACTGTTTCATTTTCCCTTCTAGTTCTTCTTGCAATGGAATTTTTGGAAACAGTTCCTCTTTGGAACGAAGCGCAATACTAGATTGCATTTTGAATACATGACTGTAGAAAATCCAGATAGACAATAAAGAAAACGACCTTTGAAACTGTATACAGGCCAATGCTCCATATTATCAAATCAGACATCTTGTGTGACAGTCGGAGCTGTTGGCTTCCTTCTCTTCTTTTGTGGTGGTGTTATGTCTACTGAGGGCCTTCCTACTTTCCTTTTCCCTGAAAACATCAAACCATTGGCAATATCTGCCCTTAATGATTTCAGTGAGGTCTTCTTGTCCAGAGATTCTCTTCGAAATACCAGCCAGGCATTTACAACACTCAGATCTAGCATAAATCCAAACAATCTCATGTACCAACACCTAGTTTTCATTGGTACTCTGCAGAGCTCTATCAGCATTCAGCATACCAGCAAGATCAACTCCTCCCATATGCTTGTTGTACTGACGTACAATACTGGGACAGGGCACATCAATTCTTTTTTTTTTTTTTTTCATTGCTGTCCCATCATTTTACTGTTGAGAGTGGTTGGACACCACAAAATGAGTCACAAAGTGTCACGATTTTATTGTTTTGTATATCCGCCGTAAGCATAATATACTAATGGCACATGTCCCAACTATGGGCAATGTTGCTCACAGGCAACATAAAAGTTTTATACTATTTACGTAATTCAAAACAATATTAGATTGAAATATTTCTGCTGTAAACTCACCTCTGGGTATTTCTTGAAGAAAATCTGGTAAGATTACTGCCAATTTATTGAAATCCACTCTTTCAGAAGCAAAGTAAGACTCCCCTGTTGCTCATACGAGGAGATCTCTGTAACACCACTGCACAAACTGCCATCTCGTGTGGAAAACCTTGAACTGTTACAACATCTGGCATTCGCAGTGTGTAAAGGAACGTTGCCTGGAGGCAACAATGCCAGTAAAAGGCACTGGGGAGTGTTTGTTGTTCCATAAGGCCAACGTAAATTTGATGTTGCTTGAGAGCAACACTGCCAAATAAAGGGTTAAAGAGCCGTTCCTTGCCAGTTGAGGATGACGTCCCTAAATGTGCTACGGAACAGTGTTGTTTATTTATTTTTTACGAGAAGAGCAGCAGTGAGGGTGTGGTTTGGCCGGCAGTGTGGGGAGCCGGGCGGCGCGCGGCCGCTTCCTGGCCGGGCCTGCCCGGGACCCGCCGGCCTTGGAGTTCCAGAGCCGCCGCCGCCGCCGCCCTTGACCGCGTGATACACTGCGACTGCGGCCGCGGCACTCCCCTCCCCTCCCCTCCTGTCGCACGGCCGGTGCCACACTCCGCGGTCTCTCCCAGCACACCACTCTCTTTATTCCAATAGCCCGGGAGCCAACTGCCATTGTTAGTTCGTTATTTAACCCTACTGTTATCCTCGGGAAAGGAATTTGTTCTTCAGTAACTTTTTAATATTTAAATGTTACTGCTCCAACCTTGATGATAATGTTTTTCTAAACGTTCTAAATACCTTGAGGGGGGCGTACTCGAGAGCAACGAACATTGTGAAAGTTTTTTTATTGGCTCTTCGTTTACTACATGATATTGAAATTTTAATTCCTGAATATAACGTTCCAATTCCACTGCCACGTATGATAAAAGTAATGGTTCAAATGGCTCTGAGCACTATGGGACTTGACATCTGAGGTCAACAGTCCCCTAGAACCTAGAACTACTTAAAGCTAACTAACCTAAGGACATCACACACATCCATGCCCGAGGCAGGATTCAAACCTGCGACCGTAGCAGTCGCGCGGTTCCGGACTGAAGCGCCTGGAACCGCTCGGCCAACAGTGCCGGCGATAAAAGTAACAATTACCAAAATTGCACGTGGTGGCGCCCCTTAGTTGGATAGTCTGTCCCGTTTTTGCTCAACTGGGCCCTCGAAAAGATGGTCCAGGAATGGGAAGAACAACTCAGACAATGTTCACTAAATCACTAGGTGCAACTGCGTTATAAAAACAAAACTCTTATTGCGCAGAGACATAGAAATGCCAATAAGAAAAATCAGCTTTTTGAAAAGAATTGCAGAAAGAAACAGGTCTTCAGATACCTTACGAAAACACATAATATTTGTCAAATTTAAAATATGCTCCACATTTCAGGAATACAGTGTACGAAAAAATTAAGAGTCGATAAATACAAATATCTGGGTGAGGGGATACAGAAGATATCAGTGCAACGAAGATCAAAGTGAATGAGATTTTCACTCTGCAGTGGAGCGTGCGCTGATATGAAACTTCCTGGCAGATTAAAACTGTGTGCCGGACCGAGACTCGAACTCGGGACCACCTTTGCATTTCGCGGCCAAGTGCTCTACCAACTTTTTTTTTTCTTAAGCTCATTTTGTTCGCTTTTGTTCGTTGTATCTGCTCGGGGCGGACGTTGTAAGACATCCGATTAAGTTCGTTGACGATCGATTAACTCAGTATTTTTTTTTTTATTACAGAGGGTACGTAACCCTCTGATCGAACACGCTGAGCTACCGTGCCGGCTAACTGAGCTACCCAAGCACGACTCACGCCCCGTCCTCACAGCTTTATTTCTGCCAGTACCTCGTCTCCTACCTTCTGAACTTTACAGAATCTCTCCTGCGAACCATGCAGAACTAGCACTCCTGAAAGAAAGGATATTGTGGAGACATGGCTTAGCCACAAAAAATGGTTCAAATGGCTCTGAGCACTATGGGACTTAACATCTGTGGTCATCAGTCCCCTAGAACTTAGAACTACTTAAACCTAACTAACCTAAGGACATCACACACATCCATGCCCGAGGCAGGATTCGAACCTGCGACCGTAGCAGTCCCGCGGTTCCGGACTGCGCGCCTAGAACCGCTAGACCACCGCGGCCGGCGCTTAGCCACAGTTCTGCATGGTACGCAGGAGAGCTTCTGTAAAGTTCGGAAGGTAGGAGACGAGGTACTGGCAGAAGTAAAGCTGTGAGGACGGGGCGTGAGTCGTGCTTCGGTAGCTCAGTTGGTAGAGCACTTGCCCGCGAAAGGCAAAGGTCCCAAGTCTCGGTCCGGCACACAGTTTTAATCTGCCAGGAAGTTTCAAGATCAAAATGGCCTTCCAGTTGACTAAAGATGTCTCCAATTAGAGTTCTGTCTCCTCCAGGGTTAAGTTTTTACCTCTGTATTGAACAGAATAAAAATCTATAATGAAAGCAGTATCTGTTCCCAAAAGAACAGATACCTTTGATGACCGTGCAGCTTCTCTAGAATTAAATGATAATTAAATCGACAACCTAGCTGCAAACAGGCGTTGATATTCACCGTTGGGGACGTTTTGAAAATGTGTGCCCCGACCGGGACTCGAACCCGGGATCTCCTGCTCACATGGCAGACGCCCTATCCATTTTTTTGTTTTTTATTCGTTATTGATCGTTGTGGTAGGTCGTTGCGGACGTCACATAATTTCCGTTAAACTTGATCCTTCCACTCTGTTTTTTATTACAGAGGCCAACCAGCTCTCTGACCGAACACTTCAACGCCACTACATTCAACATGTATATCAACGCCTGTTTGCAGCTAGGGTGTCGATTTAATTATCATTTCAGAACAAAAATCTGCTTCAGTTGCTAGTAATCCTTGGTTTCAAAGCCTAAAGCTTCATCTTCAAGTGCCACAACCACTTCATGTCGGCTATCGAGGCGGGCGCTCCAGTTGCTGATCTTACATTCCCATGCGTTTGTTTGGCCTGGGTGTGACCGCTTATGACTGTCTGGCCACACATTTATGTTTCCACAATTATTTGGTGGCCTCTGAAGATGAGCTTTAGGCCTCCAAACGGTCGTGCAATAAATAAGAAATTACTGGCAACTGATGCGCATTCTTATTCTGTTAATATGTTCCTCACCTGCGGATGTTCGCCTCAAACTTTTTTACAGTAACAAAACCAGAATGTCTGTACTAGGCCGAATTCCTGCATTTGATTAAAATACTGGAAATAAAAAAAATGCAAACAAAAGAGAGGAAAATCCTTATAAAAATATTCGTCCCAATGAAACGCAAATCTAAATACAGGAACAGGAGTAACAAAGATATGTACAAAACGTAACTATGCGTAAATGTAGAATGATGTTTAACAGCCATCTGATTCGGATAAATGAAAACTAGAAATGCAAGAGAATTTTCAACGTGTCAGCTGGAAAAAAATCTCCTTGGTGCAAGTCGACCGGAGAAATCTTAAGTAACCTGACGGAAACGAAGGTTAAAGAATAAATAATTCTTTACAGAAATGCTTTTCGAAGGACTGTTTCAGATTCCCACCTCTAATTTTTTTTTTTTAAAAAAAAAAGAAGCTAGAGCGAAGCGGTCAGAAGCTCGGAGACAATAGCACTCTGATAAAATGAAAAATTATTAGAAAAATCGTAAGTTTTACGTGGTCTTTGAGACCCATATGGAGAGAAAAAAATACAGTAATGGTTGGTTGGTTGGTTTTGGGGAAGGAGACCAGACAGCGAGGTCATCGGTCTCATCGGATTAGGGAAGGACGGGGAAGGAAGTCGGCCGTGTCCTTTGAAAGGAACCATCCCTGCATTTGCCTGGACCAATTTAGGGAAATCACGGGAAACCTAAATCAGGATGGCCGGACGCGGGACTGAACCGTCGTCCTCCCGAATGCGAGTCCAGTGATACAGTAATGAATAGCGGTTTTTCGTTAACGTAGTCTTATTAACACAATGTTAAATAATTTTCTCATTACGTTAACTGTCAAACGTGGATAATGACATACAATCATAAATTCACAGCAGCAACACAGAAAGAATCAAATTTCGTGAAGAAGTAGGCGATAAATAATAGTGTAAAGTTAACAGATCAGGGCGAAAGGAAATGAACGGTAGTATGAATGAGGAAAGCATGGATAGAACTGATAATGTGAAAGAAACATTGGTTCGCCGTTGGAGAGAAGGCAGCTGACATATACCGAGAGGAAAACTACGCCAGTGATAATTGATCAAGTTTTATTTTCTTCTTGAATGCAACGTGGGTTCGGCTACTCGCAAACTACAAAGTATTTTGACTACGAATATGACTACAAAGTATTTTGTGGCAGAGACATGTCTTTAGATCAGAGAAGGAAGACGAGGGTAAGAATGCAATTGCAGTTCCAGTGTTAAGGTGTTAAGAACAGAGGCGAGATAATATACCATCGGAGTTTCTAAAACATTGCGAAAAGCGGCAACAAAATGGCTACTTAAATTGCTATGTAGAATCTGAGTCTGGAGAAGAACCGTCAGACAACTACGAACATACCGAGAGCAGGTACTTGCGATAACTATTTCACAATCGTCTTAACAACTGATGGATCCAAGTGGCTAACAAAAATAACGTAGAAATGAATGGAAAAGAAAACTGATGATCTGTTGGATGATTAACTGTTTGGCTTTGGGAAGTACCGGAGAGGCAGTCCTGACGTTGCACTTGATTATGGAAGCAAGAATTAAAAATAAAAACAGAAACCACAAAAAACAGTAAAATGTTTCGTGAAATGGGTGTCGAAAAGTAAGAGATAAAATACGTTAGACAAACATTTGACTCGGCTTCGAATAATACTCGTAATCATGTGCAGCAAATGAGATACTGTTGGAGAATTCGAAGTTCGTCGTTTAATTTAGAATCTTCGAATTTTAAAGAGTACTAGAGGATATTTGTGTGATGAATTATGTGAACAGTGCTGTCTGCCGTTGGGTGAGGTTGACATATTTGTATCGCCGTTGCCTCTAGCATTCTTTAAAATTCAGAGTTAAACACTGAACTTTTAACTCTCAACTGACACCTCATTTCTTGTGCGTGATTTCGAGCATCATTCAAAGACGCTTCAGATCGTCGTTATACTCCATTTGTTCATGTCCTACTGCTAGTTGGGTTAGGAAAATTCATACTGTAATTTTTCCTCAAGTCACTTATTAACTAGCTTAGTTACCCCTGTTACTTTCAAGCAATGAAACTAATTTATTTCCTTTTTGCAAAACTAGACCTCACGCTGGTCAATTTTATACGGCATTTGTCCGTTTTCCACTCTTCATTTGAACATAAAACATCGTACAAAAACCCATTGTGCAATTTCTAGGGAGTCTTCGTACCAAAAGCATTCGACCTAGTAAAATGGCGCAGGGTGTAAAATTGGTGTAAGCCATAGAGGAAGTCGAATGATATACTATATGTATGATGGTAGAAGATCAAGAACGAAGAGAAGATTGGATCTAGCCCTTCATGTTCTGATTTTCAATAAGAAGGACTAGAGTCTTTATAGAACTTGACTATCTTTGTAAGACGTGTATATTTCTATTGTCTATTGTCAAACCACAATTTATGAAAGATGTTTATATTTTATTAATAGGATTAAGTAGGAATAGTTAATATTTGTCACGTTGGAAACAATTGTGATAGCAGGGAATGTCTGCGCCAAAGTATCGTTGGCAAGAGAGACCGCACATTGATATAATAATAAAAAGGGCGGGAGAGACAGCGTATGGATACATTTTAAGAAAAGAGCGGGAAAGACCGCGCATTGATACATTTTGTGATGATAGCAGGGATTGTCTGCACCAGAAAGCATTGTTGGCAGGAGAGACCGCACTTTAGCGTTCGTAGGAAGTCAGTAGTAAGCGAGATGTGAAGCGAGTCGGTAGCAGGTCTGAAGCGAGAGGTTGAGAGGAGCGGTGTGCCTGCCAGCCGCTAGCTATGATTTACAAGAGATTATAAACGAATGTACAGAGACATCAGCTAACTATTATGAGAAGAGGAACTAATATTATTGAATTAATTTTTTGAGAAACTCAAGACTACTGAACGCATATTTGCGCATTGCTAGTTGTAAGATTATTGTAAAAAGTAAGTCCCATTTGAACGTTTGTAAAATCATTTCATTCAGAATATAATTAATTTTTGCCAGCAGTATTGCATTACTGATTAAATCCATCTCAAAAAAGATCAACGTAAAACTTCGCAAAATTTTATTGTTGGCAAGAAAAAGTTTAACTGTGAATTACGTAACTTCAGAGAAATTAATTAAAGAATAACGCCAGCTTTGCAATTAAAGAATAACGTCAGCTTTGGTAATAAATACAGCCACTTATTATGACAGCCCATCAGCAGCTAATAGAGTATAGTAAAACAGAGTAAGTATATTCATGTCGCAGTTCGATGTAGCAGTCAGATGGCGATCCAATAACAGTAAAAAGAGTAAGGAACAGTTTTGGGTTATTGCAGGTAACGACTGAGGGCCACGACGACGACACATTCTGTGTTTCGTCGAAATAATCAGAAAGTAACTTTTAATAAGCAGCATTTAAATTTGTATGTGAAGATTGCGAAAGAGAATTAATTTCAAAGGGAAGATTTCATTTGTTATTATTAAGCAAGAGGTAGAAATCCTAAGGGAAGGTTTCATAGGTTATTGTAGAAGGGAATGTTGCGTAACAAAAGAGATATAGAGGAGACGGGAAGGTTTCAACTTTGAAAGAATTTCTGTTGGAATGTCACACATGACAACACAAAATGACAGCACGGTGTTTCAGTTTATCCATTTGAATGAAACAAGCTTTTGTGGTACTTCCTTGGGTAGTGATATGCTCCGAAATATGTGGGATATCAAAGGGTTGTCTTTCTCGACGCAACGGTACGACGATGTCGCCTGTTTCCCTGTTGCTGACGACATCAGGGGCTACCCATAAGCCTTGTCTCTTCCTCAGCTGTAGCCTAGGATAAAAAAAAAAAAGACTCAGAACTTGACCCTGCAACGGTGCCGTAATGCCACCAACCGTTAGCGGTCTCACCGCGCTACAATGACCGTCGAGTGCCATGGCGAGTTCTGATGGTAGTGCACAATCAAAATTTAAATATCCACCGATCTAAAGGTCGGATTGCTCTGTGTTTGCACCAGATAATCTCAAATCAAATAGAGCATAGATTAAAGATATTTTCCACTGTCATACCTTGCCTTCCTCTACGAGTTAGCTATGTATCATAAGTAGTGGAGGATGAGTGTGGTCAATGGACAGCGGTAGAAGCGTGCGAGGTGTTGAACGGAAGGTCCTGGGGTTTTGCTAGACATACTATGTCATGCAAAATTATTCAAAAATTGTCATTGTCGGTGTACTAATTTCATTAATACCTTACTTCAGTCTCTGAGCAAACTTACTTCGAATGTGTACTCCGTTTGCGGTTCATAGTTAAAACGCCCAGCAACATTTCCTTGATCCGCGGGGAGGACCAGACACCTTACGATCAAGTCTTTGTAGTAAGCGAACTCCTGTATCATAAAAATTATCTCATCTAAATGAACTCCACTTTGCCAAACCTGTAACATTTATTTCTACAGGAAGATGAAAATTTTTACGAAAAACATTCAAAATACTTCGAGAGAAGATTGCATGATAATACGTTCCTTAATTTAGCAGCAGTTTAGTGCACCTGCTCTCACAGGAATAATACTGTTGACGTGGTTCGCACTGAAGTTAGTTTTTGACTCCAAACGAATTGTGTATTCCGCTATCCTTTCTGAAAAATCATCTACCAGCAAGTCAGTAACTTTCATTAATTTTGCCTGGTGCGCTACGAATTTGTGTTTGGATAGTTTCTGCGACAAATACCATTTGGAATTCTGTTGCAGCACAGCAACCGATGCGAATGATAACGAGTAAGACGATTCTGTAATTTATTCTGTAAAAACGGAATACACATTGGAAGAATATTTGTTGTAATGATTGATTTAATAATTAAATTAGTATGGCGAAAATGACTATTTTTTAATAATTTTGCATGACATGTACTATTTAATGATATTTTGTACGACTAAATCGAAAAAAAAGTCTGCACGGGCTGGATCTGAATCTCTACCATAAGCGTGATAGCTATGAACAACAGCCGCTGCACGTATAGGAGACACGCATAAAACTTCGACATCGGTTTACTTTGAAACTAGGGGCCATAGCATGAAAAAAAAAAAAGACAAAACCTACTTGGAAACTTGTGATATTTTCTATGGGTCCAAACTGCTGAGGTCATCGGTCCCTAGCCTTACACACTACTTAATCTAACTTAAAAGCCGGCCGGGGTGGCCAAGCGGTTCTGGGCGCTACAGTCTGGAACCGCGCGACCGCTACGGTCGCAGGTTCGAATCCTGCCTCGGGCATGGATGTGTGTGATGTCCTTCGGTTAGTTAGGTTTAACTAGTTCTAAGTTCTAGGGGACTGATGACCTCAGAAGTTAAGTCCCGTAGTGCTCAGAGCCATTTGAACCATTTGAATCTAACTTAAAATAACTTACGCTAAGGACAACACACACATCCATACCCGAGGGAGGACTCGAACCTCCGACGGGGAGAGCCGCGCGAACCCAGGCAAGGCGCCCCAGACCGCACGGCTACCCCGCGCGGACATAACATGAAAAGCTGCTTGCCAGGTGCGCGGGGTAGGTCCCCATTCAACATAACGAAGACTCATGAGAATCGGTGTTTGACAACTCTAATGGACTTTCTGTGAGACGCTGAACTAGCCGCTGCTGCTCTGCTTCCTCCTGCAAAGAGGTTCCAGGAACGACTCAAGTGAGAGCAGATCTCTGCCACGTCTCCTAGTTGTAAACAGTGTTTATTTTAAATATTACGCTGCTGCTCGCATACAAACTGAGTCGACCGAAGATCGCAGAGAATCTGCAGCAGTACTCAAAGTCTTAATTATTGGATAAATTCCAAAGTTTTCCTTTGAGCTAAAGTTGCGACATCAAGTCGCGCAGGAGGTCTGTGTCCCTTATGTAAATCCTGAGCGCGTTTTGTATCACTGCTTTATGAGGTCCCTAAAAGCAACCACAGATTACCTGTAGTTTTTAACAGCAATAATTCGCACTATTGTGACGGCAGTATAGTCCAATTCATACGTTTTAACAAAACATGCTAGTATTTGAAGCACGCATACAAACGCAATTATTATGCTGATAGATATGATACTTGACCTACATTCTTGCACAATATGTATCTATGTTAAAAAAGGATTTCTTTTCTCTCACGTCTGTTGTCACCTTAAAGATATTACATGACGTTAAATAATAATACCGAGCAAAAGGATGCACTGATTGGCACGGTTGCTGTCGTATAGGAGGGCAGGCTTCAAACTCTCGCCTAATCCTTCGGCTTGGCTTCCTTGTGGCTACCGTCAAATGATTAAGGGGACTGCCTCATCCTTGTCCTCTCGAAGCTTTGCCATCGTCGTCAACCTAACTCTGAAAGCTAATCGTCCTCCCTTTTCTTCGGAATAATAAGGGACTCAAAATGAAAAGGAAACGTTCTATAAAAAGAACATTAGTATAACTGATTGTGATAATGAATTAAAGGTGGTCTATCTTCTTGCAAGGACACAATTTATTGTTCTGTTTAATTTCCAAACATGTTCCGTCACAGTTATGATGTCTTCAATGAGATTTTCTTTCATTGTTTATAAAATGTACTCTTTTTTATGTAGGTTAGGAGTACTTTGGTGTCACATTTTGTTGTTTTTTAGTTTACATATTACCTTGACCTTTTTTAGATACTGTGTACCCTGTGGCTGCTAACATAAATAACGTTTTAGGATAAGACACAATTCATTGTGTTCTTGCAAGAAGGTGGAGCCTCTTTCATTCAATATTATTTTTTGCGATCATGGGAACAAAGCCTAAATCATGATAATTGTTTGTGGCGTCTAATGTGAAACTACGGAGTAAAAATGAATTAGATTGAGAGTTTCTGTGCTTCTTGTGGGAAGCTAATTTAAGGTTTATCTGGAAGCTTCTGTAGCACTTAACGAAAATGAAAGCCACCGAGATATGATGGAAAGACACAGAGAATTGTTAGATTCTGGAGAATTTTAAAAATAATTTAAACGAATGAAGTCGTTAAATTTGTACTTTTGCTCACGATCAGATCAATGTGAAATGGTGTGAAGAACGTCAGAATACTTCTGATGATGATTCAGCTCAATACGAGACCTACAGAAAAATTCCTGTTTCAAATACATTTTTACTACACAGTTGTATTCCTATCTACAGAACAATTTGTATGCTCCCTTCTAGCTTTTGAGGACGGATTATCTATAAAAGTAAATTCGAAATATACTGTGAATTGAAATGTTATTTCGTATACAAAGTTTAGACCCATGAAATGTAAATACACTTCTGGAAATTGAAATAAGAACACCGTGAATTCATTGTCCCAGGAAGGGGAAACTTTATTGACACATTCCTGGGGTCAGATACATCACATGATCACACTGACAGAACCACAGGCACATAGACACAGGCAACAGAGCATGCACAATGTCGGCACTAGTACAGTGTATATCCACCTTTCGCAGCAATGCAGGCAGCTATTCTCCCGTGGAGACGATCGTAGAGATGCTGGATGTAGTCCTGTGGAACGGCTTGCCATGCCATTTCCACCTGGCGCCTCAGTTGGACCAGCGTTCGTGCTGGACGTGCAGACCGCGTGAGACGACGCTTCATCCAGTCCCAAACATGCTCAATGGGGGACAGATCCGGAGATCTTGCTGGCCAGGGTAGTTGACTTACACCTTCTAGAGCACGTTGGGTGGCACGGGATACATGCGGACGTGCATTGTCCTGTTGGAACAGCAAGTTCCCTTGCCGGTCTAGGAATGGTAGAACGATGGGTTCGATGACGGTTTGGATGTACCGTGCACTATTCAGTGTCCCCTCGACGATCACGAGTGGTGTACGGCCAGTGTAGGAGATCGCTCCCCACACCATGATGCCGGGTGTTGGCCCTGTGTGCCTCGGTCGTATGCAGTCCTGATTGTGGCGCTCACCTGCACGGCGCCAAACACGCATACGACCATCATTGGCACCAAGGCAGAAGCGACTCTCATCGCTGAAGACGACACGTCTCCATTCGTCCCTCCATTCACGCCTGTCGCGACACCACTGGAGGCGGGCTGCACGATGTTGGGGCGTGAGCGGAAGACGGCCTAACGGTGTGCGGGATCGTAGCCCAGCTTCATGGAGACGGTTGCGAATGGTCCTCGCCGATACCCCAGGAGCAACAGTGTCCCTAATTTGCTGGGAAGTGGCGGTGCGGTCCCCTACGGCACTGCGTAGGATCCTACGGTCTTGGCGTGCATCCGTGCGTCGCTGCGGCCCGGTCCCAGGTCGACGGGCACGTGCACCTTCCGCCGACCACTGGCGACAACATCGGTGTACTGTGGAGACATCACGCCCCACGTGTTGAGCAATTCGGCGGTACGTCCACCCGGCCTCCCGCATGCCCACTATACGCCCTCGCTCAAAGTCCGTCAACTGCACATACGGTTCACGTCCACGCTGTCGCGGCATGCTACCAGTGTTAAAGACTGCGATGGAGCTCCGTATGCCACGGCAAACTGGCTGACACTGACGGCGGCGGTGCACAAATGCTGCGCAGCTAGCGCCATTCGACGGCCAACACCGCGGTTCCTGGGTGTCCGCTGTGCCGTGCGTGTGATCATTGCTTGTACAGCCCTCTCGCAGTGTCCGGAGCAAGTATGGTGGGTCTGACACACCGGTGTCAATGTGTTCTTTTTTCCATTTCCAGGAGTGTAGTAACGCAATCAGACTGCAAAACTGAGGAAAGATGACATAGACGAAGAAAGATAGACTTTGCGCAACGATTTATAATAGATATGGCTAAAAGATGATTGATTTACATGAACCTGATTAGCCGTAGCAAACGTTTGAATTTACATGAAAAATGTGTAGGAAACAATGGTTATATCTTCGTGGCGTGAAGTGTGCAAGCTGTATCAATTCTGCTACCGAAACTCATAAAATGCAAGACGTAAAAAAATCACACTCTGTGTAGAAAGATGATCTGCAATTCCACCAGCTCCGGCAAACTCCGACACTCGTATTTTTGTCCGGAAAGTCACTGACAGAAATACAGTGTGTAGTATTCACTGTGATTGGTGAAAGGTTTGGTGCAGTAGTAGAACTGATTTTAGGAATTACTACTTTTGCTGATGGAAAAGTAGTGCCTCATGTATCGCGTGGTATTGTGCGAGCTGCAAAGTGCAACTCCCCGTAGAACATCTCAACAGGAAAGTGATGGTAAGGAAAGCCAGCTGACTTATGACATACCTGAGTAGAGAAGTATATAATTGCCTTAGAAATTGCATTGGTACTGCGACAACAGCGCCGTCGATAAACGTACAAATATAGGGAACAGTATTTTCCATTGATTTAAAGTATTCCAACTATGGATAAACTACATTATATTACTTGTTAACGTTCGTTAGCGTTACTGCTTTCCGCCTTAATTGTTGGTGTGGGTATTAAATTATCACTCGTGTACATCTCTTTTCACATCCTGTAATAGGTGGTAAACTTACGTTGCTTTCATATTGTTTCATTTAATATTGGTAAATAAATATTCTTAGTGAGAAATTTCTTACTTATGGGCCGTAGTTTGTTTCATGCAAACAAAGTTTAAATAGGTTATGTGGATGCTAAGTGCTATTTAACGGCGCTTTGAATTTCGAACTCCTACTACATGTGTTTACTGCAGAAAATCCGTAATTATAAGGGGCGATCAAAAAGTTTCCGTTGAAAGGCCGTAGAGTCTGGACTCGGTATCCCAATCAGGCGAAATCGACGTGAGCATTGAGGTAATCATCCCAATGACTCACTAAGTTGAAGATATCCATTTGGTAAAACAACGTGTCCTGCTGCGTTAAGAAGTCCGCAACTGCCAGCTACCTATCGTCGTCCGACGGAAATAGTCGACCGTTCAAGACTTTTCTGTAGGGACCAAAGGCATGATAATCGCATAATCAGGACTAGAGTGCGGATTCATCCGATGTCTCCCACTAGGGTAATGAATGTGGCTGGCCTCCCAGATCGACCGGCGTCTTTGACGACTCGCGACCGCCACGGAACTGGTACACCATTCCACATCGGTGGTTTTCGACAGATATGCTGCCCCATACACATTTTTGTTCTTCGATGGATGTCTGCCTGTCTTTGTTTTTCAGCAGACAAGAAAGTAATAGCAGCACGTTGGTCCTTTGGACGCATTTGGTAACAACGTCGCCATAGTTCATGTTTCAGCATTTATTGCACGCGCCCGGAAAGACAGGAGTGTAGCACTAATCCGTTGCCTACGAGTCGTTACTTGTATACCCGCATCGGAGACCGCTGCTTTGCATATACACTGCAGGAACGCCCTCAAACGAGGATTTTTTGATCGGCTTTCATTTAAAAATAGATCGGAAGGTCGTAGTTCATAATATTATGCGTCTTCAGTAACAAACGGCAACTCCTAGTTTTTGGAAAATTTCAATGATTAGGCAGATATGCGGGTTTATAAATATACGTTCTAAGGCAAAAAAAGACGCACCGTGAAGGAATTATCCGAATGGGACGGAAATCAATAGATGTGATGTACATTTACAGACACAGATGATTATAATTTGAAAAGAACTGGATGATTTATTGAAGAGAAAGTCAGAAAGTCAGTAACGAACTGGTCTACCTCTGGCTTTTAAGAAGACAGTTATTCGGCTTGGACTTGTGTTGTAGATTGGCAAGACAGCCAACCTACTATGAGGAAGCCGAAAGGCACGCGTTTAAGCTCACGCAGGCTGGCGTGAGGTCTGGAACAGGACAAGATAATTATACTAGCAAAAAAAGTACGTAGCTGCTGGAATACTTAACTTTAATCCATAATTGATGAAAATCGCTCTTGACGGTACATGTTTTACAGCATCAATAGTAACTGGTAATGGCGCCTTGCTAGGTCGTAGCAAATGACGTAGCTGAAGGCTATTCTAACTATCGTCTCGGCAAATGAGAGCGTAATTTGTCAGTGAACCATCGCTAGCAAAGTCGGCTGTACAACTGGGGTGAGTGCTAGGAAGTCTCTCTAGACCTGCCGTGTGGCGGCGCTCGGTCTGCAATCACTGATAGTGGCGACACGCGGCCGATTTAAAGGCTACCACCTAGCAAGTGTGGTGTCTGGCGGTGACACCACAACTTGGTTGACAGAATTGTCGGATGCCCTCCTGAGGGATACTGTGCCAGTTTCTACCCAGTTGGCGCGTGAGATCGTCAAAATCCAGAGCTGCCCGTAACGCTATAAACGTTCTCAATTGGGGAGAGATCCGGCGACATCGCGGCCAAGGAAAGATTTGCCGAGATTAAAAAAAAAAAAAAAAAAAAAAGTGCCGCGCGGGATTAGCCGAGCGGTCTCAGGCGCTGCAGTCATGGACTGTGCGGCTGGTTCCGGCGGAGGTTCGAGTCCTCCCTCCGGCATGGGCGTGTGTGTTTGTCCTTAGGATGATTTAGGTTAAGTAGTGTGTAAGCTTAGGGACTGATGACCTTACCAGTTAAGTCCCATAAGATTTCACACACATTTGAACAATTTTGAAAACAAACAGTAGAAACACTCCCCATGAGCGGGCGGGCGTTATCTTGCTGAAATGTAAGCCCAGGATGGCTTGCCATGTAGAATATCGTCGACGAACCGTTTTACTGTAAGGGTGCCGCAGATGACAACCATACGGGTCCTTCTTTGAAAATAAATGATATCCCAGGCCCTCACTCCTGGTTATCGGCCGATATGGCGGTAACAGTGAGGTCATATTCTACCTGTCTGGGACCCGTCCAGACACGTCTTCAATGGTTAAAGGGGTTCAGTTCGAAACGGGACTCATCACTCATCATTCTACTTCAGTCGGATTGCACGCCGAAGACCTATCTGGAGACGCCCCAGAAAGCGGTGAGATACCGACACAGCCTATAATTAGGAGTGATAATCTGGAATGCCATTTATTTTCAAAGCAGCTCCAAAGTGGACGCACCCTCACAGTACAGTGGTACGTCGACGATGTTCTACGCCCCGTTTTTTGCAAGTAAGATAATACCCTCCCGGACACGGCGAGAGTTTCTACTGCTTGTCTCCGCGCTTGCCAAACCCTACGTTGACCAGCGATGTCGCCGGATCTCGCCCCAACTGAGAACGTTTGGAGCGTTACGGGCAGGACTCTCCAAACACCTCTGGATTCTGTCCATCTAACGTGCCAATTAGACAGAAATTGGCACAGTATCCCTTACGACGACATCTAACAACTCTGTCAACCAGTGCCAGGCTGAATAACTGTTTGCTTAAAAGCAAGAGGTGGACCAATGCGTTATTGACTTGCTCGATTTGTGACGCTCTTTCTCTTAAATAAATCATCCAAATTTTCTGTAACTGTAATAATTTGTTTGTCGGTACATGTACATCAGACGTACCGTCTTCCGACCTCTGACCCATTCAGATACTTCCTTCATGGTGCGTCGTTTCTTTTTTTTTATCTTAGAGTGTATTTCCGAAATAAATTTTCCGCTTCATATATTTTGATTGCGGTTTGCTTTCACTTGTGTAGTAACTCAACAGCAGGTGCAGTGTACTAAGTGCTATAGCGAATGGCATATCTACTGGACTTCCTATGAGCTTCCAACTACCACTGCCCGCATGCAGCAAGTGACCCGTGATACATTTTTTTTTTCTGGGGACTCTAGACTCGCAGTGATTGTGTGACTACTGTAAAAACAGCTATCACGCCCGGTCATACCGCGTGCGTTACGTGACTTATCGACCGCTGACGTTATATTGTGTACACGAGTAATGAAACTGAGCAGTACCGAAGAACTTTCAAATACAGTGTTGGGATATAGATAATGTTTTTCAACATAACAAATTACTTTTATGGTTTAACGATCGCTTCATTACATGCAACGCTCTTACGAAATACATCTCGTGTGAACTGCACGTATTAACGGCACCATAAATGATTCTACAGAGTCCGTACCCTACTGCGTGTCTTGACTACTGTACCAAACCGAGATTATAGTTTTGAGTTCATTTAAGACATCCTGCATCATGTTATCAGATTTCTTCGTCGATCACTGAGAATATCACAAGGGCCTCCATACAATTGTATTCACTTTAGTCAAGACACCAAGATAAATGCACAACAGTTGTGTTTTTCAAGTAGGACTGTATAGTTTTTCGGCTCCAGTACAGCAGCTCATTATAAGTAAAGTGTACTAATATAACTTTAAAGTCGTCTGTCACGTTCTCAAGCTCTACTACTAAATTATTTCGCGTATTATTAAATTGCAAGTCCAATGCAAAGACGCATTGCTGTACCTAGCTATCGATTTCTGCAAGCATAGTTGTCATTGTGACGGTCTGTATTGCGTTACAGGACACATTGAGTTCCGGTTTCAGAGGACAATTAGATTCATGCGAGCCTCATTGGAAACTGCGGCAGCGTGTTTTCTTTCCGTCACATTCGCTGCCAGTCGGCTCTCTCGACTCCATATTTTGAAACACACATATATTTTCTTTTGTTTCAAAGTTCGTATGTGTTAAAGCTTTCAGTGATATGTATTACACACATCAGGAAAAGATTGGCATCACCTCGGTTCCGAGAGTTCCGGAACCTGTAGAGAAAATTGGAATAGAGATCAACACAAACATCATTTTCGCCCTTTTATTGCTCATGGAAACCACACATAGCGTGTTGTACCACCATACAGCGACACTTCCAGAGGTGGTGGTCCAGATTGCTGTACAAATCGGTACCTCTAATATACAATAGCAATTCCTCTTGCATTGATGCATGCCTGTATTCGTCGTGGCATACTATCCACAAGTTCATCAAGGCACTGTTGGTCCAGATTGTCCCACTCCTCAACGGCGATTCGGCGTAGATCCCTCAGAGTGGTTGGTGAGTCACGTCGTCCATGAACAGCCATTTTCTACCTATCCCAGGCATGTTCGATAGTGTTCATGTCTCGAGAACATGCTGGCCACTCTAGTCGAGCGATGTCGTTATCCTGAAGGAAGCCATTCACAAGATGTGCACGATGGGGCGCGAATTGTCGTCCATGAAGACGAATGCCTCGTCAATATGCTGCCGATATGGCATTCATCTATCGAACAACCGTTACGGCGCCTTTCATGACCACCTTGCTGCACTCGCTGGACGGTGTGTCTGAGGCGTTCAGTCTGACCGGGTTGCCTCCAAACACGTCTCCGACGATTGCCTGGTTGAAGGCACATGCGACACTCATCAGTGAAGAGAACGTGATGCCAATCCTGAGCGGTCCATTCGGCATGTTGGTGGTCGCATCTGTACCGCGCTGCATGGTGTCGTGGTTGCAAAGATGGACCTCGCCAGGACGTCGGGAGTGAAGTTGCGCATCATGCAGCCTATATGCACAGTTTGACTCCTAATACGACGTCCTGTGGCTGCACGAAAGCATTATTCAACATGGCGGCGTTGCTGTCAAGGTTCCCCCGAGCCATAATCAGTAGGTAGCGGTCGTCCACTGCTGTAGTAGCCCTTGGGTGGCCTGAGCGAGGCATGTCATCGACACTTCCTGTCTCTCCTCCATGTCAGAACAACATCACTTTGGTTCACTCAGAGACGCCTAGACACTTTCCTTGTTGAGAGCCCTTCCTGACACAACTGCGATATTGACCTCCTAGCATGGTTTAACTAAAGACAACACGAGCCGTGTACCTCCTTCCTGGTGGAATGACTGAAACTGATTGCCTGTCGGACCGCCTCCGTCTAATAGGCCCTGCTCCTTCATGGTTGTGTACATCTTTGGGCATGTTTAGTGACATCTCTCAACAGTCAAAGTGACTATGTCTGTGATACAATATCCACAGTCAACGTCTATCTTCAGGAGTTCTGGGAACCGGGGTGATGCAAAACTTTTTTGATGTGTGTATAAAGGGAAATGATCTGTCTAACTGACTGACTCATCATCGACTGGGCCCAACCGCTAAGAATACAAACTTGAAATTTGAAGAGGTTGTTGATCTTATACTGTAAGAAACGCTTAAGAAGGGATTTTCCGAAATTGCACGCCTTAGGTTGTGAAACAGGGAATAAATGAGTTTTTTGAAAATATGTCGCTGTTAAGGGAATTTTGAAGTTAGAACTACGAAAATAAGTATTTTCTTTCCCGGTCGGAAATAAAGAAATACATCTTTCAATATTTATGGATATTCAACCACTAAGGGGCTGAAATAGTGGATAAAAGCTTTTTTTAGTAATTAATTGTTGAAGAACTATAAAGTGTTTGCAAAGCTACAGCTATGAAAATTGGTATTTGACTTCTCGGCAGAAATAAAAAAATATGCGTTTCAGTGTTTTTGGAAATTTAGCCCCTAAGGGGACGAAATAAGGGACGAAAGTTTTTATGGAAATATTTCAATACGAAAGCATTTTTGAAGCTAAATCTACGAAAATTTGTATTTGGCTTCTCGGTTGGTAATGAATATACTCGTGTTTTAGTGTTTTTGGGAATTCGAACCGTAGGGGGTGAAATAGGATATGAGAAGTTTTATAAAAATATTTCATTGTATTAAAACCTTTTTGAAATTAAATCTATGAAAACCGATGTTTGACTTCTCTGCTAGAAATAAAAAATTATGTATTAGGGTATGAAAGTTTACATGGGAATGTCATCGCGAGAAGTCAAAAGTCAAGATTAACAGAAACCTCTGATTCCAACTACCATAGTCGCTATTTGGTCAGAAGTTCATTCGAAAAAGACCAAGCTTCTACGGTCTTAATTAACGTGGAAAAACTTAGTAGGTGTTTCAATACGTGTACTGAATCCTAGGAAGCTATTTATCAGTCACTACGACAAAACTGCTTTATTAGAATTGCATAGAAAAGTAATGGCTCTGTAATACATTAATTTTTCAGTAGGCCTAATGTAGAGTTATAAAATTATTTTTGTTGTAATTCTAGGCAAACGGCAGCGAAGCAGCGGGCGCTAAGTTAATTGATTATACGTAGAAAAATTGTTTACAATGTTATCGCGTATTGCGTGTATAAACATATAGAAATTGAATGATCAATTAAAAAATAGTAATTGTAACTTATAGATCGCAAGAGGTTACGATCCACACTCTATTTATTAATATACCTTACAGAGTTATATGCGCTAATGAGCCAATGCATTAGGACAACCTGCTTAATAAATTTATTCTCCTTTGGAACACGATATGTCAGTTATTCTTCTTGGTACGCCTTCGACAAGGCCTTGATAGGTTTTCTGGAGGTATGTGGCGCTAGATTTCTATGCACAGGTCACGCATGTGCCGTAAATTACGGACCGGTGGCTTCTGAGAGTTGAGATAGCGCCCGATAGCACCACAAATTTATTCCACCGGTTCTGACGAGGTGAATTTGTTGGCACAGGCATAAATGTAAGTACACTGTCGTGTTGTCGTGTTGCTCAAACGACTGTAACACGATTCTGGCCATGCAACATAGACAGTTATCCTGGTGGAAGATGTTACTGCCATCGGGGAAGACACCAAGTGTGTAGGGTTATAGATGGTCAGCACTGACCCCTACGTACTCCACAGTTATCATGGTTCCTTCCTTTACTTTCACAGGACCCATGGAAGCCCGGGTGAATATCCCCCATTGCAATATACTGCTCCCAGTGGCCTACATTCGTGGCGCTGCGCATCTTACGCGAGCATTTCGCTTGGATGACGTTGAGCATCAACTTGGTGTAGAAAGAAACGTGATTCATCCGTCCAGTCGAGACTATCGATTAACACAGTATCCAATCTCGATAATTCCCTGTCCACCCCAATACTAATTGACAATGTCCTTCGCCGGTTGGGGTGGCCGAGCGGTTCTAGGCGCTACAGTCTGGAACCGCGCGACCGCTACGGTCCCAGGTTCTAATCCTGCCTCGGGCATGGATGTGTCTGATGTCCTTAGGTTAGTTAGGTTTAAGTAGTTCTAAGTTCTAGGGGACTGATGACCTTAGAAATTAAGTCCCATAGTGCTCAGAGCCATTTGAACCATTTGACAATGTCGTTCTATCAACATCCAAAGTCGTTGTACGAGGAGGGTCCTGAACGGTGTGCTCCGAAACACTTTTGCCTGCACCAGCATTGAACTTCGTCCAGTGGAGAGGGTATCGATAGATAGCGCTTATAACACTACTGTCCGCTGCTGCTATACCATAACCTCGAAGCTGGAAACCGTTTGCAAAGCAGAATTATTTTAATTATGATATAAAGCAACAAAGCAATGTTACCCTCTGAGAGGAATTTTGTTATGTTGACCGTGTTGTACCTAACGGAAGTAGCTTATCGGAAGTGAAAGTCAGAATTACGTAAACATTTAAAGAGTAACAAATAATATTTTACTTAGCTACACTGTTTAAAGAGTAAAGAAAACGGTCGACAGCCTAATTAGGCAAGAGAATGATTAACATTCTTGTTTAAGAAATTAGGTGTGAGTGACTTTAACGGATAACACAACTTATATTTTACCACATGCGAGTGCAATGAACTCTGACACCTGCATATGTTAACGTTAAGGTTGTAACTAACAGCTAGAGCAGCACAAACTATCTGCATAAATATAACAAATAACGAAACACACTATTAATTTCAGTGCTTATTCAAACTGAATGGTCTTTATAACGTTATTATAACTATTCACTGCAGAATCATTTACTGGACACAGGTTCAGTATTATTGTTCAAATATTGTCCTAGCTGACATAAAATTATAAATGCAGTTCACTGCATTTTTATGAACTGGTCACAGGTTAAATATCTCTCAACTAAATACTATTCTATTTAGAATAAAAGTTAAAAGTAATTCACTAACAGGTTACTTCTCAATGTCTTTTGAATAAAGAAACTATGGTTTTCATAAATAGTGGTCTTCCCGTTACTTGTTACCTAACATTAGCACAATAGACACACTGTGGGTCCTGTTATACTATTAATATGCACTTCCAATACGCAAGAGAGACAAACACTTAGCAATCATGAACATATAATTTTCTACTATTGCACTTTTCCACTTTTACTACAGTGAAACACAATGTTGACAAAATTACAAGAAGCTGACTCACCTTTTAAAATTTACTACAGGCAGCAATGTGATCATTTACTAAGCAAAACTTTATGAGCCACAGTTTTATGAACTTTTAATCTTTAAAAGAAACAGTAAAGTGTCTTTATTACCACAGTCTTCTATTTGCAAGTAAATGATCAAATAGGTGACTTTGAAACTCCGCAAAACTATAGGTTGGACTATTTCCATCACTTTCACAGAACCACATTTACTACGTCCCACAATTTGATGAAATCCACAGTAAACCTGAATACTCTCTTATTACCAAAGATCAAACAACATCATTTAATGTTTTTGGGCTTTCATTTTTTCCACAAACTAGGACACTCGATAATCATAGTTCAAATGGAGAGGAACCTGAAAGGTGTTGTAATAGGGAAAAAATCAAGGTAGGTACATGAATTCAGTTATAAGTTACCTTATATTTGAGCACACTAACACATCCAATAAGCTGATCCTTCACTGTACATTATTATAGTACTCCTTTGCAGTGACTGGGCAATGTGGTGGCAACTGCATGCTGGTAGGTGGATTTGCAGGCAGAATTGCTGGACTCTGTCCCTTCTTGGTGGCGATGGTGGATACCAATTCCAGAATCGTTCCAGTTATTTATCCATCCATCCGAGGCATTGGAAAGTGGCAGAAAAAGCCTCTCTCGGAACCAGCACAGTATACAACTTTTACGTGGTCAGTGCACAGTTTGGTAGCTCGTCCCTGACTGACTCTTGTTCCACCTTTTCTACCTAGGCCAATCACAATTTGCGCGCGCTACACAGTTCCGTTCCCGAGGGGAACCACAACAACTTTTACATACAGAATAACTAAGAACCCTAAGTGAGGATCAGCAGTTTACATAACAGCAACCAAACGCATTAAATAAAACAGAACATTGACACATATTGAGATTTCTACAAAAAAAATTATTGACACAGAAATATACAGTAAGTTTTGTTCCCTCCAAATGGGACAAAGAATTTAAATGACAGATATACTACATTGCATAGAATCAAACCACGACATCAAAGTTTTAACAAAGAAAGGATTATTGCATTTTTTTGTTATCGATTCAAACAAACAATATTTACAGAATCTCAACGATGTAACATTAAATAAAACAAAAGCAAAATAAATCCGTACATCATAAGACCTATGGTGTTACACGCTGCACGTGCCATTTTCAAGACGTGCAATGGCTTTGCTAGGTGAGAATCGTGCATGTCTGTCCAGTGGTGTCGCTCTTTGCATTACCTCAAGTTCCGAAGTGACGTTTAGCATTGACTGCAGACGTGTATAACTTACGTGGAGCTGCTCGGCCATTACGCCATGATTTTTGACTCCCTACGCACAGTCACTGCGCTAGCTGGACAGCTGGTGGCACATTGGAAATCACGAGTGATTCCGGCCACTGATTTCATGTCATGTTTTTAAAAAACATCTTCCGCAATGCTCGATAGTTTTTGTCCGGTAGTAGAAGGTCTTGGTTTACCTGCGGCTGGTTGTTTTTCCACTTCACAGTGACGTCACTGACAGTCGACTTGGAGAAGGATAGAGGTGGATTTGTTAGCCAAATGATATCCAGTGACTAGTTCACGTTCGAAGGCGCTGAGTTGTCCTGTCCGACCCATTCTGCTGTTACAACAACTGTATGGCATCACAATACTACCTTGCTCCTTTTTTACTGACGGGTCCACTTCTCATGACTGTAATTATCAATCCTGCAAATATGTGTCCGGAAAGTTTTGACAACACGCTTATACACGTAAATCGGAAATAGCAGACTTCGGATGTTTACTAAAATCTGAAACATACCCCTCTAACTTAGGTTCTTATGCATACATACATCGGATAATTCAGAATGTTATGTTGCGTTTATCGATATTAACTGGATTTTCTCTCGGTGCTCGACAGAACATGCTAATAATGTTAAATAGGGATCACTCTGCAAAATTATATTTAATTGGTCGCCAACCGGAATATGTCTTGCTAGACCATCTACGGGTGACAACTGAATGTCGCAAACACAGACCAAATTACGTGCGACTGACGCAGATATCACCTACAAGCTACAAAAATGATGAAATTTAGAGAGTTTACATAAAAAAGCATTTCGTTTATTGGTACCACAGAAATAGTTGCGTAACTAGAAAAGGAAGCATACATTATCTGTGTGAAGATAATCTGGATAATATTCTTCCGAGAGGCCGATGGCATGTCTCCAGTCCAATAATTTCTTCACGCTAATAATCGTTTGGTTGCCACTCTTCAAATTGTTTTAAAAAATCGAAGTTAAAGCTATCCGTCTCATTTTGAGACTTCGTCAATAAGCTGCTGTCTGGTATGTGGCGCCGGCGAGCTAGAACGAGGAGGCAGCAGGCGGCGTAACTGGCTCTCTCCATTGCTGCCGAGAGTGGTGGGTAGCAGCGCGCTCTGGCCGCTGCTTTCTCGTCGTTTGTCCTGCGATCCATTGCGCCCACCTAACGGACACAGCTCATTGTTCGGCTGCTGCGCAGAAGCCCTAATAGAACAACTTTCTCGCTATGCGGCTCCTCTGTTGGGCCTATAAATCGCCTCAGCCATTGGAAAGTCATCAGGTCTGCGCGCTGCAGCTTTCTCCGGCGTCGCACATGAAAGGGGAGTGGTCCCCGCTCCCTGCCTGCCCTTCACGGTCGTATATCTCACAATGTGCGGAATTTTATCCAGCTGTTAACTCACTGAGAAGATCAGCAGCGATTACTCATCTAATGTAAACAGCTTCGTGTAAAGGAAATAATCTTGTTCCACACCTGGCAAAGCCTGTATGCGCTGTCAACCCTCGCACTACCAAGGAAGGGGGGGTGGAGGGGTGGGGGTGAGGTTGGGGGTGCTTGATGAACACATTTTGAAAATATTTATTCTAATCAGTTACTCGAGGTTCTAAAATTTTGAGAAAAGTATTTGTTGTTTTCATTGAATTCTCCACCAAATTCCAAATGTTTTAAATTTTTCAGTTAAACTTAACTCGAAAATTTAAGTCTCAGTAACTGATGTCACTTTCTTCAGTGAATATCGTATTCCATATCTCCAAAGTAAAACCGGACTTACACACGAGTATCTTTTTAAAAGGTATCTTGAGAATAAAAAGAGGAGAAAAGTAGTTGAAATTAGCATTAGCATTAAATTTTTTTGGTTGTGTTCATGACGCCGGTAGTACAGGATATTGAAGGTGCATTGTTATTTCTAAGTGTGTGCTCAAAGCAATTTTTCAGGTTTTGGGCCCAACTTACACATCACTGCTTCTTTAAAAAGTTCTGTGAAATAATAATTTTATGGTCAAAGAACTTTCTCTGCCCACATTTGCTTCCTAATTTGTAGTAAAGAAATGTGGTCCTACCTTGACCTAGCATGAAAGCATGATTTTACTTGTGTTACTACGTATACATGTTTCGGAGAATTTTATGTATCTTCAGTGAGTTTGATCTATTATCTGTTGAACAATATACGAAGAATTTATTCATTACGATATTTACTAGTTTTTGAGATATATAGTGTTTACATTACTGTAATTATTAAAAGAAGTATTAGCATTATCAAATACTGGTGTTCAGAACTCTGTTTGGTATTAACAGCACAGTTACAATTGTTGCCTTCAAGTATGTCAATTGCAATTCACAAGAGTTTATCATTGTTTTGTTAGGTAATTTCTCACAACTTTTTAAGGCATAATGTGTTATTATCGTTTCTTGTTTGTTTCTGTAGCACAACTGTCGATGTATTACATTGTTTTGTAAACAAATATTCGCTGTTTTATACTTCGACTAGCATTTTTTACGTTACAGTACCTCTTATCGAAAAACGTGCGACTAGGCTCTATGAAATGCTGATCGGAGAGGGCAATCAGACTAGACAGAGGGTTTATTTGAACTGAAGACATTTAAATATCTCGAAAACCGGATCAAGTCAAGTTATAATTCCATTTTGCTCGTCTCGGAGGGGGGCATCCAATGACACCACACGCAACCCCCCACCTCACCACGTACGTGTTTGGCGGGGGGGCACCTTTGAAATCTTCAGTGGGAACCCCAGTTTTTTGTTGCAGATTACGATTCTACGGCAAAATCTACAGACATTTTGTCTGACATGTTTTCTTCGTTCCTCTAGAGAAATTATCGGAGGAATAGAAATGGGTACACCATCGAAATTTACGACATGCTGCTCAAATGGCTCTGAGCACTATGGGACTTAACATCTATGGTCATCAGTCCCCTAGAACTTAGAACTACTTAAACCTGACTAACCTAAGGACAGCACACAACACCCAGCCATCACGAGGCAGAGAAAATCCCTGACCCCGCCGGGAATCGAACCCGGGAACCCGGGGGTAGGAAACGAGAACGCTACCGCACGACCACGAGATGCGGGCGACATGCTGCTCGATGGCCCTTGAATATACAATAAACACGTGGGAACTCACTCCCATGCTGCGAGGATAGGACAGGCTAGTATTTCATAACTTATCAGTGGAAATCCCATTTGCAACGTTGCATTCCTTCGACGTATCGAATAGTGGACTACTCGACGCGCTACAGTGACCGTGGCTCGAGGCGAACGCTACTAAGTTTCCAGTTACAGTAAGTGTTCCAACGTAGTACCACCAACTTCAATACACTCAGTGATACACTTTTCAAACGACCTTACACAGGACAGTAGCATATCTGCGAGAATGTCAGCAGAGGCGTTTCTGGTGCAGTCGACAGTGTCTTCAAGGCCTGTGGGCACTTGCTAGTACACCTTATCTTTTAAATATACGTGAGATCCGGTCGCAGTGTACGGACTGTTATGATACACCATAGTTCGCTACACGGTCACGGTGGAACGTCGAGTAGTTAAAGTGAACACACTCTAGATGTAAAAATGTGTACTTGCCTTTGGAGACCTCGCGCTTCCGTGCTCCTACAGGGTCTTAGAGTCGCGATTCCTGACACGCACTACGACGCTGTTGGTGATGTTCACTTATTCCGCCATCTTTCTCTGTTTGTTCAGGGCGGGAATTTTGAATTTTGCAGTAACATTAGGTTGTGGTATATGTGTGTGTGTTTCCTGTTCCTCGGTTTTCTGATAATTCCTTTAGAGCTGAGAGCATGGTTCCAATGCATAGTGTTGTGTATTCATTCATCACATCTTTTCCTTCCACTGGGACTTTTTGGTCGGCCGCTGTGGCCGAGCGTTTCTAGACGCTTCAGTCATAGGTTAGTTAGGTTTAAGTAGTTCTAAGTTCTAGGGGACCGATGACCTCAGATGTTAAGTCCCATAGTGCTCAGAGCCATTTGAACCATTCGGGACTTCCTGTAAATGATAATTTTCTTCTATTATAAGTTGCTGCATTTAAAATTTTTAAATAAGTGTTTATGTCTGTGTTTCTTGTCCGAGAACTGATCTGCGAATGTGGAATTACTGCTGTTACTCTAAGTGCCGTCCGTGTTCAGTGTATCAGATGCCGAAATTTCTACTTCCTTGTCCAATATAAACTGGGTTGACGGCTTGACACGTAATTGGTAGATCAAGATGTGTTTTGTTTGGCTGTGTTAGTATGAATTGGTTTTACTTTCTTTTGTACAGAGTTGCCTGTTCTGTGGGCAATTTTCAGACTTTGTTTTCTGAATATGCCAACTGTTCTGTAAACTCCTATGTTGTTGTAGGAGAGTGTGTGCCATTTGTTTATTGTTGTGAATGCTTCTTTTTCAAATATGTTGCGTGTGTTTCTGTTTTGTGAACCGTGGTTGTGTGTTATTGTTGATGCATTTGCTGCTTTGTGTTGGGTGCACTTTTGATTTTTGTTTTCATTTTTTGGTTTAGTATGATTATCATATTCTTTTTCTATCCATTTTCAGCTGCTGTTTGTTTATCTGTAGCTTATTTTCGTAGTTGTCCCCATTGAGGAAAGTTTTATTCAGTCTGTGTAGCATGTGTCGGTACCCAGCCTTCTTGTGGGTAATGGGATGGTTTCATTGGTGGTGTAATTTGGTACGGGTGCTTGTGGCTTTACTGAAAATGGAAAATTGGTGTTGATTTTTGTGTCTGTGTATTGTGATGTCGAAGAAATTTAGGTTTTAGACCTTTCCTAACTCTAATGTGAATTTTATCTGTGGGTGAACTGAATTTCTATCAAGTCTGGGCTTGCTGCCTTCTTGGGAGTTCTTTAATTTTTGTAATTTTTGTTAATTATTAATGTTATCGTTGGAGCTCCCATTGGGCTACCACTATACAGATACGTTCACTTCTTCACTTATATTCCACCGGTATTATTTCATCCTTTGTTTTACTCTTACTGACTCTTCTTTCGAGAATCCTCTTACTGTTCTTCTTGCTTCGGTTCAAATGGCTCTGAGCACTATGGGACTTTCATCAGTCCCCTAGAACTTAGAACTACTTAAACCTTACTAACCTAAGGACATCACACACATCCACGCCCGAGGCAGGTTTCGAAGATGTGACCGTAGCAGTCGCGCGGTTCCAGACTGTAGCGCCTAGAACCGCTCGGCCAGTCCGGACAGTTCTTCTTGCTTTCTCATTGAATAGATCCAGTAATCACGCCATTTTTGTTTCATACTTTTTTCTGTTTCCTCACGGATACTTTCTCTACATTTTGATGTAATTCCTTCTCCTATGTATCTTTTGCTCCCCTAGTAAGTACTGAGCGATATGGTGCTGTGGTTAGTACATTGAATTCGCATTCGAGGGAACGACGGTTCAAGTCCGTTTTCCGTGATTTTCCTAAATCGCTCCACACATATGGCGGGATGGTTCCTTTGAAATGGCACCGGCGAATTCCTTCTCTATCCTTAAGAAAAATGATCCGAGATTGTGTGCCGTCTCTGACTGCATCGTTGTCGACAGTACGTTAAACTCTAGTCTTTCCTTCCTAATAATTCAACATCCTGTTTGCAATATTATATATGTTTTGCTTTATTTATTTTTGTCTTTTGTACACGGTGGTAGGTCTCATCTCTCCTTACACGTCCACAAGAAGAAAGCGCCGAAAGTTACGTCAGCGCTCAAGCACACAAGAAGCGACTGAAGACGCCCATGATGACCCATCTATGATTAAGGAAAATGGATGCCAAACCAGGCACGGACGGACACTACTAAATAACACAGTGATCTACGTTCTATAGCAATCAAGTCTCTTATTGTTCACAAGTAAAAGATTTAATATCGCTGGACTGATATATACAGGGTGTTAGAAAAAGGTACAGCCAAACTTTCAGGAAACATTCCTCACACACAAATAAAGAAAAGATGTTATGTGGACATGTGTCCGGAAACGCTTAATTTCCATGTTAGAGCTCGTTTTAGTTTCGTCAGTATGTTCTTCCACCTACGCTCAATGGAGCACGTTATCATGATTTCATACGGGATACTCTACCTGTGCTGCTAGAACATGTGCCTTTACAAGTACGACACAACATGTGGTTCATGCACGATGGAGCTCCTGCACATTTCAGTCAAAGTGTTCGTACGCTTCTCAACAACAGATTCGGTGACCGATGGATTGGTAGAGGCGGACCAATTCCTTGGCCTCCACGCTCTCCTGACCTCAACTCTCTTGACTTTCATTTATGGGGGCATTTGAAAGCTCTTGTCTACGCAACCCCGGTACCAAATGTAGAGACTCTTCGTGCTCATATTGTGGACGGCTGTGATACAATACGCCATTCTCAAAAAATGTTCAAATGTGTGTGAAATCTTATGGGACTTAACTGCTAAGGTCATCAGTCCCTAAGCTTACACCTAAATTATCCTAAGGACAATCACACACACCCATGCCCGAGGGAGGACTCGAACCTCCACCGGGACCAGCCGCACAGTCCATGACTGCAGCGCCCGAGACCGCTCGGCTAAACCCTCGCGGCAATACGCCATTCTCCAGGGTTGCATCAGCGCATCAGGGATTCCATGCGACGGAGGGTGGATGCATGTATCCTCGCTATCGGAGTACATTTTGAACATTTCCTGTAACAAAGTGTTTCAAGTCACGCTGGTACGTTCTGTTGCTGTGTATTTCCATTCCATGATTAATATGATTTGAAGAGAAGTAATAAAATGAGCTCTAACATGGAAAGTAAGCGTTTCTGGACACATAACATATTTTCTTTCTTTGTGTGTGAGGAATGCTTCCTGAAAGTTTGGCCCTACCTTTTTGTAACACACCGTATAGCACAGATAACAATTATAACAATAACGATCATGTGGTATACAATATTTTAAGCTGGCAAGTTCGCCAGATGATAATGTAAACAGTCGAAATTAGTTGTAGCTTAAAGTTCTTAGCGGCTTTCGTTGTACATAATGTAAAAAATTGTTAGCCTACGAAATTGTGTGTTCGCTTCAAATGCTCAGGAAAGCAGATAATAATATATGCAGTAAAGGTGCACTGATGAACCGATTTTCACCGTGTCGGAAAAGACGTTTAATAATTTTTTCATAATGCGGGGCCACAGTCCTAATATGTTTTTTTAAAGTCAGTACCGCCATTAAACTGATGTTTATATACAGTGTTACATTTACACTTACACAATCATGATTTCGGCTTCAAAGTGCCATTATCAAGTGTTTTAAGTGTTATAAATTGCCTAAGATGGCATACTGTCGTATTTATAACACTTAAAACACTTGATAATGGCACTTTGAAGCCGAAATCATGACTGTGTAAGTGTGAATGTAATACTGTAAATAAACAACAGTCTAATGGCGGTACTGACTGTAAAGAAGAAACGACGTTGTGTGGTAAACATGAGAGGGAGGAGAGTATGGAGAGCAGTTGGTTTCGGCTACAGCGGCGTCCCTGACATCGAGTTAGCCGCAGCATTCAGTCCACGGCGTATGCAGTGAGGGGAAGCTGGCATTAATGAACTCGATTGAGACGCGGCCGGATTCCTTAACGGCGGGGGCGCCGTCGGAGCGCATTCTGACGAGGCGAACTGCGCATGCGCGACGCCAAGCACCGTCTGCTCGTGTCAGCTTCCGCCCCACACACTTCGTATCAGGCGGGCTTGTCTGCACTATCTATACCATCAGCAAAAAAATGGTTCAAATGGCTCTGAGCACTATGGGACTCAACTGCTGAGGTCATTAGTCCCCTAGAACTTAGAACTAATTAAACCTAACTAACCTAAGGACATCACAAACATCCATGCCCGAGGCAGGATTCGAACCTGCGACCGTAGCGGTCTTGCGGTTCCAGACTGCAGCGCCTTTAACCGCACGGCCACTTCGGCCGGCTTATACCATCAGCAGCCACTCATAAATCCATAAACGATATGCTTTCATCTAGTTTCGGAAATAATTTATTGAACACTTCAGATAGCGCAACGTACGGGGAGTTTATTGTAAAATTATCGATATGTTGAAAAATATCTATTGGTAGTCTTAGTCGACCTTGAGTTGCTATCTGACTTACGTTGGCTCTGTTTAAACGCGCGGTTATGCCCCCAGTATCATTTGCATCGAAATTATCATTACACTCTAATTATTAAACAAAAATATGGTGATTGCTAGCTACGAAATCATTAATGCGGTGATTAGCATATGATACCGAATTAAGATTTATCTCTGAACAGGATGTGCAATATTTCTAGCATAACATGACAATACAATACACTCGCTAACCTAAGTAGCCTATCATTGGCACAATGTATCCTCTTTTCCTAACTACTTAAGTCAACACTGAACCCGCAAGTGACTCTATTGCAGTTCTACCTGAACGGACATAGACTCTAAGAGCGGCATTCAAAGAGCTAGTAGAATACGAACTCATTTAGAATTACAGTGCCCTACTTTGGCTGATGATTGCTAATATCACCGTAACTCTCCGTGATGATTACGACCGTCGGCCCGGCCAACGTCGTGATGCCGTCTTTCCCGTGAGCGAGCTTGGCTTTAATCTCCAACGTGGACGTGGTTTGCGCCCGTAAACTCCTGTACGTAAGTGTTCAATTGCGGAGTCCGTCACTAGTCAATACTCAAGCTACTTGCACATATGCCAAGAGTAGTTGGTCCACTCGAGTGCGTGGCAGCAAAGGTACACTTCAGATTGCATATGAACACCACAAGTTAGTACAAATCTGTTTCTCTCCTCAGAGGAACAGATAATGCTACGTGTGTGGAGTCGTGTGCTCTAAACTATTCACACTTGGAGAGTAACCACTGGACTCAATGCCGGTAACTTCTCCAACCTACTTCTCTCCACGCTCTCCAAGCAGGGCAGCCAGACACCGCGACTGCTCTCCTCCAAAGCCGACCCCAGAGTCCTCCTCCAGAGTTTTGGCAAACCTGGCCGTTCTTCGCCGCATGGATCCGTGCGCGTTGGTAGTCAATCACGACACAAACTTCCATGTATCCGTGCGCGTTTGTACCCAACCACGACACAGAATTCTCCCGCGGTTGCTGTTGCCGCCAAACTTTTAACACATATCTCTATGCGCTCTGCGCCAATCCCGTCACAGTCTTCCGCAAATGTTCCACTGTGGCGCGAAATCGTCTCTCTCTCTCTTTCGCATATAGCTCCTTCTCGCTTCTTGTTGTGATGGCCCAGCCTCTCCGAACGTCTTTGGTGGTCTGAAGCGCCAGCCGACAAAGGGGTTAGTTTCACGTTACATAAACACCTTCCTTAGGGGTTCCGGCCGTGTTCCATTGAGCCCATCTCGTTAGTCTGACATGACACACACAACTTCCTTTTCTGTGTCCATTCTCTCCTACCGGTGGGCCAATTATAAATTATTATTCGGTGTATTAGTAATGATTTAGCATCATGTAAGGTGCAAAATCTGCTACCTTACAATCGGCTGTAAGGTTCATTCTGAACGTTTCAAGTATTAAACCACTGTCTTGGAGTAGATGTAGTTGCTATTGCGATGAGTTACGTAAGTAAAAATACTACTTTGAGATGAAAATTTCGCCTTAGAGACATGGTATTAAAATCAATGAAATATTGTTTTTGCAATGTTCTCAACTTGAATCGTGAATACTGTTGTTTTTACGGCTTTTCTAATAAGTCCTGTTATGTATTTTGTTGAAAGGCTAATCGAAAGTTGTAATATTGTATGGACGAGCTGTCGCAAGCAGAAATTCGTTCTATATTAGTGACGGTGTTGCCCATTCATTTTGGACAATGAAGAAATGCGCAGCTGAATTCCAACTTGACCATTTTTACCTTGAGGATGTTTGTGGAGGATGTTGCAGAACGGCAATCACGTACGACGTCTTTAAGGAAGAACACAATAATAATCGTATTAGAAGCATACAAAATATCAGTCACCATAGGCCAATAATATGAAACAGTACGATAGATTTTACACGAAGGACTAACTATGAGAAGGCATTTTGTAAGATGGGTACCGAATTGGTGGAATGAAAACCAGAAATAGTGTGAAAACACTCATCGAGGATCGGACCGTTTTTAAACTAATCAAATGAGTTTTGCATACGTCAGGTGACAGGTGGTCCCCCACACCATCTCACAAAAGAAACAAGATTGAAAGGTTCGAGTAAAGTACGATGGCAATGCAGAAAAAAAAAGGAAATTTAGTCTGCCGAAGAGACTATCATTTGCTGTCTGGGGAATTGCAATGCATGGACTCACAATGGCGCTTTGGCAAAGGGGTGACAAAGAGGTCTCAGTTATAAATTTTTGTAATTCCCATTTTATTCACTAGATTGGACATCCACATCTATTCAAATATCTGACGAAATTTATGCTTGACAAATATTTCAGGTTTTTGTGCAGGTGTTACGGTAATCCTGTCTCAGTATTTTTCAGATCTGCCCGATGAATAGTTGATGCTGATTGGATTTACTCGTTGGTCAAACGTTGGACAATGTGCATTGATGTAAACTGGCATAATCTGGCCGAACAGCACAGTAACCCTGAGCTCGGTGTGGGGCGGCGGTGGAGTGAGTGGACTGCTGTAGCCTACTGTGGGGTTGTGAACCACTGAGGGCTACGACGGGGACGAAACCTCTCCGTCGTTTCTAGGTCTCCACTTACATACAACACAATACAAAGTTTCAGCCAATATTGAGAAGAGAGGCATTACTTTCAACATGCCCACGTAGAGTCTTTCCCTTTTCCGCTGTTGTTGATATTTCTGTATCTTTATCTGGCCAGAAATTCTTATCTTCTTTATGCTTAACTTCGGGGATACACACTGTATCTAAGTGGACCCTTTGTATTTCCCTTTTCAGGCTTTCTAGCTTCCCTACTACGTTGAAAGCTCTGGCGCTCCATCCTCCGACTAATAGACTGTTACACTTTCGTTGATGTTGAACAATGATCCCGATAAAAGTATAATTAAAACTGTTCGCCGGACGGGCGCCCTAAACCGTAACTTGTAAGTTGTGAGAACTGGGTAGCCCAGTCGGTAAGAGGATTTACACTGAAAGGCAAGATTACGGGATCGAGTAACACAGTTTTAATCTGTCATGAAATTTCAGAACGGCGTGCACTCCTCTGTAGACAGATTTGTTCGGTGTTGTCTGACTGTAACCTGTTCTGAAAAGTTGTATGTCTTTCCGGCAAATCCCAATAACAGTGACGGAAGGAATCAGTTTACCTTGGAGAAAGAAAGCAAAAGGCTGTTTAATTTTCTGAACGTATGGGTAATCAAACGTGCAGATGTTCGTAAGGCGTACAGAAGATCAATAACTCCAAAAACCATGATTCAGACAAGAGAGGTGTAATTGAAACCTTGGTTACAGGGTAAGTGACATGTGTGAGCCAATTTAGCTACGAGTAACGTTTCATTTACATAAAATCTGCGTTAATAAAAGTAATTTATAAGTACGAGTGGGAAAAACACTGCGAGCAAGAATACAGATCAGTAAGAATAATGAAGAACAATAGCCGCCAGCGGGGAAGGCTTGTTCCGCTTACAACTGTATTCCTGATCGCACTGGAAAAATTTTGTCAAAACTTGTGACTTAACGATTTTTATGGGCAATGAACAAATAAATAAATTCCGTACAATTGTAAAAGATCTGATTCATTTATCGGAGACAGCTGTTGAGTACCCATATAAAATTCCTATCAGCTGTGGCCAAGTATATACCGGAATCACGAACAGAACTGCGACCACCAGTTTAGCGAACAAAAGAGGAAGTGTCACTTTCGGAAAAGTGGTGAGTCAACTGCAACGAAACGTGCTTTGCAGTATGGTGGAGACCATGGAAGAAAACTTTACCGTTGCATCCAACACTACGTATTATCATGCGCGCTTGTATAAAGAGGCAAAACAGAAATAATAATTGTAACAGAAAGGATGTTAGTGAAAACAGTTTGTTTACGCTGCCTACAAATTTGATGTGTTTTATGTACTAGTTTAGGAAGACAGATATGTATGTGATGATGATTAAATAAATCGAAAGCGGTAGTAAAGCAAAAGAAAAATTTAGATCAAATTCAAACACGGAGTTGCTGTACAATTCAATGTTATTGTATCACATTTCATGAAAATAAAATGTGAATTCCGCTACTTAAAAAGAAGGGGATTATAGCGATCGATTAAATTAATCGAGAATGAGGTCGTCTGTCAGACAATCCTATAACTTTGGTACCACACAGCGAATTATGGCGCCCTGTAGTCAGGGTCCCTTAATCTTTCTTTCTACACAGTTACCAGTTGTTTCCTCTTTGAGGACGTCCCCAACACGTGGGTACGAAATATTAGCGAACAGTTTTACGGATCGGCCACGGAATTTCAGCAAGGTTGTTTTAACAGAAGAAATGTGAATGACACATGAAGGTCTCAGTCATTATTATGACTCAACAGTACTCTAAGGTGCCACAAATTATGGGTTATCTCTTGATATCTTAACAGACTTCCTTTTGCCTGTCGTAGTGCCGCATCTCGACGCGGCATGGACGCAACAGGTCGTTGAAAGTCCCATGCAGAAACACTAAGCCATCCATAATTGCGAAAGTGACGCCGGTGCAGGATTTTGGGCATCAACTGATCTCTCGGTTATGTCCCATAAAAGTTCGATGAGATTCATGTCGAGCGATCTGGGTGGCCATATCGTTTGATCGAACTGTCCAGATTGTTCTTCGAACCAGTCGCGAACAGCTGTGGCCAGGTGACACGGCGCGATGTCATCAATAAAAATTCCATCTTTGTTTGGCTGAAAATGGTCCCCAAGTAGCCGAACATAGCCGTTTCCAGCCAATTTTCGGTTTAGTTGGACCAGTTGCTCGAACTGTCCAGACTGTCATTCGAACGAGTCGCGAACAGTTGTGCCCAGGTGACACAGTGCGTTGTCATCCATAAAAATTCCATCCTTGTTTGGCTGAAAATGGTCCCCAAGTAGCCGAACATAGCCGTTTCCAGTCAATTTTCGGTTTAGTTGTACCAGTTGCTCGAACTGTCCAGATTGTTATTTGAACGAGTCGCGAAGAGTGGTGCCCAGGTGACACGGCGCGTTGTCATCCATAAAAATTCCATCTTTGTTTGGCTGAAAATGGTCCCAGAGTTGCCGAACATAATCGTTTCCAGTCAATTATCGGTTCAGTTGGACCAAGCAACCCAGTCCATTCCATGAACACACAGCCCACACCATTATGGAGCCACCACCAACTTGCACAGTGCTTTGTTGACAACTTGAGTTCGTGGCTTCGTAAGGTCTGCGACACACTCGAACCCTACCGTCAACTCTTACCAATTGAAAGCGGGACTCATCTGACCAGGCCACGGTTTGCCGTCATCTAGGGTCCAACCGGTATGGTCACGAGCCCAAGAGAGGCGCTACAGGCGATGTCGTGCTGTTAGCAAAGGCCCTCGTTTCGGTTGTCTACTGCCAAATTTCGCAGCACTGACCTAGCGGATACGCTGGTCGTACGTCAGACATTGATTTCCGCGGTTATTTCTCACAGTGTTGATTTTGTGTCAGCACTGACAACTCTACGCAAACGCCACACCTCTCGGTCGTTAAGGGGAGGTTTACTATCTTTGTCCCGAAAAAAAGCATTTTCTTTGAGAATTTTTTTCTGGGGGTGTGTTATAGATATCAGTGTAAAATTTTGTCAAAATGTTTATTGATGTATCATCTACAAACTAGAATTTTTTCGACCGGAAATGTCGAAGATGAAAGGCGGAAGTGCCGTCGGAACGAAACAAAATTTCGATGTAGACCTCCACGCGCGGTATGTCACAGGTCAGCCGGCTCGTCTGAAATCAGAATTAAGTTGACGATAGCGAAGTATGTAAGATACTTTAGGATTTGTACCTCGCATAAGTTATTTGGACCACAGGAAACAAAATGGCGGCCATCTGAAAAAAATAGGGGTTTTTCATCGATTTTTCGACTTCGCCGGCCAAGTAAAAATATTTATAGTTGATGGATCGGAATAAAAGTGGTACAACTCCTAGAGAATTTAGTTAGCTTCGTCGGAAACAAAGACTCATGCCAATCGGTTTAGTAAATTCAGTAGATTTGACGTTACCATACCGCGCGATAAAAAAGAAAGTCATTTCGAGAAAAACGCGTTTGACGTTTTGACTACATATAAATGCAATATTATGCAACTTGTGTTCAATCTGCTATTCTGGGTCCATAAACTAGTCCTTCCTCTTCCTCATAGAGGGCGTTCTGCTCGATCTGGGCCATCCTGCGCTGCTCCAGAGACCTCGTACGGCCGGTGACAAGCGGTTTTCGGCCGCCTGAATCCGCTGCTCGTCCGAATGCTTGGCGAACTGCGTCGAATAGAGTCCCAGGCTGACGTCCATCGTTGTCATAGTCTTCAGAATTGCTGAATACCCTTCGTTGAAGCTGCTCACTGCCAGGAAAGTCGTAGTCTCCTCAGTCTTCGCACCAGAATGCAAATGCTTGGGGGCTAACTTGCAAACACGCGCGTTCAAACTTTCATTTGAATTTTGTGTGTTTCCTCCCAAGCATCGGTACAATAACACGTCTCCGAAAGAACAAAAAAAACTGGTGCGTGAAAAAGGCCGATTTCAGGCAGGTGTATTTTTTTGTTCAACCGCGAATAACAAACATTGCCGTTCGGTATTCGGGAAAACCGTTTCAGGGGTGGATACAAAACACTTATATGGATCCAAAAATGCAATTTAAAGAAAATCGATTTTTTGAACCAAAAGATAGTAAACGTCCCCTTAAGTGAAGACCGTCGGGTAATGCGTTGTCCGTGGTGAGAGGAAATGCCTGAAATGCGGTATTCTCGGTACGCTCTTGACACTTTGGATCTCGGAATATTGGATTCTCTAACGATTTCCGATATGAAATGTCCAGTACGTCTAGCTTCAGATACCATTTCGCTTTCAGAGTCTGTTAATTCCCGTCGAGCGGCCATAATCACGTCGGAAACCCTGTAACATTAGTCAACTGAGTACAAATGACAGCTCCGACAACGCATCGACCTCGTGCACACGATACTACCGTTATCTGTTTATGTGCATATCGCTGCTGTTGTTGTGGTCTGCAGTCCTGAGACTGGTTTGATGCAGCTCTCCATGATACTCTATCCTGTGCAAGCTTCTTCATCTGCCAGTACGTACTGCAACATGCATCCTTCTGAATCTGCTTAGTGTATTCATCTCTTGGTCTCCCTCTACGATTTTTACCCTACACGCTGCCCTCCAATACTAAATTGGTGATCCCTTGGTGCCTCAGAACATGTCCTACCAACCGATCCCTTCTTCTAGTCAAGTTGTGCCAATCATATTCAGTACCTCCTCATTAGTAATGTGATTTACCCATCTAATCTTCAGCATACTTCTGTAGCACCACATTTCGAAAGCTTCTATTCTCGTCTTGTCCGAACTGTTTATCGTCCATGTTTCACTTCCATACATGGCCACACTCCATACAAATACTTTCAGAAACGACTTCCTGACACTTAAATCTATACTCGATGTTAACAAATTTCTCTTCTTCAGAAACGCTTTCCTTGCCATTGCCGGTCTACATTTTATATCTTCTCTATTTCGACCATCATCAGTTATTTTGCTACCCAAATAGCAAAACTCCTTTACTACTTGAAGTGTCTCATTTCCTGATCTAATTCCCTCAGCATCACCCGACTTCGACTACATTCCATTATTTCGTTTTGATTTTGTTGATGTTCATCTTATATCCTCCTTTCAAGCACTGTCCATTCCGTTCAACTGCTCTTCCAAGTCCTTTGCTATCCCACTGCTTTTGTAACCTCAGTATGTATGTGGCTGGCGAGACTAACTTGCGCTTATTAACAGTTGTTCCAGACTAGTATTTCATAACTTCGACAATAACATCCAGCGAGGGGAAGGCGTATTTCTGCAGAGCGCTCGTGGCATGTGGGGCAGAGATGTGTTACGGAAGAGGAAGCGCGGCGGGCAAAACGGCGCGTTGCTCTGGGCAGAGGAAGCGCCGGAGGCGGCAGCCCGCGGACTTTCTCTGGGTCCAGCTCTAATTAGACCGCTTATTACGCGGCCGGCAAATTACCGTTGCATCAGGCTACGGCCGCGGCTTCGCCAGCCTAATTTGTGCACAAAGTTACTCCTGGGCTCGTCGCGTGTGGCCGCGGTGAAAACGCGCTTTCATTTTCATCTCCAGCTCGCGCTCCTACGTACGTAATTTCCTTCACCTAATGTCCACCTGGCGAAGCGGACCGGCGGCCTCCCAACTGGCGCGGACTGTACTTTTGGGAAATTAGGTGCTGCTCTCTGAGAAAGGCCTTTAACGAAGTCAGGAGTTGGATTTTATTTTTTTCTTTAGTTTCAAATTAAGTTTGGTAGTATTTTGTGTTACAGTGTAGCAGGGGAACTCAAAGAGGTTTTGACATTGTGGCGTGTAGAGACACTGACGCGTGCCAACGAGACTGAGTTTCGGATTTCACTTTCTCCGCCGAGCTCTGACAACTAATTTCTTTAAAGTCAGTACCGCCATTAGACTATTTTTTATTTGCAGTCTTACATTTACACGATCATTATTTCGGCTTTAAAGTGCCATTATCAAGCGTTTTAATGTTATACAGTGGCTAAGGTGACATACTGTTGCCGGCCGGTGTGGCCGAGCGGTTCTAGGTGCTAGTGCTACAGTCTGGAACCGCGCGACCGATACGATCGCAGGTTTGAATCCTGCCTCGGGCATGGATGTGTGTGATGTCCTGAGGTTAGTTAGGTTTAAGTAGTTCTAAGTTCTAGGGGACTGATGACCTCAGATGTTAAGTGCCATAGTGCTCAGATCCATTTCAACCATTTTGACATACTGTCATATTTAAAATGACCCTTAGACAATGTGTCTAATAGTGTATTTTAAATACGACAGTATGCATCTTAGGCACTGTATAACATTAAAACACTTGATAATGGCACTTTAAAGCCGAAATCATGATCGTGTAAATGTAAGACTTCAAATAAAAAAATTCTAATGGCGGTACTGACTTTAAAGAAATATACAGGGCGAGTGAAAAGTCCTTGGACACCTTCATAAGTTGGAAGATTATAGGGAAAATTGAAATGTGATGGTGGAAACATAGGTTTGACGTGGGGCCGCAACTTTTGGAGTGAATGTCATTCATGGCCGCCATCTTGAAATCCGCCATTTTGGATTCAAGTCTTTTTTTTTTTTTTTTTTTTAATGAGAAAGGGGATGTATGACACTCAACTAACACTCGCTTGAGCTCTGGAATTTAGTGATGTAATTTGTTTTGTCTATCTTCTACAGTTTAGAGGTTATTAATGTTCAAAGTTGGAAAATTACCTTCATACCGACTGCTACAACACATGTTCTGTGTGTTGTCCGTCCCGGTATCAAGGTAACTTTGAACATTACTAATTTTTAAACTGTACAAGACAGACAAAAACAAATTACACCATTCAATTCCAGAGCTCAAGAGAGTGTTATTTGATGTGTCATACACCCCCCTTCCCAATAAAAAAAATGACTTGAATTCAAAATGGCGGATTTCAAGATGGCGGCCATGAATGACATTCACTCCAAAAGTTGCGGCCCCACGTCAAACCTATGTTCCCATCATCACATTTCAATTTTCCCTATAATCTTCCAACTTATGAAGGTGTCCAGGGGCTTTTGACTCGCCTGTAGCCACACATTATGAAAAAAATTATTACCTGACTACTAAGGCGTTGACATTTATGTGACTTTTCTCCACAATGGATTAAGTAAGATACCTTATGTCTTCGGAATATAATAATGATTTATTACAGGTGATTTAGTAGGCAAGTTGATGCAGCAATGAAACGTTAGGCCTCGTGATGACTGGGTGTTGTGTGCTGTCCTTAGGTTAGTTAGGTTTAAGTAGTTCTAAGTTCTAGGGGACTGATGACCATAGATGTTAAGTCCCATAGTGCTCAGATCCATTTGAACCATTTTTTTGAAATGTTAGGTTCCTTAGAGGGGGAGTGAGAAAAGGAGGAAAAGTGAGGGGGACGGCCGGGCAGGAAGAGAATTACTGACGTTAGCAGCACAGCGCCTCGTCAGGTACTCTGCTGTTCTTCGTGCTTAGCTCGCAACCACGAGGTTGCCTCATCTTCCGCGGCTTACCGTCAACAGTAATCCGACGCTTGACATTGCTGGACGACGGTTCAATCCCGCGTCCGGCCATCCTGATTTAGGTTTTCCGTGATTTCCCTAAATCGCTCCAGGCAAATGCCGGGATGGTTCCTTTGAAAGGGCACGGCCTATTTCCTTCCCCATCCTTCCCTAATCCGATGAGACCGATGACCTCGCTGTCTGGTCTCCTTCCCCAAACAATCCAATCCAATCCTTGACATTGCTGGCTCAGCCCTGTAATCGCTTTTCTGTCCTGGTAATAATGTTTATTGAGAATAGCCCACCTCTCGTGGACCTCTCTGTTCATCTTGTAATGTGGCCTAGCGGTTTTCCTTTGTCTTTTTCCTCGGTTATCTGGAACAAAATAGATTTAAACCGAGGTGAATTGGTGATACGTTCATGCTATAGATCTGAAGCATAAACCATAAGAAGGAAGATCCAGCATTAATCACGGGACTTTCTCACACGATAGTTTTTGCAGGTTTACGAATGATTACATGCAGCGCACCCCTACATGAAGAACATATGCCTCTTGACTGTTCCAAATGAATGAAATGTGGATCCATGGGCAAGTGTCAACTTCTGTAGGAACTCTGACAGCCATCGATAACGGGCTGCAACTGTGAAGACAAAAATTTGGAAAACCCAAAAACACAACACTTGACTGTGCCTAATAAAGTGCATGAAACCTGTTGACATTCAAAACAGCTTACTGAAGCTTTGTAATTTATAGTTTTTAATGGAAACATACGATTCTTCTTGAAAAATAGTAGCAATGTTAGATAACTAAGCTAGAGGTGGATAACTATGACTCACACTTCTCTCCAGAGTAGAGCACAAAGGCTCAGTAACACTGCGGTCAGTGACAGTGGTGGTCAGGGGAGGTGCGACGACTGATTTTTGAGCTTACAAAACCAATCCTGAAAGATGCGAGCTGTGTCAACATGGCCTTCTCGTCTTGGAACACAGGATCACGATTCCGGACCAAACATTATACCATGGAATGGACCTGATGAAGCAATATCTTCACATAATCCTTGCAGAGTAACCATGGGGCCCATGGAATGTCACATTATGGCTTACCAAATCATCACTCGCGCCCAGTCATGTTTCACTCTCGGCAGCAAGTAGTCTGCATTTGGGGCGGCGTGTGCCAGATGTAAACAATGTGAAGCAATACTAATCTGCCAAATGACTTTCTTCCGTTGCTTCATAGTCGAGGTTGTATGGCTTCGGCACCACGTTTGACGAGTGGTTTTGGAAATCCGCTTACCCTGAAATTCCGAGCGTATGGGGCTCCCTTCGCGCTGTTTTGGGTCTGACAGGGTTTGTGACTGTGACGTTCAGTTCTGCTGTGACTTTCACCAATGTCATTCTATTATTTATCGTCACAATCTTCTTCCATTACCGTCTGTCACGATAACTCAACACACGGTTTCGTCCACGTTGCGACTTGGCGGATGATGTATTTCCGCTTTCCCTGTGTGCGGTATAAATCTTCGGTACGGTACCTTTTGAAACACCAAACACTTTGACTACCTCGGTTACGGGAGCACCCACCACACAAGCACGGACAATTTACCCACGTTAGAATTCACGATGCTCCACATTGTGCACTCACAACTACGCAAAAGACTGTTCCTACCACGAACGGCATTTGAAAAGTGAGGGCATTACACAGATGCCATTCGTGGTAAAATACAACAGCGCCACCTGCAGGCTTGGTTAGCTTCTGCACTGACCTTCGATCATACATTTCTTGCTGCGTTTCCAAATTTTCTCCAACCGTTTTGTACGACGTAGTTCACCGCCATGGCGGCATGTGGATGTGGAAACTGAGGGTGTTATATTAATATACAGTTCTACAATTGTGGTCATTTTAATATGCTCGCTTTCGAATCTGGTTGAATGCTCAGAAACAGCGGCAGGACTCTTATGTCTGTTAATGACTGCTGTATCTTTGATAGTATCTCTACCTGATGCTCCACTAGTTCGTAAACCCGCAAGCGCTGGAACTGTCCGCTCAGGTGCGTTGGTTACCACCATGTAGAAGCACGAACGATCCACAGCTGCAGCATCCCTAGCCACTGTGTGTTGCGCGTGCGCCACTGCTCGTCTGCCCCTCGTTGTTTCACACTCGACTCTGCGTCGGGATTCTCAGACCACGCCCTCCAATGGGGGACGTCACTCCTCTCCAACATAAAAGTTTCTCCCTCGACCTCAACTGCCGGACTAGGTGAAGCAAGGACAACGACGCTGGAATCGTATTCGGGACGACTGAGATTCAAAACCCCGTCAGGCCCTATAGTTTAAATTTTCCGTGACTTCCCTAAATCGCTGCAGGCGAATGGTGGAATGGCTCCTTTAAAAGAGCGTGGCTGCTTTCCTTCCCACATCCTTCACATACTCCGAGGTTGTGCTTCGTCTCTAATGACCTCGTAGCCTATGGGACATTACACCATAATCTTCCCTCCAATATTTTTTCGTACTCTCTTCTCTCGTTTCTCACTACTAAGGTTCTAAGAATGGGTTTACAATATGTTTATGCACCTGGGGTAACTCGTCGTCAAATCTGCAAGACTTATCGCAAACGCATAAAATGACAAACTGGCTATTGTAGTGTAACGACGTAAGTTTTTTATAAATGATTTTCTTTCGACATATGACCATGTGTAGACTTCGTCACCTACGTCAGTTACAACCCACTTCAAAATTATTTGTATTCTTTTTAAATTGTCTCAGAATGGTTTAAACGAAATTGTAAAACATCATTTGAGTCGTATGCGCAGAATTACGTCACTCAGGCCAATTGGTTTGCGTAAACTTTTTCAATTTAGATGTCGTTTGTTTCTCCTCAGAAATTATATTAACGCAGGTTATCTGCTTTAATAGATATTAGAGCCACATTGAATAAACTTTCAAGACTCAAAGTCGCGATGAACGCTGTCAAAATTAATAATCTTGTCAAATATATTATTAATTCATTCACATAGTTCTTCGTAAATAAATCCTCGGAACACGTATTTAAACTTTTGTAGCATCCACTAGTTTATTATCTTCCTACATATAGACGTGAACCTGAGCCTTCACAAGACAGGACTAACTATTTACAACAGGATTAAACTCTCTATGACGTAATTGTTGTAGAAACATTACAAATTTATAATTTTCAGTTTTTAGAAGCACGACGCAACAACTCGGTTTCAGGATCTTCTGTTGCTCTTTGGCTGTCGACCCGCGACGTATAGTGGCCAGCAATTTTCTCTCTGGTCCCGGCAGCGAAGATGCTGTCTCCGTTCGTTGCGCCGCCCTCTCAGCACATGAAACATAAAAAAATAAATACAAAACTTTAGATAATTCACAGCTATTACAAATATTACAAAAATACATAAACAAAACTAAATTAAACTTATATTCACCTGCAAACTGGGCTGAAACTGGTGGATGGGTGACGCTTCAATTTCGCGTCCCACTACACTATACTAACACGTGTAGCCAGTCCGTGTGGTGGGGCTGTTACGTAACCAACTGGCTGAGCCCCTGACTACAAAGGGATCACACTACTGATACCTGAGCTGTTCCCTCCCCATATCTGCTGAGGAATGGTTGCTGGTCTTCCTGGTGCAACGGCCCAGGTGGCCCTCGCTGTGACTGAGTGGCGCTCATGGGGAGAACCCCTGATCATAGTGGGTGGTATCAGGGTGGATGCTTGGCGCATGAAACGTATCAAGCTGCATACATCTGCCCATTCTAAAACGGCCAGCTCTGCTTCGTATGACCCAGCAGCCTTCCCTTAGCTGGCTGCACCGTGGGAGGAGGGCCAGGTTCGCCGTTTTTGTGTGAAACACTTTCACCATTACCTCATCTGTACTAGGGTGGATAGGGACACACTCACCACCACAAAGCCATTGTTTTTGTGGAGAATATCGTGGACAAGTTTGGTGACGTGCAGTCTCTCAGTAATATGTGGTCAAAATACCGCAGCTCTTTAAAAATTCGTTCAGTGAGCAGGCCAGACGTCAAAATATTTTTAATAGGACATGTTTTTGATAAACAGGCGGAAATCAAATTTGCCTAGATCCCTGTTCATCAAAGCTTCTTCTGCCGCCAAATCTGCAGCTCTTCGTGCTTATGATCATCTTAGCGATGTCCTAGTATCTAGAAGCCCTCACCTGTCTCTGAATATGGTCCAGGAAGTAAAGGGACCTCATTCTGCAAACTGATGAACTCCAGGCTAACCTGGGGCGATGCGGATTTTATTTTGTTCGATGTATGCATAGGGTTCATAAAGACAACTGCATCAATAGCGGCTCCTTCAATCTGGCTTTCGAGGAAGATATCCTGCCATAGAAGGTCGAGGTTATGTGAAGCAACATTTCTCATCATCCATGAGGTGCTATCGGTGCTTGCATTTTGGGCATATGTCTTCCTGCTGTATGGCGAACCCTCTGTGTGGTGACTGCGGACAGACCTTGAGAGAGGCCCCTGTGTTACACCACCTGTGTGTGTCAATTGCCATGACTGCCACCCTCCTCACTCACCAGATTGCTCAGCTTATAAGGGAGAAAAGAAGATTCAAGAGTGCAAGTTCCTGGATCAATAGTCTTATGTTGAGGCTCATCAAAAATATGACCAGCTCTGTTACATCCTTTCCCCTCCTGTCTCTTCCTTACTCCAGCCCCATGTCCCTATTCCATGCTTCTCCCCCACAGCTCCCACGTCACCTCTGGGGGCCACTCCCCTCCCTTGCCAAAGAGTGTCCCCCTTCATCGGCATCTCCCCCACTGGGACGCCTTCTCCCCAGTGTCTCTCAGGGTGGAAGCCTATTCCCACAACTTGACCATGAGAGGTACCATCTGTGTGCAGCAAGGTCACTCGCTCTCTTTCAGTTCCAGGTCTTGCAGAAGCCTACTCTCCCTCTTTGCCATGTCCTTCGCCACCTCTGAAAGAGAAGAAGAAGATACAAAAGTTGCAGGAACAAGGCCCGCCTGGGCGTCCTCAGAGGTGCCATCTCCCCCTTGCAACCTGTCTTATTTATGAATGTCACCCCATCCTTGTCGGTGACAACCACGGAATGAGTGGAATGACCTTCCCTTGGCCTCTTTATGTCTAACCTGGACTCTAGCCATATGATAATCCAGTGGAATTGCAACGGTTATTGTCGTCATCTACCGGAAATACATCTTGTTTCCTCTTATGTGTATTCTTGCTCTTCAAGAAATGCATTTCCATGATGGCCACTCTCCAACGTTTCATGGTTATCTGGTGTTCTGTTGGAACCGTGCCGGCCGCAGGATAGCATCTGGAGGGATCTGGGCTTTGGTTCGCTATGATATCATTAGCGACTAGATCCCCCTTCGTACCATCCTGGAAGCAATAGTAGTCAAAGTGCAAACGACCCCACAAATCACCACTTGCAATGTCTGCTTCCCTCCAGGTGGGCCACTTCCTTGCGTTGGACTGTCTGCCTTAATACACCATCTCCTGCCCTTGTGCATCTGAGGACTTCAATGCACCACCCCTACCCATTTGAGGGGTAGGGGTCTTACAATTAAGCAACTTATTGAAGACTTTGATTTGTGTCTCCTCAATGACAGTTTCCCCTATCCGCTTTGTTGCCCCTCATTGACCTTCACTGCTATGGATCTCTTGATGTCCTCCCCTGCTCTCGTGGCTTCCCTACCTTGGTCACCCATGATGTTCTTTGTGACAGTGACCATCTTCTGGTGATTCCATCGCCAGGCAGACAGGCCAATTGGCCTTTACATGCATCTGCTGTGCATTTCAACACCTCTGTGTCGAATTGTGTTGATGCGATCGTGCAGTGCGTCTCTGCCACTGTTCTTCATGCTTCTGGCACTGCTGTTCCTCTATCAACAGGTCCCCATCATTGTCTACTGGTACCATGGAGGACCTAGGACGTAGCAATCGCTGCCCAGGATCGCCGATGGGGGCTGGAGCGATTTAAACGACACCTGTCTCAAACCAACCTCCTCACTTTTGAGCGTCTCCACCTATGGCTCTCTATCTTACTAAGCAGAGAGAAAAGGAATGCTGGGAGCACTATGTTTCCTCCCTGGGGACATAACCTTCTCCGTCGTTGGTTTGGTCCAAGCTCTGTAGCCTTCTGGGCCACGAGCAACGATCAACTGTCCAGGTTCTTATCCAGGGTGCTCTGTGTACTGACCAATTGGTCTTTGCATAACACCTTGCGACACATTTTCCTATCCCACTACCTTTCTCCGGCGGAAACGCCAAGTTGAACACACCCTCTCTGTTACTACTCAGGATCATCAACCGCATTTGGCTCACAATGGCCTTCTCCTCGCAGTGGCAAGACAGTCTCTGTCCTCAAGACCGTGAAGAACCCAGCATCTCTCGACAGTTACCGCCCAGTTAGCCTGACGAACATGCTCTGTAAACTGCTCGAGAGGATGATCAGCTTCCGATTCTGTCTGTCTGTCGTCTACACATTGGTCATATCAGGCTCACTAATTGTTTTCTCATGCATAATGAGCCATATCTTGGTCCATTGTCCCCTTCTTTTGGCCCTTCGTACTTAGTCTCCAGATTCCTTATTTTTAATATCAGCAGACAACTCACGGATGGTTGACCTGGTCCTGAGTTTCCTCCCTGAAAGTGGTTTTCATTTTCAGATGTAAGGTTTTGCTTTACTCCAGGACCAGGTGCAGGATGGTTGTGGTTGGGGCCCCTTTGTGGTTGGAGCCTCTCTTCATGTTTTCTCGGTCGGGGACACGTGACCACTCTCCCGTGCAAAGACCACTGTTTGTTTTTCCAGTTTTTAGATTTCATGCCTTCTACTCTGTGTGGAAGTTTTTAGATTTCATGCCTTCTACTCTGTGTTTTAACTCCCTTGTTTTACAGTTTGATTCCCCTGACTGGATCCGCCCACTTTTAGCGGATCCTCTCTCTTCCGTGAGTAACTTTGGACTCGCGGGACTGATAGCCTCTCCATTTAGTCCCATACCCTCCTCAATCAATCACTCAATCAATCAACAGCTCAATTGAAAATTGTTGCAAATGACAACGGAATAATGCTATTGCTATTGCTATTCGTACCACAAATTTTATCATGGGTACTCCGTGCCTGCAAATTTTGTCCAAAGTGTTTCTTGATGTACGGATGAGTGAATTCCGTCTGTCGATCGCTGTAATTTTTTAAATTTTCCCTACATGGTATTCTAATGACTTTTCGTAGCAAATATTCACTTATGCGAATTGAGAATTCTCATGCCTCTCTTCTGTCGTTCTCATTCATTTTAAAGGATTGTGAAGATACATCGCTGGACAGTCTCTTTTTGTGAAAAACATCCTCCATACTACGCACAAGTAGCGAAGGACAAACAGCACTGACACCGCGATTCTGCCGAACTCCGAGTGTTGTGGCGACTGAATGATGCCGCACCGCAATACTAAATGAAATACGACACTCTTCCAGGTATTTCCGAGAAGGAGCGAGCAAAGCCGAGTGACAGAGCTGGCCTTGGCCCGCACGCGGCCTGTTGACGCTGCACGCATGAAGTCTGGCACGTCGTGGTCGGCCCTGCTCACTCTCATGTCCCCTCTAATGAACCTGACGAGATTATAAAACGTAATCCCATCTCTCACTAGAAAATCAGTACAGCAGGAACCAGAGAACTCAATGAAATGCTTCAATTATGGTGCCTTTAATTTCAGTTTTAATAATAAAACATGTTACAGAAAAACAAGGTCTTGCAACGAGATATAGCTTAATTGGCACACCGGCTGATATTTTCATTTATGATTTAGAAAATAAAAGTCATCTACTGTACACATCATGTAGAAGACACCTTGGTGACGCTACAAGGTACTGCAAACGACGTCGATTACTTCGTACTTCTGGCGTGCCACATGGGACTGTTATGGGACCATTACTTTTCACAATATATATAAATGACCTAGTAGATAGTGTCGGAAGTTCCATGCGACTTGTCACAGATGATGCTGTAGTATACAGAGAAGTTGCAGCATTAGAAAACTGCAGCGAAATGCAGGAAGATCTGCAGCGGATAGGCACTTGGTGCAGGGAGTCGCAACTGACCCTTAACATAGACAAATGTAATGTATTGCGAATACATTGAAAGAAGGATCCTTTATTGTATGATTATACGATAGCGGAACAAACACTGGTAGCAGTTACTTCTGTAAAATATGTGGGAGTATGCGTACGGAACGATTTGAAGTGGAATGAGCATATAAAATTAATTGTTGGTAAGGCGAGTGCCAAGTTGAGATCATTGGGAGAGTCCTTAGAAAATGTATTCCATCAACAAAGGAGGTGGCTTACAAAATACTCGTTCGATCTATACTTGAGTATTGCTCATCAGTGTGGGATCCATACCAGGTCGAGTTGACAGGAGATAGAGAAGATCCAAAGAAGAGCGGCGCGTTTCGTCACAGGTTATTTGGTAAGCGTGATAGCCTTACGGAGGTGTTTAGCAAACTCAAGTGGCAGACTCTGCAAGAGAGGCGCTCTGCATTGCGGTGTAGCTTGCTGTCCAGGTTTCGAGAGGGTGCGTTTCTGGATGAGCTATCGGATATATTGCTTCCCCCTACTTATACCTCCCGAGGAGGTCACGAATATAAAATTAGAGAGATTCGAGCGCGCACGGAGGCTTTCAGACAGTCGTTCTTCCCGCGAACCATACGCGAAAGGGAGGTAATGACAGTGGCACGTAAAGTGCGCTCCGCCACACACCGTTGGGTGGCTTGCGGAGTATAAATGTAGATGTAGATGTAGATGTTCTGAGCATTCCAAAATTAACTTTACCATGAAATAGAGAAAAATAACTCTGTTAACTATTTAGCCATGACGGTAACTAAAATTTACAACAGACATACGTTCAACATTTATAGAAAGCCTGTGTGCACCGATAACGTTATTCATGCCAAACCCCTTCACCCAGTGCGGCATAGAAGAGCACTTTTTACTTCCATGATTTATCGATTCATCCGCTTCCCGTTAGACAGCCAAGAAATACGTAAAGATTAAACAAACTAAAACAAAAAGCTGTAGCAACCGGGCACTCAGAGAGCTTTGTCAAGCGACCGTGTAGCAGGATAAATAAAAAAGAACAAAAACACTCAGGAGCAGAGCCAGCAACGAAAACTAACACTACGGAAAAGTTTCCCAACAGCTAGAGAAGTAACTGAAGAACACAACCGTCAGTTGCGGTTTTCAAACAAATAATACTCCGAATCAGAAGATAGATGTCAAAAGAAACAAAATTTTCAATATTGAGCGTCAGTAAAATGCATTGCAATTATGGTTAGTTATTTTAATTGGACAGACAGAAATTTTAATATTAGGTCTACAAAACCGTAGGTGGACAACACATGACTGAATACAAGCGTACTGGAAGCAACATAGATTCCAACATGCAAAGTGGTACACATTACGTCGAAGGTATGTTGATGGAATGTTTTGGAGGAAGTAGAGATCTACGGAAATTGGAAACGCCACCCCACAAGACTTCTGGATGAACATACAAAATTTACATTGAACGCCTATTTTTCGGTATATGGCAGTCTGTTTAAGTTCTTGCATGTCCTGATATTCTGACTCTGTGCATTTGTTTTCTGCGTCGTCCAAGTATTTTTAGCTCTGTTTTCGCGAGCCAACTGTGCTTGTGGCTTTTAATATCGTTTTGGTATGCTGCTTTCAGTTAACTTCATTATGTGCTACGTAAGCCGCAGATACCTGTTTGATTGCTAGCATGTATAATTTTAACTAACATTTTATTGTGGAACCATGTTTAAGCTCTGGCCCTTTTTTTTAAGTCACACTTGAACTTACCCTATTCCGTTTCATGTAGAATGTTGAAAGATCACCGGACGGGGTGGCCGAGCGGTTCTAGGCGCTACAGTCTGGAACCGCACAACCGCTACGGTCACAGGTTCGAATCCTACCTCGGGCATGGGTGTATGTGCGATGTCCTTAGATTAGTTAGGTTTAAGTAGTTCTAAGTTCTAGGGGACTGAGGACCTCAGAAGTTAAGTCCCATAGTGCTCAGAGCCATTTGAACCAGCCATTTGTTAAAAGATCATACCTCTCGCTTCGTAATACACCACTGGAAACAGTATTTACCGTCAGTGATACCTAGCCCCGTCACCTGTTGGTATTGCAGTTGTAAGCGCAGTGAGCTAACGACAGCACAACGTCATGGGCTATAAGTGTTTACAGTGATATTTTTAATTTCAACGAGACAGATGTATTGTTTGTCAGATATGTTGTTTCTTGGACGATGTGAACCAAGTGTTCTACTTATAATGTTGTTAACTTATCATAATTCTCTCAGGTGTAAATACACACTTCACTTTTTAGATCAGTCTGAAGATCGTTATTACAATCGAATCCGTACATTGAAAGAAACAAATACCTGCTATAATAGACTGTTACATTTCTAAGTACTAGTTATGGTTGAAAGTAGTGTATCTACCAACTATCTGGGACGAATAATCAAAAAGTTTTAGGTATCACGTCGAAAAAGTTAGGATTGGGGGCAATGGCTTTGAACGGATTACGTAATCGTGAACCCATCTACAACTTCTCCTTCCCCACCAATACTCTTCTCAGCCTCCTGCCCCCACTCTCCCCTCCCCTCTGCGCCAATTTACACCTTACTGTTAAAATGAGACAGCTAATCACAGCTTAGTATATCAGCGGTCATGAAAAAGTATCCGAACTATCTGCATTTCTTTCGCCACATCAAAAAAATTATGTAAGTTTCTTCACATGAATTGTGTAAATTAGCACCAAAACACACACACACACACACACACAGCGTATTGTGATGCTTTCGTCAAGAATGGACGTGCTTGATTCGCAGAAACCAATCACTTAGTAACGGAGGCAAAGACAGCAGTGATCGTTTTGTCAATATCTTCGTGAAGTCTGCACTTGCCTGACTTCGCAGAAATACGGCACACGTTGCATAGTGCCTGCAGCCGTTCGTCTCACTTCTTAGACATATGTTCTCTTGAAATGTGATCCAGAAATTGTGTTTATCAAAGCCTGGTCATTTTACAAAAGCTTTTTTTCCCCCCTTTTCTTCGTATGATTTTTTTCGGCCAGCTATGTGGATGGATGTCCGCTTTTTGTGGTTCTGTGTTGTTGAAACCTTCTGCTGCAGGTTGCGACATGTTATCACCTAGCAAGCAGAGGTATTCTTGGGTTGGTCTCCTGAGCGGCTCGAATTTTGAATATGTCATTAGACCAGTTTGAAGTGGAGCTTTTCTATAAAATCTCCGATTTTGAATTTTGCTTTTTATGGATCTATCATTTTGATCTTATTATATACAGTACGCAATAGATTCTTGCCTTTACATAATAAGGTTTTATATTAGTTGTTCTACGTTTAGTGTGATTATGCTGAATAACTAGGTCTGCCTACATAAATCCATTTGAAATAAAACCTGAGAAGTGATGCGTTGAAGAGTTTAAAACCTCTTTCCTTTAAGAGTTCTATTGAATCGCTCCACAACTGAAGCTTTTAAGTTAACAATGTGTAGCGATTTATTTTTTTCCATTGGATTCATGAAAAGATTATTATAAAATTACTGTCTGTAAAGGTTTAGGAATCCGATTAGTTTTTCTTCCAAAATCATGTGCAATCCCAGTAGCAATTTTAATCTTTAGGGTAGCAACCCGAGCATACTTGGAGTACACGTGAATTACTGTTAATAAATAGACTATGTGATCAAAAGTATAAGGACACCTGACTTAAAATGACTTACAAGTTCCTGGCACCCTCCATCGGTAATGCTGGAATTCAGTATGGTGTTGGCCCACCCTTAGCCTTGATCACAGCTTCCACTCTCGCAGGCACACGTTCAGTCAGGTGCTGGAAGGTTTCTTGGGGAATGGCAGCATATTCTTCACAGGGTGCTGCACTGAGGAGAGGTATCGATGTCAGTCGGTGAGGCCTGGCACGAAGTCAGCGTTCCAAAACATCCCAAAGGTGTTATATAAGATTCTGGTCAGGACTCTGTGAAGGTCAGTCCATTACAGGGATGTTACTGTCGTGTAACCACTCCGCCACAGGCCGCACATTATGAACAGGTGTTCGATCGTGTTGAGAGGTGTATTCGCCATCCGCGAATTGCTCTTCAATAGTGGGTGTCAAGAAGGTGCTTAAAACATCAATGTAGGCCTGTGCTGTGACAGTGCCACGCAAAACAACAACGGGTGCAAGCCCCTCCATGAAAAACACGACCACATCATAACACCACCGCCTCCGAATTTTACTGTTTTCACTACATTCTCTGGCAGCTGACGTTCACCGGGCATTCGCCACACCCACACCCTCCCTTCGGATCGCCACTTTGTATACTGTGATTCGTCATTCTACACAACGTTTCTCCACTGTTCAATGGTCCAATGTTTACGCTCCTTACACCAAACAAGGTGTCGTTTGGCATTTACCATGAAATCCAAGTTTTCTCACCTCCCGCTTAACTGTCATATTACATGCAGTGGATCCTGATGCAGTTTGGAATTCCTGTGTGATGATCTGGATAGATGTCTGCCTATTACACATTACGACCCCCTTCAACTGTCGGCGGTCTCTGTCAGTCAACAGAGGAGGTTGGTCTGTACGCTTTTGTGCTGTACGTGTCCCTTCACGTTTCCACTTCAGTATCACATCGGAAACAGTTGACCTAGGGATGTTTAGGAGTGTGGAAATCTCGCGTACAGACGTATGACACAAGTGACACCCAATCACCTGAACACGTTCCAAGTCCGTGAGTTCCGCGGAGTGCCCCATTCTTCTCTCTGACGATGTCTAATGAGTACTGAGGTCGCTTATATGGAGTATCTGGCAGTAGGTGGCAGCACAATGCACCTAATATGAAAAACGTATGTTTTTGGGGGTGTCCGGATATTTTTGTTCACGTAGTGTATTTATAACCTAAAATTTCTTTGGAATAAGCAGTCACGTCAACCAGTCCGCCATGATGAACGTCACCATACCTGAGAATATAGAGAGCGAGGAGCTGGAAATGTAAGTTGCCAGACCGACAAAACATGTACCCCAAGAAACAATTACTTCATTTTAAGGCCAGTGTTGCACAATAAGTAAGGTTATTGCCACGGGGCTTAACAAAAAGTATATAAAAATTAATCATATGCTACATGAGCACTGAAAAGAAATAGTAACAGCTTGCGTTAACGTAGATGATAATAAAGATATGAAAACAGGCAACTCCAGATTATACACAAAGCCTATAGAAACAAAAATAACCCGCATAGTTCTAAAAACATCACTGAAAATCTGATAATATTAAATGAAAAAACTTAAATTAAGAAAAAACACCAAACAGACAGTAATTAATGTCAATCGTACATACACAATAAAACAAATGTTATGGCAGTGATTTACAACCCTTTCAGTACTCTGGTAGGAGAGCAATAATTATGAGAGCACAGCAAGAGACACACACATTCCAATGACACTGAAAAAGCAAATAAAGTTGGGCGAGATAAATATAAGTTAATGTTTTTCTTGTAATCACACATCCATTCAAGTCATTTGAAACAGTACACAGGGAAACTGAAAGCGTGTGTTCTAAAAGGTTTCTCATCGGATTAACTTTGTTCAGTGTACCGATAGCGGTGCCATAAAAAAGACAGACAACTGTTAGCTCCTAGTCCAACCCGTCAGACTTTCGCTCCTCCGAGAGCACTTCACCTGTTTGTAAAAATACGACCGTCTATTATAACCGTACGATTTAACTTCAGAAGATTGATACTCAACGGATTTTGATTAGTCCCTTTTATGTGGTGCGGAAGTCTTCTCAAACTTTTTGCGGGTTTTGCCGTCTTTTTTTACTCTTGCAACTATAAAAGCCTGTTTTAAAAACTTGATTTGTCCGTGTTCTAGAGTTAGCTCTTCTTGATTACTCTGTTCAACGGCTTTAGTAACATGATTATTCAAGCGAATAAGATCATTACACAGTCCTGTGGCATGAAGGATAAGCATATCTCTGTCTGCTGTATGGACATAAGAAAAGTTACAGCCCTGATTTTTTACGCTTGGATTTACAATCCTGAATGAGATCTTGCAACCTGGCAACCCACTACTTAAATGATAGTCCCGGCTTCTTATATATGCTATAAAATTTAAGGCATACTCCTGCCAGTAGAAACCTTACTTTCTGAATACAATGTTAATTTGTCCTTTAGTTCCAAATATTCTAATACACACAGGTTCTTATCCACAAATATCTGCTGCATGAAGCCATAGATATGAACACTCACACTGGATAATAAGAAGGCACATTTAGTTATATCATTTGCCGGTCTGTGCTATGTAAAGTGTTGTTCCAGTCCGTTCCTTTGCTCGGTCAAATGGGTGAAACCGTGCTGTCTGCCTGACCTCTTGCCATTGTTGCTGTTCCTCTAACCACTGTAATATTTTTCCACGGTAGCTCTCAACTTTTCCAAGGAGTCATTAAAGGTTAAACCTTGGAAGTGTAAGATTAATTTGCTGCTCAGTATGAAATGGATTACACGCAGTTTAACATTCCCAGCCAAACTTGATAAGGTAAGGGATGGGCCTAAAGCCCAAGAAAGATATGGCTAAAAAAAAAAAAAAAAAAAAAAAAAGCTTACGTTCCGGAGCTAGGAATCGAACGATTGCGAGGTCCACTGCGAGTACTGACTGTGTTGGAGATTACACTAGTCAGCAAAGCGTATGAAATACCCTGCACAAGGCACTATTGACTTACCTCGTCGGTGTGTGACCCACTAGACTTCCACTAAAGTATGTCCTCCTTAATGGGTGTCTGTGGGTCATCTTGCGAGTACCAAGTAACCGGTTGACGGTGAATGCTGCGTAGGTCTAGTAATGCGGTCTGGTAATGTGGACAGTCGTCTTTTCTCCGTCACATCTATCACTTACGCCACTGAAACATAGCGGTTTGATATCCAGCCGACTGCGCCACTGTATGTGGGCAGTAACAAGTCGCGATATGATTCTGAGACTCTACTACACAAATTAGTTGGTACAGTATAATTCTACAGTTATTTATCCCGACACACATATGAACCATAACGTTCACTTCAGGTTAGATACATATATGAATCGGTCCATGCTGAGAACTAAGAACTATAACGAAACAGTCACTTCCAGAAATAAACACTCCGTTATCAACATTGCTGTGCTAAAGGCTGCGGCAGTTTCTGTTGTGGGCTGCTTTCCGCAGACGGCTAAGTCCAGAGTGGAACTTTCTCTCTTCAGACTGCTGCAAAGCGCGAACTCCGGACTGCATAACTGATGAGGAGTTCCAGATTAACTCTACAGACTCCCGACGTTCTTCTGCCCCGTGAAGAACTTCTGCCGACTTCCTGGGCCACGAGTTATAAAGCCGCAAACATTGATACACCTAATCTGGGAAACTGGCTGTCGCCGATGGTGATAACACGTGCCCCACTTGTTTGCTCCCCAAGCGAGGGGGAGCAAGTGGTCAAGCTAGCGAAATAGTGCGACCACACTATCGACGTCTGTGAACAACCACCGAAGTGCTCACTGCTCTTGGTCTTGCCTAGATTTAGGCTACGCTGAGACGCCACCGTGACAGATGGGTGGACGATCCGGCAGGGTAGTGAGACATGGCAATGTGGGACGACGTCTGCGCCACTGAATTAAGAAATATGTAGGTGTGTGCACTACTACAAATACTAATGAAATCTATAATTTGCTTATCAGTTACTTGTTATAAGTAAAATAAGCAGCGATTCTTCCGTTTCCATGTTACAGAATTTCAAGCATCTGCGTGATGGCAAAAGCGCTGTAGGCACAGAAGCACAGAAACACTTTTAGCATTGTAGAAGGGGAAGTATCACCGAATCTTTAGAGCAAGATCCGTCAGCACCAGATTTGGAGCAGCAATGCTGGTCTGTCTGAAGAACTGCAAAATATATCTACCATCAAGATTCACAGCTACCAGCGAAGATAAATTTGGCGTTTTCATCAGCGGCACCATGTCGTGGTGGGGGAAGAGCGAACAAAATGAACGCAATTGATATAAAGAATAATGATACGAACAAACGTTTTTTATCGTATGTGCCTAGCGGAAAACTGTGAATATAAAAATTTCAGCTCCTGTTCATAATGTATCACTCAGTGAAACTATAAGAGAAATTAATGTCCACTCTCTAAAAGAGGATTGTTGTGGCTCTGTGTTTAATTCGCACAAGTGTTAGTTCTCAAAAAAAAGTTATTGGATTTGATTCCGTACTTTACTGATTCCGAATACTCTGTTACTTTTCAAGTGCATAAACACTAGGAAAATATTTATTGCAGTGACATACCACACTAAGGATATATTATTCACATAGTATACTTTTTACCCACAAAACGTGATTCAGTGTCATTTAGATTTTATTAAGGTAGATACAGCTGTCAAAAGTATAAAAAGTGACTCAGTTTTAGTATAAAAAACTATTTGATTGTTATATTAAGGATACTACAGTATTTTTTAGTATTAATAATTAAATGTGTGAAAATGTAGAAATATTGAATGTAAAACATATTGCACAATTTAAACTCTGAGTGTATATATTAATGTGCGCAGTAAATGATGTATGCATCTAACTTTATTTGGGCTGTAGTATCTTTTATAATTCATTTTATATCTGGAGTGAAATTTACTCGTGGTTAGGCAGTACAGTGTGTGACACAAACAGAGAAAAACTAAATGCACCGATGATGTTGATACAAACATTGGTTGAATATGAAAACAGAGCGAGAGACGAAATTTACCGATGGGATATTACATATTAGACATATTAACTAAGTGTGAAAATTAGTAAAGCGCAAAAGCATTGAAATTTTCTGATTTAGCTACAGTATTTGATATAAACGTATGTGTGTTTGTGTGTGCGTGCGTGCCTGAGTAAGGGGCGAATTTACACAATTTAGGTAAAGAGGCATACATCATTTTTTGAACATTGAGAAAAAATACAATGCGTTAGGGTAGTTCTCAGCATGCCCAAGACGACTGCATTGTGATTCCCTTTTAACTTTAGTAGTGTACTGTGACTGGCCGGAGTGGATTGGGGCCATATGGTGGGCGACTGTTAGGTTAGTATCTCACTACCATCTGGGGGCTCTCCATTCAAATTTTCACTGTCCTTAGGAGCTCATTTCGAAGCGGGACTAAAATGGCTCTGAGCACTAAGGGACTTAACATCTGAGGTCAGACTGAAGCGCCTAGAACCGTTCGGCCACTCCGGCCGGCCCACTTAAGGGATGGGAACATTAATGGTGCCTGCCCCCTTGGTTCTATTCGAGAGGAATAGGCGATGTGCTGGCACTTGGGTTCCCCCTCTCTCCTTCATTGAAGCCACATGAACACTACATTTCAAAAGCGCAATGCAGACGACACAGATACACACTTGACACCTCATGACATGCCGGAAAAGGCAACTGCAAATCAGTTCCACTAAGATACTAGGGTTGCAGTGAGGGATTTCCGCATCTACTCGCATAGCACATTACCTGAATCGAGGGCTATTCAGAAAGAAGGGAACGTCTTGGCGTTAAAAAAAACTAAGTACAAGAAATACATTTTATTACATACAACTGAAAGAGCGACTGGCATACTACTTTACCACATAGTCACCAAACACATCGAGGTACTTATCATAGCGGTGGACAAGCTTTGAAAGACCTTCGTTGTAAAATTCTGCTTCCTGAGACTTCAGCCAGTGAGTCACGCCCGCCCAGAGTTCCGCGTCGTCATCAAAGCGGTGCGTTGCAAGCCAGTTCTTCATCTTGGGAAACAATTGAAGTCGCTCCGTGCAAGATCAGGGCTGTAGGGCGGATGACGGAAAATTCGCGATTTGAATGAATTAAGAAGTTCTTTAGTGCTATTTGCCGTGTGAGGCCGGGAATTGTCGTGCAAAAACAAAATTTTGGACGTTAGCTTTCCTTGGCGTTTGTTTTGAACTGCTCTCCTAAGGCTGTGCAAAGTTTAACAGTACCGGGCAGAATTTATGGTTGCTCCACGTTCTAGGAAATCAATAAGAAGCACACTTTGCCTATCCCAAAGCTGTCGTCATCAGCTTCCTTGCTGCCAAGGTTGCAAACATTTTCTTGGTTTTTGGGGGGATCTTGGTAGCTCCACTCCATGGTCTGTAATTTTGTCTCGCAATTGACGTGTTTCACCGAAGTCTCGTCACCGGTTACGATTCGATCCAGTAATGTTTGTGGTACGCCTCCAGGAATGCCAGGAATGTCGACATTGCCCCCATTCGCTGTTCTTTATGCCCAGCTTTTGAGTGACAATTTCAAAGTCCGTGAAACTTGTGGAAAAGAAAGCGAAAGCTCCATTATTGTGAAGCGACGGTTTTCACGAATCGTTTCATTAACTTTAGCGACAAGATCGTCAGTCACAATGCTCGTGCGTCCACTCTTCTCTTCATTATGAGCGTTGGTTCGGCCATTTTTAAACCGAATGCACCATTTCCGGACGAATATTCACTCATTAAGTTGTTTCCGTACACTTCGCACGGTTCACGATAAATTTCTATAGTGTTTAGGTTTTTTGCCAACAAAAACCATATCACAGACCGCACCTTCCGACTGGTGGTATTTTTGATTGCAGCGCACATTTCAAATTCGAAAAAGACGCGCAGAGACGTTCCCGCTGTCACAGATGGATGTCGACTGAGCTGCATAGCACGCACATACCAAACTGTACGCGATCGGCGCGCGCCTAGCGGCGTCAGACTGAAACTTTCCCTACTTTCTGAATAGCCCTCGTATGTTACTTAGTTAGGTTCTTTCAGGCCAGGAAGATTACTCACTCTGTGCAGATCGTTGTTACAAAGCTAGCTAACAGTGAGGCGTCGTTCATATCTAAGTAAACAGCCGGCTATAAATATTGCGACACTATGAAGACAGCTTGAAACAAATGTCTGTTTTGCTTGAAGTGTACTGATGCCTGCCGGGTTGGCCGAGCGGTTCTAGGCGCTTCAGTCTGGAACCGCGTGACTGCTACGGTCGCAGGTTCGAATCCTGCCTCGGGCATGGATGTGTGTGATGTCCTTAGGTTAGTTAGGTTTAAGTAGTTCTACGTTCTAGGGGGCTGATGACCTCAGATGTTAAGCCCCATAGTGCTCAGAGCCATTTGAACCTTGAAGTGTACTGCATGCTTAGATATCCAAACTAAAAGGTTTCCTTTAATTTACGTCTATGGTCACAATCTATTCTGTTTAACAGAATACCGGTTTCGGTCTTTAATGACCATCATTAGATCTGCAGCAAAAATGGGAAAAATATAAATACACTCGCAAACTGTATACAGCTTAAGAACAATACATAGAGCATATTGAAAAGTAGTACTCACAAAATTTACATTTGTGCGCTTTAAATGTGAAGAGGCATACCTGTCTCATAAAATCAAAGTCCCAATGCACTGCAGCCATAGTGGCATAGTCAACTGTTAAATGCGGACTCAGCACCAGCATCGTCAAATACATATAAATCACATCACATGCACGAGTCATGTTGTCAGTAAAACTACTGTTTAAAACAAGCTGCCGTACAGTAGCCACAAGATGTTCGTGTAGTAAGTTGACCAGATGTCGCTAATGTCAGCATACACTATTTTTCAATAATTAATTGAAACAGCGAGTGTATGTATATTTTTCCCATTTTTGCTGCACATCTGATGATGGTCATTAAAGACCGAAACCGGTATTCTGTTAAACAGAATAGATTGTGACCATAGACGTAAATTAAAGGAAAATTATTACATATACGGGTCACTGTGTTTTTTCGCGACGATGTCGCAGCTTGTCAAACTAAAAGGTACAAAGTAACACCAATTTCATTTTGTGTATAAGTAAAGACTACATGGTGAGTGTGTAATCCAGAAATTATGTTTGAATGTTGTTTGTTTGTAAGAAGATTGTGTACCATGTTACGTCTCGTTTAAGAAGAAAAAACATGTAGCAGATCGCGTCAAGTTCGAGAAAAGCAGAATCGAGAATGTGGGTTATCGCTCGTGATACTGCTGATTACATTGATGGGAATATCACGAGTGTCACGAGAGGAAGAGAATGATGGGCTCGGGATGCCCGTACTTATCGCCAGGCAGGATCTCTTCAGGGCCCACACGTCTAGCGCCAGAGAGGAGAGGCGTGTTGTTGGTCGTGTAGGTATCTCACTCATATAGAGCCAGGAAACTGTCGTGTTTGCAACGAGACAAATATCCACTTAGACATGGGCCGACGTCTGAGGAGACACCGACCAGCGCCGATTGTTGCAGCGTCCCTTTAGGTGGCAGGAACGTCTAGTTTCTCCAAGTTCATTTTGAAGACACGCCGTGGTCAACGTGAACACTTGAGTCGAGGCATGACATGTAGAAGATAGGCTCCGCACAATTACAACACTGTACAGAGCAGTGGCCCCATACAGTCTTTTCAGATGAGCCCTGGTTCTTCGTGCAGCAGCATCGTGGACGTGTCCGTGTGTGGAGGCTCCGATGAACGTTGCCAGACTGCATTCGTCATTCTCATAGAGACTCAACACCTATCGTGACGGTATGATGAGGGACTGGCTATACGAAACAGTTACTTCTGTTTGTAAAACCCGATGATCTGGAAAGAGGACGCTGTATTCTTCACATATTAAGGCTCGTGTCTATGGTGTTCATCTCTGAGTGCTCAATGATTCGAATCCTGGACTTGATACAATTCGTCATACTATGAAATGACATACGTGTATCCTTCAGTTAGGAGCTGATACCCACCCAGGTGAAGCTACTTTTCTGCCAAAAGAAGAAGCTTTGTGTAATATATTTTACACCCTTTAAGGGTCCCAGATCACTTACAAATTGAATCCTGCATTTATCCTAATATACTATGAAGTGGTAACACGTAAAATTTCGTTAATTGATATCCTTCCTGATGTCAGTATTTTAATGGCTTAGCGCAATATGTGGAAAGTGAAAGAGGCCGGCAAAAAGGCGACGCAAAGCGGGAGGGCCGCGGTTAGGGTCTGCCGCCCCCGTGTAAATCACCAACAGGCCGCGTCTCGCTTAACCCTGGCCGGGAGCGCAGAGCTGCTCCCGAGACGGGGGGCGCCGGGCGACTGCCCAGGAAGCCTCTCTGCTGGCCGGTGCTCCTTATTAATGTTCCGGCCCGCGCGTAAAATACGTTATCATCGCACACAATAGACGGCGGTGCCTTTGGGCCGTACCGTTACTGGCGGCCCGGCCGTAACTGTCAGGGGGATTACGCTTCATCTGAAATGCTGGCGTACTGCCCCCGGCCGTTTCCTCCGAGAAAACTGCTGCCCGTAAAACACTGCCAGCCACTGACAGCTCCAGCTGGCGGTTCGACGGTCGTCGCTAAACGACGGTTTTGCCCGAGCACGGCCGTTCATCACACCTGTCACGTATACGAGCGCTGTCTCTAAACTCATCTAGCGTCTACGAGTTCGAAAAAGGGAGAGTTGTTCATTACTTTTCCAACTATTTTCATGTTCAAGATACTCCGTTGACGTCGGGACAGTATGTCTCCACCCCTCCCCCTCTTTGACTAAACACTGAGGCAACAGAAGTTATGGGACAGCAATATGCGCACTTGTAAAATGTAAATTTACGGCCGGAATTGTCACAATTACTAGAATATTCCGGGCTATTATGTCGTGGTCTAAATGGATTTTACTTCAGAACCCGACGTTTCGGCCCCATCTGCGGAGGACATTTTCATGGGGGATCGTAGCTTTGTGGAATGTCCAAGTTTATCCCATATTGCACAACTTTACGGTTTGTATGTATCACATTATTTAATTGAATTCTATTGAGAGTAAGTCGCGATTTCCCAGGACATGTGTTGTGCAGAGATTGCTGCTACCTCTGGCTCTTTTGGATCTAGGAACAACATCGCGCGATAAATGTAACAAACTGCGTACATAACCTCTGAACAGTCTTCCGCAGACTGTTCCAAACAGATCACGGTCGTCCATTACAGTTCAGACTGAGAATGTTCACTACTGATCGGCTAATGTCCATGATGTAACGACGATGCCCCTCCGAGTATAGCTTCCTATTTACCTTTAACCAGTAGCCTGTCATGGTGGGGAATTCCTGTCGAATATAGTAAATAAAGGTAAAATACTCTCTTTCATATGGGTTATTGATGTCCAGTACCCCGATTCAAGACTTTTGATTACTTACGTTTAAATTTCCTGCCGGCACTCCTGAAAGCTTTACCATTTCCCTCATAACAGTTAATTCGTATCCGGGATGGATCTCCTTGGAATGAACGTGAAAGATTTCTTTCAGCAACTGTGTCCTTTCTGCTCTTCTGCACCGTTTCTGAAGACCTTGTCGTTAACGGAGCCTCAACTTCCCCACTTTATTTTGCTTGCTACCTATCCATGGTTACACTCGTCTCCGTCTTGCCAAGTTCTCCAGTCACTCGTTCGTTATCTTACGTAACGGAATGGTGTCTGATGTTGCGCTAGTGCCAAATGACTCATTATAGCTTTCATGTTGGTATAAATGTCATGAAAAATACGTTAGTGTGATAGTTTGTTGAAAAAATTATTATTAGTTTTACTGATAGGTTCTGTTTACTGTTTTCGCTAAGGCAATTAATTTTCTTGGATTATCTGACAGGTTGTTTGAGAAGTTACGTGATTTGCAAGAATGTGCACTGAGTCACCTAATAAACAAAACCAGATTCTACCTAAGTCGCCTTCAAAATTCGTAACACTGTTTCATACTTCTTTACTTCTCTGACATTGAACTTGACAAAACCTTGACTGATTTCTGGCCTTATGAAAGAAAGTCCCTTGAAATCTGAAATGTAGTTTTTTTTTCTCTCTTCGGCCTTGCCTGTGGCAACTGCTCTCTGGAAACTGCTCTGCTGCCGCTCCTGCTGCTGCTATTGAAAGGTGTTAAATGTTCAAATGTGTGTGAAATATTTTAACTGATAAGGTCATCAGTCCCTAAGCTTACACACTACTTAACCTAAATTATCCTAAGGACAAACACACACACCCATGCCCAAGGGAGGACTCGAAGATCCGCCGGCACCAGCTGCACAGTCCATGACTGTAGCGCCTGAGACCGCTCGGCTAACCCCGCGCGGCGAAAGGTATTAAAAAAGCGTGTCTCATTCACTTGAGCCGCAAACTAACTACAGGTGAACTCCGTGTGCAATAAGTCCACGTTATGTGTCTGCATTTTAAATTGTAACTGTGAAACTTTACCTAGTGAATGGCAACGATTGGGAAACGGGTGAAGACTTGGTAAATTATGTTAATGCTGATTCCTTTAAAAAGTTTATTCGCAAATTTAGAAATGTCGGTTTACAAAATTATTCTTCATTATATTAAAAATTGCAAAGAAATGACACTCTGAAAACACTTTAACTTTTTTAGCAGCCTCGTATTCAAAGAATTATTACAAAATATATATGTTCATCCTCAATTACAATAGGTTGCATTAACTGAATTAATCTATACAGGATTGTCGCTAACGTTACATACCGAGCGAGGTGGCGCAGTGGTTACCCAACTGGACTCGAATTCGGGAGGACGACGGTTCAACCCCGCGTCCGGCCATCCGGACACAGGTTTTCCGCGATTTCCCTAAATCGATCCAGCAAAATGCCGGGATTGTTCCTTTGAAAGGACATGGTCGATTCCCTTCCCCATCTTGACACAATCCGAGCTTGTTCTCCGTCTCTAATGACGTTAAACCCAATCTTCCTTCCTTCCTAGGTATTTTTGCCCAATTATGAAGAGCATAAAAGTTCTGCGTTGGATACTAAATTATTATAATGGTGTGCAGGTAGCAAGTCACGCACAATTAAAGGAAAGAAAGTTAATTATTACCTTACTATGAAGCCTTCATCAAATCAATCAAAATATCTTTCCCTCTCAGAGTAAAGATATCAGAAACCATCAGTTTCCTCAATAACGGTGTTTTCATCACATTTGGCATACCGATTTCTCGGCCGTGGCTCACTTCACAACTACACGACGCTGGCTGGCTGACTGTGCGATCAGCAGAGGAGCGGTCTATCCAGAGACGTTATTGCAGACGCCCAGTGTCTCAGATGACATTGCGCACCGTCTGAGAAACGCGCGACTGCCATCTATGTGTCCATGGTATAAGGGAAGCTGATGGTGAACAAATATCAGTATCCCTTTCAAGTATTAAATGGCTTTTAAGACATGTGAATCATTGCCCATTCGAAAAAAAAATTACTATTTTGTTCCTTATGAAGGAAACTATCTAACACAATTATAATTTTTTGTTATTTTCAGTGTTGATACAAATGTGTAAAGATTGTTAGCATGACCGTTACGAGCTAGCTCAACGTTTTTCTGATTGTTTGAATCACCCGCGTACAAACTTGAAATACACGTCTGGTTTACTCATGCATGATAAATGTTCGTGAATGAAATGATGCTAGTTGTGTGACTACTTTCGAGATGTGTTTTTTGCTGTCTCAGGATCTTAGAGCAGTCTGTAAACGGACCTCCGCTTGCACGCAGTGCATGTTTTTGTAACCTTAGCCGTTCACGATACATTAACTGCACGTAAATGCTGCTCGCATGACATAACATTAAATTATAATGAATCGCCAGTAATAAACCTCTGTGATACAAGTATTTTACTGGTAGATTTGTCTTCTCATTCTAGAAGGAACATTTGTATATAACTTTTTAAACTGCTGCATTCCATATAATATCTTTTACGTGACAAATAAATACCGTGTCAGTTTGCAAACAAGCTGAGATAGAATTTTAGCTCCGCGTAGTCCGCATAAAATCCTGTACCGCCTCAGAGATTTTCAGTTCGTTCTTTCATCACGGTAAGTAAAAGAAACTCTCATCTAATAAAATAACACAGGGATTTACGTCAAGGGAAGCCGCGAGCTTACTGCAACTGAAATGTAACCGGCAGAGCGCTCAAGTTTACTGCTGCAGAAATGCTCCATTTGGTGGCCTCGAATATGGAAGGTAAACGTTACCATCGCGCTCTCGAGGGCAAACGTTCTCACTAGTTACGCTCTAATTGGTGATAAGGTTACTCTCGCCACCTAGACAATGTTACTATAGACAAAGACAAACATATGTCAAACCACTTGGCAAAATCAGGACCATGATGCCTTCTGCTACATGTAACCAGACATCTTTAAAAAAATGACTCTGAGCACTATGAGACTTAACATCTGAGGTCATCAGTCCCCTAGAAATTAGAACTACTTAAACCTAACTAACCTAAAGGCATCATACACATCCAAGCCCGAGGCAGGATTCGAACCTGCGACTACAGCAGTCGCGCGGTTCCGGACTGAAGCGCCTAGAACCGCTAGGTCACAGCGGCCGGCAGACGTCTTTCCATACAGTGTTAACAAGAAACATAATAGTGCATATATTTTTGCAATGACGTGTAAAAGTATCATTCAGACAAAATTACAAACACGCGGAAGACAAAGGCTCAGAAAGAAAGAAATCCTGATTCGAAGAACTTCTTTTACTCAGAAATGCGATTAAGCTTGCAGAGAGACGATGAAAACGTCCCCCCCCCCCCCTCCCCCTGAAACCACAAGACAGAATGATAGGTCTCCGGGAATTTGATTTGTCATACCTTAACATTCCTGCTCTTACAGCGCATATTGCGATGATAGCGACGTATATGTGGAACCATTGGACAACAAGGGGCGCAGTATCATTACGCGAGAGAATTCGAACGGGGCAAAACGATTGGTTCCAGGGAAATCAGTTTGTCACGATACGGGCGCATATGTGAAGCTTGTGTGTAGAAGAGCGTTTTGTCACTGACGTGTGTTTACACAGAATGACAACCATCTTGCACACTCAGCTACAACGGGCAGTACCGCTTCATCTTTCATCTACAAAGTTTGCTCGACGCTGGAGTACTGCAATGGCTGCAGACCTGGTTGCGTCGACGGTTCGACTGAGCTACCCACACAGAACTTAACGATACATCCTCATAACTTCAACTCTGCCAGTATCTGTCTCTTCCACCTCAGACTTCGCAAGCATTCTGCTGCCAACTTTAGAGGAGCAGCAATTCTAAAAGAAAGGAAAATGCAGGGAAGCGACTTAGCCACAACCTAGGAGTTTTTTCCAGAATGCATCAAGAGAGAGGTACTCGCACGTGACCTTACAGTCCTCCTGCGAGGACCTGTCGGCAGACAGTTTTATTATGCAGGAATTTTCATAGCAGCGAATACAGTGCAGACGGAAAAGTTCATATACCGCGATGGTGCTGTCCATTACAGAACTGGAATAAGGAAGAAAAACGGAAAAATGGCCAGTACACAATCTGTCTCAGAAAACCTTAACCCATGTAGGATTGGTACTTAAGCCAGGGCCATGTACATAAAGTAAGGCCCCTACCTTACCCCTCCTACCCCCACGCTTGTTACCAGCCCATTCTTAACTGAGCTAAACGTCGCCCATACATCGTCTCTCACACCCTGGTGCACCTTCCCCTCGCAAACATACAAACGCACACTATACTACACCACTATCCTCGACACTCTCTTCCGACTAGACTTTACTCACTTAGACTTAATTTATCCTGAGGTAAGGGTCATATCGGAAAACAAGTTTCCTCCAGAGAACTCGACCAGCTGCCAGGTTTTCAACTTTTTCCTAGTTAAAGTCCATGCATTGAAATTGAAGACCTTTTGCGAAAGTTAATTTCCAGTTGTTTCAAGGTCTTCCTCTACTTCTACATTCATCCATTGGTTTCCACGACAGTGCAGATATAGGGAATCTTCCATCTTTCATGAGTAGAACATGTCCCACATGCTACTGTCGTCTTTCAGCAACGAGTTTTTGCAGGCTGCGTAGTACACTTCTTCTCAGCAATTCATCATTTGAAATGTGGTCGCGAGAACTGATCTTCAAAATTTTCCTCATCCATAGTTGATGAAAAACATTGAGCTTTCGTGATAATCTTACAAACATTTCCCAGCTCTCATTAGCGTTCATGTCCATAGAGGAGCACAGCCGAAGCTTTTAGGACATACTTGTCTAACCACCACATGGATTGTATTCGTTGGAAGCCTGCAGAAGCTTTCTCAGTTCTGCTGCTGGTGACTTATTACAGATAAGGCGCCGAAATATGGTAATCGGTCAATATATTTTACATCTTCTACTACACTATAATTTGAGCAGAGTCATTTCCACTTTTTATGCACATTGTTTTTGTTACATCACTCCTTATTTTTAGCCCTATAGACGCATTCCATCCAACTTGGTAATCATTAGTTGTAAATTTTGTTGTGTTTCTTCTTGGAGAACAATGTCATCAGCAAAATCCAGACCCATAAACCTAGGTTGCTTATTTCAACGTATGTCAATATTTGAGTCTGTCCTTCTCATTTCTCATTACGAAATCTATGGCTAATATGAAAAGCAATGCAGATAAAATTCATCCTTATCTGTCAGAATGCTAAACAAATGGTTGTTCCCATCTTCTGTTTTACACTGCAACTGGAGTCTAGATACAAGTTTCTGAATCCATCAATGAGATGGTCACAGGTTCCGTATAGTTTTACGGTATTCCACAATGATTCTCGGTGTATACTTGAGTAAAAAAAGTTACACTCTGTTATAAATACTTCAGTAAAGCAAAATTTAATGTAAAAAGTCTTTCTCTTCTTTATCAATGTATGGTACAACTATTCATCAGTACATCATTCCAAATAACAAATAATGATCGCTACCAAAGATAAATTGTAATTAAATTTAGTAACGAATTAGTTCTTACTAGAATCTGTATTTAACTAGTAAGAAAGTCTTGTGACATTTACAACAAATAAATTGAAATTTAACAGATTGCAACACAGAATAATGTAACAAAAATTGAAATAATAACTCATACAATATTTTAAGATTAAATAGGAAAGAAAATGGAATTTCAAATCAGTAAACAATTAAAAAGATGTGTAAACATGTAAACTATCAACCACATTACGCGTTTAGTTGTCTAAATTTTTGTTCTACTTACAAGCTCGGTCAAACAGCACATTTTTTTTTGTGCAGGCATATTCTGATTTGGTACATGTATTGTTTTGCAATTTGAAAGATTTTTCGATTATTTTAAGCCACTGATGAATAAAATGTTTAACACATAAACAGCAAAACAATAATCAACCATTAAAATTTTTTTATTATATTCAAATGCAGCACTGAAAATGCAACGCATTTCTACGAAATAAAATTTCATGTGCAAAAGCGCGTTTTTTTTTACTGTAAATCTCGAACAATGAAAGATTTTTGCAGACGCTTCTTACAGTTTTTGTCATCGTCTTTATCACTTTAAATCGTCTCAGCTTGTGCGATTCGCGTAAAACTAGATTTTAAGTGCATTTTATGCGCAACTTTAGACTTCTACGTCGTGGCAGCGGATAAAGATTTCACAAAACAACAGGACGATCATTAATTACATGTATTTGTATACCTTATTATAAAATTTGAACTGATCCGCACAAGTTTTTTAATGAAATTAAATTAAATTAAAAAAATAAATAGTTACCTTTTTTATTGTTTTTTGTTATTTTTATCTTTCTTTCCTTCAGTACGAACTTTGTTGTAGAACCCCTTAATTACGTGTGGTAACAAAAATTCATTTAGACAGAATTAAGCACATTTAAAATTACGTGAACTTAGTCAACCCTCTCATGCTGATAAATTCATATTAACTGATTAAGAACATTTAGTTGAGAATTAAATCTTTTACATAATTCGGCCTTGGCACATATTTTCTAAACGCAGTGGTTTTTTTTAAATATTTACTGAATTTTTTCCCGGCGTTAGCTATGAAACACAAGACTGTCTCTATTAGCAGAAAATGGTTAAATATTGCCAAGCCGACGTTTAATTATCATTGATAAAACAAACTTCACTATACATTTAAGTTATTTAAAAGAACCAACAAATTGTTAAATTTCAACGTTAACTATCCGCCTATGAATGCACAAATGTGAAACTAGTAATATATTCCGTCAGTCTCTGGATCGCTGTAAAAGAAAAACATTTTCTTAATTCACTGCTAATTTTTATCTGCTCCCGATTTACGGGTTTGGTTAATTTTTTTAGCGGAACAATTTTTTAAATGTGCCGCCGCTGCAAATCGTTCGGTCGCGGCACAGCCCAGCAACACCAGTGATAATTGCTAAAAATGCTGAAAATTCTTTAAAGAAATATTATAGATGATATGGGCAAGCTAATTTACATTAGTAATACACACTTTTGATAAATTATAATGTATTTAGACCACAACAATAATTCAACTTACATTAGTTTGTAATTTCTCCTCTAATGGCGGCTAAATCTAGATACAGACAAATGAAGTCTACCCATTCATAAAATGCTACGTCACAGGTTCCTCTCTCTCTCAGCTCTCGAGGAAGACGACAAAGAATGCACACTATGTATTCCTATTTATATCACTATCAACCGTTAATGTCTCTTTGAATTTGCGGCTGTATTTTACATTTTTGTTATCGCAGATATTGACACATTTCGTAATTACATTATGAGTATAGAAATATTACAATCATAAATACATAGAGAATATTACTACAGAAAATATTACAATAATAACGAATGTCCTTTACACAAAATTAAATAATATTTTTTGTTAAATAATTACAGTATATACAAATTGCTTCATAGCGGCGTATATAGTACAATTAAATTTTAGTTTATTAATAGCATGTGTGCTGCCAGGGAACGTTACAGTTTGAAACACAGAACTGGTGTGATAGAAAACGCTAAAAAAACCTATTTTTGTACGTAAGGTACGAAAGCTAGATTTCTGAAAGTGAAATTTCAATTTTAACTTAAGAATGCATTTTTTTATTTATTTGTTTCACTTTTGACTGTTACTCGCATTCAATTCGGCCGGCCGGTGTGGCCGTGGGGTTCTAAGCGCTTCAGTTTGGAACCGCGTGACCGCTACGGTCGCAGGTTCGAATCCTGCCTCGAGCATGGATGTGTGTGATGTCCTTAGGTTAGTTAGATTTAAGTAGTTCTAAGTTCTAGGGGACTGATGACCACAGATGTTAAGTCCCATAGTGCTCAGAGCCATTTGAACCATTCAATTCACGTAAGAACGAATTTTACGTGCAATAGTTAGCTCGACTTTAAACTATCGTATCTCGACATCGGATAAAGATTATTGGAGTCAAAAATTTTTTTTTACTATATCCATTTATCTACTGTTGTGCAAACTCTGAAACCCTTCGTACAAGTTCAAAGTGTAGAAGCGGCACGTTTTAGAAACCTCCCAGAGAGGTGTTTTTTGCATGTAAAATGCAAACGAAGCAAGATTTTTTTCAGTCGGTTAAAACTTATCTTAGATCAAGGTCCGATGCTCTTGTGGACCAAATTTTAACCATCTGTCTCATTGTAGTTCTGGGTTAATTAAGGGTGACTGGTTTTGCGCGTAAAATCCGAACGGCGTACATGCAAATGGCGCCTTTATCTGAGCATTAATGTCATCCCAATTAAAATCTTTCACAGAATAAATTAATGGATCCGCACAATTTACCTAGGCACCAGCTCCGGTTCTTCGTTCAAACCTCAATTAATATACTATAACATAGCTACAGTGAGACAGAAGTGTGAATGGCTGTATAAGTTACAGCTGGTCCGGGCTAAACAAAAAACGTTTTACGCAATGTTTATAGCTGAAGTAGGAACCAAGCACGAAGACTCCCCCCCCCCTCCCCATCCCTCCCCCCACCCGAAACAGCGATTATGCGCGCGACCTATTCATAAATATTTGTTACTGCGCTTTAACGCTCTAACGATAATCAATCTTTCGTAGTGTTTCACTTTGTACAGATGTATCTACGCTACTTCTATACTCAATGGACAACTGTAAAATGTGTGCCAAAGAGTATTTTTCATTGAACTATACACTAAAATCCGTTGCTGTTCCACGTACAGATGGACCTTGCGGAAAGTGACTGGCCGTACGCCTCTGTGTGAGCCTTTATTGACCTAACTTTCTCTGCACGGTCTATGCAGGCTGGACGCATAGGTGTCCGAAGATATTTGTAATTTCTGTCCTGATAGACAGGCCTTTGAGTTTTCTGGGCACGTTCTTGCGAGATGAACGGTCTACTACTTTGCGTTCTGCCATTTATGGGTTGTCAGCATATGCATTACTCTCGCTAGTCAGTCAAATAATCCTGCGACCGCTCCCCTCACACAGATGTTATTTCGAGACCAGCTACTCGTCCCTACTCACTGGAGAACATACGTATATCTTAAATGTTTTTCACTGATAAAAGAACCCTTAACTTCTGCAGCAGCCACAGGTTCCGTTACCTGTATATCAGGACGGTTGTGCTACTGTCGGGATAATTCAACATCAGCTCTGCTACGTCATATACGTCAGACAGTTCCTATATTTGCACTGTAAATGAAATTCTTATCAATATCAGCTAAACCGAATGCAAAAGAAAAAAGTCATGCGAAGATGCCATTAAAAAATTTCATGCAAAGTGTTTTAGATATTCATCACATGCGGTAGATACAAAAAGATGATATTGCTCTGTATGCGTTTATAACTTACTAGCAGCTAAATGTTGTCAGTCAGTGGTTAAATAAATTGGCATTCTAAGTCTTAGTTAATGACGCTTTCCATCTTGTTTACTTTAATATTAGTGTTTTAGGGAATTTGGAGGATTTACATTCGATGCTTCATTTTTCACAGATGTTGAAAATTTCTTCACACAATTTGCCGAATGATCCTTTCTGTTCCTAGGAGTTCGAATGCAGAAGCAACGTCTACACTCTCAGACTGTAAGGCCCTAAGTACTGTCTTGAGTCTTTAGAGCACTTCATACTGAACAACTCTTCGTCCGTTACTTCTTTTACTCGTAATAATTATATTACCAGTTTAAGAACGTCAGTGAGTCTCTCTTTAACTGTATAGTTGTCGTTTCTCATGCATCATGGGTATTTTCATCGTTACCTTGCAAGTACTCAGGAAACAAGCTTTTTAAATCCTACCACCGTCGCGTGCTGTGGCCAAAACGTTTATAGATGTCATCAGTTGTATTTGAGTTCTACTTCACCCTACCCTTTGAGCTGGTTCGTGATGTAAATACGCTAACTTTGGATCAGGGCAAACTTAGATTTTGCACCTCTCCACCCGTTCAATACGACTAACACATCTTTTTTTTTAAATTTCTGATAAATGCCCCTAGCTGCTTAGCTAGTTTATTCTTTTATTGCCATCGGTGTGCCTATATATGAAGTAAAATGTACACATTTCTAGAGATATTTTTTGTATCACATAATTCCATTCGTGGAACAACACAGACCTAATTCTCATTGCTTGCGAGAATGTCGCGATTCGTTTGCCATTTCAGATTAATGCTAAGCCACACCGAACAAAGCAACAAACTCAAAATAAACACTTTATGTATTCTTTGTGTTTCATCATTTGGTATGAGAAGAACTCCTCCATCTAGTAAATTGAAACGAGGCAAAATTTGTCCATAACAGAGAGACGTAGATGTTATGGAACTGTTGTTCAACATAGCCCAATCCGAATCTTCTCGTGATTTCCCTGGTTCATCTCTGCACCCTTCCCATTTTAGTTACATTCAGTCCTTTCCCTTCTTCTTCTTCCTCTTATTCCTTTCGTCCTTCCCGCTTCCCCTTCCCGGTTCCCCTTTTGTTTCAACCTTCTTCACTTTTTTTCGCCCGTCAAAAAACCTCACGTTAACGGAAGCGGCTTCATTTTTCACAGATGTTGAAAATTTCTCCACACAATTTGCCGAATGATCCCCGACTGCCATGCCTACTTACGCAACTGGATCTGTGTAAA